>NC_058100.1:26335000-27002500 GCF_020171115.1 Neogale vison | reverse complement strand
CCTTCTTTGAGGAATGTTGATAGAATGTGGACGGACCATGGGCACATTATATACTGTGAGTAAAGTGCAGGCTATGGCGCTTAGGCATCCCAAACACATATTCGATGATCAAGACCAGTGGTGTTCCCCACGTTCTTTCTCTGTAAAAAACGCTTTCAACATTGTGAGGGAAGTGTGCTTTAGGAGGGATTCGTTGCAGTGTTGCGTCTGTTAAAGAAGGAAGCTCTTGGGACTGACTCTGCGGTAACTGCAATAGGCGCACATAGGGCTCTAGTATCAGACGTCTATCCGTTGGACTATAGCAAGCTCTGTTTAAGGGAAACTCTTTCAGGCTGAATCGCACTTCTCACAGTGTCTTATCAGCGGAGGAATAGAGAAAGAACAACTATGGACAGAGGGAATTTGTGCCCTGAGAGTGAAGGACCGGGTATGGAACATAGGCTTCTATGACACATACTGGAAGGTCAACACCTGTGATGTTCCATTGTGTCTAACTCGTGTCAAAACCCTTCAGATGTACGAGGGAACTGTGCTACAATACTTTCCCACGACAATAATGAGTCTGTGCTAAGTTGGAAACTGTAGGACCTGTCTGTGCAGCAATCAGAGAGAGTATCGTACAGGACACTGACGGGTTATTCTTAGGAAGGTATCTTTTCAGGGATCCTATTAAAGTGTGTTCTCATTCTTAACAGTGTCTCCTACTCTGAGGAATGATGATAGAATGCGGACGGACTTTGGGCACATTAGGTACTGTGAGTAAAGTGCAGGCTATGGCGATTAGGCATCCCAAACTCATATTGGTTGCTCACGACCAGTGGTGATCCGCACTTTCTTTCAGTGTTAAAAACGCTTCCAACATTGTGAGGGAAGTGTGCTTTAGGAGGGATTCGTTGCACTGTTGCGTCTGTTAAAGAAGGAAGCGCTTGGGACTGACTCTGCGGTAACTGCAATAGGCGCACATAGGGCTCTAGTAACAGACGTCTATCCCTTGGACTATAGCAAGTTCTGTTTAAGGGAAACTCCTTCAGGCGGAATCGCACTTCTCCCAGGGTCTTTTTAATGGAGGAATGGAGAAAGAACAACTACGGAGAGAGGGAACGTTGTGCCCTTAGAGTGAAGGAAAGGGTATGGAACATAGGCCTCTAAGACACATACTGGAAAGTCAACAGCTGTGATGTTCCACTGTGTCTAACTCATCTCAAAACACTTAAAATGCAGGAGGGAACTGTGCTACTGTACGTTCTCACTTCAGGAATGAGTCTGTGCTAAGTTGGAAACTGGAGGGCCTGTCTGAGTAGCAATCATAGAGAGATTCGTACAGGACCCTTTCAGGTTATTCTTAGGAAGGTATCTATTCAGGGATCCACTTAGAATGTGTTCTCATTGATAATAGTATCTCCTTCTTTGAGGAATGATGATAGAATGTGGACGGACCATGGGCACATTATATACTGTGAGTAAAGTGCAGGCTATGGCGCTTAGGCTTCCCAAACACATATTCGATGATCAAGACCAGTGGTGATCCCCACGTTCTTTCTCTGTAAAAAACGCTTTCAACATTGTGAGGGAAGTGTGCTTTAGGAGGGATTCGTTGCAGTGTTGCGTCTGTTAAAGAAGGAAGCTCTTGGGACTGACTCTGCGGTAACTGCAATAGGCGCACATAGGGCTCTAGTATCAGACGTCTATCCGTTGGACTATAGCAAGCTCTGTTTAAGGGAAACTCTTTCAGGCTGAATCGCACATCTCACAGTGTCTTATCAGCGGAGGAATAGAGAAAGAACAACTATGGACAGAGGGAATTTGTGCCCTGAGAGTGAAGGACCGGGTATGCAACATAGGCTTCTATGACACATACTGGAAGGTCAACACCTGTGATGTTCCATTGTGTCTAACTCGTGTCAAAACCCTTCAGATGTACGAGGGAACTGTGCTACAGTACTTTCCCACGACAATAATGAGTCTGTGCTAAGTTGGAAACTGTAGGACCTGTCTGTGCAGCAATCAGAGAGAGTATCGTACAGGAACCTGACGGGTTATTCTTAGGAAGGTATCTTTTCAGGGTTCCTAGTTAAAGTGTGTTCTCATTCTTAACAGTGTCTCCTACTCTGAGGAATGATGATAGAATGCGGACGGACTTTGGGCACATTAGGTACTGTGAGTAAAGTGCAGGCTATGGCGCTTAGGCATCCCAAACACATATTAGATAATCAAGACCAGTGGTGATCCGCACTTTCTTTCTGAGTAAAAAACGCTTCCAGCATTGTGATGGAAGTGTGCTTTAGGAGGGATTCGTTGCTGTGTTGCGTCTGTTAGAAAAGGAAGCTCTTGGGAATGACTCTGCGGTAACTGCAATAGGCGTACATAGGGCTCTAGTATCATACGTCTATCCGTTGGACTATAGCAAGTTCTGTTTAAGGGAAACTCTTTCAGGCTGAATCGCACTTCTCACAGTGTCTTATCAGCGGAGGAATAGAGAAAGAACAACTATGGACAGAGGGAACGTTTTGACCGGGTATGGAACATAGGCCTCTATGACACATCCTGGAAGGTCAACACCTGTGATGTTCCATTGTGTATAACTCGTCTCAAAACCCTTCAGATGTACGAGGGAACTGTGCTACAGTATTTTCCCAGGACAGGAATGAGTCTGTGCTAAGTTGGAAACTGTAAGACCTGTCCGTGTAGCAATCATAGAGAGTATTGTACAGGACCCTGACGGGTTATTCTTAGGAAGGTATCTTTTCAGGGATCCTAGTTAAAGTGTGTTCTCATTCTTAACAGTGTCTCCTACTCTGAGGAATGATGATAGAATGCGGACGGACTTTGGGCACATTAGGTACTGTGAGTAAAGTGCAGGCTATGGCGCTTAGGCATCCCAAACTCATATTGGATGCTCACGACCAGTGGTGATCGGCACTTTCTTTCAGTGTTAAAAACGCTTCCAACATTGTGAGGGAAGTGTGCTTTAGGGGGAATTCGTTGCACTGTTGCGTCTGTTAAAGAAAGAAGCGCTTGGGACTGACTCTGCGGTAACTGCAATAGGCGCACATAGGGCTCTAGTAACAGATGTCTATCCCTTGGACTATAGCAAGCTCTGTGTAAGGGAAACTCTTTCATGCTGAATCGCACTTCTCACAGTGTCTTATCAGCGGAGGAATAGAGAAAGAACAACTATGGACAGAGGGAATTTGTGCCCTGAGAGTGAAGGACCGGGTATGGAACACAGGCTCCTATGACACATACTGGAAGGTCAACACCTGTGATATTATATTGTGTCTAACTCGTGTCAAAACCCTTCAGATGTAGGAGGGAACTGTGCTTCAGTACTTTCCCACGACAATAATGAGTCTGTGCTAAGTTGGAAACTGTAGGACCTGTCTGTGCAGCAATCAGAGAGAGTATCGTACAGGACCCTGACGGGTTATTCTTAGGAAGGTATCTTTTCAGGGATCCTACTTAAAGTGCGTTCTCATTCTTAACAGTGTCTCCTACTCTGAGGAATGATGATAGAATGCGGACGGACTTTGGGCACATTAGGTACTGTGAGTAAAGTGCAGGCTATGGCGCTTAGGCATCCCAAACTCATATTGGATGCTCACGACCAGTGGTGATCCGCACTTTCTTTCAGTGTTAAAAACGCTTCCAACATTGTGAGGGAAGTGTGCTTTAGGAGGGATTCGTTGCACTGTTGCGTCTGTTAAAGAAGGAAGCGCTTGGGACTGACTCTGCGGTAACTGCAATAGGCGCACATAGGGCTCTAGTAACAGACGTCTATCCCTTGGACTATAGCAAGTTCTGTTTAAGGGAAACTCCTTCAGGCGGAATCGCACTTCTCCCAGTGTCTTTTTAATGGAGGAATGGAGAAAGAACAACTACAGAGAGAGGGAACGTTGTTCCCTTAGAGTGAAGGAAAGGGTATGGAACATAGGCCTCTAAGACACATACTGGAAAGTCAACAGCTGTGATGTTCCACTGTGTCTAACTCTTCTCAAAACACTTAAAATGCAGGAGGGAACTGTGCTACTGTACATTCTCACTTCAGGAATGAGTCTGTGCTAAGTTGGAAACTGGAGGGCCTGTCTGAGTAGCAATCATAGAGAGATTCGTACAGGACCCTTTCAGGTTATTCTTAGGAGGGTATCTTTTCAGGGATTCACTTAAAATGTGTTCTCATTGATAATAGTATCTCCTTCTTTGAGGAATGTTGATAGAATGTGGACGGACCATGGGCACATTATATACTGTGAGTAAAGTGCAGGATATGGCGCTTAGGCATCCCAAACACATATTCGATGATCAAGACCAGTGGTGTTCCCCACGTTCTTTCTCTGTAAAAAACGCTTTCAACATTGTGAGGGAAGTGTGCTTTAGGAGGGATTCGTTGCAGTGTTGCGTCTGTTAAAGAAGGAAGCTCTTGGGACTGACTCTGCGGTAACTGCAATAGGCGCACATAGGGCTCTAGTAACAGACGTCTATCCCTTGGACTATAGCAAGTTCTGTTTAAGGGAAACTCCTTCAGGCGGAATCGCACTTCTCCCAGGGTCTTTTTAATGGAGGAATGGAGAAAGAACAACTACGGAGAGAGGGAACGTTGTGCCCTTAGAGTGAAGGAAAGGGTATGGAACATAGGCCTCTAAGACACATACTGGAAAGTCAACAGCTGTGATGTTCCACTGTGTCTAACTCATCTCAAAACACTTAAAATGCAGGAGGGAACTGTGCTACTGTACGTTCTCACTTCAGGAATGAGTCTGTGCTAAGTTGGAAACTGGAGGGCCTGTCTGAGTAGCAATCATAGAGAGATTCGTACAGGACCCTTTCAGGTTATTCTTAGGAGGGTATCTTTTCAGGGATCCACTTAAAATGTGTTCTCATTGATAATAGTATCTCCTTCTTTGAGGAATGATGATAGAATGTGGACGGACCATGGGCACATTATATACTGTGAGTAAACTGCAGGCTATGGCGCTTAGGCATCCCAAACACATATTCGATGATCAAGACCAGTGGTGATCCCCACGTTCTTTCTCTGTAAAAAACGCTTTCAACATTGTGAGGGAAGTGTGCTTTAGGAGGGATTCGTTGCAGTGTTGCGTCTGTTAAAGAAGGAAGCTCTTGGGACTGACTCTGCGGTAACTGCAATAGGCGCACATAGGGCTCTAGTATCAGACGTCTATCCGTTGGACTATAGCAAGCTCTGTTTAAGGGAAACTCTTTCAGGCTGAATCGCACATCTCACAGTGTCTTATCAGCGGAGGAATAGAGAAAGAACAACTATGGACAGAGGGAATTTGTGTCCTGAGAGTGAAGGGCCGGGTATGCAACATAGGCTTCTATGACACATACTGGAAGGTCAACACCTGTGATGTTCCATTGTGTCTAACTCGTGTCAAAACCCTTCAGATGTACGAGGGAACTGTGCTACAGTACTTTCCCACGACAATAATGAGTCTGTGCTAAGTTGGAAACTGTAGGACCTGTCTGTGCAGCAATCAGAGAGAGTATCGTACAGGACCCTGACGGGTTATTCTTAGGAAGGTATCTTTTCAGGGATCCGAGTTAAAGTGTGTTCTCATTCTTAACAGTGTCTCCTACTCTGAGGAATGATGATAGAATGCGGACGGACTTTGGGCACATTAGGTACTGTGAGTAAAGTGCAGGCTATGGCGCTTAGGCATCCCAAACACATATTAGATAATCAAGACCAGTGGTGATCCGCACTTTCTTTCTGAGTAAAAAACGCTTCCAGCATTGTGATGGAAGTGTGCTTTAGGAGGGATTCGTTGCTGTGTTGCGTCTGTTAGAAAAGGAAGCTCTTGGGAATGACTCTGCGGTAACTGCAATAGGCGTACATAGGGCTCTAGTATCATACATCTATCCGTTGGACTATAGCAAGTTCTGTTTAAGGGAAACTCTTTCAGGCTGAATCGCACTTCTCACAGTGTCTTATCAGCGGAGGAATAGAGAAAGAACAACTATGGACAGAGGGAACGTTTTGACCGGGTATGGAACATAGGCCTCTATGACACATCCTGGAAGGTCAACACCTGTGATGTTCCATTGTGTATAACTCGTCTCAAAACCCTTCAGATGTACGAGGGAACTGTGCTACAGTATTTTCCCAGGACAGGAATGAGTCTGTGCTAAGTTGGAAACTGTAAGACCTGTCCGTGTAGCAATCATAGAGAGTATTGTACAGGACCCTGACGGGTTATTCTTAGGAAGGTATCTTTTCAGGGATCCTAGTTAAAGTGTGTTCTCATTCTTAACAGTGTCTCCTACTCTGAGGAATGATGATAGAATGCGGACGGACTTTGGGCACATTAGGTACTGTGAGTAAAGTGCAGGCTATGGCGCTTAGGCATCCCAAACTCATATTGGATGCTCACGACCAGTGGTGATCGGCACTTTCTTTCAGTGTTAAAAACGCTTCCAACATTGTGAGGGAAGTGTGCTTTAGGGGGAATTCGTTGCACTGTTGCGTCTGTTAAAGAAAGAAGCGCTTGGGACTGACTCTGCGGTAACTGCAATAGGCGCACATAGGGCTCTAGTAACAGATGTCTATCCCTTGGACTATAGCAAGCTCTGTGTAAGGGAAACTCTTTCATGCTGAATCGCACTTCTCACAGTGTCTTATCAGCGGAGGAATATAGAAAGAACGACTATGGACAGAGGGAATTTGTGCCCTGAGAGTGAAGGACCGGGTATGGAACAGAGGCTTCTATGACACATACTGGAAGGTCAACACCTGTGATATTATATTGTGTCTAACTCGTGTCAAAACCCTTCAGATGTAGGAGGGAACTGTGCTACAGTACTTTCCCACGACAATAATGAGTCTGTGCTAAGTTGGAAACTGTAGGACCTGTCTGTGCAGCAATCAGAGAGAGTATCGTACAGGACCCTGACGGGTTATTCTTAGGAAGGTATCTTTTCAGGGATCCTAGTTAAAGTGTGTTCTCATTCTTAACAGTGTCTCCTACTCTGAGGAATGATGATAGAATGCGGACGGACTTTGGGCACATTAGGTACTGTGAGTAAAGTGCAGGCTATGGCGCTTAGGCATCCCAAACTCATATTGGATGCTCACGACCAGTGGTGATCCGCACTTTCTATCAGTGTTAAAAACGCTTCCAACATTGTGAGGGAAGTGTGCTTTAGGAGGGATTCGTTGCACTGTTGCGTCTGTTAAAGAAGGAAGCGCTTGGGACTGACTCTGCGGTAACTGCAATAGGCGCACATAGGGCTCTAGTAACAGACGTCTATCCCTTGGACTATAGCAAGTTCTGTTTAAGGGAAACTCCTTCAGGCGTAATCGCACTTCTCCCAGTGTCTTTTTAATGGAGGAATGGAGAAAGAACAACTACGGAGAGAGGGAACGTTGTGCCCTTAGAGTGAAGGAAAGGGTATGGAACATAGGCCTCTAAGACACATACTGGAAAGTCAACAGCTGTGATGTTCCACTGTGTCTAACTCTTCTCAAAACACTTAAAATGCAGGAGGGAACTGTGGTACTGTACATTCTCACTTCAGGAATGAGTCTGTGCTAAGTTGGAAACTGGAGGGCCTGTCTGAGTAGCAATCATAGAGAGATTCGTACAGGACCCTTTCAGGTTATTCTTAGGAGGGTATCTTTTCAGGGATTCACTTAAAATGTGTTCTCATTGATAATAGTATCTCCTTCTTTGAGGAATGATGATAGAATGTGGACGGACCATGGGCACATTATATACTGTGAGTAAAGTGCAGGCTATGGCGCTTAGGCATCCCAAACACATATTCGATGATCAAGACCAGTGGTGTTCCCCACGTTCTTCCTCTGTAAAAAACGCTTTCAACATTGTGAGGGAAGTGTGCTTTAGGAGGGATTCGTTGCAGTGTTGCGTCTGTTAAAGACGGAAGCTCTTGGGACTGACTCTGCTGTAACTGCAATAGGCGCACATAGGGCTCTAGTATCAGACGTCTATCCGTTGGACTATAGCAAGCTCTGTTTAAGGGAAACTCTTTCAGGCTGAATCGCACTTCTCACAGTGTCTTATCAGCGGAGGAATAGAGAAAGAACAACTATGGACAGAGGGAATTTGTGCCCTGAGAGTGAAGGACCGGGTATGGAACATAGGCTTCTATGACACATACTGGAAGGTCAACACCTGTGATGTTCCATTGTGTCTAACTCGTCTCAAAACCCTTCAAATGTACGAGGGAACTGTGCTACAGTACTTTCCCACGACAATAATGAGTCTGTGCTATGTTGGAAACTGTAGGACCTGTCTGTGCAGCAATCAGAGAGAGTATCGTACATGAACATGACGGGTTATTCTTAGGAAGGTATCTTTTCAGGGATCCTAGTTAAAGTGTGTTCTCATTCTTAACAGTGTCTCCTACTCTGAGGAATGATGATAGAATGCGGACGGACTTTGGGCACATTAGGTACTGTGAGTAAAGTGCAGGCTATGGCGCTTAGGCATCCCAAACACATATTAGATAATCAAGACCAGTGGTGATCCGCACTTTCTTTCTGAGTAAAAAACGCTTCCAGCATTGTGATGGAAGTGTGCTTTAGGAGGGATTCGTTGCTGTGTTGCGTCTGTTAGAAAAGGAAGCTCTTGGGAATGACTCTGCGGTAACTGCAATAGGCGTACATAGGGCTCTAGTATCATACATCTATCCGTTGGACTATAGCAAGTTCTGTTTAAGGGAAACTCTTTCAGGCTGAATCGCACTTCTCACAGTGTCTTATCAGCGGAGGAATAGAGAAAGAACAACTATGGACAGAGGGAACGTTTTGACCGGGTATGGAACATAGGCCTCTATGACACATCCTGGAAGGTCAACACCTGTGATGTTCCATTGTGTATAACTCGTCTCAAAACCCTTCAGATGTACGAGGGAACTGTGCTACAGTATTTTCCCAGGACAGGAATGAGTCTGTGCTAAGTTGGAAACTGTAAGACCTGTCCGTGTAGCAATCATAGAGAGTATTGTACAGGACCCTGACGGGTTATTCTTAGGAAGGTATCTTTTCAGGGATCCTAGTTAAAGTGTGTTCTCATTCTTAACAGTGTCTCCTACTCTGAGGAATGATGATAGAATGCGGACGGACTTTGGGCACATTAGGTACTGTGAGTAAAGTGCAGGCTATGGCGCTTAGGCATCCCAAACTCATATTGGATGCTCACGACCAGTGGTGATCGGCACTTTCTTTCAGTGTTAAAAACGCTTCCTACATTGTGAGGGAAGTGTGCTTTAGGGGGAATTCGTTGCACTGTTGCGTCTGTTAAAGAAAGAAGCGCTTGGGACTGACTCTGCGGTAACTGCAATAGGCGCACATAGGGCTCTAGTAACAGATGTCTATCCCTTGGACTATAGCAAGCTCTGTGTAAGGGAAACTCTTTCATGCTGAATCGCACTTACACGGTGTCTTATCAGCGGAGGAATAGAGAAAGAACAACTATGGACAGAGGGAATTTGTGCCCTGAGAGTGAAGGACGGGGTATGGAACACAGGCTTCTATGACACATACTGGAAGGTCAACACCTGTGATATTATATTGTGTCTAACTCGTGTCAAAACCCTTCAGATGTAGGAGGGAACTGTGCTACAGTACTTTCCCACGACAATAATGAGTCTGTGCTAAGTTGGAAACTGTAGGACCTGTCTGTGCAGCAATCAGAGAGAGTATCGTACAGGACCCTGACGGATTATTCTTAGGAAGGTATCTTTTCAGGGATCCTAGTTAAAGTGTGTTCTCATTCTTAACAGTGTCTCCTACTCTGAGGAATGATGATAGAATGCGGACGGACTTTGGGCACATTAGGTACTGTGAGTAAAGTGCAGGCTATGGCGCTTAGGCATCCCAAACTCATATTGGATGCTCACGACCAGTGGTGATCCCCACTTGCTTTCAGTGTTAAAAACGCTTCCAACATTGTGAGGGAAGTGTGCTTTAGGAGGGATTCGTTGCACTGTTGCGTCTGTTAAAGAAGGAAGCGCTTGGGACTGACTCTGCGGTAACTGCAATAGGCGCACATAGGGCTCTAGTAACAGACGTCTATCCCTTGGACTATAGCAAGTTCTGTTTAAGGGAAACTCCTTCAGGCGTAATCGCACTTCTCCCAGTGTCTTTTTAATGGAGGAATGGAGAAAGAACAACTACGGAGAGAGGGAACGTTGTGCCCTTAGAGTGAAGGAAAGGGTATGGAACATAGGCCTCTAAGACACATACTGGAAAGTCAACAGCTGTGATGTTCCACTGTGTCTAACTCTTCTCAAAACACTTAAAATGCAGGAGGGAACTGTGCTACTGTACATTCTCACTTCAGGAATGAGTCTGTGCTAAGTTGGAAACTGGAGGGCCTGTCTGAGTAGCAATCATAGAGAGATTCGTACAGGACACTTTCAGGTTATTCTTAGGAGGGTATCTTTTCAGGGATTCACTTAAAATGTGTTCTCATTGATAATAGTATCTCCTTCTTTGAGGAATGATGATAGAATGTGGACGGACCATGGGCACATTATATACTGTGAGTAAAGTGCAGGCTATGGCGCTTAGGCATCCCAAACACATATTCGATGATCAAGACCAGTGGTGTTCCCCACGTTCTTTCTCTGTAAAAAACGCTTTCAACATTGTGAGGGAAGTGTGCTTTAGGAGGGATTCGTTGCAGTGTTGCGTCTGTTAAAGACGGAAGCTCTTGGGACTGACTCTGCGGTAACTGCTATAGGCGCACATAGGGCTCTAGTATCAGACGTCTATCCGTTGGACTATAGCAAGCTCTGTTTAAGGGAAACTCTTTCAGGCTGAATCGCACTTCTCACAGTGTCTTATCAGCGGAGGAATAGAGAAAGAACAACTATGGACAGAGGGAATTTGTGCCCTGAGAGTGAAGGACCGGGTATGGAACATAGGCTTCTATGACACATACTAGAAGGTCAACACCTGTGATGTTCCATTGTGTCTAACTCATGTCAAAACCCTTCAAATGTACGAGGGAACTGTGCTACAGTACTTTCCCACGACAATAATGAGTCTGTGCTAAGTTGGAAACTGTAGGACCTGTCTGTGCAGAAATCAGAGAGAGTTCGTACAGGACCCTGACGGGTTATTCTTAGGAAGGTATCTTTTCAGGGATCCTAGTTAAAGTGTGTTCTCATTCTTAACAGTGTCTCCTACTCTGAGGAATGATGATAGAATGCGGACGGACTTTGGGCACATTAGGTACTGTGAGTAAAGTGCAGGCTATGGCGCTTAGGCATCCCAAACACATATTAGATAATCAAGACCAGTGGTGATCCGCACTTTCTTTCTGAGTAAAAAACGCTTCCAGCATTGTGATGGAAGTGTGCTTTAGGAGGGATTCGTTGCTGTGTTGCGTCTGTTAGAAAAGGAAGCTCTTGGGAATGACTCTGCGGTAACTGCAATAGGCGTACATAGGGCTCTAGTATCATACGTCTATCCGTTGGACTATAGCAAGTTCTGTTTAAGGGAAACTCTTTCAGGCTGAATCGCACTTCTCACAGTGTCTTAACAGCGGAGGAATAGAGAAAGAACAACTATGGACAGAGGGAACGTTTTGACCGGGTATGGAACATAGGCCTCTATGACACATCCTGGAAGGTCAACACCTGTGATGTTCCATTGTGTATAACTCGTCTCAAAACCCTTCAGATGTACGAGGGAACTGTGCTACAGTATTTTCCCAGGACAGGAATGAGTCTGTGCTAAGTTGGAAACTGTAAGACCTGTCCGTGTAGCAATCATAGAGAGTATTGTACAGGACCCTGACGGGTTATTCTTAGGAAGGTATCTTTTCAGGGATCCTAGTTAAAGTGCGTTCTCATTCATAACAGTGTCTCCTCCTTTGAGGAATGATGATAGAAATCGGACGGACTATGGGCATCTTAGGTACTCTGAGTAAAGTGCAGGCTATGGCGCTTAGGCATCCCAAACTCATATTGGATGCTCACGACCAGTGGTGATCCGCACTTTCTTTCAGTGTTAAAAACGCTTCCAACATTGTGAGGGAAGTGTGCTTTAGGAGGGATTCGTTGCAGTGTTGCGTCTGATAAAGAAGGAAGCTCTTCGGACTGACTATGCGATAACTGCAATAGGCGCACATAGGGCTCTAGTATCAGACGTCTATCCGTTGGACTATAGCAAGTTCTGATTAAGGGAAACTCCATCAAACGGAATCGCACTTCTCACAGTGTCTTTTCAGAGGGGGAAAGGATATAGAACAACTAAGGGGAGGGAACGTTGTGCCCTGAGAGTGAATGACAGCTTAGGGCACATAGGCCTCTATGACACATACTGGAAGGTCAACACCTGTGATGTTCCACTGTGTCTAGCTCGTCTCAAACACTTCAAATGTACGAGGGAACTTTGCTACTGTACGTTCTCACGACAGGTTTGAGTCTGTGCTCTGTAGGTAACATTAGGACCTGTCTGTGTAGCAATCATAAACTATCACATACAGGACCATGACAAGTGATTCTTAGGAAGGTATCTTTTCAGGGATCCTACTTAAAGTGCGTTCTCATTCATCACAGAGTCTCCTCCTTTCAGGAATGATGACAGAACACGGACGGACTATGGGCACCTTAGGTACTGTGAGTAAAGTGCAGGCTATGGCGCTTAGGCATCCCAAACTCATATTGGATGCTCACGACCAGTGGTGATCCGCACTTTCTTTCAGTGTTAAAAACGCTTCCAACATTGTGAGGGAAGTGTGCTTTAGGAGGGATTCGTTGCAGTGTTGCGTCTGTTAAAGAAGGAAGCGCTTGGGACTGACTCTGCGGTAACTGCAATAGGCGCACATAGGGCTCTAGTAACAGACGTCTATCCCTTGGACTATAGCAAGTTCTGTTTAAGGGAAACTCCTTCAGGCGGAATCGCACTTCTCCCAGGGTCTTTTTAATGGAGGAATGGAGAAAGAACAACTACGGAGAGAGGGAACGTTGTGCCCTTAGAGTGAAGGAAAGGGTATGGAACATAGGCCTCTAAGACACATACTGGAAAGTCAACAGCTGTGATGTTCCACTGTGTCTAACTCATCTCAAAACACTTAAATTGCAGGAGGGAACTGTGCTACTGTACGTTCTCACTTCAGGAATGAGTCTGTGCTAAGTTGGAAACTGGAGGGCCTGTCTGAGTAGCAATCATAGAGAGATTCGTACAGGACCCTTTCAGGTTATTCTTAGGAGGGTATCTTTTCAGGGATCCACTTAAAATGTGTTCTCATTGATAATAGTATCTCCTTCTTTGAGGAATGATGATAGAATGTGGACGGACCATGGGCACATTATATACTGTGAGTAAACTGCAGGCTATGGCGCTTAGGCATCCCAAACACATATTCGATGATCAAGACCAGTGGTGATCCCCACGTTCTTTCTCTGTAAAAAACGCTTTCAACATTGTGAGGGAAGTGTGCTTTAGGAGGGATTCGTTGCAGTGTTGCGTCTGTTAAAGAAGGAAGCTCTTGGGACTGACTCTGCGGTAACTGCAATAGGCGCACATAGGGCTCTAGTATCAGACGTCTATCCGTTGGACTATAGCAAGCTCTGTTTAAGGGAAACTCTTTCAGGCTGAATCGCACATCTCACAGTGTCTTATCAGCGGAGGAATAGAGAAAGAACAACTATGGACAGAGGGAATTTGTGCCCTGAGAGTGAAGGACCGGGTATGCAACATAGGCTTCTATGACACATACTGGAAGGTCAACACCTGTGATGTTCCATTGTGTCTAACTCGTGTCAAAACCCTTCAGATGTACGAGGGAACTGTGCTACAGTACTTTCCCACGACAATAATGAGTCTGTGCTAAGTTGGAAACTGTAGGACCTGTCTGTGCAGCAATCAGAGAGAGTATCGTACAGGACCCTGACGGGTTATTCTTAGGAAGGTATCTTTTCAGGGATCCGAGTTAAAGTGTGTTCTCATTCTTAACAGTGTCTCCTACTCTGAGGAATGATGATAGAATGCGGACGGACTTTGGGCACATTAGGTACTGTGAGTAAAGTGCAGGCTATGGCGCTTAGGCATCCCAAACACATATTAGATAATCAAGACCAGTGGTGATCCGCACTTTCTTTCTGAGTAAAAAACGCTTCCAGCATTGTGATGGAAGTGTGCTTTAGGAGGGATTCGTTGCTGTGTTGCGTCTGTTAGAAAAGGAAGCTCTTGGGAATGACTCTGCGGTAACTGCAATAGGCGTACATAGGGCTCTAGTATCATACATCTATCCGTTGGACTATAGCAAGTTCTGTTTAAGGGAAACTCTTTCAGGCTGAATCGCACTTCTCACAGTGTCTTATCAGCGGAGGAATAGAGAAAGAACAACTATGGACAGAGGGAACGTTTTGACCGGGTATGGAACATAGGCCTCTATGACACATCCTGGAAGGTCAACACCTGTGATGTTCCATTGTGTATAACTCGTCTCAAAACCCTTCAGATGTACGAGGGAACTGTGCTACAGTATTTTCCCAGGACAGGAATGAGTCTGTGCTAAGTTGGAAACTGTAAGACCTGTCCGTGTAGCAATCATAGAGAGTATTGTACAGGACCCTGACGGGTTATTCTTAGGAAGGTATCTTTTCAGGGATCCTAGTTAAAGTGTGTTCTCATTCTTAACAGTGTCTCCTACTCTGAGGAATGATGATAGAATGCGGACGGACTTTGGGCACATTAGGTACTGTGAGTAAAGTGCAGGCTATGGCGCTTAGGCATCCCAAACTCATATTGGATGCTCACGACCAGTGGTGATCGGCACTTTCTTTCAGTGTTAAAAACGCTTCCAACATTGTGAGGGAAGTGTGCTTTAGGGGGAATTCGTTGCACTGTTGCGTCTGTTAAAGAAAGAAGCGCTTGGGACTGACTCTGCGGTAACTGCAATAGGCGCACATAGGGCTCTAGTAACAGATGTCTATCCCTTGGACTATAGCAAGCTCTGTGTAAGGGAAACTCTTTCATGCTGAATCGCACTTCTCACAGTGTCTTATCAGCGGAGGAATATAGAAAGAACGACTATGGACAGAGGGAATTTGTGCCCTGAGAGTGAAGGACCGGGTATGGAACACAGGCTTCTATGACACATACTGGAAGGTCAACACCTGTGATATTATATTGTGTCTAACTCGTGTCAAAACCCTTCAGATGTAGGAGGGAACTGTGCTACAGTACTTTCCCACGACAATAATGAGTCTGTGCTAAGTTGGAAACTGTAGGACCTGTCTGTGCAGCAATCAGAGAGAGTATCGTACAGGACCCTGACGGGTTATTCTTAGGAAGGTATCTTTTCAGGGATCCTAGTTAAAGTGTGTTCTCATTCTTAACAGTGTCTCCTACTCTGAGGAATGATGATAGAATGCGGACGGACTTTGGGCACATTAGGTACTGTGAGTAAAGTGCAGGCTATGGCGCTTAGGCATCCCAAACTCATATTGGATGCTCACGACCAGTGGTGATCCGCACTTTCTTTCAGTGTTAAAAACGCTTCCAACATTGTGAGGGAAGTGTGCTTTAGGAGGGATTCGTTGCACTGTTGCGTCTGTTAAAGAAGGAAGCGCTTGGGACTGACTCTGCGGTAACTGCAATAGGCGCACATAGGGCTCTAGTAACAGACGTCTATCCCTTGGACTATAGCAAGTTCTGTTTAAGGGAAACTCCTTCAGGCGTAATCGCACTTCTCCCAGTGTCTTTTTAATGGAGGAATGGAGAAAGAACAACTACGGAGAGAGGGAACGTTGTGCCCTTAGAGTGAAGGAAAGGGTATGGAACATAGGCCTCTAAGACACATACTGGAAAGTCAACAGCTGTGATGTTCCACTGTGTCTAACTCTTCTCAAAACACTTAAAATGCAGGAGGGAACTGTGGTACTGTACATTCTCACTTCAGGAATGAGTCTGTGCTAAGTTGGAAACTGGAGGGCCTGTCTGAGTAGCAATCATAGAGAGATTCGTACAGGACCCTTTCAGGTTATTCTTAGGAGGGTATCTTTTCAGGGATTCACTTAAAATGTGTTCTCATTGATAATAGTATCTCCTTCTTTGAGGAATGATGATAGAATGTGGACGGACCATGGGCACATTATATACTGTGAGTAAAGTGCAGGCTATGGCGCTTAGGCATCCCAAACACATATTCGATGATCAAGACCAGTGGTGTTCCCCACGTTCTTTCTCTGTAAAAAACGCTTTCAACATTGTGAGGGAAGTGTGCTTTAGGAGGGATTCGTTGCAGTGTTGCGTCTGTTAAAGACGGAAGCTCTTGGGACTGACTCTGCTGTAACTGCAATAGGCGCACATAGGGCTCTAGTATCAGACGTCTATCCGTTGGACTATAGCAAGCTCTGTTTAAGGGAAACTCTTTCAGGCTGAATCGCACTTCTCACAGTGTCTTATCAGCGGAGGAATAGAGAAAGAACAACTATGGACAGAGGGAATTTGTGCCCTGAGAGTGAAGGACCGGGTATGGAACATAGGCTTCTATGACACATACTGGAAGGTCAACACCTGTGATGTTCCATTGTGTCTAACTCGTCTCAAAACCCTTCAAATGTACGAGGGAACTGTGCTACAGTACTTTCCCACGACAATAATGAGTCTGTGCTATGTTGGAAACTGTAGGACCTGTCTGTGCAGCAATCAGAGAGAGTATCGTACATGAACCTGACGGGTTATTCTTAGGAAGGTATCTTTTCAGGGATCCTAGTTAAAGTGTGTTCTCATTCTTAACAGTGTCTCCTACTCTGAGGAATGATGATAGAATGCGGACGGACTTTGGGCACATTAGGTACTGTGAGTAAAGTGCAGGCTATGGCGCTTAGGCATCCCAAACACATATTAGATAATCAAGACCAGTGGTGATCCGCACTTTCTTTCTGAGTAAAAAACGCTTCCAGCATTGTGATGGAAGTGTGCTTTAGGAGGGATTCGTTGCTGTGTTGCGTCTGTTAGAAAAGGAAGCTCTTGGGAATGACTCTGCGGTAACTGCAATAGGCGTACATAGGGCTCTAGTATCATACATCTATCCGTTGGACTATAGCAAGTTCTGTTTAAGGGAAACTCTTTCAGGCTGAATCGCACTTCTCACAGTGTCTTATCAGCGGAGGAATAGAGAAAGAACAACTATGGACAGAGGGAACGTTTTGACCGGGTATGGAACATAGGCCTCTATGACACATCCTGGAAGGTCAACACCTGTGATGTTCCATTGTGTATAACTCGTCTCAAAACCCTTCAGATGTACGAGGGAACTGTGCTACAGTATTTTCCCAGGACAGGAATGAGTCTGTGCTAAGTTGGAAACTGTAAGACCTGTCCGTGTAGCAATCATAGAGAGTATTGTACAGGACCCTGACGGGTTATTCTTAGGAAGGTATCTTTTCAGGGATCCTAGTTAAAGTGTGTTCTCATTCTTAACAGTGTCTCCTACTCTGAGGAATGATGATAGAATGCGGACGGACTTTGGGCACATTAGGTACTGTGAGTAAAGTGCAGGCTATGGCGCTTAGGCATCCCAAACTCATATTGGATGCTCACGACCAGTGGTGATCGGCACTTTCTTTCAGTGTTAAAAACGCTTCCTACATTGTGAGGGAAGTGTGCTTTAGGGGGAATTCGTTGCACTGTTGCGTCTGTTAAAGAAAGAAGCGCTTGGGACTGACTCTGCGGTAACTGCAATAGGCGCACATAGGGCTCTAGTAACAGATGTCTATCCCTTGGACTATAGCAAGCTCTGTGTAAGGGAAACTCTTTCATGCTGAATCGCACTTACACGGTGTCTTATCAGCGGAGGAATAGAGAAAGAACAACTATGGACAGTGGGAATTTGTGCCCTGAGAGTGAAGGACGGGGTATGGAACACAGGCTTCTATGACACATACTGGAAGGTCAACACCTGTGATATTATATTGTGTCTAACTCGTGTCAAAACCCTTCAGATGTAGGAGGGAACTGTGCTACAGTACTTTCCCACGACAATAATGAGTCTGTGCTAAGTTGGAAACTGTAGGACCTGTCTGTGCAGCAATCAGAGAGAGTATCGTACAGGACCCTGACGGATTATTCTTAGGAAGGTATCTTTTCAGGGATCCTAGTTAAAGTGTGTTCTCATTCTTAACAGTGTCTCCTACTCTGAGGAATGATGATAGAATGCGGACGGACTTTGGGCACATTAGGTACTGTGAGTAAAGTGCAGGCTATGGCGCTTAGGCATCCCAAACTCATATTGGATGCTCACGACCAGTGGTGATCCCCACTTTCTTTCAGTGTTAAAAACGCTTCCAACATTGTGAGGGAAGTGTGCTTTAGGAGGGATTCGTTGCACTGTTGCGTCTGTTAAAGAAGGAAGCGCTTGGGACTGACTCTGCGGTAACTGCAATAGGCGCACATAGGGCTCTAGTAACAGACGTCTATCCCTTGGACTATAGCAAGTTCTGTTTAAGGGAAACTCCTTCAGGCGTAATCGCACTTCTCCCAGTGTCTTTTTAATGGAGGAATGGAGAAAGAACAACTACGGAGAGAGGGAACGTTGTGCCCTTAGAGTGAAGGAAAGGGTATGGAACATAGGCCTCTAAGACACATACTGGAAAGTCAACAGCTGTGATGTTCCACTGTGTCTAACTCTTCTCAAAACACTTAAAATGCAGGAGGGAACTGTGCTACTGTACATTCTCACTTCAGGAATGAGTCTGTGCTAAGTTGGAAACTGGAGGGCCTGTCTGAGTAGCAATCATAGAGAGATTCGTACAGGACCCATTCAGGTTATTCTTAGGAGGGTATCTTTTCAGGGATTCACTTAAAATGTGTTCTCATTGATAATAGTATCTCCTTCTTTGAGGAATGATGATAGAATGTGGACGGACCATGGGCACATTATATACTGTGAGTAAAGTGCAGGCTATGGCGCTTAGGCATCCGAAACACATATTCGATGATCAAGACCAGTGGTGTTCCCCACGTTCTTTCTCTGTAAAAAACGCTTTCAACATTGTGAGGGAAGTGTGCTTTAGGAGGGATTCGTTGCAGTGTTGCGTCTGTTAAAGACGGAAGCTCTTGGGACTGACTCTGCGGTAACTGCTATAGGCGCACATAGGGCTCTAGTATCAGACGTCTATCCGTTGGACTATAGCAAGCTCTGTTTAAGGGAAACTCTTTCAGGCTGAATCGCACTTCTCACAGTGTCTTATCAGCGGAGGAATAGAGAAAGAACAACTATGGACAGAGGGAATTTGTGCCCTGAGAGTGAAGGACCGGGTATGGAACATAGGCTTCTATGACACATACTGGAAGGTCAACACCTGTGATGTTCCATTGTGTCTAACTCATGTCAAAACCCTTCAAATGTACGAGGGAACTGTGCTACAGTACTTTCCCACGACAATAATGAGTCTGTGCTAAGTTGGAAACTGTAGGACCTGTCTGTGCAGAAATCAGAGAGAGTATCGTACAGGACCCTGACGGGTTATTCTTAGGAAGGTATCTTTTCAGGGATCCTAGTTAAAGTGTGTTCTCATTCTTAACAGTGTCTCCTACTCTGAGGAATGATGATAGAATGCGGACGGACTTTGGGCACATTAGGTACTGTGAGTAAAGTGCAGGCTATGGCGCTTAGGCATCCCAAACACATATTAGATAATCAAGACCAGTGGTGATCCGCACTTTCTTTCTGAGTAAAAAACGCTTCCAGCATTGTGATGGAAGTGTGCTTTAGGAGGGATTCGTTGCTGTGTTGCGTCTGTTAGAAAAGGAAGCTCTTGGGAATGACTCTGCGGTAACTGCAATAGGCGTACATAGGGCTCTAGTATCATACGTCTATCCGTTGGACTATAGCAAGTTCTGTTTAAGGGAAACTCTTTCAGGCTGAATCGCACTTCTCACAGTGTCTTAACAGCGGAGGAATAGAGAAAGAACAACTATGGACAGAGGGAACGTTTTGACCGGGTATGGAACATAGGCCTCTATGACACATCCTGGAAGGTCAACACCTGTGATGTTCCATTGTGTATAACTCGTCTCAAAACCCTTCAGATGTACGAGGGAACTGTGCTACAGTATTTTCCCAGGACAGGAATGAGTCTGTGCTAAGTTGGAAACTGTAAGACCTGTCCGTGTAGCAATCATAGAGAGTATTGTACAGGACCCTGACGGGTTATTCTTAGGAAGGTATCTTTTCAGGGATCCTAGTTAAAGTGTGTTCTCATTCTTAACAGTGTCTCCTACTCTGAGGAATGATGATAGAATGCGGACGGACTTTGGGCACATTAGGTACTGTGAGTAAAGTGCAGGCTATGGCGATTAGGCATCCCAAACTCATATTGGTTGCTCACGACCAGTGGTGATCCGCACTTTCTTTCAGTGTTAAAAACGCTTCCAACATTGTGAGGGAAGTGTGCTTTAGGAGGGATTCGTTGCACTGTTGCGTCTGTTAAAGAAGGAAGCGCTTGGGACTGACTCTGCGGTAACTGCAATAGGCGCACATAGGGCTCTAGTAACAGACGTCTATCCCTTGGACTATAGCAAGTTCTGTTTAAGGGAAACTCCTTCAGGCGGAATCGCACTTCTCCCAGTGTCTTTTTAATGGAGGAATGGAGAAAGAACAACTACGGAGAGAGGAAACGTTGTGCCCTTAGAGTGAAGGAAAGGGTATGGAACATAGGCCTCTAAGACACATACTGGAAAGTCAACAGCTGTGATGTTCCACTGTGTCTAACTCATCTCAAAACACTTAAAATGCAGGAGGGAACTGTACTACTGTACGTTCTCACTTCAGGAATGAGTCTGTGCTAAGTTGGAAACTGGAGGGCCTGTCTGAGTAGCAATCATAGAGAGATTCGTACAGGACCCTTTCAGGTTATTCTTAGGAGGGTATCTTTTCAGGGATCCACTTAAAATGTGTTCTCATTGATAATAGAATCTCCTTCTTTGACGAATGATGATAGAATGTGGACGGACCATGGGCACATTATATACTGTGAGTAAAGTGCAGGCTATGGCGCTTAGGCATCCCAAACACATATTCGATGATCAAGACCAGTGGTGATCCCCACGTTCTTTCTCTGTAAAAAACGCTTTCAACATTGTGAGGGAAGTGTGCTTTAGGAGGGATTCGTTGCAGTGTTGCGTCTGTTAAAGAAGGAAGCTCTTGGGACTGACTCTGCGGTAACTGCAATAGGCGCACATAGGGCTCTAGTATCAGACGTCTATCCGTTGGACTATAGCAAGCTCTGTTTAAGGGAAACTCTTTCAGGCTGAATCGCACATCTCACAGTGTCTTATCAGCGGAGGAATAGAGAAAGAACAACTATGGACAGAGGGAATTTGTGCCCTGAGAGTGAAGGACCGGGTATGCAACATAGGCTTCTATGACACATACTGGAAGGTCAACACCTGTGATGTTCCATTGTGTCTAACTCGTGTCAAAACCCTTCAGATGTACGAGGGAACTGTGCTACAGTACTTTCCCACGAAAATAATGAGTCTGTGCTAAGTTGGAAACTGTAGGACCTGTCTGTGCAGCAATCAGAGAGAGTATCGTACAGGACCCTGACGGGTTATTCTTAGGAAGGTATCTTTTCAGGGATCCTAGTTAAAGTGTGTTCTCATTCTTAACAGTGTCTCCTACTCTGAGGAATGATGATAGAATGCGGACGGACTTTGGGCACATTAGGTACTGTGAGTAAAGTGCAGGCTATGGCGCTTAGGCATGCCAAACACATATTAGATAATCAAGACCAGTGGTGATCCGCACTTTCTTTCTGAGTAAAAAACGCTTCCAGCATTGTGATGGAAGTGTGCTTTAGGAGGGATTCGTTGCTGTGTTGCGTCTGTTAGAAAAGGAAGCTCTTGGGACTGACTCTGCGGTAACTGCAATAGGCGTACATAGGGCTCTAGTATCATACGTCTATCCGTTGGACTATAGCAAGTTCTGTTTAAGGGAAACTCTTTCAGGCTGAATCGCACTTCTCACAGTGTCTTATCAGCGGAGGAATAGAGAAAGAACAACTATGGACAGAGGGAACGTTTTGACCGGGTATGGAACATAGGCCTCTATGACACATCCTGGAAGGTCAACACCTGTGATGTTCCATTGTGTATAACTCGTCTCAAAACCCTTCAGATGTACGAGGGAACTGTGCTACAGTATTTTCCCAGGACAGGAATGAGTCTGTGCTAAGTTGGAAACTGTAAGACCTGTCCGTGTAGCCATCATAGAGAGTATTGTACAGGTCCTGACGGGTTATTCTTAGGAAGGTATCTTTTCAGGGATCCTAGTTAAAGTGCGTTCTCATTCATAACAGTGTCTCCTCCTTTGAGGAATGATGATAGAAATCGGACGGACTATGGGCATCTTAGGTACTCTGAGTAAAGTGCAGGCTATGGCGCTTAGGCATCCCAAACTCATATTGGATGCTCACGACCAGTGGTGATCCGCACTTTCTTTCAGTGTTAAAAACGCTTCCAACATTGTGAGGGAAGTGTGCTTTAGGAGGGATTCGTTGCAGTGTTGCGTCTGATAAAGAAGGAAGCTCTTGGGACTGACTATGCGATAACTGCAATAGGCGCACATAGGGCTCTAGTATCAGACGTCTATCCGTTGGACTATAGCAAGTTCTGATTAAGGGAAACTCCATCAAACGGAATCGCACTTCTCACAGTGTCTTTTCAGAGGGGGAAAGGATATAGAACAACTAAGGGGAGGGAACGTTGTGCCCTGAGAGTGAATGACAGCTTATGGCACATAGGCCTCTATGACACATACTGGAAGGTCAACACCTGTGATGTTCCACTGTGTCTAGCTCGTCTCAAACACTTCAAATGTACGAGGGAACTTTGCTACTGTACGTTCTCACGACAGGTTTGAGTCTGTGCTCTGTAGGTAACATTAGGACCTGTCTGTGTAGCAATCATAAACTATCACATACAGGACCATGACAAGTGATTCTTAGGAAGGTATCTTTTCAGGGATCCTACTTAAACTGCGTTCTCATTCATCACAGAGTCTCCTCCTTTCAGGAATGATGACAGAACACGGACGGACTATGGGCACCTTAGGTACTGTGAGTAAAGTGCAGGCTATGGCGCTTAGGCATCCCAAACTCATATTGGATGCTCACGACCAGTGGTGATCCGCACTTTCTTTCAGTGTTAAAAACGCTTCCAACATTGTGAGGGAAGTGTGCTTTAGGAGGGATTCGTTGCAGTGTTGCGTCTGTTAAAGAAGGAAGCGCTTGGGACTGACTCTGCGGTAACTGCAATAGGCGCACATAGGGCTCTAGTAACAGACGTCTATCCCTTGGACTATAGCAAGTTCTGTTTAAGGGAAACTCCTTCAGGCGGAATCGCACTTCTCCCAGTGTCTTTTTAATGGAGGAATGGAGAAAGAACAACTACGGAGAGAGGGAACGTTGTGCCCTTAGAGTGAAGGAAAGGGTATGGAACATAGGCCTCTAAGACACATACTGGAAAGTCAACAGCTGTGATGTTCCACTGTGTCTAACTCGTCTCAAAACACTTAAAATGCAGGAGGGAACTGTGCTACTGTACGTTCTCACTTCAGGAATGAGTCTGTGCTAAGTTGGAAACTGGAGGGCCTGTCTGAGTAGCAATCATAGAGAGATTCGTACAGGACCCTTTCAGGTTATTCTTAGGAAGGTATCTTTTCAGGGATCCTACTTAAAGTGTGTTCTCATTGATAATAGTATCTCCTTCTTTGAGGAATGATGATAGAATGTGGACGGACCATGGGCACATTATATACTGTGAGTAAAGTGCAGGCTATGGCGCTTAGGCATCCCAAACACATATTCGATGATCAAGACCAGTGGTGATCCCCACGTTCTTTCTCTGTAAAAAACGCTTTCAACATCGTGAGGGAAGTGTGCTTTAGGAGGGATTCGTTGCAGTGTTGCGTCTGTTAAAGAAGGAAGCTCTTGGGACTGACTCTGCGGTAACTGCTATAGGCGCACATAGGGCTCTAGTATCAGACGTCTATCCGTTGGACTATAGCAAGCTCTGTTTATGGGAAACTCTTTCAGGCTGAATCGCACTTCTCACAGTGTCTTATCAGCGGAGGAATAGAGAAAGAACAACTGTGGACAGAGGGAACGTTGTGCCCTGAGAGTGAAGGACCGGGTATGGAACATAGGCTTCTATGACACATACTGGAAGGTCAACACCTGTGATGTTCCATTGTGTATAACTCGTCTCAAAACCCTTCAGATGTACGAGGGAACTGTGCTACAGTATTTTCCCAGGACAGGAATGAGTCTGTGCTAAGTTGGAAACTGTAAGACCTGTCCGTGTAGCAATCATAGAGAGTATTGTACAGGACCCTGACGGGTTATTCTTAGGAAGGTATCTTTTCAGGGATCCTAGTTAAAGTGTGTTCTCATTCATAACAGTGTCTCCTCCTTTGAGGAATGATGATAGAACACGGA
This sequence comes from Neogale vison, assembly GCF_020171115.1. Taxonomy (NCBI): domain Eukaryota; kingdom Metazoa; phylum Chordata; class Mammalia; order Carnivora; family Mustelidae; genus Neogale; species Neogale vison. The sequence continues at coordinate 26,978,053 of NC_058100.1, read as the reverse complement.
CGGACTATGGGAATCTTAGGTACTCTGAGTAAAGTGCAGGCTATGGCGCTTAGGCATCCCAAACTCATATTGCATGCTCACGACCAGTGGTGATCCGCACTTTCTTTCAGTGTTAAAAATGCTTCCAAAATTGTGAGGGAAGTGTGCTTTAGGAGGGATTCGTTGCAGTGTTGCGTCTGATAAAGACGGAAGCTCTTGGGACTGACTATGCGATAACTGCAATAGGCGCACATAGGGCTCTAGTATCAGACGTCTATCCGTTGGACTATAGCAAGTTCTGTTTAAGGGAAACTCCATCAAACAGAATCACACTTCTCACAGTGTCTTTTCAGAGGGGGAAAGGATATAGAACAACTAAGGGGAGGGAACGTTGTGCCCTGAGAGTGAATGACAGCTTATGGCACATAGGCCTCTATGACACATACTGGAAGGTCAACACCTGTGATGTTCCACTGTGTCTAGCTCGTCTCAAACACTTCAAATGTACGAGGGAACTTTGCTACTGTACGTTCTCACGACAGGTTTGAGTCTGTGCTCTGTAGGAAACATTAGGACCTGTCTGGGTAGCAATCAAAAACTATCACATACAGGACCATGACAAGTGATTCTTAGGAAGGTATCTTTTCAGGGATCCTACTTAAAGTGCGTTCTCATTCATCACAGAGTCTCCTCCTTTCAGGAATGATGACAGAACACGGACGGACTATGGGCACCTTAGGTACTGTGAGTAAAGTGCAGGCTATGGCGCTTAGGCATCCCAAACTCATATTGGATGCTCACGACCAGTGGTGATCCGCACTTTCTTTCAGTGTTAAAAACGCTTCCAACATTGTGAGGGAAGTGTGCTTTAGGAGGGATTCGTTGCAGTGTTGCGTCTGTTAAAGAAGGAAGCGCTTGGGACTGACTCTGCGGTAACTGCAATAGGCGCACATAGGGCTCTAGTAACAGACGTCTATCCCTTGGACTATAGCAAGTTCTGTTTAAGGGAAACTCCTTCAGGCGGAATCGCACTTCTCCCAGTGTCTTTTTAATGGAGGAATGGAGAAAGAACAACTACGGAGAGAGGGAACGTTGTGCCCTTAGAGTGAAGGAAAGGGTATGGAACATAGGCCTCTAAGACACATACTGGAAAGTCAACAGCTGTGATGTTCCACTGTGTCTAACTCGTCTCAAAACACTTAAAATGCAGGAGGGAACTGTGCTACTGTACGTTCTCACTTCAGGAATGAGTCTGTGCTAAGTTGGAAACTGGAGGGCCTGTCTGAGTAGCTATCATACAGAGATTCGTACAGGACCCTTTCAGGTTATTCTTAGGAAGGTATCTTTTCAGGGATCCTACTTAAAATGTGTTCTCATTGATAATAGTATCTCCTTCTTTGAGGAATGATGATAGAATGTGGACGGACCATGGGCACATTATATACTGTGAGTAAAGTGCAGGCTATGGCGCTTAGGCATCCCAAACACATATTCGATGATCAAGACCAGTGGTGATCCCCACGTTCTTTCTCTGTAAAAAACGCTTTCAACATTGTGAGGGAAGTGTGCTTTAGGAGGGATTCGTTGCAGTGTTGCGTCTGTTAAAGAAGGAAGCTCTTGGGACTGACTCTGCGATAACTGCTATAGGCGCACATAGGGCTCTAGTATCAGACGTCTATCCGTTGGACTATAGCAAGCTCTGTTTAAGGGAAACTCTTTCAGGCTGAATCGCACTTCTCACAGTGTCTTATCAGCGGAGGAATAGAGAAAGAACAACTATGGACAGAGGGAACGTTGTGCCCTGAGAGTGAAGGACTGGGTATGGAACATAGGCTTCTATGACACATACTGGAAGGTCAACACCTGTGATGTTCCATTGTGTCTAACTCGTGTCAAAACCCTTCAAATGGACGAGGGAACTGTGCTACAGTACTTTCCCACGACAGTAATGAGTCTGTGCTAAGTTGGAAACTGTAGGACCTGTCTGTGCAGCAATCAGAGAGAGTATCGTACAGGACCCTGACGTGTTATTCTTAGGAAGGTATCTTTTCAGGGATCCTAGTTAAAGTGTGTTCTCATTCTTAACAGTGTCTCCTACTCTGAGGAATGATGATAGAATGCGGACGGACTTTGGGCACATTAGGTACTGTGAGTAAAGTGCAGGCTATGGCGCTTAGGCATCCCAAACACATATTAGATAATCAAGACCAGTGGTGATCCGTACTTTCTTTCTGAGTAAAAAACGCTTCCAGCATTGTGATGGAAGGGTGCTTTAGGAGGGATTCGTTGCTGTGTTGCGTCTGTTAGAAAAGGAAGCTCTTGGGACTGACTCTGCGGTAACTGCAATAGGCGTACATAGGGCTCTAGTATCATACGTCTATCCGTTGGACTATAGCAAGTTCTGTTTAATGAAAACTCTTTCAGGCTGAATCGCACTTCTCACAGTGTCTTATCAGCGGAGGAATAGAGAAAGAACAACTATGGACAGAGGGAACGTTTTGCCCTGAGAGTGAAGGACCGGGTATGGAACATAGGCCTCTATGACACATACTGGAAGGTCAACACCTGTGATGTTCCATTGTGTCTAACACGTCTCAAAACCCTTCATATGTACGAGGGAACTGTGCTACAGTATTTTCCCAGGACAGGAATGAGTCTGTGCTAAGTTGGAAACTGTAAGACCTGTCCGTGTAGCAATCATAGAGAGTATTGTACAGGACCCTGACGGGTTATTCTTAGGAAGGTATCTTTTCAGGGATCCTAGTTAAAGTGTGTTCTCATTCATAACAGTGTCTCCTCCTTTGAGGAATGATGATAGAACACGGACGGACTATGGGCATTAGGTACACTGAGTAAAGTGCAGGCTATGGCGCTTAGGCATCCCAAACTCATATTGCATGCTCACGACCAGTGGTGATCCGCACTTTCTTTCAGTGTTAAAAACGCTTCCAACATTGTGAGGGAAGTGTGCTTTAGGAGGGATTCGTTGCAGTGTTGCGTCTGATAAAGAAGGAAGCTCTTGGGACTGACTATGCGATAACTGCAATAGGCGCACATAGGGCTCTAGTATCAGACGTCTATCCGTTGGACTATAGCAAGTTCTGTTTAAGGGAAACTCCATCAAACGGAATCGCACTTCTCACAGTGTCTTTTCAGAGGGGGAAAGGATATAGAACAACTAAGGGGAGGGAACGTTGTGCCCTGAGAGTGAATGACAGCTTATGGCACATAGGCCTCTATGACACATACTGGAAGGTCAACACCTGTGATGTTCCACTGTGTCTAACTCGTCTCAAACACTTCAAATGTACGAGGGAACTTTGCTACTGTACGTTCTCACGACAGGTTTGAGTCTGTGCTCTGTAGGAAACATTAGGACCTGTCTGTGTAGCAATCATAAACTATCACATACAGGACCATGACAAGTGATTCTTAGGAAGGTATCTTTTCAGGGATCCTACTTAAAGTGCGTTCTCATTCATCACAGAGTCTCCTCCTTTCAGGAATGATGACAGAACACGGACGGACTATGGGCACCTTAGGTACTGTGAGTAAAGTGCAGGCTATGGCGCTTAGGCATCCCAAACTCATATTGGATGCTCACGACCAGTGGTGATCCGCACTTTCTTTCAGTGTTAAAAACGCTTCCAACATTGTGAGGGAAGTGTGCTTTAGGAGGGATTCGTTGCAGTGTTGCGTCTGTTAAAGAAGGAAGCGCTTGGGACTGACTCTGCGGTAACTGCAATAGGCGCACATAGGGCTCTAGTAACAGACGTCTATCCCTTGGACTATAGCAAGTTCTGTTTAAGGGAAACTCCTTCAGGCGGAATCGCACTTCTCCCAGTGTCTTTTTAATGGAGGAATGGAGAAAGAACAACTACGGAGAGAGGGAACGTTGTGCCCTTAGAGTGAAGGAAAGGGTATGGAACATAGGCCTCTAAGACACATACTGGAAAGTCAACAGCTGTGATGTTCCACTGTGTCTAATTCATCTCAAAACACTTAAAATGCAGGAGGGAACTGTGCTACTGTACGTTCTCACTTCAGGAATGAGTCTGTTCTAAGTTGGAAACTGGAGGGCCTGTCTGAGTAGCAATCATACAGAGATTCGTACAGGACCCTTTCAGGTTATTCTTAGGAAGGTATCTTTTCAGGGATCCTACTTAAAATGTGTTCTCATTGATAATAGTATCTCCTTCTTTGAGGAATGATGATAGAATGTGGACGGACCATGGGCACATTATATACTGTGAGTAAAGTGAAGGCTATTGCGCTTAGGCATCCCAAACACATATTCGATGATCAAGACCAGTGGTGATCCCCACGTTCTTTCTCTGTAAAAAACGCTTTCAACATTGTGAGGGAAGTGTGCTTTAGGAGGGATTCGTTGCAGTGTTGCGTCTGTTAAAGAAGGAAGCTCTTGGGACTGACTCTGCGGTAACTGCTATAGGCGCACATAGGGCTCTAGTATCAGACGTCTATCCGTTGGACTATAGCAAGCTCTGTTTAAGGGAAACTCTTTCAGGCTGAATCGCACTTCTCACAGTGTCTTATCAGCGGAGGAATAGAGAAAGAACAACTATGGACAGAGGGAACGTTGTGCCCTGAGAGTGAAGGACTGGGTATGGAACATAGGCTTCTATGACACATACTGGAAGGTCAACACCTGTGATGTTCCATTGTGTCTAACTCGTGTCAAAACCCTTCAAATGGACGAGGGAACTGTGCTACAGTACTTTCCCACGACAATAATGAGTCTGTGCTAAGTTGGAAACTGTAGGACCTGTCTGTGCAGCAATCAGAGAGACTATCGTACAGGACACTGACGGGTTATTCTTAGGTAGGTATCTTTTCAGGGATCCTAGTTAAAGTGTGTTCTCATTCTTAACAGTGTCTCCTACTCTGAGGAATGATGATAGAATGCGGACGGACTTTGGGCACATTAGGTACTGTGAGTAAAGTGCAGGCTATGGCGCTTAGGCATCCCAAACACATATTAGATAATCAAGACCAGTGGTGATCCGTACTTTCTTTCTGAGTAAAAAACGCTTCCAGCATTGTGATGGAAGGGTGCTTTAGGAGGGATTCGTTGCTGTGTTGCGTCTGTTAGAAAAGGAAGCTCTTGGGACTGACTCTGCGGTAACTGCAATAGGCGTACATAGGGCTCTATTATCATACGTCTATCCGTTGGACTATAGCAAGTTCTGTTTAAGGGAAACTCTTTCAGGCTGAATCGCACTTCTCACAGTGTCTTATCAGCGGAGGAATAGAGAAAGAACAACTATGGACAGAGGGAACGTTTTGCCCTGAGAGTGAAGGACCGGGTATGGAACATAGGCCTCTATGACACATACTGGAAGGTCAACACCTGTGATGTTCCATTGTGTCTAACACGTCTCAAAACCCTTCAGATGTACGAGGGAACTGTGCTACAGTATTTTCCCAGTACAGGAATGAGTCTGTGCTAAGTTGGAAACTGTAAGACCTGTCCGTGTAGCAATCATAGAGAGTATTGTACAGGACCCTGACGGGTTATTCTTAGGAAGGTATCTTTTCAGGGATCCTAGTTAAAGTGTGTTCTCATTCATAACAGTGTCTCCTCCTTTGAGGAATGATGATAGAACACGGACGGACTATGGGCATTAGGTACACTGAGTAAAGTGCAGGCTATGGCGCTTAGGCATCCCAAACTCATATTGCATGCTCACGACCAGTGGTGATCCGCACTTTCTTTCAGTGTTAAAAACGCTTCCAACATTGTGAGGGAAGTGTGCTTTAGGAGGGATTCGTTGCAGTGTTGCGTCTGATAAAGAAGGAAGCTCTTGGGACTGACTATGCGATAACTGCAATAGGCGCACATAGGGCTCTAGTATCAGACATCTATCCGTTGGACTATAGCAAGTTCTGTTTAAGGGAAACTCCATCAAACGGAATCGCACTTCTCACAGTGTCTTTTCAGAGGGGGAAAGGATATAGAACAACTAAGGGGAGGGAACGTTGTGCCCTGAGAGTGAATGACAGCTTAGGGCACATAGGCCTCTATGACACATACTGGAAGGTCAACACCTGTGATGTTCCACTGTGTCTAGCTCGTCTCAAACACTTCAAATGTACGAGGGAACTTTGCTACTGTACGTTCTCACGACAGGTTTGAGTCTGTGCTCTGTAGGAAACATTAGGACCTGTCTGTGTAGCAATCATAAACTATCACATACAGGACCATGACAAGTGATTCTTAGGAAGGTATCTTTTCAGGGATCCTACTTAAAGTGCGTTCTCATTCATCACAGAGTCTCCTCCTTTCAGGAATGATGACAGGACACGGACGGACTATGGGCACCTTAGGTACTGTGAGTAAAGTGCAGGCTATGGCGCTTAGGCATCCCAAACTCATATTGGATGCTCACGACCAGTGGTGATCCGCACTTTCTTTCAGTGTTAAAAACGCTTCCAACATTGTGAGGGAAGTGTGCTTTAGGAGGGATTCGTTGCACTGTTGCGTCTGTTAAAGAAGGAAGCGCTTGGGACTGACTCTGCGGTAACTGCAATAGGCGCACATAGGGCTCTAGTAACAGACGTCTATCCCTTGGACTATAGCAAGTTCTGTTTAAGGGAAACTCCTTCAGGCGGAATCGCACTTCTCCCAGTGTCTTTTTAATGGAGGAATGGAGAAAGAACAACTACGGAGAGAGGGAACGTTGTGCCCTTAGAGTGAAGGAAAGGGTATGGAACATAGGCCTCTAAGACACATACTGGAAAGTCAACAGCTGTGATGTTCCACTGTGTCTAACTCGTCTCAAAACACTTAAAATGCAGGAGGGAACTGTGCTACTGTACGTTCTCCCTTCAGGAATGAGTCTGTGCTAAGTTGGAAACTGGAGGGCCTGTCTGAGTAGCAATCATACAGAGATTCGTACAGGACCCTTTCAGGTTATTCTTAGGAAGGTATCTTTTCAGGGATCCTACTTAAAATGTGTTCTCATTGATAATAGTATCTCCTTCTTTGAGGAATGATGATAGAATGTGGACGGACCATGGGCACATTATATACTGTGAGTAAAGTGCAGGCTATGGCGCTTAGGCATCCCAAACACATATTCGATGATCAAGACCAGTGGTGATCCCCACGTTCTTTCTCTGTAAAAAACGCTTTCAACATTGTGAGGGAAGTGTGCTTTAGGAGGGATTCGTTGCAGTGTTGCGTCTGTTAAAGAAGGAAGCTCTTGGGACTGACTCTGCGGTAACTGCAATAGGCGTACATAGGGCTCTAGTATCAGACGTCTATCCGTTGGACTATAGCAAGTTCTGTTTAAGGAAAACTCTTTCAGGCTGAATCGCACTTCTCACAGTGTCTTATCAGCGGAGGAATAGAGAAAGAACAACTATGGACAGAGGGAACGTTTTGCCCTGAGAGTGAAGGACCGGGTATGGAACATAGGCCTCTATGACACATACTGGAAGGTCAACACCTGTGATGTTCCATTGTGTCTAACACGTCTCAAAACCCTTCATATGTACGAGGGAACAGTGCTACAGTATTTTCCCAGGACAGGAATGAGTCTGTGCTAAGTTGGAAACTGTAAGACCTGTCCGTGTAGCAATCATAGAGAGTATTGTACAGGACCCTGACGGGTTATTCTTAGGAAGGTATCTTTTCAGGGATCCTAGTTAAAGTGTGTTCTCATTCATAACAGTGTCTCCTCCTTTGAGGAATGATGATAGAACACGGACGGACTATGGGCATTAGGTACACTGAGTAAAGTGCAGGCTATGGCGCTTAGGCATCCCAAACTCATATTGCATGCTCACGACCAGTGGTGATCCGCACTTTCTTTCAGTGTTAAAAACGCTTCCAACATTGTGAGGGAAGTGTGCTTTAGGAGGGATTCGTTGCAGTGTTGCGTCTGATAAAGAAGGAAGCTCTTGGGACTGACTATGCGATAACTGCAATAGGCGCACATAGGGCTCTAGTATCAGACGTCTATCCGTTGGACTATAGCAAGTTCTGTTTAAGGGAAACTCCATCAAACGGAATCGCACTTCTCACAGTGTCTTTTCAGAGGGGGAAAGGATATAGAACAACTAAGGGGAGGGAACGTTGTGCCCTGAGAGTGAATGACAGCTTATGGCACATAGGCCTCTATGACACATACTGGAAGATCAACACCTGTGATGTTCCACTGTGTCTAACTCGTCTCAAACACTTCAAATGTACGAGGGAACTTTGCTACTGTACGTTCTCACGACAGGTTTGAGTCTGTGCTCTGTAGGAAACATTAGGACCTGTCTGTGTAGCAATCATAAACTATCACATACAGGACCATGACAAGTGATTCTTAGGAAGGTATCTTTTCAGGGATCCTACTTAAAGTGCGTTCTCATTCATCACAGAGTCTCCTCCTTTCAGGAATGATGACAGAACACGGACGGACTATGGGCACCTTAGGTACTGTGAGTAAAGTGCAGGCTATGGCGCTTAGGCATCCCAAACTCATATTGGATGCTCACGACCAGTGGTGATCCGCACTTTCTTTCAGTGTTAAAAACGCTTCCAACATTGTGAGGGAAGTGTGCTTTAGGAGGGATTCGTTGCAGTGTTGCGTCTGTTAAAGAAGGAAGCGCTTGGGACTGACTCTGCGGTAACTGCAATAGGCGCACATAGGGCTCTAGTAACAGACGTCTATCCCTTGGACTATAGCAAGTTCTGTTTAAGGGAAACTCCTTCAGGCGGAATCGCACTTCTCCCAGTGTCTTTTTAATGGAGGAATGGAGAAAGAACAACTACGGAGAGAGGGAACGTTGTGCCCTTAGAATGAAGGAAAGGGTATGGAACATAGGCCTCTAAGACACATACTGGAAAGTCAACAGCTGTGATGTTCCACTGTGTCTAATTCATCTCAAAACACTTAAAATGCAGGAGGGAACTGTGCTACTGTACGTTCTCACTTCAGGAATGAGTCTGTGCTAAGTTGGAAACTGGAGGGCCTGTCTGAGTAGCAATCATACAGAGATTCGTACAGGACCCTTTCAGGTTATTCTTAGGAAGGTATCTTTTCCGGGATCCACTTAAAATGTGTTCTCATTGTTAATAGTATCTCCTTCTTTGAGGAATGATGATAGAATGTGGACGGACCATGGGCACATTATATACTGTGAGTAAGTGAAGGCTATTGCGCTTAGGCATCCCAAACACATATTCGATGATCAAGACCAGTGGTGATCCCCACGTTCTTTCTCTGTAAAAAACGCTTTCAACATTGTGAGGGAAGTGTGCTTTAGGAGGGATTCGTTGCAGTGTTGCGTCTGTTAAAGAAGGAAGCTCTTGGGACTGACTCTGCGGTAACTGCTATAGGCGCACATAGGGCTCTAGTATCAGACGTCTATCCGTTGGACTATAGCAAGCTCTGTTTAAGGGAAACTCTTTCAGGCTGAATCGCACTTCTCACAGTGTCTTATCAGCGGAGGAATAGAGAAAGAACAACTATGGACAGAGGGAACGTTGTGCCCTGAGAGTGAAGGACTGGGTATGGAACATAGGCTTCTATGACACATACTGGAAGGTCAACACCTGTGATGTTCCATTGTGTCTAACTCGTGTCAAAACCCTTCAAATGGACGAGGGAACTGTGCTACAGTACTTTCCCACGACAATAATGAGTCTGTGCTAAGTTGGAAACTGTAGGACCTGTCTGTGCAGCAATCAGAGAGACTATCGTACAGGACCCTGACGGGTTATTCTTAGGTAGGTATCTTTTCAGGGATCCTAGTTAAAGTGTGTTCTCATTCTTAACAGTGTCTCCTACTCTGAGGAATGATGATAGAATGCGGACGGACTTTGGGCACATTAGGTACTGTGAGTAAAGTGCAGGCTATGGCGCTTAGGCATCCCAAACACATATTAGATAATCAAGACCAGTGGTGATCCGTACTTTCTTTCTGAGTAAAAAACGCTTCCAGCATTGTGATGGAAGGGTGCTTTAGGAGGGATTCGTTGCTGTGTTGCGTCTGTTAGAAAAGGAAGCTCTTGGGACTGACTCTGCGGTAACTGCAATAGGCGTACATAGGGCTCTATTATCATACGTCTATCCGTTGGACTATAGCAAGTTCTGTTTAAGGGAAACTCTTTCAGGCTGAATCGCACTTCTCACAGTGTCTTATCAGCGGAGGAATAGAGAAAGAACAACTATGGACAGAGGGAACGTTTTGCCCTGAGAGTGAAGGACCGGGTATGGAACATAGGCCTCTATGACACATACTGGAAGGTCAACACCTGTGATGTTCCATTGTGTATAACACGTCTCAAAACCCTTCAGATGTACGAGGGAACTGTGCTACAGTATTTTCCCAGTACAGGAATGAGTCTGTGCTAAGTTGGAAACTGTAAGACCTGTCCGTGTAGCAATCATAGAGAGTATTGTACAGGACCCTGACGGGTTATTCTTAGGAAGGTATCTTTTCAGGGATCCTAGTTAAAGTGTGTTCTCATTCATAACAGTGTCTCCTCCTTTGAGGAATGATGATAGAACACGGACGGACTATGGGCATTAGGTACACTGAGTAAAGTGCAGGCTATGGCGCTTAGGCATCCCAAACTCATATTGCATGCTCACGACCAGTGGTGATCCGCACTTTCTTTCAGTGTTAAAAACGCTTCCAACATTGTGAGGGAAGTGTGCTTTAGGAGGGATTCGTTGCAGTGTTGCGTCTGATAAAGAAGGAAGCTCTTGGGACTGACTATGCGATAACTGCAATAGGCGCACATAGGGCTCTAGTATCAGACATCTATCCGTTGGACTATAGCAAGTTCTGTTTAAGGGAAACTCCATCAAACGGAATCGCACTTCTCACAGTGTCTTTTCAGAGGGGGAAAGGATATAGAACAACTAAGGGGAGGGAACGTTGTGCCCTGAGAGTGAATGACAGCTTAGGGCACATAGGCCTCTATGACACATACTGGAAGGTCAACACCTGTGATGTTCCACTGTGTCTAGCTCGTCTCAAACACTTCAAATGTACGAGGGAACTTTGCTACTGTACGTTCTCACGACAGGTTTGAGTCTGTGCTCTGTAGGAAACATTAGGACCTGTCTGTGTAGCAATCTTAAACTATCACATACAGGACCATGACAAGTGATTCTTAGGAAGGTATCTTTTCAGGGATCCTACTTAAAGTGCGTTCTCATTCATCACAGAGTCTCCTCCTTTCAGGAATGATGACAGGACACGGACGGACTATGGGCACCTTAGGTACTGTGAGTAAAGTGCAGGCTATGGCGCTTAGGCATCCCAAACTCATATTGGATGCTCACGACCAGTGGTGATCCGCACTTTCTTTCAGTGTTAAAAACGCTTCCAACATTGTGAGGGAAGTGTGCTTTAGGAGGGATTCGTTGCACTGTTGCGTCTGTTAAAGAAGGAAGCGCTTGGGACTGACTCTGCGGTAACTGCAATAGGCGCACATAGGGCTCTAGTAACAGACGTCTATCCCTTGGACTATAGCAAGTTCTGTTTAAGGGAAACTCCTTCAGGCGGAATCGCACTTCTCCCAGTGTCTTTTTAATGGAGGAATGGAGAAAGAACAACTACGGAGAGAGGGAACGTTGTGCCCTTAGAGTGAAGGAAAGGGTATGGAACATAGGCCTCTAAGACACATACTGGAAAGTCAACAGCTGTGATGTTCCACTGTGTCTAACTCGTCTCAAAACACTTAAAATGCAGGAGGGAACTGTGCTACTGTACGTTCTCCCTTCAGGAATGAGTCTGTGCTAAGTTGGAAACTGGAGGGCCTGTCTGAGTAGCAATCATAGAGAGATTCGTACAGGACCCTTTCAGGTTATTCTTAGGAAGGTATCTTTTCAGGGATCCTACTTAAAATGTGTTCTCATTGATAATAGTATCTCCTTCTTTGAGGAATGATGATAGAATGTGGACGGACCATGGGCACATTATATACTGTGAGTAAAGTGCAGGCTATGGCGCTTAGGCATCCCAAACACATATTCGATGATCAAGACCAGTGGTGATCCCCACGTTCTTTCTCTGTAAAAAACGCTTTCAACATTGTGAGGGAAGTGTGCTTTAGGAGGGATTCGTTGCAGTGTTGCGTCTGTTAAAGAAGGAAGCTCTTGGGACTGACTCTGCGATAACTGCTATAGGCGCACATAGGGCTCTAGTATCAGACGTCTATCCGTTGGACTATAGCAAGCTCTGTTTAAGGGAAACTCTTTCAGGCTGAATCGCACTTCTCACAGTTTCTTATCAGCGGAGGAATAGAGAAAGAACAACTATGGACAGAGGGAACGTTGTGCCCTGAGAGTGAAGGACTGGGTATGGAACATAGGCTTCTATGACACATACTGGAAGGTCAACACCTGTGATGTTCCATTGTGTCTAACTCGTGTCAAAACCCTTCAAATGGACGAGGGAACTGTGCTACAGTACTTTCCCACGACAATAATGAGTCTGTGCTAAGTTGGAAACTGTAGGACCTGTCTGTGCAGCAATCAGAGAGAGTATCGTACAGGACCCTGACGGGTTATTCTTAGGAAGGTATCTTTTCAGGGATCCTAGTTAAAGTGTGTTCTCATTCTTAACAGTGTCTCCTACTCTGAGGAATGATGATAGAATGCGGACGGACTTTGGGCACATTAGGTACTGTGAGTAAAGTGCAGGCTATGGCGCTTAGGCATCCCAAACACATATTAGATAATCAAGACCAGTGGTGATCCGTACTTTCTTTCTGAGTAAAAAACGCTTCCAGCATTGTGATGGAAGGGTGCTTTAGGAGGGATTCGTTGCTGTGTTGCGTCTGTTAGAAAAGGAAGCTCTTGGGACTGACTCTGTGGTAACTGCAATAGGCGTACATAGGGCTCTAGTATCATACGTCTATCCGTTGGACTATAGCAAGTTCTGTTTAAGGGAAACTCTTTCAGGCTGAATCGCACTTCTCACAGTGTCTTATCAGCGGAGGAATAGAGAAAGAACAACTATGGACAGAGGGAACGTTTTGCCCTGAGAGTGAAGGACCGGGTATGGAACATAGGCCTCTATGACACATACTGGAAGGTCAACACCTGTGATGTTCCATTGTGTCTAACACGTCTCAAAACCCTTCAGATGTACGAGGGAACTGTGCTACAGTATTTTCCCAGGACAGGAATGAGTCTGTGCTAAGTTGGAAACTGTAAGACCTGTCCGTGTAGCAATCATAGAGAGTATTGTACAGGACCCTGACGGGTTATTCTTAGGAAGGTATCTTTTCAGGGATCCTAGTTAAAGTGTGTTCTCATTCATAACAGTGTCTCCTCATTTGAGGAATGATGATAGAACACGGACGGACTATGGGCATTAGGTACACTGAGTAAAGTGCAGGCTATGGCGCTTAGGCATCCCAAACTCATATTGCATGCTCACGACCAGTGGTGATCCGCACTTTCTTTCAGTGTTAAAAACGCTTCCAACATTGTGAGGGAAGTGTGCTTTAGGAGGGATTCGTTGCAGTGTTGCGTCTGATAAAGAAGGAAGCTCTTGGGACTGACTATGCGATAACTGCAATAGGCGCACATAGGGCTCTAGTATCAGACGTCTATCCGTTGGACTATAGCAAGTTCTGTTTAAGGGAAACTCCATCAAACGGAATCGCACTTCTCACAGTGTCTTTTCAGAGGGGGAAAGGATATAGAACAACTAAGGGGAGGGAACGTTGTGCCCTGAGAGTGAATGACAGCTTAGGGCACATAGGCCTCTATGACACATACTGGAAGGTCAACACCTGTGATGTTCCACTGTGTCTAGCTCGTCTCAAACACTTCAAATGTATGAGGGAACTTTGCTACTGTACGTTCTCACGACAGGTTTGAGTCTGTGCTCTGTAGGAAACATTAGGACCTGTCTGTGTAGCAATCATAAACTATCACATACAGGACCATGACAAGTGATTCTTAGGAAGGTATCTTTTCAGGGATCCTACTTAAAGTGCGTTCTCATTCATCACAGAGTCTCCTCCTTTCAGGAATGATGACAGGACACGGACGGACTATGGGCACCTTACGTACTGTGAGTAAAGTGCAGGCTATGGCGCTTAGGCATCCCAAACTCATATTGGATGCTCACGACCAGTGGTGATCCGCACTTTCTTTCAGTGTTAAAAACGCTTCCAACATTGTGAGGGAAGTGTGCTTTAGGAGGGATTCGTTGCAGTGTTGCGTCTGTTAAAGAAGGAAGCGCTTGGGACTGACTCTGCGGTAACTGCAATAGGCGCACATAGGGCTCTAGTAACAGACGTCTATCCCTTGGACTATAGCAAGTTCTGTTTAAGGGAAACTCCTTCAGGCGGAATCGCACTTCTCCCAGTGTCTTTTTAATGGAGGAATGGAGAAAGAACAACTACGGAGAGAGGGAACGTTGTGCCCTTAGAGTGAAGGAAAGGGTATGGAACATAGGCCTCTAAGACACATACTGGAAAGTCAACAGCTGTGATGTTCCACTGTGTCTAACTCGTCTCAAAACTCTTAAAATGCAGGAGGGAACTGTGCTACTGTACGTTCTCCCTTCAGGAATGAGTCTGTGCTAAGTTGGAAACTGGAGGGCCTGTCTGAGTAGCAATCATACAGAGATTCGTACAGGACCCTTTCAGGTTATTCTTAGGAAGGTATCTTTTCAGGGATCCTACTTAAAATGTGTTCTCATTGATAATAGTATCTCCTTCTTTGAGGAATGATGATAGAATGTGGACGGACCATGGGCACATTATATACTGTGAGTAAAGTGCAGGCTATGGCGCTTAGGCATCCCAAACACATATTCGATGATCAAGACCAGTGGTGATCCCCACGTTCTTTCTCTGTAAAAAACGCTTTCAACATTGTGAGGGAAGTGTGCTTTAGGAGGGATTCGTTGCAGTGTTGCGTCTGTTAAAGAAGGAAGCTCTTGGGACTGACTCTGCGGTAACTGCTATAGGCGCACATAGGGCTCTAGTATCAGACGTCTATCCGTTGGACTATAGCAAGCTCTGTTTAAGGGAAACTCTTTCAGGCTGAATCGCACTTCTCACAGTGTCTTATCAGCGGAGGAATAGAGAAAGAACAACTATGGACAGAGGGAACGTTGTGCCCTGAGAGTGAAGGACCGGGTATGGAACATAGGCTTCTATGACACATACTGGAAGGTCAACACCTGTGATGTTCCATTGTGTCTAACTCGTGTCAAAACCCTTCAAATGTACGAGGGAACTGTGCTACAGTACTTTCCCACGACAATAATGAGTCTGTGCTAAGTTGGAAACTGTAGGACCTGTCTGTGCAGCAATCAGAGAGAGTATCGTACAGGACCCTGACGGGTTATTCTTAGGAAGGTATCTTTTCAGGGATCCTAGTTAAAGTGTGTGCTCATTCTTAACAGTGTCTCCTACTCTGAGGAATGATGATAGAATGCGGACGGACTTTGGGCACATTAGGTACTGTGAGTAAAGTGCAGGCTATGGCGCTTAGGCATCCCAAACACATATTAGATAATCAAGACCAGTGGTGATCCGTACTTTCTTTCTGAGTAAAAAACGCTTCCAGCATTGTGATGGAAGGGTGCTTTAGGAGGGATTCGTTGCTGTGTTGCGTCTGTTAGAAAAGGAAGCTCTTGGGACTGACTCTGCGGTAACTGCAATAGGCGTACATAGGGCTCTAGTATCATACGTCTATCCGTTGGACTATAGCAAGTTCTGTTTAAGGGAAACTCTTTCAGGCTGAATCGCACTTCTCACAGTGTCTTATCAGCGGAGGAATAGAGAAAGAACAACTATGGACAGAGGGAACGTTTTGCCCTGAGAGTGAAGGACCGGGTATGGAACATAGGCCTCTATGACACATACTGGAAGGTCAACACCTGTGATGTTCCATTGTGTCTAACATGTCTCAAAACCCTTCAGATGTACGAGGGAACTGTGCTACAGTATTTTCCCAGGACAGGAATGAGTCTGTGCTAAGTTGGAAACTGTAAGACCTGTCCGTGTAGCAATCATAGAGAGTATTGTACAGGACCCTGACGGGTTATTCTTAGGAAGGTATCTTTTCAGGGATCCTAGTTAAAGTGTGTTCTCATTCATAACAGTGTCTCCTCCTTTGAGGAATGATGATAGAACACGGACGGACTATGGGCATTAGGTACACTGAGTAAAGTGCAGGCTATGGCGCTTAGGCATCCCAAACTCATATTGCATGCTCACGACCAGTGGTGATCCGCACTTTCTTTCAGTGTTAAAAACGCTTCCAACATTGTGAGGGAAGTGTGCTTTAGGAGGGATTCGTTGCAGTGTTGCGTCTGATAAAGAAGGAAGCTCTTGGGACTGACTATGCGATAACTGCAATAGGCGCACATAGGGCTCTAGTATCAGACATCTATCCGTTGGACTATAGCAAGTTCTGTTTAAGGGAAACTCCATCAAACGGAATCGCACTTCTCACAGTGTCTTTTCAGAGGGGGAAAGGATATAGAACAACTAAGGGGAGGGAACGTTGTGCCCTGAGAGTGAATGACAGCTTAGGGCACATAGGCCTCTATGACACATACTGGAAGGTCAACACCTGTGATGTTCCACTGTGTCTAGCTCGTCTCAAACACTTCAAATGTACGAGGGAACTTTGCTACTGTACGTTCTCACGACAGGTTTGAGTCTGTGCTCTGTAGGAAACATTAGGACCTGTCTGTGTAGCAATCATAAACTATCACATACAGGACCATGACAAGTGATTCTTAGGAAGGTATCTTTTCAGGGATCCTACTTAAAGTGCGTTCTCATTCATCACAGAGTCTCCTCCTTTCAGGAATGATGACAGGACACGGACGGACTATGGGCACCTTAGGTACTGTGAGTAAAGTGCAGGCTATGGCGCTTAGGCATCCCAAACTCATATTGGATGCTCACGACCAGTGGTGATCCGCACTTTCTTTCAGTGTTAAAAACGCTTCCAACATTGTGAGGGAAGTGTGCTTTAGGAGGGATTCGTTGCAGTGTTGCGTCTGTTAAAGAAGGAAGCGCTTGGGACTGACTCTGCGGTAACTGCAATAGGCGCACATAGGGCTCTAGTAACAGACGTCTATCCTTTGGACTATAGCAAGTTCTGTTTAAGGGAAACTCCTTCAGGCGGAATCGCACTTCTCCCAGTGTCTTTTTAATGGAGGAATGGAGAAAGAACAACTACGGAGAGAGGGAACGTTGTGCCCTTAGAGTGAAGGAAAGGGTATGGAACATAGGCCTCTAAGACACATACTGGAAAGTCAACAGCTGTGATGTTCCACTGTGTCTAACTCGTCTCAAAACACTTAAAATGCAGGAGGGAACTGTGCTACTGTACGTTCTCCCTTCAGGAATGAGTCTGTGCTAAGTTGGAAACTGGAGGGCCTGTCTGAGTAGCAATCATACAGAGATTCGTACAGGACCCTTTCAGGTTATTCTTAGGAAGGTATCTTTTCAGGGATCCTACTTAAAATGTGTTCTCATTGATAATAGTATCTCCTTCTTTGAGGAATGATGATAGAATGTGGACGGACCATGGGCACATTATATACTGTGAGTAAAGTGCAGGCTATGGCGCTTAGGCATCCCAAACACATATTCGATGATCAAGACCAGTGGTGATCCCCACGTTCTTTCTCTGTAAAAAACGCTTTCAACATTGTGAGGGAAGTGTGCTTTAGGAGGGATTCGTTGCAGTGTTGCGTCTGTTAAAGAAGGAAGCTCTTGGGACTGACTCTGCGGTAACTGCAATAGGCGCACATAGGGCTCTAGTATCAGACGTCTATCCTTTGGACTATAGCAAGCTCTGTTTAAGGGAAACTCTTTCAGGCTGAATCGCACTTCTCACAGTGTCTTATCAGCGGAGGAATAGAGAAAGAACAACTATGGACAGAGGGAACGTTGTGCCCTGAGAGTGAAGGACTGGGTATGGAACATAGGCTTCTATGACACATACTGGAAGGTCAACACCTGTGATTTTCCATTGTGTCTAACTCGTGTCAAAACCCTTCAAATGGACGAGGGAACTGTGCTACAGTACTTTCCCACGACAATAATGAGTCTGTGCTAAGTTGGAAACTGTAGGACATGTCTGTGCAGCAATCAGAGAGAGTATCGTACAGGACCCTGACGGGTTATTCTTAGGAAGGTATCTTTTCAGGGATCCTAGTTAAAGTGTGTTCTCATTCTTAACAGTGTCTCCTACTCTGAGGAATGATGATAGAATGCGGACGGACTTTGGGCACATTAGGTACTGTGAGTAAAGTGCAGGCTATGGCGCTTAGGCATCCCAAACACATATTAGATAATCAAGACCAGTGGTGATCCGTACTTTCTTTCTGCGTAAAAAACGCTTCCAGCATTGTGATGGAAGGGTGCTTTAGGAGGGATTCGTTGCTGTGTTGCGTCTGTTAGAAAAGGAAGCTCTTGGGACTGACTCTGCGGTAACTGAAATAGGCGTACATAGGGCTCTAGTATCATACGTCTATCCGTTGGACTATAGCAAGTTCTGTTTAAGGGAAACTCTTTCAGGCTGAATCGCACTTCTCACAGTGTCTTATCAGCGGAGGAATAGAGAAAGAACAACTATGGACAGAGGGAACGTTTTGCCCTGAGAGTGAAGGACCGGGTATGGAACATAGGCCTCTATGACACAAACTGGAAGGTCAACACCTGTGATGTTCCATTGTGTCTAACACGTCTCAAAACCCTTCATATGTACGAGGGAACTGTGCTACAGTATTTTCCCAGGACAGGAATGAGTCTGTGCTAAGTTGGAAACTGTAAGACCTGTCCGTGTAGCAATCATAGAGAGTATTGTACAGGACCCTGACGGGTTATTCTTAGGAAGGTATCTTTTCAGGGATCCTAGTTAAAGTGTGTTCTCATTCATAACAGTGTCTCCTCCTTTGAGGAATGATGATAGAACACGGACGGACTATGGGCATTAGGTACACTGAGTAAAGTGCAGGCTATGGCGCTTAGGCATCCCAAACTCATATTGCATGCTCACGACCAGTGGTGATCCGCACTTTCTTTCAGTGTTAAAAACGCTTCCAACATTGTGAGGGAAGTGTGCTTTAGGAGGGATTCGTTGCAGTGTTGCGTCTGATAAAGAAGGAAGCTCTTGGGACTGACTATGCGATAACTGCAATAGGCGCACATAGGGCTCTAGTATCAGACGTCTATCCGTTGGACTATAGCAAGTTCTGTTTAAGGGAAACTCCATCAAACGGAATCGCACTTCTCACAGTGTCTTTTCAGAGGGGGAAAGGATATAGAACAACTAAGGGGAGGGAACGTTGTGCCCTGAGAGTGAATGACAGCTTATGGCACATAGGCCTCTATGACACATACTGGAAGGTCAACACCTGTGATGTTCCACTGTGTCTAGCTCGTCTCAAACACTTCAAATGTACGAGGGAACTTTGCTACTGTACGTTCTCACGACAGGTTTGAGTCTGTGCTCTGTAGGAAACATTAGGACCTGTCTGTGTAGCAATCATAAACTATCACATACAGGACCATGACAAGTGATTCTTAGGAAGGTATCTTTTCAGGGATCCTACTTAAAGTGCGTTCTCATTCATCACAGAGTCTCCTCCTTTCAGGAATGATGACAGAACACGGACGGACTATGGGCACCTTAGGTACTGTGAGTAAAGTGCAGGCTATGGCGCTTAGGCATCCCAAACTCATATTGGATGCTCACGACCAGTGGTGATCCGCACTTTCTTTCAGTGTTAAAAACGCTTCCAACATTGTGAGGGAAGTGTGCTTTAGGAGGGATTCGTTGCAGTGTTGCGTCTGTTAAAGAAGGAAGCGCTTGGGACTGACTCTGCGGTAACTGCAATAGGTGCACATAGGGCTCTAGTAACAGACGTCTATCCCTTGGACTATAGCAAGTTCTGTTTAAGGGAAACTCCTTCAGGTGGAATCGCACTTCTCCCAGTGTCTTTTTAATGGAGGAATGGAGAAAGAACAACTACGGAGAGAGGGAACGTTGTGCCTTTAGAGTGAAGGAAAGGGTATGGAACATAGGCCTCTAAGACACATACTGGAAAGTCAACAGCTGTGATGTTCCACTGTGTCTAACTCGTCTCAAAACACTTAAAATGCAGGAGGGAACTGTGCTACTGTACGTTCTCACTTCAGGAATGAGTCTGTGCTAAGTTGGAAACTGGAGGGCCTGTCTGAGTAGCAATCATAGAGAGATTCGTACAGGACCCTTTCAGGTTATTCTTAGGAAGGTATCTTTTCAGGGATCCTACTTAAAATGTGTTCTCATTGATAATAGTATCTCCTTCTTTGAGGAATGATGATAGAATGTGGACGGACCATGGGCACATTATATACTGTGAGTAAAGTGCAGGCTATGGCGCTTAGGCATCCCAAACACATATTCGATGATCAAGACCAGTGGTGATCCCCACGTTCATTCTCTGTAAAAAACGCTTTCAACATTGTGAGGGAAGTGTGCTTTAGGAGGGATTCGTTGCAGTGTTGCGTCTGTTAAAGAAGGAAGCTCTTGGGACTGACTCTGCGGTAACTGCAATAGGCGCACATAGGGCTCTAGTATCAGACGTCTATCCGTTGGACTATAGCAAGCTCTGTTTAAGGGAAACTCTTTCAGGCTGAATCGCACTTCTCACAGTGTCTTATCAGCGGAGGAATAGAGAAAGAACAACTATGGACAGAGGGAACGTTGTGCCCTGAGAGTGAAGGACCGGGTATGGAACATAGGCTTCTATGACACATACTGGAAGGTCAACACCTGTGATGTTCCATTGTGTCTAACTCGTGTCAAAACCCTTCAAATGTACGAGGGAACTGTGCTACAGTACTTTCCCACGACAATAATGAGTCTGTGCTAAGTTGGAAACTGTAGGACCTGTCTGTGCAGCAATCAGAGAGAGTATCGTACAGGACCCTGACGGGTTATTCTTAGGAAGGTATCTTTTCAGGGATCCTAGTTAAAGTGTGTTCTCATTCTTAACAGTGTCTCCTACTCTGAGGAATGATGATAGAATGCGGACGGACTTTGGGCACATTAGGTACTGTGAGTAAAGTGCAGGCTATGGCGCTTAGGCATCCCAAACACATATTAGATAATCAAGACCAGTGGTGATCCGCACTTTCTTTCTGAGTAAAAAACGCTTCCAGCATTGTGATGGAAGGGTGCTTTAGGAGGGATTCGTTGCTGTGTTGCGTCTGTTAGAAAAGGAAGCTCTTGGGACTGACTCTGCGGTAACTGCAATAGGCGTACATAGGGCTCTAGTATCATACGTCTATCCGTTGGACTATAGCAAGTTCTGTTTAAGGGAAACTCTTTCAGGCTGAATCGCACTTCTCACAGTGTCTTATCAGCGGAGGAATAGAGAAAGAACAACTATGGACAGAGGGAACGTTTTGCCCTGAGAGTGAAGGACCGGGTATGGAACATAGGCCTCTATGACACATACTGGAAGGTCAACACCTGTGATGTTCCATTGTGTATAACTCGTCTCAAAACCCTTCAGATGTACGAGGGAACTGTGCTACAGTATTTTCCCAGGACAGGAATGAGTCTGTGCTAAGATGGAGACTGTAAGACCTGTCCGTGTAGCAATCATAGAGAGTATTGTACAGGACCTTGACGGGTTATTCTTAGGAAGGTATCTTTTCAGGGATCCTAGTTAAAGTGTGTTCTCATTCTTAACAGTGTCTCCTCCTTTGAGGAATGATGATAGAACACGGACGGACTATGGGCATCTTAGGTACTCTGAGTAAAGTGCAGGCTATGGCGCTTAGGCATCCCAAACTCATATTGCATGCTCACGACCAGTGGTGATCCGCACTTTCTTTCAGTGTTAAAAACGCTTCCAACATTGTGAGGGAAGTGTGCTTTAGGAGGGTTCCGTTGCAGTGTTGCGTCTGATAAAGAAGGAAGCTCTTGGGACTGACTATGCGATCACTGCAATAGGCGCACATAGGGCTCTAGTATCAGACGTCTATCCGTGGGACTATAGCAAGTTCTGTTTAAGGGAAACTCCATCAAACGGAATCGCACTTCTCACAGTGTCTTTTCAGAGGGGGAAAGGATATAGAACAACTAAGGGGAGGGAACGTTGTGCCCTGAGAGTGAATGACAGCTTATGGCACATAGGCCTCTATGACACATACTGGAAGGTCAACACCTGTGATGTTCCACTGTGTCTAGCTCGTCTCAAACACTTCAAATGTACGAGGGAACTTTGCTACTGTACGTTCTCACGACAGGTTTGAGTCTGTGCTCTGTAGGAAACATTAGGACCTGTCTGTGTAGCAATCATAAACTATCACATACAGGACCATGACAAGTGATTCTTAGGAAGGTATCTTTTCAGGGATCCTACTTAAAGTGCGTTCTCATTCATCACAGAGTCTCCTCCTTTCAGGAATGATGACAGAACACGGACGGACTATGGGCACCTTAGGTACTGTGAGTAAAGTGCAGGCTATGGCGCTTAGGCATCCCAAACTCATATTGGATGCTCACGACCAGTGGTGATCCGCACTTTCTTTCAGTGTTAAAAACGCTTCCAACATTGTGAGGGAAGTGTGCTTTAGGAGGGATTCGTTGCAGTGTTGCGTCTGTTAAAGAAGGAAGCGCTTGGGACTGACTCTGCGGTAACTGCAATAGGTGCACATAGGGCTCTAGTAACAGACGTCTATCCCTTGGACTATAGCAAGTTCTGTTTAAGGGAAACTCCTTCAGGCGGAATCGCACTTCTCCCAGTGTCTTTTTAATGGAGGAATGGAGAAAGAACAACTACGGAGAGAGGGAACGTTGTGCCTTTAGAGTGAAGGAAAGGGTATGGAACATAGGCCTCTAAGACACATACTGGAAAGTCAACAGCTGTGATGTTCCACTGTGTCTAACTCGTCTCAAAACACTTAAAATGCAGGAGGGAACTGTGCTACTGTACGTTCTCCCTTCAGGAATGAGTCTGTGCTAAGTTGGAAACTGGAGGGCCTGTCTGAGTAGCAATCATAGAGAGATTCGTACAGGACCCTTTCAGGTTATTCTTAGGAAGGTATCTTTTCAGGGATCCTACTTAAAATGTGTTCTCATTGATAATAGTATCTCCTTCTTTGAGGAATGATGATAGAATGTGGACGGACCATGGGCACATTATATACTGTGAGTAAAGTGCAGGCTATGGCGCTTAGGCATCCCAAACACATATTCGATGATCAAGACCAGTGGTGATCCCCACGTTCTTTCTCTGTAAAAAACGCTTTCAACATTGTGAGGGAAGTGTGCTTTAGGAGGGATTCGTTGCAGTGTTGCGTCTGTTAAAGAAGGAAGCTCTTGGGACTGACTCTGCGGTAACTGCAATAGGCGCACATAGGGCTCTAGTATCAGACGTCTATCCGTTGGACTATAGCAAGCTCTGTTTAAGGGAAACTCTTTCAGGCTGAATCGCACTTCTCACAGTGTCTTATCAGCGGAGGAATAGAGAAAGAACAACTATGGACAGAGGGAACGTTGTGCCCTGAGAGTGAAGGACTGGGTATGGAACATAGGCTTCTATGACACATACTGGAAGGTCAACACCTGTGATGTTCCATTGTGTCTAACTCGTGTCAAAACCCTTCAAATGGACGAGGGAACTGTGCTACAGTACTTTCCCACGACAATAATGAGTCTGTGCTAAGTTGGAAACTGTAGGACCTGTCTGTGCAGCAAAAAGAGAGAGTATCGTACAGGACCCTGACGGGTTATTCTTAGGAAGGTATCTTTTCAGGGATCCTAGTTAAAGTGTGTTCTCATTCTTAACAGTGTCTCCTACTCTGAGGAATGATGATAGAATGCGGACGGACTTTGGGCACATTAGGTACTGTGAGTAAAGTGCAGGCTATGGCGCTTAGGCATCCCAAACACATATTAGATAATCAAGACCAGTGGTGATCCGTACTTTCTTTCTGAGTAAAAAACGCTTCCAGCATTGTGATGGAAGGGTGCTTTAGGAGGGATTCTTTGCTGTGTTGCGTCTGTTAGAAAAGGAAGCTCTTGGGACTGACTCTGCGGTAACTGCAATAGGCGTACATAGGGCTCTAGTATCATACGTCTATCCGTTGGACTATAGCAAGTTCTGTTTAAGGGAAACTCTTTCAGGCTGAATCGCACTTCTCACAGTGTCTTATCAGCGGAGGAATAGAGAAAGAACAACTATGGACAGAGGGAACGTTTTGCCCTGAGAGTGAAGGACCGGGTATGGAACATAGGCCTCTATGACACATACTGGAAGGTCAACACCTGTGATGTTCCATTGTGTCTAACACGTCTCAAAACCCTTCAGATGTACGAGGGAACTGTGCTACAGTATTTTCCCAGGACAGGAATGAGTCTGTGCTAAGTTGGAAACTGTAAGACCTGTCCGTGTAGCAATCATAGAGAGTATTGTACAGGACCCTGACGGGTTATTCTTAGGAAGGTATCTTTTCAGGGATCCTAGTTAAAGTGTGTTCTCATTCATAACAGTGTCTCCTCCTTTGAGGAATGATGATAGAACACGGACGGACTATGGGCATTAGGTACACTGAGTAAAGTGCAGGCTATGGCGCTTAGGCATCCCAAACTCATATTGCATGCTCACGACCAGTGGTGATCCGCACTTTCTTTCAGTGTTAAAAACGCTTCCAACATTGTGAGGGAAGTGTGCTTTAGGAGGGATTCGTTGCACTGTTGCGTCTGTTAAAGAAGGAAGCGCTTGGGACTGACTATGCGATCACTGCAATAGGCGCACATAGGGCTCTAGTATCAGACGTCTATCCGTTGGACTATAGCAAGTTCTGTTTAAGGGAAACTCCATCAAACGGAATCGCACTTCTCACAGTGTCTTTTCAGAGGGGGAAAGGATATAGAACAACTAAGGGGAGGGAACGTTGTGCCCTGAGAGTGAATGACAGCTTAGGGCACATAGGCCTCTATGACACATACTGGAAGGTCAACACCTGTGATGTTCCACTGTGTCTAGCTCGTCTCAAACACTTCAAATGTACGAGGGAACTTTGCTACTGTACGTTCTCACGACAGGTTTGAGTCTGTGCTCTGTAGGAAACATTAGGACCTGTCTGTGTAGCAATCATAAACTATCACATACAGGACCATGACAAGTGATTCTTAGGAAGGTATCTTTTCAGGGATCCTACTTAAAGTGCGTTCTCATTCATCACAGAGTCTCCTCCTTTCAGGAATGATGACAGAACACGGACGGACTATGGGCACCTTAGGTACTGTGAGTAAAGTGCAGGCTATGGCGCTTAGGCATCCCAAACTCATATTGGATGCTCACGACCAGTGGTGATCCGCACTTTCTTTCAGTGTTAAAAAGGCTTCCAACATTGTGAGGGAAGTGTGCTTTAGGAGGGATTCGTTGCAGTGTTGCGTCTGTTAAAGAAGGAAGCGCTTGGGACTGACTCTGTGGTAATTGCAATAGGCGCACATATGGCTCTAGTAACAGACGTCTATCCCTTGGACTATAGCAAGTTCTGTTTAAGGGAAACTCCTTCAGGCGGAATCGCACTTCTCCCAGTGTCTTTTTAATGGAGGAATGGAGAAAGAACAACTACGGAGAGAGGGAACGTTGTGCCCTTAGAGTGAAGGAAAGGGTATGGAACATAGGCCTCTAAGACACATACTGGAAAGTCAACAGCTGTGATGTTCCACTGTGTCTAACTCGTCTCAAAACACTTAAAATGCAGGAGGGAACTGTGCTACTGTACGTTCTCACTTCAGGAATGAGTCTGTGCTAAGTTGGAAACTGGAGGGCCTGTCTGAGTAGCAATCATACAGAGATTCGTACAGGACCCTTTCAGGTTATTCTTAGGAAGGTATCTTTTCAGGGATCCTACTTAAAATGTGTTCTCATTGATAATAGTATCTCCTTCTTTGAGGAATGATGATAGAATGTGGACGGACCATGGGCACATTATATACTGTGAGTAAAGTGCAGGCTATGGCGCTTAGGCATCCCAAACACATATTCGATGATCAAGACCAGTGGTGATCCCCACGTTCTTTCTCTGTAAAAAACGCTTTCAACATTGTGAGGGAAGTGTGCTTTAGGAGGGATTCGTTGCAGTGTTGCGTCTGTTAAAGAAGGAAGCTCTTGGGACTGACTCTGCGGTAACTGCAATAGGCGCACATAGGGCTCTAGTATCAGACGTCTATCCGTTGGACTATAGCAAGCTCTGTTTAAGGGAAACTCTTTCAGGCTGAATCGCACTTCTCACAGTGTCTTATCAGCGGAGGAATAGAGAAAGAACAACTATGGACAGAGGGAACGTTGTGCCCTGAGAGTGAAGGACCGGGTATGGAACATAGGCTTCTATGACACATACTGGAAGGTCAACACCTGTGATGTTCCATTGTGTCTAACTCGTGTCAAAACCCTTCAAATGTACGAGGGAACTGTGCTACAGTACTTTCCCACGACAATAATGAGTCTGTGCTAAGTTGGAAACTGTAGGACCTGTCTGTGCAGCAATCAGAGAGAGTATCGTACAGGACCCTGACGGGTTATTCTTAGGAAGGTATCTTTTCAGGGATCCTAGTTAAAGTGTGTTCTCATTCTTAACAGTGTCTCCTACTCTGATGAATGATGATAGAATGCGGACGGACTTTGGGCACATTAGGTACTGTGAGTAAAGTGCAGGCTATGGCGCTTAGGCATCCCAAACACATATTAGATAATCAAGACCAGTGGTGATCCGCACTTTCTTTCTGAGTAAAAAACGCTTCCAGCATTGTGATGGAAGGGTGCTTTAGGAGGGATTCGTTGCTGTGTTGCGTCTGTTAGAAAAGGAAGCTCTTGGGACTGACTCTGCGGTAACTGCAATAGGCGTACATAGGGCTCTAGTATCATACGTCTATCCGTTGAACTATAGCAAGATCTGTTTAAGGGAAACTCTTTCAGGCTGAATCGCACTTCTCACAGTGTCTTATCAGCGGAGGAATAGAGAAAGAACAACTATGGACAGAGGGAACGTTGTGCCCTGAGAGTGAAGGACCGGGTATGGAACATAGGCCTCAATGACACATACTGGAAGGTCAACACCTGTGATGTTCCATTGTGTATAACTCGTCTCAAAACGCTTCAGATGTACGAGGGAACTGTGCTACAGTATTTTCCCAGGACAGGAATGAGTCTGTGCTAAGGTGGAAACTGTAAGACCTGTCCGTGTAGCAATCATAGAGAGTATTGTACAGGACCCTGACGGGTTATTCTTAGGAAGGTATCTTTTCAGGGATCCTAGTTAAAGTGTGTTCTCATTCATAACAGTGTCTCCTCCTTTGAGGAATGATGATAGAACACGGACGGACTATGGGCATCTTAGGTACTGTGAGTAAAGTGCAGGCTATGGCGCTTAGGCATCCCAAACTCATATTGCATGTTCACGACCAGTGGTGATCCGCACTTTCTTTCAGTGTTAAAAACGCTTCCAACATTGTGAGGGAAGTGTGCTTTAGGAGGGATTCGTTGCAGTGTTGCGTCTGATAAAGAAGGAAGCTCTTGGGACTGACTATGCGATAACTGCAATAGGCGCACATAGGGCTCTAGTATCAGACGTCTATCCGTTGGACTATAGCAAGTTCTGTTTAAGGGAAACTCCATCAAACGGAATCGCACTTCTCACAGTGTCTTTTCAGAGGGGGAAAGGATATAGAACAACTAAGGGGAGGGAACGTTGTGCCCTGAGAGTGAATGACAGCTTATGGCACATAGGCCTCTATGACACATACTGGAAGGTCAACACCTGTGATGTTCCACTGTGTCTAGCTTGTCTCAAACACTTCAAATGTACGAGGGAACTTTGCTACTGTACATTCTCACGACAGGTTTGAGTCTGTGCTCTGTAGGAAACATTAGGACCTGTCTGTGTAGCAATCATATACTATCACATACAGGACCATGACAAGTGATTCTTAGGAAGGTATCTTTTCAGGGATCCTACTTAAAGTGCGTTCTCATTCATCACAGAGTCTCCTCCTTTCAGGAATGATGACAGAACACGGACGGACTATGGGCACCTTAGGTACTGTGAGTAAAGTACAGGCTATGGCGCTTAGGCATCCCAAACTCATACTGGATGCTCACGACCAGTGGTGATCCGCACTTTCTTTCAGTGTTAAAAACGCTTCCAACATTGTGAGGGAAGTGTGCTTTAGGAGGGATTCGTTGCAGTGTTGCGTCTGTTAAAGAAGGAAGCGCTTGGGACTGACTCTGCGGTAACTGCAATAGGCGCACATAGGGCTCTAGTAACAGACGTCTATCCGTTGGACTATAGCAAGTTCTGTTTAAGGGAAACTCCTTCAGGCGGAATCGCACTTCTCCCAGTGTCTTTTTAATGGAGGAATGGAGAAAGAACAACTACGGAGAGAGGGAACGTTGTGCCCTTAGAGTGAAGGAAAGGGGATGGAACATAGGCCTCTAAGACACATACTGGAAAGTCAACAGCTGTGATGTTCCACTGTGTCTAACTCGTCTCAAAACACTTAAAATGCAGGAGGGAACTGTGCTACTGTACGTTCTCACTTCAGGAATGAGTCTGTGCTAAGTTGGAAACTGGAGGGCCTGTCTGAGTAGCAATCATAGAGAGATTCGTACAGGACCCTTTCAGGTTATTCTTAGGAAGGTATCTTTTCAGGGATCCACTTAAAATGTGTTCTCATTGATAATAGTATCTCCTTCTTTGAGGAATGATGATAGAATGTGGACGGACCATGGGCACATTATATACTGTGAGTAAAGTGCAGGCTATGGCGCTTAGGCATCCCAAACACATATTCGATGATCAAGACCAGTGGTGATCCCCACGTTCTTTCTCTGTAAAAAACGCTTTCAACATTGTGAGGGAAGTGTGCTTTAGGAGGGATTCGTTGCAGTGTTGCGTCTGTTAAAGAAGGAAGCTCTTGGGACTGACTCTGCGGTAACTGCAATAGGCGCACATAGGGCTCTAGTATCAGACGTCTATCCGTTGGACTATAGCAAGCTCTGTTTAAGGGAAACTCTTTCAGGCTGAATCGCACTTCTCACAGTGTCTTATCAGCGGAGGAATAGAGAAAGAACAACTATGGACAGAGGGAACGTTGTGCCCTGAGAGTGAAGGACCGGGTATGGAACATAGGCTTCTATGACACATACTGGAAGGTCAACACCTGTGATGTTCCATTGTGTCTAACTCGTGTCAAAACCCTTCAAATGTACGAGCGAACTGTGCTACAGTACTTTCCCACGACAATAATGAGTCTGTGCTAAGTTGGAAACTGTAGGACCTGTCTGAGCAGCAATCAGAGAGAGTATCGTACAGGACCCTGACGGGTTATTCTTAGGAAGGTATCTTTTCAGGGATCCTCGTTAAAGTGTGTTCTCATTCTTAACAGTGTCTCCTACTCTGAGGAATGATGATAGAATGCGGACGGACTTTGGGCACATTAGGTACTGTGAGTAAAGTGCAGGCTATGGCGCTTAGGCATCCCAAACACATATTAGATAATCAAGACCAGTGGTGATCCGCACTTTCTTTCTGAGTAAAAAACGCTTCCAGCATTGTGATGGAAGTGTGCTTTAGGAGGGATTCGTTGCTGTGTTGCGTCTGTTAGAAAAGGAAGCTCTTGGGACTGACTCTGCGGTAACTGCAATAGGCGTACATAGGGCTCTAGTATCAGACGTCTATCCGTTGGACTATAGCAAGCTCTGTTTAAGGGAAACTCTTTCAGGCTGAATCGCACTTGTCACAGTGTCTTATCAGCGGAGGAATAGAGAAAGAACAACTATGGACAGAGGGAACGTTGTGCCCTGAGAGTGAAGGACCGGGTATGGAACATAGGCCTCTATGACACATACTGGAAGGTCAACACCTGTGATGTTCCATTGTGTATAACTCGTCTCAAAACCCTTCAGATGTACGAGGGAACTGTGCTACAGTATTTTGCCAGGACAGGAATGAGTCTGTGCTAAGTTGGAAACTGTAAGACCTGTCCGTGTAGCAATCATAGAGAGTATTGTACAGGACCCTGACGGGTTATTCTTAGGAAGGTATCTTTTCAGGGATCCTAGTTAAAGTGTGTTCTCATTCATAACAGTGTCTCCTCCTTTGAGGAATGATGATAGAACACGGACGGACTATGGGCATCTTAGGTACTCTGAGTAAAGTGCAGGCTATGGCGCTTAGGCATCCCAAACTCATATTGCATGCTCACGACCAGTGGTGATCCGCACTTTCTTTCAGTGTTAAAAACGCTTCCAACATTGTGAGGGTAGTGTGCTTTAGGAGGGATTCGTTGCAGTGTTGCGTCTGATAAAGAAGGAAGCTCTTGGGACTGACTATGCGATCACTGCAATAGGCGCACATAGGGCTCTAGTATCAGACGTCTATCCGTTGGACTATAGCAAGTTCTGTTTAAGGGAAACTCCATCAAACGGAATCGCACTTCTCACAGTGTCTTTTCAGAGGGGGAAAGGATATAGAACAACTAAGGGGAGGGAACGTTGTGCCCTGAGAGTGAATGACAGCTTATGGCACATAGGCCTCTATGACACATACTGGAAGGTCAACACCTGTGATGTTCCACTGTGTCTAGCTTGTCTCAAACACTTCAAATGTACGAGGGAACTTTGCTACTGTACATTCTCACGACAGGTTTGAGTCTGTGCTCTGTAGGAAACATTAGGACCTGTCTGTGTAGCAATCATAAACTATCACATACAGGACCATGACAAGTGATTCTTAGGAAGGTATCTTTTCAGGGATCCTACTTAAAGTGCGTTCTCATTCATCACAGAGTCTCCTCCTTTCAGGAATGATGACAGAACACGGACGGACTATGGGCACCTTAGGTACTGTGAGTGAAGTGCAGGTTATGGCTCCTAGGCATCCCAAACTCATATTGGATGCTCACGACCAGTGGTGATCCGCACTTTCTTTCAGTATTAAAAACGCTTCCAACATTGTGAGGGAAGTGTGCTTTAGGAGGGATTCGTTGCAGTGTTGCGTCTGTTAAAGAAGGAAGCGCTTGGGACTGACTCTGCGGTACTGCTATAGGCGCACATAGGGCTCTAGTAACAGACGTCTATCCCTTGGACTATAGCAAGTTCTGTTTAAGGGAAACTCCTTCAGGCGGAATCGCACTTCTCCCAGTGTCTTTTTAATGGAGGAATGGAGAAAGAACAACTACGGAGAGAGGGAACGTTGTGCCCTTAGAGTGAAGGAAAGGGTATGGAACGTAGGCCTCTAAGACACATACTGGAAAGTCAACAGCTGTGATGTTCCACTGTGTCTAACTCGTCTCAAAACACTTAAAATGCAGGAGGGAACTGTGCTACTGTACGTTCTCACTTCAGGAATGCGTCTGTGCTACGTTGGAAACTGGAGGGCCTGTCTGAGTAGCAATCATACAGAGATTCGTACAGGACCCTTTCAGGTTATTCTTAGGAAGGTATCTTTTCCGGGATCCACTTAAAATGTGTTCTCATTGTTAATAGTATCTCCTTCTTTGAGGAATGATGATAGAATGTGGACGGACCATGGGCACATTATATACTGTGAGTAAAGTGCAGGCTATGGCACTTAGGCATCCCAAACACATATTCGATGATCAAGACCAGTGGTGATCCCCACGTTCTTTCTCTGTAAAAAACGCTTTCAACATTGTGAGGGAAGTGTGCTTTAGGAGGGATTCGTTGCAGTGTTGCATCTGTTAAAGAAGGAAGCTCTTGGGACTGACTCTGCGGTAACTGCAATAGGCGCACATAGGGCTCTAGTATCAGACGTCTATCCTTTGGACTATAGCAAGCTCTGTTTAAGGGAAACTCTTTCAGGCTGAATCGCACTTCTCACAGTGTCTTATCAGCGGAGGAATAGAGAAAGAACAACTATGGACAGAGGGAACGTTGTGCCCTGAGAGTGAAGGACCGGGTATGGAACATAGGCTTCTATGACACATACTGGAAGGTCAACACCTGTGATGTTCCATTGTGTCTAACTCGTGTCAAAACCCTTCAGATGTACGAGGGAACTGTGCTACAGTACTTTCCCACGACAATAATGAGTCCGTGCTAATTTGGAAACTGTAGGACCTGTCTGTGCAGCAATCAGAGAGAGTATCGTACAGGATCCTGACGGGTTATTCTTAGGAAGGTATTTTTCAGGGATCCTAGTTAAAGTGTGTTCTCATTCATAACAGTGTCTCCTACTCTGAGGAATGATGATAGAATGCGGACGGACGTTGGGCACTTTAGGTACTGTGAGTAAAGTGCAGGCTATGGCGCTTAGGCATCCCAAACACATATTAGATAATCAAGACCAGTGGTGATCCGCACTTTCTTTCTGAGTAAAAAACGCTTCCAGCATTGTGATGGAAGTGTGCTTTAGGAGGGATTCGTTGCTGTGTTGCGTCTGTTAGAAAAGGAAGCTCTTGGGACTGACTCTGCGGTAACTGCAATAGGCGTACATAGGGCTCTAGTATTATACGTCTATCCGTTGGACTATAGCAAGTTCTGTTTAAGGGAAACTCTTTCAGGCTGAATCGCACTTCTCACAGTGTCTTATCAGCGGAGGAATAGAGAAAGAACAACTATGGACAGAGGGAACGTTTTGCCCTGAGAGTGAAGGACCGGGTATGGAACATAGGCCTCTATGACACATACTGGAAGGTCAACACCGGTGATGTTCCATTGTGTATAACTCGTCTCAAAACCCTTCAGACGTACGAGGGAACTGTGCTACAGTATTTTCCCAGGACAGGAATGAGTCTGTGCTAAGTTGGAAACTGTAAGACCTGTCCGTGTAGCAATCATAGAGAGTATTGTACAGGACCCTGACGGGTTATTCTTAGGAAGGTATCTTTTCAGGGATCCTAGTTAAAGTGTGTTCTCATTCATAACAGTGTCTCCTCCTTTGAGGAATGATGATAGAACACGGACGGACTATGGGCATCTTAGGTAATCTGAGTAAAGTGCAGGCTATGGCGCTTAGGCATCCCAAACTCATATTGGATGCTCACGACCAGTGGTGATCCGCACTTTCTTTCAGTGTTAAAAACGCTTCCAACATTGTGAGGGAAGTGTGCTTTAGGAGGGATTCGTTGCAGTGTTGCGTCTGTTAAAGAAGGAAGCGCTTGGGACTGACTCTGCGGTAACTGCAATAGGCGCACATAGGGCTCTAGTAACAGACGTCTATCCCTTGGACTATAGCAAGTTCTGTTTAAGGGAAACTCCTTCAGGCGGAATCGCACTTCTCCCAGTGTCTTTTTAATGGAGGAATGGAGAAAGAACAACTACGGAGAGAGGGAACGTTGTGCCCTTAGAGTGAAGGAAAGGGTATGGAACATAGGCCTCTAAGACACATACTGGAAAGTCAACAGCTGTGATGTTCCACTGTGTCTAACTCGTCTCAAAACACTTAAAATGCAGGAGGGAACTGTGCTACTGTACGTTCTCACTTCAGGAATGAGTCTGTGCTAAGTTGGAAACTGGAGGGCCTGTCTGAGTAGCAATCATAGAGAGATTCGTACAGGACGCTTTCAGGTTATTCTTAGGAGGGTATCTTTTCAGGGATCCACTTAAAATGTGTTCTCATTGATAATAGTATCTCCTTCTTTGAGGAATGATGATAGAATGTGGACGGACCATGGGCACATTATATACTGTGAGTAAAGTGCAGGCTATGGCGCTTAGGCATCCCAAACACATATTCGATGATCAAGACCAGTGGTGATCCCCACGTTCTTTCTTTGTAAAAAACGCTTTCAACATTGTGAGGGAAGTGTGCTTTAGGAGGGATTCGTTGCAGTGTTGCGTCTGTTAAAGAAGGAAGCTCTTGGGACTGACTCTGCGGTAACTGCAATAGGCGCACATAGGGCTCTAGTATCAGACGTCTATCCGTTGGACTATAGCAAGCTCTGTTTAAGGGAAACTCTTTCAGGCTGAATCGCACTTCTCACAGTGTCTTATCAGCGGAGGAATAGAGAAAGAACAACTATGGACAGAGGGAATTTATGCCCTGAGAGTGAAGGACCGGGTATGCAACATAGGCTTCTATGAGACATACTGGAAGGTCAACAACTGTGATGTTCCATTGTGTCTAACTCGTGTCAAAACCCTTCAAATGTACGAGGGAACTGTGCTACAGTACTTACCCACGACAATAATGAGTCTGTGCTAAGTTGGAAACTGTAGGACCTGTCTGTTCAGCAATCAGAGAGAGTATCGTACAGGACCCTGACGGGTTATTCTTAGGAAGGTATCTTTTCAGGGATCCTAGTTAAAGTGTGTTCTCATTCTTAACAGTGTCTCCTACTCTGAGGAATGATGATAGAATGCGGACGGACTTTGGGCACATTAGGTACTGTGAGTAAAGTGCAGGCTATGGCGCTTAGGCATCCCAAACACATATTAGATAATCAAGACCTGTGGTGATCCGCACTTTCTTTCTGAGTAAAAAACGATTCCAGCATTGTGATGGAAGTGTGCTTTAGGAGGGATTCGTTGCTGTGTTGCGACTGTTAGAAAAGGAAGCTCTTGGGACTGACTCTGCGGTAACTGCAATAGGCGTACATAGGGCTCTAGTATCATACGTCTATCCGTTGGACTATAGCAAGATCTGTTTAAGGGAAACTCTTTCAGGCTGAATCGCACTTCTCACAGTGTCTTATCATCGGAGGAATAGAGAAAGAACAACTATGGACAGAGGGAACGTTTTGCCCTGAGAGTGAAGGACCGGGTATGGAACATAGGCCTCTATGACACATACTGGAAGGTCAACACCTGTGATGTTCCATTGTGTATAACTCGTCTCAAAACCCTTCAGATGTACGAGGGAACTGTGCTACAGTATTTTCCCAGGACAGGAATGAGTCTGTGCTAAGTTGGAAACTGTAAGACCTGTCCGTGTAGCAATCATAGAGAGTGTTGTACAGGACCCTGACTGGTTATTCTTAGGAAGGTATCTTTTCAGGGATCCTAGTTAAAGTGTGTTCTCATTCATAACAGTGTCTCCTCCTTTGAGGAATGATGATAGAACACGGACGGACTATGGGCATCTTAGGTACTCTGAGTAAAGTGCAGGCTATGGCGCTTAGGCATCCCAAACTCATATTGGATGCTCACGACCAGTGGTGATCCGCACTTTCATTCAGTGTTAAAAACGCTT
Source organism: Neogale vison (assembly GCF_020171115.1). Classification (NCBI taxonomy): domain Eukaryota; kingdom Metazoa; phylum Chordata; class Mammalia; order Carnivora; family Mustelidae; genus Neogale; species Neogale vison. The sequence goes on along the minus strand of NC_058100.1, from coordinate 26,942,889 downwards.
CCAACATTGTGAGGGAAGTGTGCTTTAGGAGGGATTCGTTGCAGTGTTGCGTCTGATAAAGAAGGAAGCTCTTGGGACTGACTATGCGATCACTGCAATAGGCGCACATAGGGCTCTAGTATCAAACGTCTATCCGTTGGACTATAGCAAGTTCTGTTTAAGGGAAACTCCATCAAACGGAATCGCACTTCTCACAGTGTCTTTTCAGAGGGGGAAAGGATATAGAACAACTAAGGGGAGGGAACGTTGTGCCCTGAGAGTGAATGACAGCTTATGGCACATAGGCCTCAATGACACATACTGGAAGGTCAACACCTGTGATGTTCCACTGTGTCTAGCTCGTCTCAAACACTTCAAATGTACGAGGGAACTTTGCTACTGTACGTTCTCACGACAGGTTTGAGTCTGTGCTCTGTAGGAAACATTAGGACCTGTCTGTGTAGCAATCATAAACTATCACATACAGGACCATGACAAGTGATACTTAGGAAGGTATCTTTTCAGGGATCCTACTTAAATTGCGTTCTCATTCATCACAGCGTCTCCTCCTTTCAGGAATGATGACAGAACACGGACGGACTATGGGCACCTTAGGTACTGTGAGTAAAGTGCAGGCTATGGCGCTTAGGCATCCCAAACTCATATTAGATGCTCACGACCAGTGGTGATCCGCACTTTCTTTCAGTGTTAAAAACGCTTCCAACATTGTGAGGGAAGTGTGCTTTAGGAGGGATTCGTGCAGTGTTGCGTCTGTTAAAGAAGGAAGCGCTTGGGACTGACTCTGCGGTAACTGCAATAGGCGCACATAGGGCTCTAGTAACAGACCTCTATCCCTTGGACTATAGCAAGTTCTGTTTAAGGGAAACTCCTTCAGGCGGAATCGCACTTCTCCCAGTGACTTTTTAATGGAGGAATGGAGAAAGAACAACTACGGAGAGAGGGAACGTTGTGCCCTTAGAGTGAAGGAAAGGGTATGGAACATAGGCCTCTAAGACACATACTGGAAAGTCAACAGCTGTGATGTTCCACTGCGTCTAACTCGTCTCAAAACACTTAAAATGCAGGAGGGAACTGTGCTACTGTACGTTCTCACTTCAGGAATGAGTCTGTGCTAAGTTGGAAACTGGAGGGCCTGTCTGAGTAGCAATCATAGAGAGATTCGTACAGGACCCTTTCAGGTTATTCTTAGGAAGGTATCTTTTCAGGGATCCACTTAAAATGTGTTCTCATTGATAATAGTATCTCCTTCTTTGAGGAATGATGACAGAATGTGGACGGACCATGGGCACATTATATACTGTGAGTAAAGTGCAGGCTATGGCGCTTAGGCATCCCAAACACATATTCGATGATCAAGACCAGTGGTGATCCCCACGTTCTTTCTCTGTAAAAAACGCTTTCAACATTGTGAGGGAAGTGTGCTTTAGGAGGGATTCGTTGCAGTGTTGCGTCTGTTAAAGAAGGAAGCTCTTGGGACTGACTCTGCAGTAACTGCAATAGGCGCACATAGGGCTCTAGTATCAGACGTCTATCCGTTGGATTATAGCAAGCTCTGTTTAAGGGAAACTCTTTCAGGCTGAATCGCACTTCTCACAGTGTCTTATCAGCGGAGGAATAGAGAAAGAACAACTATGTACAGAGGGAATCTGTGCCCTGAGAGTGAAGGACCAGGTATGGAACATAGGCTTCTATGACACATACTGGAAGGTCAACACCTGTGATGTTCCATTGTGTCTAACTCGTGTCAAAACCCTTCAGATGTACGAGGGAACTGTGCTACAGTACTTTCCCACGACAATAATGAGTCTGTGCTAAGTTGGAAACTGTAGGACCTGTCTGTGCAGCAATCAGAGAGAGAATCGTACAGGACCCTGACGGGTTATTCTTAGGAAGGTATCTTTTCAGGGATCCTAGTTAAAGTGTGTTCTCATTCTTAACAGTGTCTCCTACACTGAGGAATGATGATAGAATGCGGATGGACTTTGGGCACATTAGGTACTGTGAGTAAAGTGCAGGCTATGGCGCTTAGGCATCCCAAACTCATATTGGATGCTCACGACCAGTGGTGATCCGCACTTTCTTTCAGTGTTAAAAACGCTTCCAACATTGTGAGGGAAGTGTGCTTTAGGAGGGATTCGTTGCAGTGTTGCGTCTGTTAAAGAAGGAAGCGCTTGGGACTGACTCTGCGGTAACTGCAATAGGCTCACATAGGGCTCTAGTAACAGACGTCTATCCCTTGGACTATAGCAAGTTCTGTTTAAGGGAAACCACTTCAGGCGGAATCGCACTTCTCCCAGTGTCTTTTTAATGGAGGAATGGAGAAAGAACAACTACGGAGAGATGGAACGTTGTGCCCTTAGAGTGAAGGACAGGGTATGGAACATAGGCCTCTAAGACACATACTGGAAAGTCAACAGCTGTGATGTTCCACTGTGTCTAACTCGTCTCAAAACACTTAAAATGCAGGAGGGAACTGTGCTACTGTACGTTCTCACTTCAGGAATGAGTCTGTGCTAAGTTGGAAACTGGAGGGCCTGTCTGAGTAGCAATCATAGAGAGATTCGTACAGGACCCTTTCAGGTTATTCTTAGGAAGGTATCTTTTCAGGGATCCACTTAAAATGTGTTCTCATTGATAATAGTATCTCCTTCTTTGAGGAATGATGACAGAATGTGGACGGACCATGGGCACATTATATACTGTGAGTAAAGTGCAGGCTATGGCTCTTAGGCATCCCAAACACATATTCGATGATCAAGACCAGTGGTGATCCCCACGTTCTTTCTCTGTAAAAAACGCTTTCAACATTGTGAGGGAAGTGTGCTTTAGGAGGGATTCGTTGCAGTGTTGCGTCTGTTAAAGAAGGAAGCTCTTGGGACTGACTCTGCAGTAACTGCAATAGGCGCACATAGGGCTCTAGTATCAGACGTCTATCCGTTGGACTATAGCAAGCTCTGTTTAAGGGAAACTCTTTCAGGCTGAATCACACTAATCACAGTGTCTTATCAGCGGAGGAATAGAGAAAGAACAACTATGTACAGAGGGAATTTGTGCCCTGAGAGTGAAGGACCAGGTATGGAACATAGGCTTCTATGACACATACTGGAAGGTCAACACCTGTGATGTTCCATTGTGTCTAACTCGTGTCAAAACCCTTCAGATGTACGAGGGAACTGTGCTACAGTACTTTCCCACGACAATAATGAGTCTGTGCAAAGTTGGAAACTGTAGGACCTGTCTGTGCAGCAATCAGAGAGAGTATCGTACAGGACACTGACGGGTTATTCTTAGGAAGGTATCTTTTCAGGGATCCTAGTTAAAGTGTGTTCTCATTCTTAACAGTGTCTCCTACACTGAGGAATGATGATAGAATGCGGACGGACTTTGGGCACATTAGGTACTGTGAGTGAAGTGCAGGCTATGGCGCTTAGGCATCCCAAACTCATATTGGATGCTCACGACCAGTGTTGATCCGCACTTTCTTTCAGTGTTAAAAACGCTTCCAACATTGTGAGGGAAGTGTGCTTTAGGAGGGATTCGTTGCAGTGTTGCGTCTGTTAAAGAAGGAAGTGCTTGGGACTGACTCTGCGGTAACTGCAATAGGCGCACATAGGGCTCTAGTAACAGACGTCTATCCCTTGGACTATAGCAAGTTCTGTTTAAGGGAAACTCCTTCAGGCGGAATCGCACTTCTCCCAGTGTCTTTTTAATGGAGGAATGGAGAAAGAACAACTACGGAGAGAGGGAACGTTGTGCCCTTAGAGTGAAGGAAAGGGTATGGAACATAGGCCTCTAAGACACATACTGGAAAGTCAACAGCTGTGATGTTCCACTGTGTCTAACTCGTCTCAAAACACTTAAAATGCAGGAGGGAACTGTGCTACTGTACGTTCTCACTTCAGGAATGAGTCTGTGCTAAGTTGGAAACTGGAGGGCCTGTCTGAGTAGCAATCATAGAGAGATTCGTACAGGACCCTTTCAGGTTATTCTTAGGAGGGTATCTTTTCAGGGATCCACTTAAAATGTGTTCTCATTGATAATAGTATCTCCTTCTTTGAGGAATGATGATAGAATGTGGACGGACCATGGGCACATTATATACTGTGAGTAAAGTGCAGGCTATGGCGCTTAGGCATCCCAAACACATATTCGATGATCAAGACCAGTGGTGATCCCCACGTACTTTCTCTGTAAAAAACGCTTTCAACATTGTGAGGGAAGTGTGCTTTAGGAGGGATTCGTTGCAGTGTTGCGTCTGTTAAAGAAGGAAGCTCTTGGGACTGACTCTGCAGTAACTGCAATAGGCGCACATAGGGCTCTAGTATCAGACGTCTATCCGTTGGATTATAGCAAGCTCTGTTTAAGGGAAACTCTTTCAGGCTGAATCGCACTTCTCACAGTGTCTTATCAGCGGAGGAATAGAGAAAGAACAACTATGGAAAGAGGGAATTTGTGCCCTGAGAGTGAAGGACCGGGTATGGAACATAGGCTTCTATGACACATACTGGAAGGTCAACACCTGTGATGTTCCATTGTGTCTAACTCGTGTCAAAACCCTTCAGATGTACGAGGGAACTGTGCTACAGTACTTTCCCACGACAATAATGAGTCTGTGCTAAGTTGGAAACTGTAGGACCTGTCTGTGCAGCAATCAGAGAGAGTATCGTACAGGAACCTGACAGGTTATTCTTAGGAAGGTATCTTTTCAGGGATCCTAGTTAAAGTGTGTTCTCATTCATAACAGTGTCTCCTCCTTTGAGGAATGATGATAGAACACGGACGGACTATGGGCATCTTAGGTACTCTGAGTAAAGTGCAGGCTATGGCGCTTAGGCATCCCAAACTCATATTGCATGCTCACGACCAGTGGTGATCCGCACTTTCTTTCAGTGTTAAAAACGCTTCCAACATTGTGAGGGAAGTGTGCTTTAGGAGGGATTCGTTGCAGTGTTGCGTTTGATAAAGAAGGAAGCTCTTGGGACTGACTATGCGATAACTGCAATAGGCGCACATAGGGCTCTAGTATCAGACGTCTATCCGTTGGACTATAGCAAGTTCTGTTTAAGGGAAACTCCATCAAACGGAATCGCACTTCTCACAGTGTCTTTTCAGAGGGGGAAAGGATATAGAACAACTAAGGGGAGGGAACGTTGTGCCCTGAGAGTGAATGACAGCTTATGGCACATAGGCCTCTATGACACATACTGGAAGGTCAACACCTGTGATGTTCCACTGTGTCTAGCTCGTCTCAAACACTTCAAATGTACGAGGGAACTTTGCTACTGTACGTTCTCACGACAGGTTTGAGTCTGTGCTCTGTAGGAAACATTAGGACCTGTCTGTGTAGCAATCATAAACTATCACATACAGGACCATGACAAGTGATTCTTAGGAAGGTATCTTTTCAGGGATCCTACTTAAAGTGCGTTCTCATTCATCACAGAGTCTCCTCCTTTCAGGAATGATGACAGAACACGGACGGACTATGGGCACCTTAGGTACTGTGAGTAAAGTGCAGGCTATGGCGCTTAGGCATCCCAAACTCATATTGGATGCTCACGACCAGTGGTGATCCGCACTTTCTTTCAGTGTTAAAAACGCTTCCAACATTGTGAGGGAAGTGTGCTTTAGGAGGGATTCGTTGCAGTGTTGCGTCTGTTAAAGAAGGAAGCGCTTGGGACTGACTCTGCGGTAACTGCAATAGGCGCACATAGGGCTCTAGTAACAGACGTCTATCCCTTAGACTATAGCAAGTTCTGTTTAAGGGAAACTCCTTCAGGCGGAATCGCACTTCTCCCAGTGTCTTTTTAATGGAGGAATGGAGAAAGAACAACTACGGAGAGAGGGAACGTTGTGCCCTTAGAGTGAAGGAAAGTGTATGGAACATAGGCCTCTAAGACACATACTGGAAAGTCAACAGCTGTGATGTTCCACTGTGTCTAACTCGTCTCAAAACACTTAAAATGCAGGAGGGAACTGTGCTACTGTACGTTCTCACTTCAGGAATGAGTCTGTGCTAAGTTGGAAACTGGAGGGCCTGTCTGAGTAGCAATCATAGAGAGATTCGTACAGGACCCTTTCAGGTTATTCTTAGGAAGGTATCTTTTCAGGGATCCTACTTAAAATGTGTTCTCATTGATAATAGTATCTCCTTCTTTGAGGAATGATGATAGAATATGGACGGACCATGGGCACATTATATACTGTGAGTAAAGTGCAGGCTATGGCGCTTAGGCATCCCAAACACATATTCGATGATCAAGGCCAGTGGTGATCCCCACGTTCTTTCTCTGTAAAAGACGCTTTCAACATTGTGAGGGAAGTGTGCTTTAGGAGGGATTCGTTACAGTGTTGCGTCTGTTAAAGAAGGAAGCTCTTGGGACTGACTCTGCGGTAACTGCAATAGGCGCACATAGGGCTCTAGTATCAGACGTCTATCCGTTGGACTATAGCAAGCTCTGTTTAAGGGAAACTCTTTCAGGCTGAATCGCACTTCTCACAGTGTCTTATCAGCGGAGGAATAGAGAAAGAACAACTATGGACAGAGGGAACGTTGTGCCCTGAGAGTGAAGGACCGGGTATGGAACATAGGCTTCTATGACACATACTGGAAGGTCAACACCTGTGATGTTCCATTGTGTCTAACTCGTGTCAAAACCCTTCAAATGTACGAGGGAACTGTGCTACAGTACTTTCCCACGACAATAATGAGTCTGTGCTAAGTTGGAAAGTGTAGGACCTGTCTGTGCAGCAATCAGAGAGAGTATAGTACAGGACCCTGACGGGTTATTCTTAGGAAGGTATCTTTTCAGGGATCCTAGTTAAAGTGTGTTCTCATTCTTAACAGTGTCTCCTACTCTGAGGAATGATGATAGAATGCAGACGGACTTTGGGCACATTAGGTACTGTGAGTAAAGTGCAGGTTATGGCGCTTAGGCATCCGAAACACATATTAGATAATCAAGACCAGTGGTGATCAGCACTTTCTTTCTGAGTAAAAAACGCTTCCAGCATTGTGATGGAAGGGTGCTTTAGGAGGGATTCGTTGCTGTGTTGCGTCTGTTAGAAAAGGAAGCTCTTGGGACTGACTCTGCGGTAACTGCAATAGGCGTACATAGGGCTCTAGTATCATACGTCTATCCGTTGGACTATAGAAAGTTCTGTTTAAGGGAAACTCTTTCAGGCTGAATCACACCTCTCACAGTGTCTTATCAGCGGAGGAATAGAGAAAGAACAACTATGGACAGAGGGAACGTTTTGCCCTGAGAGTGAAGGACCGGGTATGGAACATAGGCCTCTATGACACATACTGGAAGGTCAACACCTGTGATGTTCCATTGTGTCTAACTCGTCTCAAAACCCTTCAGATGTACGAGGGAACTGTGCTACAGTATTTTCCCAGGACAGGAATGAGTCTGTGCTAAGTTGGAAACTGTAAGACCTGTCCGTGTAGCAATCATAGAGAGTATTGTACAGGACCCTGACGGGTTATTCTTAGGAAGGTATCTTTTCAGGGATCCTAGTTAAAGTGTGTTCTCATTCATAACAGTGTCTCCTCCTTTGAGGAATGATGATAGAACACGGACGGACTATGGGCATCTTAGGTACTCTGAGTAAAGTGCAGGCTATGGCGCTTAGGCATCCCAAACTCATATTGCATGCTCACGACCAGTGGTGATCCGCACTTTCTTTCAGTGTTAAAAACGCTTCCAACATTGTGAGGGAAGTGTGCTTTAGGAGGGATTCGTTGCAGTGTTGCGTCTGATAAAGAAGGAAGCTCTTGGGACTGACTATGCGATAACTGCAATAGGCGCACATAGGGCTCTAGTATCAGACGTCTATCCGTTGGACTATAGCAAGTTCTGTTTAAGGGAAACTCCATCAAACGGAATCGCACTTCTCACAGTGTCTTTTCAGAGGGGGAAAGGATATAGAACAACTAAGGGGAGGGAACGTTGTGCCCTGAGAGTGAATGACAGCTTATGGCACATAGGCCTCTATGACACATAATGGAAGGTCAACACCTGTGATGTTCCACTGTGTCTAGCTCGTCTCAAACACTTCAAATGTACGAGGGAACTTTGCTACTGTACGTTCTCACGACAGGTTTGAGTCTGTGCTCTGTAGGAAACATTAGGACCTGTCTTTGTAGCAATCATAAACAATCACATACAGGACCATGACAAGTGATTCTTAGGATGGCATCTTTTCAGGGATCCTACTTAAAGTGCGTTCTCATTCATCACAGAGTCTCCTCCTTTCAGGAATGATGACAGAACACGGACGGACTATGGGCACCTTAGGTACTGTGAGTAAAGTGCAGGCTATGGCGCTTAGGCATCCCAAACTCATATTGGATGCTCACGACCAGTGGTGATCCGCACTTTCTTTCAGTGTTAAAAACGCTTCCAACATTGTGAGGGAAGTGTGCTTTAGGAGGGATTCGTTGCAGTGTTGCGTCTGTTAAAGAAGGAAGCGCTTGGGACTGACTCTGCGGTAACTGCAATAGGCGCACATAGGGCTCTAGTAACAGACGTCTATCCCTTGGACTATAGCAAGTTCTGTTTAAGGGAAACTCCTTCAGGCGGAATCGCACTTCTCCCAGTGTCTTTTTAATGGAGGAATGGAGAAAGAACAACTACGGAGAGAGGGAACGTTGTGCCCTTAGAATGAAGGAAAGGGTATGGAACATAGGCCTCTAAGACACATACTGGAAAGTCAACAGCTGTGATGTTCCACTGTGTCTAACTCGTCTCAAAACACTTAAAATGCAGGAGGGAACTGTGCTACTGTACGTTCTCACTTCAGGAATGACTCTGTGCTAAGTTGGAAACTGGTGGGCCTGTCTGAGTAGCAATCATAGAGAGATTCGTTCAGGACCCTTTCAGGTTATTCTTAGGAAGGTATCTTTTCAGGGATCCTACTTAAAATGTGTTCTCATTGATAATAGTATCTCCTTCTTTGAGGAATGATGATAGAATGTGGACGGACCATGGGCACATTATATACTGTGATTAAAGTGCAGGCTATGGCGCTTAGGCATCCCAAACACATATTCGATGATCAAGACCAGTGGTGATCCCCACGTTCTTTCTCTGTAAAAAACGCTTTCAACATTGTGAGGGAAGTGTGCTTTAGGAGGGATTCGTTGCAGTGTTGCGTCTGTTAAAGAAGGAAGCTCTTGTGACTGACTCTGCGGTAACTGCAATAGGCGCACATAGGGCTCTAGTATCAGACGTCTATCCGTTGGACTATAGCAAGCTCTGTTTAAGGGAAACTCTTTCAGGCTGAATCGCACTTCTCACAGTGTCTTATCAGCGGAGGAATAGAGAAAGAACAACTATGGACAGAGGGAACGTTGTGCCCTGAGAGTGAAGGACCGGGTATGGAACATAGGCTTCTATGACACATACTGGAAGGTCAACACCTGTGATGTTCCATTGTGTCTAACTCGTGTCAAAACCCTTCAAATGTACGAGGGAACTGTGCTACAGTACTTTCCCACGACAATAATGAGTCTGTGCTAAGTTGGAAACTGTAGGACCTGTCTGTGCAGCAATCAGAGAGAGTATCGTACAGGACCCTGACGGGTTATTCTTAGGAAGGTATCTTTTCTGGGATCCTAGTTAAAGTGTGTTCTCATTCTTAACAGTGTCTCCTACTCTGAGGAATGATGATAGAATGCGGACGGACTTTGGGCACATTAGGTACTGTGAGTAAAGTGCAGGCTATGGCGCTTAGGCATCCCAAACACATATTAGATAATCAAGACCAGTGGTGATCCGCACTTTCTTTCTGAGTAAAAAACGCTTCCAGCATTGTGATGGAAGTGTGCTTTAGGAGGGATTCGTTGCTGTGTTGCGGCTGTTAGAAAAGGAAGCTCTTGGGACTGACTCTGCGGTAACTGCAATAGGCGTACATAGGGCTCTAGTATCATACGTCTATCCGTTGGACTATAGCAAGTTCTGTTTAAGGGAAACTCTTTCAGGCTGAATCGCACTTCTCACAGTGTCTTATCAGCGGAGTAATAGAGAAAGAACAACTATGGACAGAGGGAACGTTTTGCCCTGAGAGTGAAGGACCGGGTATGGAACATAGGCCTCTATGACAGATACTGGAAGGTCAACACCTGTGATGTTCCATTGTGTATAACTCGTCTCAAAACCCTTCAGATGTACGAGGGAACTGTGCTACAGTATTTTCCCAGGACAGGAATGAGTCTGTGCTAAGTTGGAAACTGTAAGACCTGTCCGTGTAGCAATCATAGAGAGTATTGTACAGGACCCTGACGGGTTATTCTTAGGAAGGTATCTTTTTTTTTTTTTTTTTGATTTGGGAAACCTTGCTTTCAAGTGCACTTCTTTTTTTTTTCCCAATTTATTTATTTTCAGAAAAACAGTATTCATTATTTTTTCACCACACCCAGTGCTCCATGCAAGCTGTGCCCTCTATAATACCCACCACCTGGTACCCCAACCTCCCACCCCCCCCGCCACTTCAAACCCCTCAGACTGTTTTTCAGAGTCCATAGTCTCTCATGGTTCACCTCCCCTTCCAATTTACCCAAATTCCCTACTACTCTCTAACGCCCCTTGTCCTCCATGCTATTGGTTATGCTCCACACATGAGTGAAACCATATGATAATTGACTCTCTCTGCTTGACTGATTTCACTCAGCATAATCTCTTCCAGTCCCGTCCATGTTGCTACAAAAGTTGGATATTCGTCCTTTCTGATGGAGGCATAATACTCCATAGTGTATATGGACCACATCTTCCTTATCCATTCATCCGTTGAAGGGCATCTTGGTTCTTTCCATAGTTTGGCGACTGTGGCCATTGCTGCTATAAACATTGGGGTACAGATGGCCCTTCTTTTCACGACATCTGTATCTTTGGGGTAAATACCCAGGAGTGCAATTGCAGGGTCGTAGGGAAGCTCTATTTTTAATTTCTTGAGGAATCTCCACACTGTTCTCCAAAGAGGCTGCACCAACTTGCATTCCCACCAACAGTGTAAGAGGGTTCCCCTTTCTCCACATCCTCTCCAACACATGTTGTTTCCTGTTTTGTTAATTTTGGCCATTCTAACTGGTGTAAGGTGATATCTCAATGTGGTTTTAATTTGAATCTCCCTGAGGGCTAATGATGATGAGCATTTTTTCATGTGTCTGATAGCCATTTGTATTTCTTGATTGGAGAAGTGTCTGTTCATATCTTCTGCCCATTTTTTGATGTGTTTGTCTGTTTCGTGTGGGTTGAGTTTGAGGAGTTCATTATAGATCCTGGATATCAACCTTTTGTCTGTACTGTCATTTGCAAATATCTTCTCCCATTCCGTGGGTTGCCTCTTTGTTTTTTTGACTGTTTCCTTTGCTGTGCAGAAGCTTTTGATTTTGATGAAGTCCCAGAAGTCTATTTTCGCTTTTGTTTCCTTTGCCTTTGGAGACGTATCTTGAAAGAAGTTGCTGTGGCTGATATCGAAGAGATTACTGCCTATGTTCTCCTCTAAGATTCTGATAGATTCCTGTCTCACGTTGAGGTCTTTTATCCATTTTGAGTTGATCTTTGTGTACGGTGTAAGAGAGTGATCGAGTTTCATTCTTCTACATATAGCTGTCCAGTTTTCCCAGCACCATTTATTGAAGAGACTGTCTTTTTTCCACTGTATATTTTTTCCTGTTTTGTCGAAGATTAATTGACCATAGAGTTGAGGGTCCATATCAGGGCTCTCTACTCTGTTCCACTGGTCTATGTGTCTGTTTTTATGCCAGTACCATGCTGTCTTGGTGATCACAGCTTTGTAATAAAGCTTGAAATCAGGTAAGGTGATGCCGCCAGCTTTATTTTTGTTTTTCAACGTTTCCTTAGCGATTCGGGGTCTCTTCTGATTCCATACAAATTTTTGGATTATTTGCTCCAGCTCTTTGAAGAATGCCGGTGGAATTTTGATCGGAATGGCATTAAAAGTATAGATTGCTCTAGGCAGTATAGACATTTTAACGATGTTTATTCTTCCGATCCAAGAGCATGGAATGGTCTTCCATCTTTTTGTGTCTTCTTCAATTTCTTTCATGAGTGTTCTATAGTTCCTCAAGTATAGATCCTTTACCTCTTTAGTTAGGTTTATTCCCAGGTATCTTATGGTTCTTGGTGCTATAGTAAATGGAATCGATTCTCTAATTTCCCTTTCTGTATTTTCCTTGTTAGTGTATAAGAAAGCCACTGATTTCTGCACATTGACTTTGTATCCTGCCACGCTGCTGAATTGCTGTATGAGTTCTAGTAGTTTGGGGGTGGAGTATTTTGGGTTTTCCATATAAAGAATCATGTCATCTGCGAAGAGAGAGAGTTTGACTTCTTCATTACCAATTTGGATACCTTTTATTTCTCTCTGTTGTCTGATTGCTGTTGCTAGGACTTCTAATACTATGTTGAACAAGAGTGGTGAAAGTGGGCATCCTTGTCTTGTTCCTGATCTCAACGGGAAGGCTGCAAGCTTTTTCCCATTGAGGATGATATTTGCTGTGGGTCTTTCATAGATAGATTTGATGAGGTTCAGGAATGTTCCCTCTATCCCTATACTTTGAAGCGTTTTAATCAGGAACGGATGTTGGATTTTGTCAAATGCTTTTTCTGCATCAATTGAGAGGACCATGTGGTTCTTCTCTCTTCTCCTATTAATTTGTTGTATCACATTGATTGATTTACGAATGTTGAACCATCCTTGTAGCCCAGGGATGAATCCCACCTGATCATGGTGGATAATCTTTTTAATGTGTTGTTGGATCCTGTTGGCTAGGATCTTGTTGAGAATCTTAGCATCCATATTCATCAGTGATATTGGTCTGAAATTCTCCTTTTTGGTATGGTCCTTGCCTGGTTTGGGGATCAGGGTAATGCTGGCTTCATAGAAAGAGTCTGGATGTTTTCCTTCTGCTTCAATTTTTTGAAACAGCTTCAGGAGAATAGGTGTTATTTCTTCTTGGAAGGTTTGGTAGAATTCCCCAGGGAATCCGTCAGGTCCTGGGCTCTTGTTTTTTGGGAGATTTTTGATCACTGCTTCAATCTCGTTATTAGATATCGGTCTATTCAGGTTGTCGATTTCTTCCTGGTTCAATTTTGGTAGTTTATATTTTTCCAGGAATGCATCCATTTCATCAAGGTTGCTAAGCTTATTGGCATATAACTGTTCGTAGTAACTTCTGATGATTGTTTCTACTTCCTTGGTGTTAGTTGTGATCTCTCCCCTTTCATTCATAATTTTATGAATTTGGGATTTCTCTCTTTTCTTTTGGATTAGTGTAGCCAGTGGCTTATCGATCTTATTGATTCTTTCAAAAAACCAGCTTCTAGTTTCATTGATACGTTCTACTGTATCTCTGGTTTCTCCCTCATTGATCTCAGCTCTAATCTTGATGAATTCCCTTCTTATGTGTGGAGTTGGTTTGATTTGTTGTTGATCCTCCAGTTCTTTAAGGTGTAGAGACAGCTGGTGTGTTCTGGATTTTTCAATTTTTTTGAGCGAGGCTTGGATGGCTATATATTTTCCCCTTAGGACCGCCTTTGCTGTATCCCATAGGTTTTGGACCGAAGTGTCTTCATTCTCATTGGTTTCCATGAATTGTTTCAGTTCTTCTTTGATCTCCTGGTTGATCCAAGCATTCTTAAGCAAGGTGGTCTTTAGCTTCCAGGTGTTTGAGTTCCTTCGGAACTTTTCCTTGTGATTGAGCTCCAGTTTCAAAGCATTGTGATCTGAGAATATGCAGGGAATAATCTCAGTCTTTTGGTATCGGCTGAGTCCTGATTTGTGACCCAGTATGTGGTCTATTCTGGAGAAGGTTCCGTGTGCACTTGAGAAGAATGAGTATTCTGCTGTTTTAGGGTGGAATGTTCTGTATATATCTATGAGGTCCATCTGGTCCAATGTGTCGTTCAATGCTCTTGTTTCTTTATTGATTTTCTGCTTCGATGATCTGTCTAATTCTGAAAGAGGCGTGTTAAGATCACCTACGATTAGTGTATTCATATCAATATGACTCTTTATCTTGATTAACAGTTTTCTTAAGTAATTGGCTGCTCCCATATTGGGAGCATAGATATTTACAATTGTTAGATCATCTTGGTGGATAGTCCCTTTAAGGATTATGTAGTGTCCTTCTGTATCTCTGACTACAGTCTTTAGTTTGAAGTCTAATTTATCTGATATGAGAATCGCTACCCCAGCCTTCTTTTGAGTCCCATTGGCATGAAAGATGCTTCTCCACCCCTTCACTTTCAGTCTGCGTGTATCTTTAGGTTCAAAATGGGTCTCTTGTAGACAGCATATGGATGGGTCCTGTCGTTTTATCCAATCTGCAACCCTGTGCCGTTTTATGGGTGCATTGAGGCCATTCACATTGAGAGTGATTATTGATAGATACGTTTTTATTGACATCGAGTTACCTTTGAAGTCTTTCTTTCTGTAGACTGTCTCTATATTTCTGTTCAATGCTATTCTTGGGATTTTTCCTCTTTTATAGAACCCCCCTTAATATTTCCTGCAGTATCGGCTTGGTGGTTGCATAGTCTTTTAAGTCTTGCCGGTCTTGGAAACTCTTTATCTCTCCATCCATTTTGAATGTCAGTCTTGCTGGATAAAGTATTCTTGGCTGCATGTTCTTCTCATTTAGTGCCCTGAATATATCTTGCCAGCCTCTTCTGGCTTGCCAGGTCTCTGTGGACAGGTCTGACGTTATTCTGATGGGCTTCCCTCTGTAAGTAAGGAGCCTCGTTGCCCTGGCAGCTTTCAAGAGATTATACCTACAATTATAATTTCTCAATTTGACTATCAGGTGTCGTGATTTTTTTTGGAGTGTATAATCTTGGGTGGAGACCGTTCAGCCTCTAGTACATGAACGCTGGTTTCATTCGCGAGATTCGGAAAGTTTTCATGAAGGACTTGTTCCACGACATCTTCTAGACTTCTTTCTTTCTCCTCCCCTTCAGGAATTCCAATAATTCTGACGTTGGAACGCTTCATGGCATCACTTATTTCCCTAATTCTGCTTTCGTGGGATCTAAGCTGTTTGTTCCAGGCTTCCTCCTGATCCTTTCTCTCTATCTGTTTGTCTTCCAGATCACTAATTCTATCTTCTGTCTCAGTTACCCTAGCTTTGAGAGAGTTTAGATTGGATTGGAACTCATTGAGAGCATTGTGGACCTCCTCCCTGGTAGCTTTAAGCTCCGCCCTAACATTGTGAACATCCTGTCTGGTCGCTTTCAGTTCGGCTCTAATCAATTCTGTTTGGTCATCCATGGCTTTCTCCAACCTAGCTATTGCCTGGATAATTGTTAGCCTGAATTCTCTTTCCGACATATTGTCTATGTTGATAGCCGTTAGCTCTGTTGCGGAAGGTCCATCCTCTGTATTTTTCTTCTGTTGGGCATTCCTCCTCCTAGTCATTTTGGTGGGAGAAGACTGAACAGATGTAGCTGGATGTATCAACTCTGGTGCAGTCAAGGTGCACCCTGGAACACTTCCTGATCTCCGTCTCAGAGAGAAGCCTCAGTCTGGGTGCAGAAGCTGAATAAATTCCCCCTTGGATGCTGGCAGTGCAGGTTCCAAGTTGCAGACCCTGGGGGCGCAGGATCTTTTGCTCGTCCCCAAAGCCAAGGCAGTGGCGGCTGTCTGGGAGCTCCTGACCGCCAGAGAGGTTCCAAGCAGCGATGGCACACTGAGATTTTGCCGCTGGCCGGGGCTGGGAGTGCCCGGCTTGCGCGCACCTCTTTTCAGAGGCGGCTGTGGGTCGGGCGCGCGTCTGGGGCACTGAGAACGGGGCGCTGGTCCGTAAGCCGCAGGCTGGGCTTTTGGGTTTCGCGGGCGCGAGGCTTAGACTTTGAAACAATGGCCCGGGTCAAGAAGCGCCCCAGGGCCTTAGAAACCCAGGAGAGCTGGAGCGACGTGCACGCGCATCTCAAGCTTTGTGGTAGGGCTAGCGCGCGTTCTGCAGACCGGCTCCCATCCCCTCACAGGAGCCGGAACCCCGCGCTCTGGGGCAGGCTGGAGGCTTAGGGACCAGGAGCCGGTTTCTCCGCCTCACTCTCTCTGCCTCCGCGCCGGGGAGGCCGTCTGGGACCGGGGACTCAAGCCCCTGTCCCTAGCCGCCCCGATTCCCACAGTTTGCCCCCGTGATCCTTTGCTCTTTTGGACTGCTTTCAACCAGTCTCCGAGTTAATGCTGGTCCCAGACGCAGGGCACTCTCGCTCGTATCGGGGTATTACTTTTGCACCGGTCGCCTCTGGTGGCTCCCTCCCCCTTTTGTTTATCTTCCGATATCAGTCCGCTGTTCCCATTCCGCTTTACCTGCTCATTGGCGTCTTCTGCCCCTGTAGAGATCCAGACGTGTATAATTCTGATCTCAGGCTGATTTCATGGGTGATCAGAGTTCTTTGGTAGGTAATCAGCTCACTTTGGGGTACCAGCTGAAAAGACGCCTCTTCCTAGTACCCCGCCATCTTGTCCCCCCAGGAAGGTATCTTTTCAGGGATCCTAGTTAAAGTGTGTTCTCATTCATAACAGTGTCTCCTCCTTTGAGGAATGATGATAGAACACGGACGGACTATGGGCATCTTAGGTACTCTGAGTAAAGTGCAGGCTATGGCGCTTAGGCATCCCAAACTCATATTGCATGCTCACGACCAGTGGTGATCCGCACTTTCTTTCAGTGTTAAAAACGCTTCCAACATTGTGAGGGAAGTGTGCTTTAGGAGGGATTCGTTGCAGTGTTGCGTCTGATAAAGAAGGAAGCTCTTGGGACTGACTATGCGATAACTGCAATAGGCGCATATAGGGCTCTAGTATCAGACGTCTATCCGTTGGACTATAGCAAGTTCTGTTTAAGGGAAACTCCATCAAACGGAATCGCACTTCTCACAGTGTCTTTTCAGAGGGGGAAAGGATATAGAACAACTAAGGGGAGGGAACGTTGTGCCCTGAGAGTGAATGACAGCTTATGGCACATAGGCCTCTATGACACATAATGGAAGGTCAACACCTGTGATGTTCCACTGTGTCTAGCTCGTCTCAAACACTTCAAATGTACGAGGGAACTTTGCTACTGTACATTCTCACGACAGGTTTGAGTCTGTGCTCTGTAGGAAACATTAGGACCTGTCTGTGTAGCAATCATAAACTATCACATACAGGACCATGACAAGTGATTCTTAGGAAGGTATCTTTTCAGGGATCCTACTTAAAGTGCGTTCTCATTCATCACAGAGTCTCCTCTTTTCAGGAATGATGATAGAACACGGACGGACTATGGGCTCCTTAGGTACTGTGAGTAAAGTGCAGGCTATGGCGCTTAGGCATCCCAAACTCATATTGGATGCTCACGACCAGTGGTGATCCGCACTTTCTTTCAGTGTTAAAAACGCTTCCAACATTGTGAGGGAAGTGTGCTTTAGGAGGGATTCGTTGCAGTGTTGCGTCTGTTAAAGAAGGAAGCGCTTGGGACTGACTCTGCGGTAACTGCAATAGGCGCACATAGGGCTCTAGTAACAGACGTCTATCCCTTGGACTATAGCAAGTTCTGTTTAAGGGAAACTCCTTCAGGCGGAATCGCACTTCTCCCTGTGTCTTTTTAATGGAGGAATGGAGAAAGAACAACTACGGAGAGAGGGAACGTTGTGCCCTTAGAGTGAAGGAAAGGGTATGGAACATAGGCCTCTAAGACACATACTGGAAAGTCAACATCTGTGATGTTCCACTGTGTCTAACTCGTCTCAAAACACTTAAAATGCAGGAGGGAACTGTGCTACTGTACGTTCTCACTTCAGGAATGAGTCTGTGCTAAGTTGGAAACTGGAGGGCCTGTCTGAGTAGCAATCATAGAGATATTCGTACAGGACCCTTTCAGGTTATTCTTAGGAAGGGATCTTTTCAGGGATCCACTTAAAATGTGTTCTCATTGATAATAGTATCTCCTTCTTTGAGGAATGATGATAGAATGTGGACGGACCATGGGCACATTATATACTGTGAGTAAAGTGCAGGCTATGGCGCTTAGGCATCCCAAACACATATTCGATGATCAAGACCAGTGGTGATACCACGTTCTTTCTCTGTAAAAAACGCTTTCAACATTGTGAGGGAAGTGTGCTTTAGGAGGGATTCGTTGCAGTGTTGCGTCTGTTAAAGAAGGAAGCTCTTGTGACTGACTCTGCGGTAACTGCAATAGGCGCACATAGGGCTCTAGTATCAGACGTCTATCCGTTGGACTATAGCAAGCACTGTTTAAGGGAAACTCTTTCAGGCTGAATCGCACTTCTCACAGTGTCTTATCAGCGGAGGAATAGAGAAAGAACAACTATGGACAGAGGGAATTTGTGCCCTGAGAGTGAAGGACCGGGTATGGAACATAGGCTTCTATGACACATACTGGAAGGTCAACAGCTGTGATGTTCCACTGTGTCTAACTCGTGTCAAAACCCTTCAGATGTACGAGGGAACTGTGCTACAGTACTTTCCCACGACAATAATGAGTCTGTGCTAAGTTGGAAACTGTAGGACCTGTCTGTGCAGCAATCAGAGAGAGTATCGTACAGGACCCTGACGGGTTATTCTTAGGAAGGTATCTTTTCAGGGATCCTAGTTAAAGTGTGTTCTCATTCTTAACAGTGTCTCCTACTCTGAGGAATGATGATAGAATGCGGACGGACTTTGGGCACATTAGTTACTGTGAGTAAAGTGCAGGCTATGGCGCTTAGGCATCCCAAACTCATATTGGATGCTCACGACCAGTGGTGATCCACACTTTCTTTCAGTGTTAAAAACGCTTCCAACATTGTGAGGGAAGTGTGCTTTAGGAGGGATTCATTGCACTGTTGCGTCTGTTAAAGAAGGAAGCGCTTGGGACTGACTCTGAGGTAACTGCAATAGGCGCACATAGGGCTCTAGTAACAGACGTCTATCCCTTGGAATATAGCAAGTTCTGTTTAAGGGAAACTCCATCAAACGGAATCGCACTTCTCAAAGTGTCTTTTCAGAGGGGGAAAGGATATAGAACAACTAAGGGGAGGGAACGTTGTGCCCTGAGAGTGAATGACAGCTTATGGCACATAGGCCTCTATGACACATACTGGAAGGTCAACACCTGTGATGTTCCACTGTGTCTAGCTTGTCTCAAACACTTCAAATGTACGAGGGAACTTTGCTACTGTACGTTCTCACGACAGGTTTGAGTCTGTGCTCTGTAGGAAACATTAGGACCTGTCTGTGTAGCAATCATAAACTATCACATACAGGACCATGACAAGTGATTCTTAGGAAGGTATCTTTTCAGGGATCCTACTTAAAGTGCGTTCTCATTCATCACAGAGTCTCCTCCTTTCAGGAATGATGATAGAACAAGGACGGACTATGGGCACCTTAGGTACTGTGAGTAAAGTGCAGGCTATGGCGCTTAGGCATCCCAAACTCATATTGGATGCTCACGACCAGTAGTGATCCGCACTTTCTTTCAGTGTTAAAAACGCTTCCAACATTGTGAGGGAAGTGTGCTTTAGGAGGGATTCGTTGCAGTGTTGCGTCTGTTAAAGAAGGAAGCGCTTGGGACTGACTCTGCGGTAACTGCAATAGGCGCACATAGGGCTCTAGTAACAGACGTCTATCCCTTGGACTATAGCAAGTTCTGTTTAAGGGAAACTCCTTCAGGCGGAATCGCACTTCTCCCAGTGTCTTTTTAATGGAGGAATGGAGAAAGAACAACTACGGAGAGAGGGAACGTTGTGCCCTTAGAGTGAAGGAAAGGGTATGGAACATAGGCCTCTAAGACACATACTGGAAAGTCAACTGCTGTGATGTTCCACTGTGTCTAACTCGTCTCAAAACACTTAAAATTCAGGAGGGAACTGTGCTACTGTACGTTCTCACTTCAGGAATGAGTCTGTGCTAAGTTGGAAACTGGAGGGCCTGTCTGAGTAGCAATCATAGAGAGATTCTTACAGGACCCTTTCAGGTTATTCTTAGGAATGTGTCTTTTCAGGGATCCACTTAAAATGTGTTCTCATTGATAATAGTATCTCCTTCTTTGAGGAATGATGATAGAATGTGGACGGACCATGGGCATATTATATACTGTGAGTAAAGTGCAGGCTATGGCGCTTAGGCATCCCAAACACATATTCGATGATCAAGACCAGTGGTGATCCACACGTTCTTTCTCTGTAAAAAACGCTTTCGACATTGTGAGGGAAGTGTGCTTTAGGAGGGATTCGTTGCAGTGTTGCGTCTGTTAAAGAAGGAAACTCTTGGGACTGTCTCTGTGGTAACTGCAATAGGCGCACATAGGGCTCTAGTATCAGACGTCTATCCGTTGGACTATAGCAAGCTCTGTTTAAGGGAAACTCTTTCAGGCTGAATCGCACTTCTCACAGTGTCTTATCAGCGGAGGAATAGAGAAAGAACAACTATGGACAGAGGGAACGTTTTGCCCTGAGAGTGAAGGACCGGGTATGGAACATAGGCCTCTATGACACATACTGGAAGGTCAACACCTGTGATGTTCCATTGTGTATAACTCGTCTCAAAACCCTTCAGATGTACGAGGGAACTGTGCTACAGTACTTTCCCACGACAATAATGAGTCTGTGATAAGTTGGAAACTGTAGGACCTGTCTGTGCAGCAATCAGAGAGAGTATCGTACAGGACCCTGACGGGTTATTCTTAGGAAGGTATCTTTTCAGGGATCCTAGGTAAAGTGTGTTCTCATTCTTAACTGTGTCTCCTACTCTGAGGAATGATGATAGAATGCGGACGGACTTTGGGCACATTAGGTACTGTGAGTAAAGTGCAGGCTATGGCGCTTAGGCATCCCAAACACATATTAGATAATCAAGACCAGTAGTGATCCGCACTTTCTTTCTGAGTAAAAATCACTTCCAGCATTGTGATCGAAGTGTGCTTTAGGAGGGATTCGTTGCTTTGTTGCGTCTGTTAGAAAAGGAAGCTATTGGGACTGACTCTTCGGTAACTGCAATAGGCGTACATAGGGCTCTAGTATCATATGTCTATCCGTAGTACTATAGCAAGTTCTATTTAAGGGAAACTCTTTCAGGCTGAATCGCACTTCTCACAGTGTCTTATCAGCGGAGGAATAGAGAAAGAACAACTATGGACAGAGGGAACGTTTTGCCCTGAGAGTGAAGGACCGGGTATGGAACATAGGCCTCTATGACACATACTGGAAGGTCAACACCTGTGATGTTCCATTGTGTATAACTCGTCTCAAAACCCTTCAGATGTACGAGGGAACTGTGCTACAGTATTTTCCCAGGACAGGAATGAGTCTGTGCTAAGTTGGAAACAGTAAGACCTGTCCATGTAGCAATCATAGTGAGTATTGTACAGGACCCTGACGGGTTATTCTTAGGAAGGTATCTTTTCAGTGATCCTAGTTAAAGTGTGTTCTCATTCATAACAGTGTCCCCTCCTTTGAGGAATGATGATAGAACACGGACGGACTATGGGCATCTTAGGTACTCCGAGTAAAGTGCAGGCTATGGCGCTTAGGCATCCCAAACTCATATTGGATGCTCACGATAGTGGTGATCCGCACTTTCTTTCAGTGTTAAAAACGCTTCCAACATTGTGAGGGAAGTGTGCTTTAGGAGGGATTCGTTGCAGTATTGCGTCTGATAAAGAAGGAAGCTCTTGGGACTGACTATGCGATAACTGTAATAGGCGCACATAGGGCTCTAGTATCAGACGTCTATCCGTTGGACTATAGCAAGTTCTGTTTAAGGGAAACTCCATCAAACGGAATCGCACTTCTCACAGTGTCTTTTCAGAGGGGGAAAGGATATTGAACAACTAAGTGGAGGGAACGTTGTGCCCTGAGAGTGAATGACAGCTTATGGCACATAGGCCTCTATGACACATACTGGAAGGTCAACACCTGTGATGTTCCACTGTGTCTAGCTCGTCTCAAACACTTCAAATGTGCGAGGGAAGTTTGCTACTGTACGTTCTCACGACAGGTTTGAGTCTGTGCTCTGTAGGAAACATTAGGACCTGTCTGTGTAGCAATCATAAACTATCACATACAGGACCATGACAAGTGATTCTTAGGAAGGTATCTTTTCAGGGATCCTACTTAAAGTGCGTTCTCATTCATCACAGAGTCTCCTCCTTTCAGGAATGATGACAGAACACGGACGGACTATGGGCACCTTAGGTACTGTGAGTAAAGTGCAGGCTATGGCGCTTAGGCATCCCAAACTCATATTGGATGCTCACGACCAGTGGTGATCCGCACTTTCTTTCAGTGTTAAAAACACTTCCAACATTGTGAGGGAAGTGTGCTTTAGGAGGGATTCGTTGCAGTGTTGCGTCTGTTAAAGAAGGAAGCGCTTGGGACTGACTCAGCGGTAACTGCAATAGGCGCACATAGGGCTCTAGTAACAGACGTCTATCCCTTGGACTATAGCAAGTTCTGTTTAAGGGAAACTCCTTCAGGCGGAATCGCACTTCTCCCAGTGTCTTTTTAATGGAGGAATGGAGAAAGAACAAC
This sequence comes from Neogale vison, assembly GCF_020171115.1. NCBI lineage: Eukaryota > Metazoa > Chordata > Mammalia > Carnivora > Mustelidae > Neogale > Neogale vison. The sequence continues at coordinate 26,920,336 of NC_058100.1, read as the reverse complement.
TACGGAGAGAGGGAACGTTGTGCCCTTAGAGTGAAGGAAAGGGTATGGAACATAGGCCTCTAAGACACATACTGGAAAGTCAACAGCTATGATGTTCCACTGTGTCTAACTCGTCTCAAAACACTTAAAATGCAGGAGGGAACTGTGCTACTGTACGTTCTCACTTCAGGAATGAGTCTGTGCTAAGTTGGAAACTGGAGGGCCTGTCTGACTAGCAATCATAGAGAGATTCGTACAGGACCCTTTCAGGTTATTCTTAGGAAGGTATCTTTTCAGGGATCTACTTAAAATGTGTTCTCATTGATAATAGTATCTCCTTCTTTGAGGAATGATGATAGAATGTGGACGGACCATGGGCACATTATATACTGTGAGTAAAGTGCAGGCTATGGCGCTTAGGCATCCCAAACACATATTCAATGATCAAGACCAGTGGTGATCCCCACGTTCTTTCTCTGTAAAAAACGCTTTCAACATTGTGAGGGAAGTGTGCTTTAGGAGGGATTCGTTGCAGTGTTGCGTCTGTTAAAGAAGGAAGCTCTTGGGACTGACTCTGCGGTAACTGCAATAGGCGCACATAGGGCTCTAGTATCAGAAGTCTATCCGTTGGACTATAGCAAGCTCTGTTTAAGGGAAACTCTTTCAGGCTGAATCGCACTTCTCACAGTGTCTTATCAGCGGAGGAATAGAGAAAGAACAACTATGGACAGAGGGAACGTTGTGCCCTGAGAGTGAAGGACCGGGTATGGAACATAGGCTTCTATGACACATACTGGAAGGTCAACACCTGTGATGTTCCATTGTGTCTAACTCGTGTCAAAACCCTTCAAATGTACGAGGGAACTGTGCTACAGTATTTTCCCAGGACAGGAATGAGTCTGTGCTAAGTTGGAAACTGTAAGACCTGTCCGTGTAGCAATCATAGAGAGTATTGTACAGGAACCTGACGGGTTAGTCTTAGGAAGGTAACTTTTCAGGGATCCTAGTTAAAGTGTGTTCTCATTCATAACAGTGTCTCCTCCTTTGAGGAATGATGATAGAACACGGACGGACTATGGGCATCTTAGGTACTCTGAGTAAAGTGCAGGCTATGGCGCTTAGGCATCCCAAACTCATATTGCATGCTCACGACCAGTGGTGATCCGCACTTTCTTTCAGTGTTAAAAACGCTTCCAGCATTGTGAGGGAAGTGTGCTTTAGGAGGGATTCGTTGCAGTGTTGCGTCTGATAAAGAAGGAAGCTCTTGGGACTGACTATGCGATAACTGCAATAGGCGCACATAGGGCTCTAGTATCAGACGTCTATCCGTTGGACTATAGAAGGTTCTGTTTAAGGGAAACTCCATCAAACGGAATCGCACTTCTCACAGTGTCTTTTCAGAGGGGGAAAGGATATAGAACAACTAAGGGGAGGGAACGTTGTGCCCTGAGAGTGAATGACAGCTTATGGCACATAGGCCTCTATGACACATACTGGAAGGTCAACACCTGTGATGTTCCACTGTTTCTAGCTCGTCTCAAACACTTCAAATGTACGAGGGAACTTTGCTACTGTACATTCTCACGACAGGTTTGAGTCTGTGCTCTGTAGGAAACATTAGGACCTGTCTGTGTAGCAATCATGAACTATCACATACAGGACCATGACAAGTGATTCTTAGGAAGGTATCTTTTCAGGGATCCTACTTAAAGTGCGTTCTCATTCATCACAGAGTCTCCTCCTTTCAGGAATGATGATAGAACACGGACGGACTATGGGCACCTTATGTACTGTGAGTAAAGTGCAGGCTATGGCGCTTAGGCATCCCAAACTCATATTGGATGCTCACGACCAGTGGTGATCCGCACTTTCTTTCAGTGTTAAAAACGCTTCCAACATTGTGAGGGAAGTGTGCTTTAGGAGGGATTCGTTGCACTGCTGCGTCTGTTAAAGAAGGAAGCGCTTGGGACTGACTCTGCGGTAACTGCAATAGGCGCACATAGGGCTCTAGTATCAGACGTCTATCCGTTGGACTATAGCAAGCTCTGTTTAAGGGAAACTCTTTCAGGCTGAATCGCACTTCTCACAGTGTCTTATCAGCGGAGGAATAGAGAAAGAACAACTAAGACAGAGTGAACGTTGTGCCCTGAGAGTGAAGGACCGGGTATGGAACATAGGCTTCTATGACACATACTGGAAGGTCAACACCTGTGATGTTCCATTGTGTCTAACTCGTGTCAAAACCCTTCAAATGTACGAGGGAACTGTGCTACAGTACTTTCCCACGACAATAATGAGTCTGTGCTAAGTTGGAAACTGTAGGACCTGTCTGTGCAGCAATCAGAGAGAGTATCGTACAGGACCCTGACGGGTTATTCTTAGGAAGGTATCTTTTCAGGGATCCTAGTTAAAGTGTGTTCTCATTCTTAACAGTGTCTCCTACTCTGAGGAATGATGATAGAATGCGGACGGACTTTGGGCACATTAGGTACTGTGAGTAAAGTGCAGGCTATGGCGCTTGGGCATCCCAAACACATATTAGATAATCAAGACCAGTGGTGATCCGCACTTTCTTTCTGAGTAAAAAACGCTTCCAGCATTGTGATGGAAGTGTGCTTTAGGAGGGATTCGTTGCTGTGTTGCGTCTGTTAGAAAAGGAAGCTCTTGGGACTGACTCTGCGGTAACTGCAATAGGCGTACATAGGGCTCTAGTATCATACGTCTATCCGTTGGACTATAGCAAGTTCTGTTTAAGGGAAACTCTTTCAGGCTGAATCGCACTTCTCACAGTGTCTTATCAGCGGAGGAATAGTGAAAGAACAACCATGGACAGAGGGAACGTTTTGCCCTGAGAGTGAAGGACCGGGTATGGAACATAGGCCTCTATGACACATACTGGAAGGTCAACACCTGTGATGTTCCATTGTGTATAACTCGTCTCAAAACCCTTCAGATGTACGAGGGAACTGTGCTACAGTATTTTCCCAGGACAGGAATGAGTCTGTGCTAAGTTGGAAACTGTAAGACCTGTCCGTGTAGCAATCATAGAGAGTATTGTACAGGACCCTGACGGGTTATTCTTAGGAAGGTATCTTTTCAGGGATCCTAGTTAAAGTGTGTTCTCATTCATAACAGTGTCTCCTCCTTTGAGGAATGATGATAGAACACGGACGGACTATGGGCATCTTAAGTACTCTGAGTAAAGTGCAGGCTATGGCGCTTAGGCATCCCAAACTCATATTGCATGCTCACGACCAGTGGTGATCCGCACTTTCTTTCAGTGTTAAAAACGCTTCCAACATTGTGAGGGAAGTGTGCTTTAGGAGGGATTCGTTGCAGTGTTGCGTCTGATAAAGAAGGAAGCTCTTGGGACTGACTATGCGATAACTGCAATAGGCGCACATAGGGCTCTAGTATCAGACGTCTATCCCTTGGACTATAGCAAGTTCTGTTTAAGGGAAACTCCTTCAGGCGGAATCGCAATTCTCCCAGTGTCTTTTTAATGGAGGAATGGAGAAAGAACAACTACGGAGAGAGGGAACGTTGTGCCCTTAGAGTGAAGGAAAGGGTATGGAACATAGGCCTCTAAGACACATACTGGAAAGTCAACAGCTGTGATTTTCCACTGTGTCTAACTCGTCTCAAAACACTTAAAATGCAGGAGGGAACTGTGCTACTGTACGTTCTCACTTCAGGAATGAGTCTGTGCTAAGTTGGAAACTGGAGGGCCTGTCTGAGTAGCAATCATAGAGAGATTCGTACAGGACCCTTTCAGGTTATTCTTAGGAAGGTATCTTTTCAGGGATCCACTTAAAATGTGTTCTCATTGATAATAGTATCTCCTTCTTTGAGGAATAATGATAGAATGTGGACGGACCATGGGCACATTATATACTGTGAGTAAAGTGCAGGCTATGGCGCTTAGGCATCCCAAACACATATTCGATGATCAAGACCAGTGGTGATCCCCACGTTCTTTCTCTGTAAAAAACGCTTTCAACATTGTGAGGGAAGTGTGCTTTAGGAGGGATTCGTTGCAGTGTTGCGTCTGTTAAAGAAGGAAGCTCTTGGGACTGATTCTGCGGTATCTGCAATAGGCGCACATAGGGCTCTAGTATCAGACGTCTATCCGTTGGACTATAGCAAGCTCTGTTTAAGGGAAACTCTTTCAGGCTGAATCGCACTTCTCACAGTGTCTTATCAGCGGAGGAATAGAGAAAGAACAACTATGGACAGAGGGAACGTTGTGCCCTGAGAGTGAAGGACCGGGTATGGAACATAGGCTTCTATGACACATACTGGAAGGTCAACACCTGTGATGTTCCATTGTGTCTAACTCGTGTCAAAACCCTTCAAATGTACGAGGGAACTGTGCTACAGTACTTTCCCACGACAATAATGAGTCTGTGCTAAGTTGGAAACTGTAGGACCTGTCTGTGCAGCAATCAGAGAGAGTATCGTACAGGACCCTGACGGGTTATTCTTAGGAAGGTATCTTTTCAGGGATCCTAGTTAAAGTGTGTTCTCATTCATAACAGTGTCTCCTACTCTGAGGAATGATGATAGAATGCGGACGGACTTTGGGCACATTAGGTACTGTGGTTAAAGTCAGGCTATGGCGCTTAGGCATCCCAAACTCATATTGCATGCTCACGACCAGTGGTGATCCGCACTTTCTTTCTGAGTAAAAAACGCTTCCAGCATTGTGATGGAAGTGTGCTTTAGGAGGGATTCGTTGCTGTGTTGCGTCTGTTAGAAAAGGAAGCTCTTGGGACTGACTCTGCGGTAACTACAATAGGCGTACATAGGGCTCTAGTATCATACGTCTATCCGTTGGACTATAGCAAGTTCTGTTTAAGGGAAACTCTTTCAGGCTGAATCGCACATCTCACAGTGTCTTATCAGCGGAGGAATAGAGAAAGAACAACTATGGACAGAGGGAACGTTTTGCCCTGAAAGTGAAGGACCGGGTATGGAACATAGGCCTCTATGACACATACTGGAAGGTCAACACCTGTGATGTTCCATTGTGTATAACTCGTCTCAAAACCCTTCAGATGTACGAGGGAACTGTGCTACAGTATTTTCCCAGGACAGGAATGAGTCTGTGCTAAGTTGGAAACTGTAAGACCTGTCCGTGTAGCAATCATAGAGAGTATTGTACAGGACCCTGACGGGTTATTCTTACGAAGGTATCTTTTCAGGGATCCTAGTTAAAGTGTGTTCTCATTCATAACAGTGTCTCCTCCTTTGAGGAATGATGATAGAGCACGGACGGACTATGGGCATCTTAGGTACTCTGAGTAAAGTGCAGGCTATGGCGCTTAGGCATCCCAAACTCATATTGCATGCTCACGACCAGTGGTGATCCGCACTTTCTTTCAGTGTTAAAAACGCTTCCAACATTGTGAGGGAAGTGTGCTTTAGGAGGGATTCGTTGCAGTGTTGCGTCTGATAAAGAAGGAAGCTCTTGGGACTGACTATGCGATAACTGCAATAGGCGCACATAGGGCTCTAGTATCAGACGTCTATCCCTTGGACTATAGCAAGTTCTGTTTAAGGGAAACTCCTTCAGGCGGAATCGCACTTCTCCCAGTGTCTTTTTAATGGAGGAATGGAGAAAGAACAACTACGGAGAGAGGGAACGTTGTGCCCTTAGAGTGAAGGAAAGGGTATGGAACATAGGCCTCTAAGACACACACTGGAAAGTCAACAGCTGTGATGTTCCACTGTGTCTAACTCGTCTCAAAACACTTAAATTGCAGGAGGGAACTGTGCTACTGTACGTTCTCACTTCAGGAATGAGTCTGTGCTAAGTTGGAAACTGGAGGGCCTGTCTGAGTAGCAATCATAGAGAGATTCGTACAGGACCCTTTCAGGTTATTCTTAGGAAGGTATCTTTTCAGGGATCCACTTAAAATGTGTTCTCATTGATAATAGTATCTCCTTCTTTGAGGAATGATGATAGAATGTGGACGGACCATGGGCACATTATATACTGTGAGTAAAGTGCAGGCTATGGCGCTTAGGCATCCCAAACACATATTCGATGATCAAGACCAGTGGTGATCCCCACGTTCTTTCTCTGTAAAAAACGCTTTCAACATTGTGAGGGAAGTGTGCTTTAGGAGGGATTCGTTGCAGTGTTGCGTCTGTTAAAGAAGGAAGCTCTTGGGACTGACTCTGCGGTAACTGCAATAGGCACACATAGGGCTCTAGTATCAGATGTCTATCCGTTGGACTATAGCAAGCTCTGTTTAAGGGAAACTCTTTCAGGCTGAATCGCACTTCTCACAGTGTCTTATCAGCGGAGGAATAGAGAAAGAACAACTATGGACAGAGGGAACGTTGTGCCCTGAGAGTGAAGGACCGGGTATGGAACATAGGCTTCTATGACACATACTGGGAGGTCAACACCTGTGATGTTCCATTGTGTCTAACTCGTGTCAAAACCCTTCAAATGTACGAGGGAACTGTGCTACAGTACTTTCCCACGACAATAATGAGTCTGTGCTAAGTTGGAAACTGTAGGACCTGTCTGTGCAGCAATCAGAGAGAGTATCGTACAGGACCCTGAGGGGTTATTCTTAGGAAGGTATCTTTTCAGGGATCCTAGTTAAAGTGTGTTCTCATTCTTAACAGTGTCTCCTACTCTGAGGAATGATGATAGAATGCGAACGGACTTTGGGCACATTAGGTACTGTGAGTAAAGTGCAGGCTATGGCGCTTAGGCATCCCAAACTCATATTGGATGCTCACGACCAGTGGTGATCCGCACTTTCTTTCAGTGTTAAAAACGCTTCCAACATTGTGAGGGAAGTGTGCTTTAGGAGGGATTCGTTGCAGTGTTGCGTCTGTTAAAGAAGGAAGCTCTTGGGACTGACTCTGCGGTAACTGCAATAGGCGCACATAGGGCTCTAGTATCAGACGTCTATCCGTTGGACTATAGCAAGCTCTGTTTAAGGGAAACTCTTTCAGGCTGAATCGCACTTCTCACAGTGTCTTATCAGCGGAGGAATAGAGAAAGAACAACTTTGGACAGAGGGAACGTTGTGCCCTGAGAGTGAAGGACCGGGTATGGAACATAGGCTTCTATGACACATACTGGAAGGTCAACACCTGTGATGTTCCATTGTGTCTAACTCGTGTCAAAACCCTTCAAATGTACGAGGGAACTGTGCTACAGTACTTTCCCACGACAATAATGAGTCTGTGCTAAGTTTGAAACTGTAGGACCTGTCTGTGCAGCAATCAGAGAGAGTATCGTACAGGACCCTGACGGGTTATTCTTAGGAAGGTATCTTTTCAGGGATCCTAGTTAAAGTGTGTTCTCATTCATAACAGTGTCTCCTCTTCTGAGGAATGATGATAGAATGCGGACGGACTTTGGGCACATTAGGTACTGTGAGTAAAGTGCAGGCTATGGCGCTTAGGCATCCCAAACACATATTAGATAATCAAGACCAGTGGTGATCCGCACTTTCTTTCTGAGTAAAAAACGCTTCCAGCATTGTGATGGAAGTGTGCTTTAGGAGGGATTCGTTGCTGTGTTGCGTCTGTTAGAAAAGGAAGCTCTTGGGACTGACTCTGCGGTAACTGCAATAGGCGTACATAGGGCTCTAGTATCATACGTCTATCCGTTGGACTATAGCAAGTTCTGTTTAAGGGAAACTCTTTCAGGCTGAATCGCACTTCTCACAGTGTCTTATCAGCGGAGGAATAGTGAAAGAACAACTATGGACAGAGGGAACGTTTTGCCCTGAGAGTGAAGGACCGGGTATGGAACATAGGCCTCTATGACAGATACTGGATGGTCAACACCTGTGATGTTCCATTGTGTATAACTCGTCTCAAAACCCTTCAGATGTACGAGGGAACTGTGCTACAGTATTTTCCCAGGACAGGAATGAGTCTGTGCTAAGTTGGAAACTGTAAGACCTGTCTGTGTAGCAATCATAGAGAGTATTGTACAGGACCCTGACGGGTTATTCTTAGGAAGGTATCTTTTCAGGGATCCTAGTTAAAGTGTGTTCTCATTCATAACAGTGTCTCCTCCTTTGAGGAATGATGATAGAACACGGACGGACTATGGGCATCTTAGGTACACTGAGTAAAGTGCAGGCTATGGCGCTTAGGCATCCCAAACTCATATTGCATGCTCACGACTAGTGGTGATCCGCACTTTCTTTCAGTGTTAAAAACGCTTCCAACATTGTGAGGGAAGTGTGCTTTAGGAGGGATTCGTTGCAGTGTTGCGTCTGATAAAGAAGGAAGCTCTTGGGACTGACTATGCGATAACTGCAATAGGTGCACATAGGGCTCTAGTATCAGACGTCTATCCCTTGGACTATAGCAAGTTCTGTTTAAGGGAAACTCCTTCAGGCGGAATCGCACTTCTCCCAGTGTCTTTTTAATGGAGGAATGGAGAAAGAACAACTACGGAGAGAGGGAACGTTGTGCCCTTAGAGTGAAGGAAAGGGTATGGAACATAGGCCTCTAAGACACATACTGGAAAGTCAACAGCTGTGATGTTCCACTGTGTCTAACTCGTCTCAAAACACTTAAAATGCAGGAGGGAACTGTGCTACTGTACGTTCTCACTTCAGGAATGAGTCTGTGCTAAGTTGGAAACTGGAGGGCCTGTCTGAGTAGCAATCATAGAGAGATTCGTACAGGACCCTTTCAGGTTATTCTTAGGAAGGTATCTTTTCAGGGATCCTACTTAAAATGTGTTCTCATTGATAATAGTATCTCCTTCTTTGAGGAATGATGAGAGAATGTGGACGGACCATGGGCACATTATATACTGTGAGTAAAGTGCAGGCTATGGCGCTTAGGCATCCCAAACTCATATTGGATGCTCACGACCAGTGGTGATCCGCACTTTCTTTCAGTGTTAAAAACGCTTCCAACATTGTGAGGGAAGTGTGCTTTAGGAGGGATTCGTTGCAGTGTTGCGTCTGTTAAAGAAGGAAGCTCTTGGGACTGACTCTGCTGTAACTGCAATAGGCGCACATAGGGCTCTAGTATCAGACGTCTATCCGTTGGACTATAGCAAGCTCTGTTTAAGGGAAACTCTTTCAGGCTGAATCGCACTTCTCACAGTGTCTTATCAGCGGAGGAATAGAGAAAGAACAACTATGGACAGAGGGAACGTTGTGCCCTGAGAGTGAAGGACCGGGTATGGAACATAGGCTTCTATGACACATACTGGAAGGTCAACACCTGTGATGTTCCATTGTGTCTAACTCGTGTCAAAACCCTTCAAATGTACGAGGGAACTGTGCTACAGTACTTTCCCACGACAATAATGAGTCTGTGCTAAGTTTGAAACTGTAGGACCTGTCTGTGCAGCAATCAGAGAGAGTATCGTACAGGACCCTGACGGGTTATTCTTAGGAAGGTATCTTTTCAGGGATCCTAGTTAAAGTGTGTTCTCATTCATAACAGTGTCTCCTCTTCTGAGGAATGATGATAGAATGCGGACGGACTTTGGGCACCTTAGGTACTGTGGTTAAAGTGCAGGCTATGGCGCTTAGGCATCCCAAACACATATTAGATAATCAAGACCAGTGGTGATCCGCACTTTCTTTCTGAGTAAAAAACGCTTCCAGCATTGTGATGGAAGTGTGCTTTAGGAGGGATTCGTTGCTGTGTTGCGTCTGTTAGAAAAGGAAGCTCTTGGGACTGACTCTGCGGTAACTGCAATAGGCGTACATAGGGCTCTAGTATCATACGTCTATCCGTTGGACTATAGCAAGTTCTGTTTAAGGGAAACTCTTTCAGGCTGAATCGCACTTCTCACAGTGTCTTATCAGCGGAGGAATAGAGAAAGAACAACTATGGACAGAGGGAACGTTTTGCCCTGAGAGTGAAGGACCGGGTATGGAACATAGGCCTCTATGACACATACTGGAAGGTCAACACCTGTGATGTTCCATTGTGTATAACTCGTCTCAAAACCCTTCAGATGTACGAGGGAACTGTGCTACAGTATTTTCCCAGGACAGGAATGAGTCTGTGCTAAGTTGGAAACTGTAAGACCTGTCCGTGTAGCAATCATAGAGAGTATTGTACAGGACCCTGACGGGTTATTCTTAGGAAGGTATCTTTTCAGGGATCCTAGTTAAAGTGTGTTCTCATTCATAACAGTGTCTCCTCCTTTGAGGAATGATGATAGAACACGGACGGACTTTGGGCACATTAGGTACTGTGGTTAAAGTCAGGCTATGGCGCTTAGGCATCCCAAACACATATTAGATAATCAAGACCAGTGGTGATCCGCACTTTCTTTCTGAGTAAAAAACGCTTCCAGCATTGTGATGGAAGTGTGCTTTAGGAGGGATTCGTTGCTGTGTTGCGTCTGTTAGAAAAGGAAGCTCTTGGGACTGACTCTGCGGTAACTGCAATAGGCGTACATAGGGCTCTAGTATCATACGTCTATCCGTTGGACTATAGCAAGTTCTGTTTAAGGGAAACTCTTTCAGGCTGAATCGCACTTCTCACAGTGTCTTATCAGCGGAGGAATAGAGAAAGAACAACTATGGACAGAGGGAACGTTTTGCCCTGAGAGTGAAGGACCGGGTATGGAACATAGGCCTCTATGACACAAACTGGAAGGTCAACACCTGTGATGTTCCATTGTGTATAACTCGTCTCAAAACCCTTCAGATGTACGAGGGAACTGTGCTACAGTATTTTCCCAGGACAGGAATGAGTCTGTGCTAAGTTGGAAACTGTAAGACCTGTCCGTGTAGCAATCATAGAGAGTATTGTACAGGACCCTGACGGGTTATTCTTACGAAGGTATCTTTTCAGGGATCCTAGTTAAAGTGTGTTCTCATTCATAACAGTGTCTCCTCCTTTGAGGAATGATGATAGAGCACGGACGGACTATGGGCATCTTAGGTACTCTGAGTAAAGTGCAGGCTATGGCGCTTAGGCATCCCAAACTCATATTGCATGCTCACGACCAGTGGTGATCCGCACTTTCTTTCAGTGTTAAAAACGCTTCCAACATTGTGAGGGAAGTGTGCTTTAGGAGGGATTCGTTGCAGTGTTGCGTCTGATAAAGAAGGAAGCTCTTGGGACTGACTATGCGATAACTGCAATAGGCGCACATAGGGCTCTAGTATCAGACGTCTATCCCTTGGACTATAGCAAGTTCTGTTTAAGGGAAACTCCTTCAGGCGGAATCGCACTTCTCCCAGTGTCTTTTTAATGGAGGAATGGAGAAAGAACAACTACGGAGAGAGGGAACGTTGTGCCCTTAGAGTGAAGGAAAGGGTATGGAACATAGGCCTCTAAGACACACACTGGAAAGTCAACAGCTGTGATGTTCCACTGTGTCTAACTCGTCTCAAAACACTTAAATTGCAGGAGGGAACTGTGCTACTGTACGTTCTCACTTCAGGAATGAGTCTGTGCTAAGTTGGAAACTGGAGGGCCTGTCTGAGTAGCAATCATAGAGAGATTCGTACAGGACCCTTTCAGGTTATTCTTAGGAAGGTATCTTTTCAGGGATCCACTTAAAATGTGTTCTCATTGATAATAGTATCTCCTTCTTTGAGGAATGATGATAGAATGTGGACGGACCATGGGCACATTATATACTGTGAGTAAAGTGCAGGCTATGGCGCTTAGGCATCCCAAACACATATTCGATGATCAAGACCAGTGGTGATCCCCACGTTCTTTCTCTGTAAAAAACGCTTTCAACATTGTGAGGGAAGTGTGCTTTAGGAGGGATTCGTTGCAGTGTTGCGTCTGTTAAAGAAGGAAGCTCTTGGGACTGACTCTGCGGTAACTGCAATAGGCGCACATAGGGCTCTAGTATCAGATGTCTATCCGTTGGACTATAGCAAGCTCTGTTTAAGGGAAACTCTTTCAGGCTGAATCGCACTTCTCACAGTGTCTTATCAGCGGAGGAATAGAGAAAGAACAACTATGGACAGAGGGAACGTTGTGCCCTGAGAGTGAAGGACCGGGTATGGAACATAGGCTTCTATGACACATACTGGAAGGTCAACACCTGTGATGTTCCATTGTGTCTAACTCGTGTCAAAACCCTTCAAATGTACGAGGGAACTGTGCTACAGTACTTTCCCACGACAATAATGAGTCTGTACTAAGTTGGAAACTGTAGGACCTGTCTGTGCAGCAATCAGAGAGAGTATCGTACAGGACCCTGAGGGGTTATTCTTAGGAAGGTATCTTTTCAGGGATCCTAGTTAAAGTGTGTTCTCATTCTTAACAGTGTCTCCTACTCTGAGGAATGATGATAGAATGCGAACGGACTTTGGGCACATTAGGTACTGTGAGTAAAGTGCAGGCTATGGCGCTTAGGCATCCCAAACTCATATTGGATGCTCACGACCAGTGGTGATCCGCACTTTCTTTCAGTGTTAAAAACGCTTCCAACATTGTGAGGGAAGTGTGCTTTAGGAGGGATTCGTTGCAGTGTTGCGTCTGTTAAAGAAGGAAGCTCTTGGGACTGACTCTGCGGTAACTGCAATAGGCGCACATAGGGCTCTAGTATCAGACGTCTATCCGTTGGACTATAGCAAGCTCTGTTTAAGGGAAACTCTTTCAGGCTGAATCGCACTTCTCACAGTGTCTTATCAGCGGAGGAATAGAGAAAGAACAACTTTGGACAGAGGGAACGTTGTGCCCTGAGAGTGAAGGACCGGGTATGGAACATAGGCTTCTATGACACATACTGGAAGGTCAACACCTGTGATGTTCCATTGTGTCTAACTCGTGTCAAAACCCTTCAAATGTACGAGGGAACTGTGCTACAGTACTTTCCCACGACAATAATGAGTCTGTGCTAAGTTGGAAACTGTAGGACCTGTCTGTGCAGCAATCAGAGAGAGTATCGTACAGGACCCTGACGGGTTATTCTTAGGAAGGTATCTTTTCAGGGATCCTAGTTAAAGTGTGTTCTCATTCATAACAGTGTCTCCTCTTCTGAGGAATGATGATAGAATGCGGACGGACTTTGGGCACATTAGGTACTGTGAGTAAAGTGCAGGCTATGGCGCTTAGGCATCCCAAACACATATTAGATAATCAAGACCAGTGGTGATCCGCACTTTCTTTCTGAGTAAAAAACGCTTCCAGCATTGTGATGGAAGTGTGCTTTAGGAGGGATTCGTTGCTGTGTTGCGTCTGTTAGAAAAGGAAGCTCTTGGGACTGACTCTGCGGTAACTGCAATAGGCGTACATAGGGCTCTAGTATCATACGTCTATCCGTTGGACTATAGCAAGTTCTGTTTAAGGGAAACTCTTTCAGGCTGAATCGCACTTCTCACAGTGTCTTATCAGCGGAGGAATAGTGAAAGAACAACTATGGACAGAGGGAACGTTTTGCCCTGAGAGTGAAGGACCGGGTATGGAACATAGGCCTCTATGACAGATACTGGAAGGTCAACACCTGTGATGTTCCATTGTGTATAACTCGTCTCAAAACCCTTCAGATGTACGAGGGAACTGTGCTACAGTATTTTCCCAGGACAGGAATGAGTCTGTGCTAAGTTGGAAACTGTAAGACCTGTCCGTGTAGCAATCATAGAGAGTATTGTACAGGACCCTGACGGGTTATTCTTAGGAAGGTATCTTTTCAGGGATCCTAGTTAAAGTGTGTTCTCATTCATAACAGTGTCTCCTCCTTTGAGGAATGATGATAGAACACGGACGGACTATGGGCATCTTAGGTACACTGAGTAAAGTGCAGGCTATGGCGCTTAGGCATCCCAAACTCATATTGCATGCTCACGACTAGTGGTGATCCGCACTTTCTTTCAGTGTTAAAAACGCTTCCAACATTGTGAGGGAAGTGTGCTTTAGGAGGGATTCGTTGCAGTGTTGCGTCTGATAAAGAAGGAAGCTCTTGGGACTGACTATGCGATAACTGCAATAGGTGCACATAGGGCTCTAGTATCAGACGTCTATCCCTTGGACTATAGCAAGTTCTGTTTAAGGGAAACTCCTTCAGGTGGAATCGCACTTCTCCCAGTGTCTTTTTAATGGAGGAATGGAGAAAGAACAACTACGGAGAGAGGGAACGTTGTGCCCTTAGAGTGAAGGAAAGGGTATGGAACATAGGCCTCTAAGACACATACTGGAAAGTCAACAGCTGTGATGTTCCACTGTGTCTAACTCGTCTCAAAACACTTAAAATGCAGGAGGGAACTGTGCTACTGTACGTTCTCACTTCAGGAATGAGTCTGTGCTAAGTTGGAAACTGGAGGGCCTGTCTGAGTAGCAATCATAGAGAGATTCGTACAGGACCCTTTCAGGTTATTCTTAGGAAGGTATCTTTTCAGGGATCCTACTTAAAATGTGTTCTCATTGATAATAGTATCTCCTTCTTTGAGGAATGATGATAGAATGTGGACGGACCATGGGCACATTATATACTGTGAGTAAAGTGCAGGCTATGGCGCTTAGGCATCCCAAACTCATATTGGATGCTCACGACCAGTGGTGATCCGCACTTTCTTTCAGTGTTAAAAACGCTTCCAACATTGTGAGGGAAGTGTGCTTTAGGAGGGATTCGTTGCAGTGTTGCGTCTGTTAAAGAAGGAAGCTCTTGGGACTGACTCTGCTGTAACTGCAATAGGCGCACATAGGGCTCTAGTATCAGACGTCTATCCGTTGGACTATAGCAAGTTCTGTTTAAGGGAAACTCTTTCAGGCTGAATCGCACTTCTCACAGTGTCTTATCAGCGGAGGAATAGAGAAAGAACAACTATGGACAGAGGGAACGTTGTGCCCTGAGAGTGAAGGACCGGGTATGGAACATAGGCTTCTATGACACATACTGGAAGGTCAACCCCTGTGATGTTCCATTGTGTCTAACTCGTGTAAAAACCCTTCAAATGTACGAGGGAACTGTGCTACAGTACTTTCCCACGACATAATGAGTCTGTGCTAAGTTTGAAACTGTAGGACCTGTCTGTGCAGCAATCAGAGAGAGTATCGTACAGGACCCTGACGGGTTATTCTTAGGAAGGTATCTTTTCAGGGATCCTAGTTAAAGTGTGTTCTCATTCATAACAGTGTCTCCTCTTCTGAGGAATGATGATAGAATGCGGACGGACTTTGGGCACCTTAGGTACTGTGGTTAAAGTGCAGGCTATGGCGCTTAGGCATCCCAAACACATATTAGATAATCAAGACCAGTGGTGATCCGCACTTTCTTTCTGAGTAAAAAACGCTTCCAGCATTGTGATGGAAGTGTGCTTTAGGAGGGATTCGTTGCTGTGTTGCGTCTGTTAGAAAAGGAAGCTCTTGGGACTGACTCTGCGGTAACTGCAATAGGCGTACATAGGGCTCTAGTATCATACGTCTATCCGTTGGACTATAGCAAGTTCTGTTTAAGGGAAACTCTTTCAGGCTGAATCGCACTTCTCACAGTGTCTTATCAGCGGAGGAATAGAGAAAGAACAACTATGGACAGAGGGAACGTTTTGCCCTGAGAGTGAAGGACCGGGTATGGAACATAGGCCTCTATGACACATACTGGAAGGTCAACACCTGTGATGTTCCATTGTGTATAACTCGTCTCAAAACCCTTCAGATGTACGAGGGAACTGTGCTACAGTATTTTGCCAGGACAGGAATGAGTCTGTGCTAAGTTGGAAACTGTAAGACCTGTCCGTGTAGCAATCATAGAGAGTATTGTACAGGACCCTGACGGGTTATTCTTAGGAAGGTATCTTTTCAGGGATCCTAGTTAAAGTGTGTTCTCATTCATAACAGTGTCTCCTCCTTTGAGGAATGATGATAGAACACGGACGGACTATGGGCATCTTAGGTACTCTGAGTAAAGTGCAGGCTATGGCGCTTAGGCATCCCAAACTCATATTGCATGCTCACGAGCAGTGGTGATCCGCACTTTCTTTCTGAGTAAAAAACGCTTCCAGCATTGTGATGGAAGTGTGCTTTAGGAGGGATTCGTTGCTGTGTTGCGTCTGTTAGAAAAGGAAGCTCTTGGGACTGACTCTGCGGTAACTACAATAGGCGTACATAGGGCTCTAGTATCATACGTCTATCCGTTGGACTATAGCAAGTTCTGTTTAAGGGAAACTCTTTCAGGCTGAATCGCACTTCTCACAGTGTCTTATCAGCGGAGGAATAGAGAAAGAACAACTATGGACAGAGGGAACGTTTTGCCCTGAGAGTGAAGGACCGGGTATGGAACATAGGCCTCTATGACACATACTGGAAGGTCAACACCTGTGATGTTCCATTGTGTATAACTCGTCTCAAAACCCTTCAGATGTACGAGGGAACTGTGCTACAGTACTTTCCCAGGACAGGAATGAGTCTGTGCTAAGTTGGAAACTGTAAGACCTGTCCGTGTAGCAATCATAGAGAGTATTGTACAGGAACCTGACGGGTTATTCTTAGGAAGGTATCTTTTCAGGGATCCTAGTTAAAGTGTGTTCTCATTCATAACAGTGTCTCCTCCTTTGAGGAATGATGATAGAACACGGACGGACTATGGGCATCTTAGGTACTCTGAGTAAAGTGCAGGCTATGGCGCTTAGGCATCCCAAACTCATATTGCATGCTCACGACCAGTGGTGATCCGCACTTTCTTTCAGTGTTAAAAACGCTTCCAACATTGTGAGGGAAGTGTGCTTTAGGAGGGATTCGTTGCAGTGTTGCGTCTGATAAAGAAGGAAGCTCTTGGGACTGACTATGCGATAACTGCAATAGGCGCACATAGGGCTCTAGTATCAGACGTCTATCCCTTGGACTATAGCAAGTTCTGTTTAAGGTAAACTCCTTCAGGCGGAATCGCACTTCTCCCAGTGTCTTTTTAATGGAGGAATAGAGAAAGAACAAATACGGAGAGAGGGAACGTTGTGTCCTTAGAGTGAAGGAAAGGGTATGGAACATAGGCCTCTAAGACACATACTGGAAAGTCAACAGCTGTGATGTTCCACTGTGTCTAACTCGTCTCAAAACACTTAAAATGCAGGAGGGAACTGTGCTACTGTACGTTCTCACTTCAGGAATGAGTCTGTGCTAAGTTGGAAACTGGAGGGCCTGTCTGAGTAGCAATCATAGAGAGATTCGTACAGGACCCGTTCAGGTTATTCTTAGGAAGGTATCTTTTCAGGGATCCACTTAAAATGTGTTCACATTGATAATAGTATCTCCTTCTTTGAGGAATGATGATAGAATGTGGACGGACCATGGGCACATTATATACTGTGAGTAAAGTGAAGGCTATGGCGCTTAGGCATCCCAAACACATATTCGATGATCAAGACCAGTGGTGATCCCCACGTTCTTTCTCTGTAAAAAACGCTTTCAACATTGTGAGGGAAGTGTGCTTTAGGAGGGATTCGTTGCAGTGTTGCGTCTGTTAAAGAAGGAAGCTCTTGGGACTGACTCTGCGGTAACTGCAATAGGCGCACATAGGGCTCTAGTATCAGACGTCTATCCGTTGGACTATAGCAAGCTCTGTTTAAGGGAAACTCTTTCAGGCTGAATCGCACTTCTCACAGTGTCTTATCAGCGGAGGAATAGAGAAAGAACAACTATGGACAGAGGGAACGTTGTGCCCTGAGAGTGAAGGACCGGGTATGGAACATAGGCTTCTATGACACATACTGGAAGGTCAACATCTGTGATGTTCCATTGTGTCTAACTCGTGTCCAAACCCTTCAAATGTACGAGGGAACTGTGCTACAGTACTTTCCCAAGGCAATAATGAGTCTGTGCTAAGTTGGAAACTGTAGGACCTGTCTGTGCAGCAATCAGAGAGAGTATCGTACAGGACCCTGACGGGTTATTCTTAGCAAGGTATCTTTTCAGGGATCCTAGTTAAAGTGTGTTCTCATTCTTAACAGTGTCTCCTACTCTGAGGAATGATGATAGAATGCGGACGGACTTTGGGCACATTAGGTACTGTGAGTAAAGTGCAGGCTATGGCGCTTAGGCATGCCAAACACATATTAGATAATCAAGAACAGTGGTGATCCGCACTTTCTTTCTGAGTAAAAAACGCTTCCAGCATTGTGATGGAAGTGTGCTTTAGGAGGGATTCGTTGCTGTGTTGCGTCTGTTAGAAAAGGAAGCTCTTGGGACTGACTCTGCGGTAACTGCAATAGGCGTACATAGGGCTCTAGTATCATACGTCTATCCGTTGGACTATAGCAAGTTCTGTTTAAGGGAAACTCTTTCAGGCTGAATCGCACTTCTCACAGTGTCTTATCAGCGGAGGAATAGAGAAAGAACAACTATGGACAGAGGGAACGTTTTGCCCTGAGACTGAAGGACCGGGTATGGAACATAGGCCTCTATGACACATACTGGAAGGTCAACACCAGTGATGTTCCATTGTGTATAACTCGTCTCAAAACCCTTCAGATGTACGAGGGAACTGTGCTACAGTATTTTCCCAGGACAGGAATGAGTCTGTGCTAAGTTGGAAACTGTAAGACCTGTCCGTGTAGCAATCATAGAGAGTATTGTACAGGACCCTGACGGGTTATTCTTAGGAAGGTATCTTTTCAGGGATCCTAGTTAAAGTGTGTTCTCATTCATAACAGTGTCTCCTCCTTTGAGGAATGATGATAGAACACGGACGGACTATGGGCATCTTAGGTACTCTGAGTAAACTGCAGGCTATGGCGCTTAGGCATCCCAAACTCATATTGGATGCTCACGACCAGTGGTAATCCGCACTTTCTTTCAGTGTTAAAAACGCTTCCAACATTGTGAGGGAAGTGTGCTTTAGGAGGGATTCGTTGCAGTGTTGAGTCTGATAAAGAAGGAAGCTCTTGGGACTGACTATGCGATAACTGCAATAGGCACACATAGGGCTCTAGTATCAGACGTCTATCCGTTGGACTATAGCAAGTTCTGTTTAAGGGAAACTCCATCAAACGGAATCGCACTTCTCACAGTGTCTTTTCAGAGGGGGAAAGGATATAGAACAACTAAGGGGAGGGAACGTTGTGCCCTGAGAGTGAATACAGCTTATGGCACATAGGCCTCTATGACACATACTGGAAGGTCAACACCTGTGATGTTCCACTGTGTCTAGCTCGTCTCAAACACTTCAAATGTACGAGGGAACTTTGCTACTGTACATTCTCACGACAGGTTTGAGTCTGTGCTCTGTAGGAAACATTAGGACCTGTCTGTGTAGCAATCATAAACTATCACATACAGGACCATGACAAGTGATTCTTAGGAAGGTATCTTTTCAGGGATCCTACTTAAAGTGCGTTCTCATTCATCACAGAGTCTCCTCCTTTCAGGAATGATGATAGAACACGGACGGACTATGGGCACCTTAGGTACTGTGAGTAAAGTGCAGGCTATGGCGCTTAGGCATCCCAAACTCATATTGGATGCTCACGACCAGTGGTGATCGGCACTTTCTTTCAGTGTTAAAAACGCTTCCAACATTGTGAGGGAAGTGTGCTTTAGGAGGGATTCGTTGCAGTGTTGCGTCTGTTAAAGAAGGAAGCGCTTGGGACTGATTCTGCGGTAACTGCAATATGCGCACATAGGGCTCTAATAACAGATGTCTATCCCTTGGACTATAGCAAGTTCTGTTTAAGGGAAACTCCTTCAGGCGGAATCGCACTTCTCCCAGTGTCTTTTTAATGGAGGAATGGAGAAAGAACAACTACGGAGAGAGGGAACGTTGTGCCCTTAGAGTGAAGGAAAGGGTATGGAACATAGGCCTCTAAGACACATACTGGAAAGTCAAGAGCTGTGATGTACCACTGTGTCTAACTCGTCTCAAAACACTTAAAATGCAGGAGGGAACTGTGCTACTGTACGTTCTCACTTCAGGAATGAGTCTGTGCTAAGTTGGAAACTGGAGGGCCTGTCTGAGTGCAATCATAGACAGATTCGTACAGGACCCTTTCAGGTTATTCTTAGGAAGGTATCTTTTCAGGGATCCACTTAAAATGTGCTCTCATTGATAATAGTATCTCCTTCTTTGAGGAATGATGATAGAATGTGGACGGACCATGGGCACATTATATACTGTGAGTAAAGTGAAGGCTATGGCGCTTAGGCATCCCAAACACATATTCGATGATCAAGACCAGTGGTGATCCCCACGTTCTTTCTCTGTAAAAAACGTTTCAACATTGTGAGGGAAGTGTGCTTTAGGAGGGATTCGATGCAGTGTTGCGTCTGTTAAAGAAGGAAGCTCTTGGGACTGACTCAGCAGTAACTGCAATAGGCGCACATAGGGCTCTATTATCAGAAGTCTATCCGTTGGACTATAGCAAGCTCTGTTTAAGGGAAACTCTTTCAGGCTGAATCGCACTTCTCACAGTGTCTTATCAGCGGAGGAATAGAGAAAGAACAACTATGGACAGAGGGAACGTTGTGTCCTGAGAGTGAAGGACCGGGTATGGAACATAGTCTTCTATGACACATACTGGAAGGTCAACACCTGTGATGTTCCATTGTGTCGAACTCGTGTCAAAACCCTTCAAATGTACGAGGGAACTGTGCTACAGTACTTTCCCACGACAATAATGAGTCTGTGCTAAGTTGGAAACTGTAGGACCTGTCTGTGCAGCAATCAGAGAGAGTATCGTACAGGACCCTGACGGGTTATTCTTAGGAAGGTATCTTTTCAGGGATCCTAGTTAAAGTGTGTTCTCATTCTTAACAGTGTCTCCTACTCTGAGGAATGATGATAGAATGCGGACGGACTTTGGGCACATTAGGTACTGTGAGTAAAGTGCAGGCTATGGCGATTAGGCATCCCAAACACATATTAGATAATCAAGACCAGTGGTGATCCGCACTTTCTTTCTGAGTAAAAAACGCTTCCAGCATTGTGATGGAAGTGTGCTTTAGGAGGGATTCGTTGCTGTGTTGCGTCTGTTAGAAAAGGAAGCTCTTGGGACTGACTCTGCGGTAACGGCAATAGGCGTACATAGGGCTCTAGTATCATACGTCTCTCCGTTGGACTATAGCAAGTTCTGTATAAGGGAAACTCTTTCAGGCTGAATCGCACTTCTCACAGTGTCTTATCAGCGGAGGAATAGAGAAAGAACAACTATGGACAGAGGGAACGTTTTGCCCTGAGAGTGAAGGACCGGGTATGGAACATAGGCCTCTATGACACATACTGGAAGGTCAACACCTGTGATGTTCCACTGTGTCTAGCTTGTCTCAAACACTTCAAATGTACGAGGAAATTTTGCTACTGTACGTTCTCACGACAGGTTTGAGTCTGTGCTCTGTAGGAAACATTAGGACCTGTCTGTGTAGCAATCATAAACTATCACATACAGGAACATGACAAGTGATTCTTAGGAAGGTATCTTTTCAGGGATCCTACATAAAGTGCGTTCTCATTCATCACAGAGTCTCCCCTTTCAGGAATGATACAGAACACGGACGCACTATGGGCACCTTAGGTACTGTGAGTAAAGTGCAGGCTATGGCGCTTAGGCATCCCAAACTCATTTTGGAAGCTCACGACCAGTGGTGACGCGCACTTTCTTTCAGTGTTAAAAACGCTTCCAACATTGTGAGGGAAGTGTGCTTTAGGAGGGATTCGTTGCACTGTTGCGTCTGTTAAAGAAGGAAGCGCTTGGGACTGACTCTGCGGTAACTGCAATAGGCTCACATAGGGCTCTAGTAACAGACGTCTATCCCTTGGACTATAACAAGTTCTGTTTAAGGGAAACTCCTTCAGGTGGAATCGCACTTCTCCCAATGTCTTTTTAATGGAGGAATGGAGAAAGAACAACTACGGAGAGAGGGAACGTTGTGCCCTTAGAGTGAAGGAAAGGGTATGGAACATAGGCCTCTAAGACACATACTGGAAAGTCAACAGCTGTGATGTTCCACTGTGTCTAACTCGTCTCAAAACACTTAAAATGCATTAGGGAACTGTGCTACTGTACGTTCTCACGTCAGGAATGAGTCTGTGCTAAGTTGGAAACTGGAGGGCCTGTCTGAGTAGCAATCATAGAGAGATTCGTACAGGACCCTTTCAGGTTATTCTTAGGAAGGTATCTTTTCAGGGATCCTACTTAAAATGTGTTCTCATTGATAATAGTATCTCCTTCTTTGAGGAATGATGATAGAATGTGGACGGACCATGGCCACATTATATACTGTGAGTAAAGTGCAGGCTATGGCGCTTAGGCATCCCAAACACATATTCGATGATCAAGACCAGTGGTGATCCCCACGTTCTTTCTCTGTAAAAAACGCTTTCAACATTGTGAGGGAAGTGTGCTTTAGGAGGGATTCGTTGCAGTGTTGCGTCTGTTAAAGAAGGAAGCTCTTGGGACTGACTCTGCGGTAACTGCAATAGGCGCACATAGGGCTCTAGTATCAGACGTCTATCCGTTGGACTATAGCAAGCTCTGTTTAAGGGAAACTCTTTCAGGCTGAATCGCACTTCTCACAGTGTCTTATCAGCGGAGGAATAGAGAAAGAACAACTATGGACAGAGGGAACGTTGTGCCCTGAGAGTGAAGGACCGGGTATGGAACATAGGCTTCTATGACACATACAGGAATGTCAACACCTGTGATGTTCCATTGTGTCTAACTTGTGTAAAAACCCTTCAAATGTACGAGGGAACTGTGCCACAGTACTTTCCCACGACAATAATGAGTCTGTGCTAAGTTGGAAACTGTAGGACCTGTCTGTGCAGCAATCAGAGAGAGTAACGTACAGGACCCAGACGGGTTATTCTTAGGAAGGAATCTTTTCAGGGATCCTAGTTAAAGTGTGTTCTCATTCATAACATTGTCTCCTACTCTGAGGAATGATGATAGAATGCGGACGGACTTTGGGCACATTAGGTACTGTGAGTAAAGTGCAGGCTATGTGCTTAGGCATTCCAAACACGTATTAGATAATCAAGACCAGTGGTGATCCGCACTTTCTTTCTGAGTAAAAAACGCTTCAGCATTGTGATGGAATGTGCTTTAGGAGGGATTCGTTGCTGTGTTGCGTCTGTTAGAAAAGGAAGCTCTTGGGACTGACTCTGCGGTAACTGCAATAGGCGTACATAGGGCTCTAGTATCATACGTCTATCCGTTGGACCATAGCAAGTTCTGTTTAAGGGAAACTCTTTCAGGCTGAATCGCACTTCTCACAGTGTCTTATCAGCGGAGGAATAGAGAAAGAACAACTATGGACAGAGGGAACGTTTTGCCCTGAGAGTGAAGGACCGGGTATGGAACATAGGCCTCTATGACACATACTGGAAGGTCAACACCTGTGATGTTCCATTGTGTATAACTCGTCTCAAAACCCTTCAGATGTACGAGGGAACTGTGCTACAGTATTTTCCCAGGACAGGTATGAGTCTGTGCTAAGTTGGAAACTGTAAGACCTGTCCGTGGAGCAATCATAGAGAGTATTGTACAGGACCCTGACGGTTTATTCTTAGGAAGGTATCTTTTCAGGGATCCTAGTTAAAGTGTGTTCTCATTCATTACAGTGTCTCCTCCTTTGAGGAATGATGATAGAACACGGACGGACTATGGGCAACTTAGGTACTCTGAGTAAAGTGCAGGCTATGGCGCTTAGGCATCCCAAACTCATATTGGATGCTCACGACCAGTGGTGATCCGATTTTCTTTCAGTGTTAAAAACGCTTCCAACATTGTGATGGAAGTGTGCTTTAGGAGGGATTCGTTGCAGTGTTGCGTCTGATAAAGAAGGAAGCTCTTGGGACTGACTCTGCGATAACTGCAATAGGCGCACATAGGGCTCTAGTATCAGACGTCTATCCGTTGGACTATAGCAAGTTCTGTTTAAGGGAAACTCCATCAAACGGAATCGCACTTTTCAAGGTGTGTTTTCAGAGGGGGAAAGGATATAGAACAAATAAGGGGAGGGAACGTTGTGCCCTGAGAGTGAATGACAGCTTATGGCACATAGGCCTCTATGACACATACTGGAAGGTCAACACCTGTGATGTTCCACTGTGTCTAGCTCGTCTCAAACACTTCAAATGTACGAGGGAACTTTGCTACTGTACATTCTCACGACAGGTTTGAGTCTGTGCTCTGTAGGAAACATTAGGACCTGTCTGTGTAGCAATCATAAACTATCACATACAGGACCATGACAAGTGATTCTAAGGAAGGTATCTTTTCAGGGATCCTACTTAAAGTACGTTCTCATTCATCACAGGGTCTCCTCCTTTCAGGAATGATGATAGAACACGGACGGACTATGGGCACCTTAGGTACTGTGAGTAAAGTGCAGGCTATGGCGCTTAGGCATCCCAAACTCATATTGGATGCTCACGACCAGTGGTGATCCGCACTTTCTTTCAGTGTTAAAAACGCTTCCAACATTGTGAGGGAAGTGTGCTTTAGGAGGGATTCGTTGCACTGTTGCGTCTGTTAAAGAAGGAAGCGCTTGGGACTGACTCTGCGGTAACTGCAATAGGCGCACATAGGGCTCTAGTAACAGAGGTCTATCCCTTGGACTATAGCAAGTTCTGTTTAAGGGAAACTCCTTCAGGCGGAATCACACTTCTCCCAGTGTCTTTTTAATGGAGGAATGGAGAAAGAACAACTACGGAGAGAAGGAACGTTGTGCCCTTAGAGTGAAGGAAAGGGTATGGAACATAGGCCTCTAAGACACATACTGGAAAGTCAACAGCTGTGATGTTCCACTGTGTCTAACTCGTCTCAAAACACTTAAAATGCAGGAGGGAACTGTGCTACTGTACGTTCTCACTTCAGGAATGAGTCTGTGCTAAGTTGGAAACTGGAGGGCCTGTCTGAGTAGCAATCATAGAGAGATTCGTACAGGACCCTTTCAGGTTATTCTTAGGAAGGTATCTTTTCAGGGATCCACTTAAAATGTGTTCTCATTGATAATAGTATCTCCTTCTTTGAGGAATGATGATAGAATGTGGACGGACCATGGGCACATTATATACTGTGAGTAAAGTGCAGGCTATGGCGCTTAGGCATCCCAAACACATATTCGATGATCAAGACCAGTGGTGATCCCCACGTTCTTTCTCTGTAAAAAACGCTTTCAACATTGTGAGGGAAGTGTGCTTTAGGAGGGATTTGTTGCAGTGTTGCGTCTGTTAAAGAAGGAAGCTCTTGGGACTGACTCTGCAGTAACTGCAATAGGCGCACATAGGGCTCTAGTATCAGACGTCTATCCGTTGGACTATAGCAAGCTCTGTTTAAGGGAAACTCTTTCAGGCTGAATCGCACTTCTCACAGTGTCTTATCAGCGGAGGAATAGAGAAAGAACAACTTTGGACAGAGGGAACGTTGTGCCCTGAGAGTGAAGGACCGGGTATGGAACATAGGCTTCTATGACACATACTGGAAGGTCAACACCTGTGATGTTCCATTGTGTCTAACTCGTGTCAAAACCCTTCAAATGTACGAGGGAACTGTGCTACAGTACTTTCCCACGACAATAATGAGTCTGTGCTAAGTTGGAAACTGTAGGACCTGTCTGTGCAGCAATCAGAGAGAGTATCGTACAGGACCCTGACGGGTTATTCTTAGGAAGGTATCTTTTCAGGGATCCTAGTTAAAGTGTGTTCTCATTCTTAACAGTGTCTCCTACTCTGAGGAATGATGATAGAATGCGGACGGACTTTGGGCACATTAGGTACTGTGAGTAAAGTGCAGGCTATGGCGCTTAGGCATGCCAAACACATATTAGATAATCAAGACCAGTGGTGATCCGCACTTTCTTTCTGAGTAAAAAACGCTTCCAGCATTGTGATGGAAGTGTGCTTTAGGAGGGATTCGTTGCTGTGTTGCGTCTGTTAGAAAAGGAAGCTCTTGGGACTGACTCTGCGGTAACTGCAATAGGCGTACATAGGGCTCTAGTATCATACGTCTATCCGTTGGACTATAGCAAGTTCTGTTTAAGGGAAACTCTTTCAGGCTGAATCGCACTTCTCACAGTGTCTTATCAGCGGAGGAATAGAGAAAGAACAACTATGGACAGAGGGAACGTTTTGCCCTGAGAGTGAAGGACCGGGTATGGAACATAGGCCTCTATGACACATACTGTAAGGTCAACACCTGTGATGTTACACTGTGTCTAGCTTTTCTCAAACACTTCAAATGTACGAGGAAACTTTGCTACTGTACGTTCTCACGACAGGTTTGAGTCTGTGCTCTGTAGGAAACATTAGGACCTGTCTGTGTAGCAATCATAAACTATCACATACAGGACCATGACAAGTGATTCTTAGGAAGGTATCTTTTCAGGGATCCTACTTAAAGTCTGTTCTCATTCATCACAGAGTCTCCTCCTTTCAGGAATGATGACAGAACACGGACGGACTATGGGCACCTTAGGTACTGTGAGTAAAGTGCAGGCTATGGCGCTTAGGCATCCCAAACTCATATTGGAAGGTCACGACCAGTGGTGATCCGCACTTTCTTTCAGTGTTAAAAACGCTTCCAACATTGTGAGGGAAGTGTGCTTTAGGAGGGATTCGTTGCAGTGTGGCGTCTGTTAAAGAAGGAAGCGCTTGGGACTGACTCTGCCGTAACTGCAATAGGCGCACATAGGGCTCTAGTAACAGACGTCTATCCCTTGGACTATAGCAAGTTCTGTTTAAGGGAAACTCCTTCAGGCGGAATCGCACTTCTCCCTGTGTCTTTTTAATGGAGGAATGGAGGAAGAACAACTACGGAGAGAGGGAACGTTGTGCCCTTAAGGTGAAGGAACGGGTATGGAACATAGGCCTCTAAGACACTTACTGGAAGTCAACAGCTGTGATATTCCACTGTGTCTAACTCGTCGAAAAACACTTAAAATGCAGGAGGGAACTGTGCTACTGTACGTTCTCACTTCAGGAATGAGTCTGTGCTAAGTTGGAAACTGGAGGGCCTGTCTGAGTAGCAATCATAGAGAGATTCGTACAGGACCCTTTCAGGTTATTCTTAGGAAGGTATCTTTTCAGGGATCCTACTTAAAATGTGTTCTCATTGATAATAGTATCTCCTTCTTTGAGGAATGATGATAGAATGTGGACGGACCATGGGCACATTATATACTGTGTGTAAAGTGCAGGCTATGGCGCTTAGGCATCCCAAACACATATTCGATGATCAAGACCAGTGGTGATCCCCACGTTCTTTCTCTGTAAAAAATGCTTTCAACATTGTGAGGGAAGTGTGCTTTAGGAGGGATTCGTTGCAGTGTTGCGTCTGTTAAAGAAGGAAGCTCTTGGGACTGACTCTGAGGTAACTGCAATAGGCGCACATAGGGCTCTAGTGTCAGACGTCTATCCGTTGGACTATAGCAAGCTCTGTTTAAGGGAAACTCTTTCAGGCTGAATCGCACTTCTCACAGTGTCTTATCAGCGGAGGAATAGAGAAAGAACAACTATGGACAGAGGGAACGTTGTGCCCTGAGAGTGAAGGACCGGGTATGGAACATAGGCTTCTATGACACATACTGGAAGGTCAACACCTGTGATGTTCCATTGTGTCTAACTCGTGTCAAAACCCTTCAAATGTACGAGGGAACTGTGCTACAGTACTTTCCCACGACAATAATGAGTCTGTGCTAAGTTGGAAACTGTAGGACCTGTCTGTGCAGCAATCAGAGAGAGTATCGTACAGGACCCTGACGGGTTATTCTTAGGAAGGTATCTTTTCAGGGATCCTAGTTAAAGTGTGTTCTCATTCTTAACAGTGTCTCCTACTCTGAGGAATGATGATAGAATGCGGACGGACTTTGGGCACATTAGGTACTGTGAGTAAAGTGCAGGCTATGGCGCTTAGGCATGCCAAACACATATTAGATAATCAAGACCAGTGGTGATCCGCACTTTCTTTCTGAGTAAAAAACGCTTCCAGCATTGTGATGGAAGTGTGCTTTAGGAGGGATTCGTTGCTGTGTTGCGTCTGTTAGAAAAGGAAGCTCTTGGGACTGACTCTGCGGTAACTGCAATAGGCGTACATAGGGCTCTAGTATCATACGTCTATCCGTTGGACTATAGCAAGTTCTGTTTAAGGGAAACTCTTTCAGGCTGAATCGCACTTCTCACAGTGTCTTATCAGCGGAGGAATAGAGAAAGAAAAACTATGGACAGAGGGAACTTTGTGCCCTGAGACTGAAGGACCGGGTATGGAACCTAGGCCTCCATGACACATACTGGAAGGTCAACACCTGTGATGTTCCATTGTGTATAACTCGTCTCAAAACCCTTCAGATTTACGAGGGAACTGTGCTACAGTATTTTCCCAGGACAGGAATGAGTCTGTGCTAAGTTGGAAACTGTAAGACCTGTCCGTGGAGCAATCATAGAGAGTATTGTACAGGACCCTGACGGTTTATTCTTAGGAAGATATCTTTTCAGGGATCCTAGTTAAAGTGTGTTCTCATTCATTACAGTGTCTCCTCCTTTGAGGAATGATGATAGAACACGGACGGACTATGGGCATCTTAGGTACTCTGAGTAAAGTGCAGGCTATGGCGCTTAGGCATCCCAAACTCATATTGGATGCCCACGACCTGTGGTGATCCGCACTTTCTTTCAGTGTTAAAAACGCTTCCAACATTGTGAGGGAAGTGTGCTTTAGGAGGGATTCGTTGCAGTGTTGCGTCTGATAAAGAAGGAAGCTCTTGGGACTGACTATGCGATAACTGCAATAGGCGCACATAGGGCTCTAGTATCAGACGTCTATCCGTTGGACTATAGCAAGTTCTGTTTAAGGGAAACTCCATCAAACGGAATCGCACTTCTCACAGTGTGTTTTCAGAGGGGGAAAGGATATGGAACAAATAAGGGGAGGGAACGTTGTGCCCTGAGAGTGAATGACAGCTTATGGCACATAGGCCTCTACGACACATACTGGAAGGTCAACACCTGTGATGTTCCACTGTGTCTAGCTTGTCTCAAACACTTCAAATGTACGAGGGAACTTTGCTACTGTACGTTCTCACGACAGGTTTGAGTCTGTGCTCTGTAGGAAACATTAGGACCTGTCTGTGTAGCAATCATAAACTATCACATACAGGACCATGACAAGTGATTCTTAGGAAGGTATCTTTTCAGGGATCCTACTTAAAATGCGTTCTCATTCATCACAGAGTCTCCTCCTTTCAGGAATGATGACAGAACACGGACGGACTATGAGCACCTTAGGTACTGTGAGTAAAGTGCAGGCTATGGCGCTTAGAAATCCCAAACTCATATTGGATGCTCACGACCAGTGGTGATCCGCACTTTCTTTCAGTGTTAAAAACGCTTCCAACATTGTGAGGGAAGTGTGCTTTAGGAGGGATTCGTTGCACTGTTGCGTCTGTTAAAGAAGGAAGCGCTTGGGGCTGACTCAGCGGTAACTGCAATAGGCGCACATAGGGCTCTAGTAACAGAGGTCTATCCCTTGGACTATAGCAAGTTCTGTTTAAGGGAAAATCCTTCAGGCGGAATCGCAATTCTCCCAGTGTCTTTTTAATGGAGGAATGGAGGAAGAACAACTACGGAGAGAGGGAACGTTGTGCCCTTAGGGTGAAGGAAAGGGTATGGAACATAGGCCTCTAAGACACATACTGGAAGTCAACAGCTGTGATGTTCCACTGTGTCTAACTCGTCTCAAAACACTTAAAATTCAGGAGGAAACTCTGGTACTGTACGTTCTCACTTCAGGAATGAGTCTGTGCTAAGTTGGAAACTGGAGGGCCTGTCTGAGTAGCAATCATAGAGAGATTCGTACAGGACCCTTTCAGGTTATTCTTAGGAAGGTATCTTTTCAGGGATCCTACTTAAAATGTGTTCTCATTGATAATAGTGTCTCCTTCTTTGAGGAATAATGATAGAATGTGGACGGACCATGGGCACATTATATACTGTGAGTAAAGTGCAGGCTATGGCGCTTAAGCATCCCAAACACATATTCGATGATCAAACCAGTGGTGATCCCCACGTTCTTTCTCTGTAAAAAACGCTTTCAACATTGTGAGGGAAGTGTGCTTTAGGAGGGATTCGTTGCAGTGTTGCGTCTGTTAAAGAAGGAAGCTCTTGGGACTGACTCTGCGGTAACTGCAATAGGCGCACATAGGGCTCTAGTATCAGACGTCTATCCGTTGGACTATAGCAAGCTCTGTTTAAGGGAAACTCTTTCAGGCTGAATCGCACTTGTCACAGTGTCTTATCAGCGGAGGAATAGAGAAAGAACAACTATGGACAGAGGGAACGTTGTGCCCTGAGAGTGAAGGACCGGGTATGGAACATAGGCTTCTATGACACATACTGGAAGGTCAACACCTGTGATGTTCCATTGTGTCTAACTCGTGTCAAAACCCTTCAAATGTACGAGGGAACTGTGCTACAGTACTTTCCCACGACAATAATGAGTCTGTGCTAAGTTGGAAACTGTAGGACCTGTCTGTGCAGCAATCAGAGAGAGTATCGTACAGGACCCTGACGGGTTATTCTTAGGAAGGTATCTTTTCAGGGATCCTAGTTAAAGTGTGTTCTCATTCCTAACAGTGTCTCCTCTTCTGAGGAATGATGATAGAATGCGGACGGACTTTGGGCACATTAGGTACTGTGAGTAAAGTGCAGGCTATGGCGCTTAGGCATCCCAAACACATATTAGATAATCAAGACCAGTGGTGATCCGCACTTTCTTTCTGAGTAAAAAACGCTTCCAGCATTGTGATGGAAGTGTGCTTTAGGAGGGATTCGTTGCTGTGTTGCGTCTGTTAGAAAAGGAAGCTCTTGGGACTGACTCTGCGGTAACTGCAATAGGCGTACATAGGGCTCTAGTATCATACGTCTATCCGTTGGACTATAGCAAGTTCTGTTTAAGGGAAACTCTTTCAGGCTGAATCGCACTTCTCACAGTGTCTTATCAGCGGAGGAATAGTGAAAGAACAACTATGGACAGAGGGAACGTTTTGCCCTGAGAGTGAAGGACCGGGTATGGAACATAGGCCTCTATGACAGATACTGGAAGGTCAACACCTGTGATGTTCCATTGTGTATAACTCGTCTCAAAACCCTTCAGATGTACGAGGGAACTGTGCTACAGTATTTTCCCAGGACAGGAATGAGTCTGTGCTAAGTTGGAAACTGTAAGACCTGTCCGTGTAGCAATCATAGAGAGTATTGTACAGGACCCTGACGGGTTATTCTTAGGAAGGTATCTTTTCAGGGATCCTAGTTAAAGTGTGTTCTCATTCATCACAGAGTCTCCTCCTTTCAGGAATGATGACAGAACACGGACGGACTATGGGCACCTTAGGTACTGTGAGTAAAGTGCAGGCTATGGCGCTTAGGCATCCCAAACTCATATTGGATGCTCACGACCAGTGGTGATCCGCACTTTCTTTCAGTGTTAAAAACGCTTCCAACATTGTGAGGGAAGTGTGCTTTAGGAGGGATTCGTTGCAGTGTTGCGTCTGTTAAAGAAGGAAGCGCTTGGGACTGACTCTGCGGTAACTGCAATAGGCGCACATAGGGCTCTAGTAACAGACGTCTATCCCTTGGACTATAGCAAGTTCTGTTTAAGGGAAACTCCTTCAGGCGGAATCGCACTTCTCCCAGTGTCTTTTTAATGGAGGAATGGAGAAAGAACAACTACGGAGAGAGGGAACGTTGTGCCCTTAGAGTGAAGGAAAGGGTATGGAACATAGGCCTCTAAGACACATACTGGAAAGTCAACAGCTGTGATGTTCCACTGTGTCTAACTCGTCTCAAAACACTTAAAATGCAGGAGGGAACTGTGCTACTGTACGTTCTCACTTCAGGAATGAGTCTGTGCTAAGTTGGAAACTGGAGGGCCTGTCTGAGTAGCAATCATAGAGAGATTCGTACAGGACCCTTTCAGGTTATTCTTAGGAAGGTATCTTTTCAGGGATCCTACTTAAAATGTGTTCTCATTGATAATAGTATCTCCTTCTTTGAGGAATGATGATAGAATGTGGACGGACCATGGGCACATTATATACTGTGAGTAAAGTGCAGGCTATGGCGCTTAGGCATCCCAAACTCATATTGGATGCTCACGACCAGTGGTGATCCGCACTTTCTTTCAGTGTTAAAAACGCTTCCAACATTGTGAGGGAAGTGTGCTTTAGGAGGGATTCGTTGCAGTGTTGCGTCTGTTAAAGAAGGAAGCTCTTGGGACTGACTCTGCTGTAACTGCAATAGGCGCACATAGGGCTCTAGTATCAGACGTCTATCCGTTGGACTATAGCAAGCTCTGTTTAAGGGAAACTCTTTCAGGCTGAATCGCACTTCTCACAGTGTCTTATCAGCGGAGGAATAGAGAAAGAACAACTATGGACAGAGGGAACGTTGTGCCCTGAGAGTGAAGGACCGGGTATGGAACATAGGCTTCTATGACACATACTGGAAGGTCAACACCTGTGATGTTCCATTGTGTCTAACTCGTGTCAAAACCCTTCAAATGTACGAGGGAACTGTGCTACAGTACTTTCCCACGACAATAATGAGTCTGTGCTAAGTTTGAAACTGTAGGACCTGTCTGTGCAGCAATCAGAGAGAGTATCGTACAGGACCCTGACGGGTTATTCTTAGGAAGGTATCTTTTCAGGGATCCTAGTTAAAGTGTGTTCTCATTCATAACAGTGTCTCCTCTTCTGAGGAATGATGATAGAATGCGGACGGACTTTGGGCACCTTAGGTACTGTGGTTAAAGTGCAGGCTATGGCGCTTAGGCATCCCAAACACATATTAGATAATCAAGACCAGTGGTGATCCGCACTTTCTTTCTGAGTAAAAAACGCTTCCAGCATTGTGATGGAAGTGTGCTTTAGGAGGGATTCGTTGCTGTGTTGCGTCTGTTAGAAAAGGAAGCTCTTGGGACTGACTCTGCGGTAACTGCAATAGGCGTACATAGGGCTCTAGTATCATACGTCTATCCGTTGGACTATAGCAAGTTCTGTTTAAGGGAAACTCTTTCAGGCTGAATCGCACTTCTCACAGTGTCTTATCAGCGGAGGAATAGAGAAAGAACAACTATGGACAGAGGGAACGTTTTGCCCTGAGAGTGAAGGACCGGGTATGGAACATAGGCCTCTATGACACATACTGGAAGGTCAACACCTGTGATGTTCCATTGTGTATAACTCGTCTCAAAACCCTTCAGATGTACGAGGGAACTGTGCTACAGTATTTTCCCAGGACAGGAATGAGTCTGTGCTAAGTTGGAAACTGTAAGACCTGTCCGTGTAGCAATCATAGAGAGTATTGTACAGGACCCTGACGGGTTATTCTTAGGAAGGTATCTTTTCAGGGATCCTAGTTAAAGTGTGTTCTCATTCATAACAGTGTCTCCTCCTTTGAGGAATGATGATAGAACACGGACGGACTATGGGCATCTTAGGTACTCTGAGTAAAGTGCAGGCTATGGCGCTTAGGCATCCCAAACTCATATTGCATGCTCACGACCAGTGGTGATCCGCACTTTCTTTCTGAGTAAAAAACGCTTCCAGCATTGTGATGGAAGTGTGCTTTAGGAGGGATTCGTTGCTGTGTTGCGTCTGTTAGAAAAGGAAGCTCTTGGGACTGACTCTGCGGTAACTACAATAGGCGTACATAGGGCTCTAGTATCATACGTCTATCCGTTGGACTATAGCAAGTTCTGTTTAAGGGAAACTCTTTCAGGCTGAATCGCACTTCTCACAGTGTCTTATCAGCGGAGGAATAGAGAAAGAACAACTATGGACAGAGGGAACGTTTTGCCCTGAGAGTGAAGGACCGGGTATGGAACATAGGCCTCTATGACACATACTGGAAGGTCAACACCTGTGATGTTCCATTGTGTATAACTCGTCTCAAAACCCTTCAGATGTACGAGGGAACTGTGCTACAGTACTTTCCCAGGACAGGAATGAGTCTGTGCTAAGTTGGAAACTGTAAGACCTGTCCGTGTAGCAATCATAGAGAGTATTGTACAGGAACCTGACGGGTTATTCTTAGGAAGGTATCTTTTCAGGGATCCTAGTTAAAGTGTGTTCTCATTCATAACAGTGTCTCCTCCTTTGAGGAATGATGATAGAACACGGACGGACTATGGGCATCTTAGGTACTCTGAGTAAAGTGCAGGCTATGGCGCTTAGGCATCCCAAACTCATATTGCATGCTCACGACCAGTGGTGATCCGCACTTTCTTTCAGTGTTAAAAACGCTTCCAACATTGTGAGGGAAGTGTGCTTTAGGAGGGATTCGTTGCAGTGTTGCGTCTGATAAAGAAGGAAGCTCTTGGGACTGACTATGCAATAACTGCAATAGGCGCACATAGGGCTCTAGTATCAGACGTCTATCCCTTGGACTATAGCAAGTTCTGTTTAAGGTAAACTCCTTCAGGCGGAATCGCACTTCTCCCAGTGTCTTTTTAATGGAGGAATAGAGAAAGAACAAATACGGAGAGAGGGAACGTTGTGTCCTTAGAGTGAAGGAAAGGGTATGGAACATAGGCCTCTAAGACACATACTGGAAAGTCAACAGCTGTGATGTTCCACTGTGTCTAACTCGTCTCAAAACACTTAAAATGCAGGAGGGAACTGTGCTACTGTACGTTCTCACTTCAGGAATGAGTCTGTGCTAAGTTGGAAACTGGAGGGCCTGTCTGAGTAGCAATCATAGAGAGATTCGTACAGGACCCGTTCAGGTTATTCTTAGGAAGGTATCTTTTCAGGGATCCACTTAAAATGTGTTCACATTGATAATAGTATCTCCTTCTTTGAGGAATGATGATAGAATGTGGACGGACCATGGGCACATTATATACTGTGAGTAAAGTGCAGGCTATGGCGCTTAGGCATCCCAAACACATATTCGATGATCAAGACCAGTGGTGATCCCCACGTTCTTTCTCTGTAAAAAACGCTTTCAACATTGTGAGGGAAGTGTGCTTTAGGAGGGATTCGTTGCAGTGTTGCATCTGTTAAAGAAGGAAGCTCTTGGGACTGACTCTGCGGTAACTGCAGTAGGCGCACATAGGGCTCTAGTATCAGACGTCTATCCGTTGGACTATAGCAAGCTCTGTTTAAGGGAAACTCTTTCAGGCTGAATCGCACTTCTCACAGTGTCTTATCAGCGGAGGAATAGAGAAAGAACAACTATGGACAGAGGGAACGTTGTGCCCTGAGAGTGAAGGACCGGGTATGGAACATAGGCTTCTATGACACATACTGGAAGGTCAACACCTGTGATGTTCCATTGTGTCTAACTCGTGTCCAAACCCTTCAAATGTACGAGGGAACTGTGCTACAGTACTTTCCCAAGGCAATAATGAGTCTGTGCTAAGTTGGAAACTGTAGGACCTGTCTGTGCAGCAATCAGATAGAGTATCGTAGAGGACCCTGACGGGTTATTCTTAGGAAGGTATCTTTTCAGGGATCCTAGTTAAAGTGTGTTCTCATTCTTAACAGTGTCTCCTACTCTGAGGAATGATGATAGAATGCGGACGGACTTTGGGCACATTAGGTACTGTGAGTAAAGTGCAGGCTATGGCGCTTAGGCATGCCAAACACATATTAGATAATCAAGAACAGTGGTGATCCGCACTTTCTTTCTGAGTAAAAAACGCTTCCAGCATTGTGATGGAAGTGTGCTTTAGGAGGGATTCGTTGCTGTGTTGCGTCTGTTAGAAAAGGAAGCTCTTGGGACTGACTCTGCGGTAACTGCAATAGGCGTACATAGGGCTCTAGTATCATACGTCTATCCGTTGGACTATAGCAAGTTCTGTTTAAGGGAAACTCTTTCAGGCTGAATCGCACTTCTCACAGTGTCTTATCAGCGGAGGAATAGAGAAAGAACAACTATGGACAGAGGGAACGTTTTGCCCTGAGACTGAAGGACCGGGTATGGAACATAGGCCTCTATGACACATACTGGAAGGTCAACACCAGTGATGTTCCATTGTGTATAACTCGTCTCAAAACCCTTCAGATGTACGAGGGAACTGTGCTACAGTATTTTCCCAGGACAGGAATGAGTCTGTGCTAAGTTGGAAACTGTAAGACCTGTCCGTGTAGCAATCATAGAGAGTATTGTACAGGACCCTGACGGGTTATTCTTAGGAAGGTATCTTTTCAGGGATCCTAGTTAAAGTGTGTTCTCATTCATAACAGTGTCTCCTCCTTTGAGGAATGATGATAGAACACGGACGGACTATGGGCATCTTAGGTACTCTGAGTAAACTGCAGGCTATGGCGCTTAGGCATCCCAAACTCATATTGGATGCTCACGACCAGTGGTAATCCGCACTTTCTTTCAGTGTTAAAAACGCTTCCAACATTGTGAGGGAAGTGTGCTTTAGGAGGGATTCGTTGCAGTGTTGAGTCTGATAAAGAAGGAAGCTCTTGGGACTGACTATGCGATAACTGCAATAGGCACACATAGGGCTCTAGTATCAGACGTCTATCCGTTGGACTATAGCAAGTTCTGTTTAAGGGAAACTCCATCAAACGGAATCGCACTTCTCACAGTGTCTTTTCAGAGGGGGAAAGGATATAGAACAACTAAGGGGAGGGAACGTTGTGCCCTGAGAGTGAATACAGCTTATGGCACATAGGCCTCTATGACACATACTGGAAGGTCAACACCTGTGATGTTCCACTGTGTCTAGCTCGTCTCAAACACTTCAAATGTACGAGGGAACTTTGCTACTGTACAT
Source organism: Neogale vison (assembly GCF_020171115.1). Lineage (NCBI taxonomy): Eukaryota > Metazoa > Chordata > Mammalia > Carnivora > Mustelidae > Neogale > Neogale vison. The sequence continues at coordinate 26,883,716 of NC_058100.1, read as the reverse complement.
TCTCACGACAGGTTTGAGTCTGTGCTCTGTAGGAAACATTAGGACCTGTCTGTGTAGCAATCATAAACTATCACATACAGGACCATGACAAGTGATTCTTAGGAAGGTATCTTTTCAGGGATCCTACTTAAAGTGCGTTCTCATTCATCACAGAGTCTCCTCCTTTCAGGAATGATGATAGAACACGGACGGACTATGGGCACCTTAGGTACTGTGAGTAAAGTGCAGGCTATGGCGCTTAGGCATCCCAAACTCATATTGGATGCTCACGACCAGTGGTGATCGGCACTTTCTTTCAGTGTTAAAAACGCTTCCAACATTGTGAGGGAAGTGTGCTTTAGGAGGGATTCGTTGCAGTGTTGCGTCTGTTAAAGAAGGAAGCGCTTGGGACTGATTCTGCGGTAACTGCAATATGCGCACATAGGGCTCTAATAACAGATGTCTATCCCTTGGACTATAGCAAGTTCTGTTTAAGGGAAACTCCTTCAGGCGGAATCGCACTTCTCCCAGTGTCTTTTTAATGGAGGAATGGAGAAAGAACAACTACGGAGAGAGGGAACGTTGTGCCCTTAGAGTGAAGGAAAGGGTATGGAACATAGGCCTCTAAGACACATACTGGAAAGTCAAGAGCTGTGATGTACCACTGTGTCTAACTCGTCTCAAAACACTTAAAATGCAGGAGGGAACTGTGCTACTGTACGTTCTCACTTCAGGAATGAGTCTGTGCTAAGTTGGAAACTGGAGGGCCTGTCTGAGTGCAATCATAGACAGATTCGTACAGGACCCTTTCAGGTTATTCTTAGGAAGGTATCTTTTCAGGGATCCACTTAAAATGTGCTCTCATTGATAATAGTATCTCCTTCTTTGAGGAATGATGATAGAATGTGGACGGACCATGGGCACATTATATACTGTGAGTAAAGTGCAGGCTATGGCGCTTAGGCATCCCAAACACATATTCGATGATCAAGACCGGTGGTGATCCCCACGTTCTTTCTCTGTAAAAAACGTTTCAACATTGTGAGGGAAGTGTGCTTTAGGAGGGATTCGATGCAGTGTTGCGTCTGTTAAAGAAGGAAGCTCTTGGGACTGACTCTGCAGTAACTGCAATAGGCGCACATAGGGCTCTATTATCAGAAGTCTATCCGTTGGACTATAGCAAGCTCTGTTTAAGGGAAACTCTTTCAGGCTGAATCGCACTTCTCACAGTGTCTTATCAGCGGAGGAATAGAGAAAGAACAACTATGGACAGAGGGAACGTTGTGTCCTGAGAGTGAAGGACCGGGTATGGAACATAGTCTTCTATGACACATACTGGAAGGTCAACACCTGTGATGTTCCATTGTGTCGAACTCGTGTCAAAACCCTTCAAATGTACGAGGGAACTGTGCTACAGTACTTTCCCACGACAATAATGAGTCTGTGCTAAGTTGGAAACTGTAGGACCTGTCTGTGCAGCAATCAGAGAGAGTATCGTACAGGACCCTGACGGGTTATTCTTAGGAAGGTATCTTTTCAGGGATCCTAGTTAAAGTGTGTTCTCATTCTTAACAGTGTCTCCTACTCTGAGGAATGATGATAGAATGCGGACGGACTTTGGGCACATTAGGTACTGTGAGTAAAGTGCAGGCTATGGCGATTAGGCATCCCAAACACATATTAGATAATCAAGACCAGTGGTGATCCGCACTTTCTTTCTGAGTAAAAAACGCTTCCAGCATTGTGATGGAAGTGTGCTTTAGGAGGGATTCGTTGCTGTGTTGCGTCTGTTAGAAAAGGAAGCTCTTGGGACTGACTCTGCGGTAACGGCAATAGGCGTACATAGGGCTCTAGTATCATACGTCTCTCCGTTGGACTATAGCAAGTTCTGTATAAGGGAAACTCTTTCAGGCTGAATCGCACTTCTCACAGTGTCTTATCAGCGGAGGAATAGAGAAAGAACAACTATGGACAGAGGGAACGTTTTGCCCTGAGAGTGAAGGACCGGGTATGGAACATAGGCCTCTATGACACATACTGGAAGGTCAACACCTGTGATGTTCCACTGTGTCTAGCTTGTCTCAAACACTTCAAATGTACGAGGAAATTTTGCTACTGTACGTTCTCACGACAGGTTTGAGTCTGTGCTCTGTAGGAAACATTAGGACCTGTCTGTGTAGCAATCATAAACTATCACATACAGGAACATGACAAGTGATTCTTAGGAAGGTATCTTTTCAGGGATCCTACATAAAGTGCGTTCTCATTCATCACAGAGTCTCCCCTTTCAGGAATGATACAGAACACGGACGCACTATGGGCACCTTAGGTACTGTGAGTAAAGTGCAGGCTATGGCGCTTAGGCATCCCAAACTCATTTTGGAAGCTCACGACCAGTGGTGACGCGCACTTTCTTTCAGTGTTAAAAACGCTTCCAACATTGTGAGGGAAGTGTGCTTTAGGAGGGATTCGTTGCACTGTTGCGTCTGTTAAAGAAGGAAGCGCTTGGGACTGACTCTGCGGTAACTGCAATAGGCTCACATAGGGCTCTAGTAACAGACGTCTATCCCTTGGACTATAACAAGTTCTGTTTAAGGGAAACTCCTTCAGGTGGAATCGCACTTCTCCCAGTGTCTTTTTAATGGAGGAATGGAGAAAGAACAACTACGGAGAGAGGGAACGTTGTGCCCTTAGAGTGAAGGAAAGGGTATGGAACATAGGCCTCTAAGACACATACTGGAAAGTCAACAGCTGTGATGTTCCACTGTGTCTAACTCGTCTCAAAACACTTAAAATGCATTAGGGAACTGTGCTACTGTACGTTCTCACGTCAGGAATGAGTCTGTGCTAAGTTGGAAACTGGAGGGCCTGTCTGAGTAGCAATCATAGAGAGATTCGTACAGGACCCTTTCAGGTTATTCTTAGGAAGGTATCTTTTCAGGGATCCTACTTAAAATGTGTTCTCATTGATAATAGTATCTCCTTCTTTGAGGAATGATGATAGAATGTGGACGGACCATGGCCACATTATATACTGTGAGTAAAGTGCAGGCTATGGCGCTTAGGCATCCCAAACACATATTCGATGATCAAGACCAGTGGTGATCCCCACGTTCTTTCTCTGTAAAAAACGCTTTCAACATTGTGAGGGAAGTGTGCTTTAGGAGGGATTCGTTGCAGTGTTGCGTCTGTTAAAGAAGGAAGCTCTTGGGACTGACTCTGCGGTAACTGCAATAGGCGCACATAGGGCTCTAGTATCAGACGTCTATCCGTTGGACTATAGCAAGCTCTGTTTAAGGGAAACTCTTTCAGGCTGAATCGCACTTCTCACAGTGTCTTATCAGCGGAGGAATAGAGAAAGAACAACTATGGACAGAGGGAACGTTGTGCCCTGAGAGTGAAGGACCGGGTATGGAACATAGGCTTCTATGACACATACTGGAATGTCAACACCTGTGATGTTCCATTGTGTCTAACTTGTGTAAAAACCCTTCAAATGTACGAGGGAACTGTGCCACAGTACTTTCCCACGACAATAATGAGTCTGTGCTAAGTTGGAAACTGTAGGACCTGTCTGTGCAGCAATCAGAGAGAGTAACGTACAGGACCCAGACGGGTTATTCTTAGGAAGGAATCTTTTCAGGGATCCTAGTTAAAGTGTGTTCTCATTCATAACATTGTCTCCTACTCTGAGGAATGATGATAGAATGCGGACGGACTTTGGGCACATTAGGTACTGTGAGTAAAGTGCAGGCTATGCACTTAGGCATTCCAAACACGTATTAGATAATCAAGACCAGTGGTGATCCGCACTTTCTTTCTGAGTAAAAAACGCTTCAGCATTGTGATGGAATGTGCTTTAGGAGGGATTCGTTGCTGTGTTGCGTCTGTTAGAAAAGGAAGCTCTTGGGACTGACTCTGCGGTAACTGCAATAGGCGTACATAGGGCTCTAGTATCATACGTCTATCCGTTGGACCATAGCAAGTTCTGTTTAAGGGAAACTCTTTCAGGCTGAATCGCACTTCTCACAGTGTCTTATCAGCGGAGGAATAGAGAAAGAACAACTATGGACAGAGGGAACGTTTTGCCCTGAGAGTGAAGGACCGGGTATGGAACATAGGCCTCTATGACACATACTGGAAGGTCAACACCTGTGATGTTCCATTGTGTATAACTCGTCTCAAAACCCTTCAGATGTACGAGGGAACTGTGCTACAGTATTTTCCCAGGACAGGTATGAGTCTGTGCTAAGTTGGAAACTGTAAGACCTGTCCGTGGAGCAATCATAGAGAGTATTGTACAGGACCCTGACGGTTTATTCTTAGGAAGGTATCTTTTCAGGGATCCTAGTTAAAGTGTGTTCTCATTCATTACAGTGTCTCCTCCTTTGAGGAATGATGATAGAACACGGACGGACTATGGGCAACTTAGGTACTCTGAGTAAAGTGCAGGCTATGGCGCTTAGGCATCCCTAACTCATATTGGATGCTCACGACCAGTGGTGATCCGCACTTTCTTTCAGTGTTAAAAACGCTTCCAACATTGTGATGGAAGTGTGCTTTAGGAGGGATTCGTTGCAGTGTTGCGTCTGATAAAGAAGGAAGCTCTTGGGACTGACTCTGCGATAACTGCAATAGGCGCACATAGGGCTCTAGTATCAGACGTCTATCCGTTGGACTATAGCAAGTTCTGTTTAAGGGAAACTCCATCAAACGGAATCGCACTTTTCAAGGTGTGTTTTCAGAGGGGGAAAGGATATAGAACAAATAAGGGGAGGGAACGTTGTGCCCTGAGAGTGAATGACAGCTTATGGCACATAGGCCTCTATGACACATACTGGAAGGTCAACACCTGTGATGTTCCACTGTGTCTAGCTCGTCTCAAACACTTCAAATGTACGAGGGAACTTTGCTACTGTACATTCTCACGACAGGTTTGAGTCTGTGCTCTGTAGGAAACATTAGGACCTGTCTGTGTAGCAATCATAAACTATCACATACAGGACCATGACAAGTGATTCTAAGGAAGGTATCTTTTCAGGGATCCTACTTAAAGTACGTTCTCATTCATCACAGGGTCTCCTCCTTTCAGGAATGATGATAGAACACGGACGGACTATGGGCACCTTAGGTACTGTGAGTAAAGTGCAGGCTATGGCGCTTAGGCATCCCAAACTCATATTGGATGCTCACGACCAGTGGTGATCGGCACTTTCTTTCAGTGTTAAAAACGCTTCCAACATTGTGAGGGAAGTGTGCTTTAGGAGGGATTCGTTGCACTGTTGCGTCTGTTAAAGAAGGAAGCGCTTGGGACTGACTCTGCGGTAACTGCAATAGGCGCACATAGGGCTCTAGTAACAGACGTCTATCCCTTGGACTATAGCAAGTTCTGTTTAAGGGAAACTCCTTCAGGCGGAATCACACTTCTCCCAGTGTCTTTTTAATGGAGGAATGGAGAAAGAACAACTACGGAGAGAAGGAACGTTGTGCCCTTAGAGTGAAGGAAAGGGTATGGAACATAGGCCTCTAAGACACATACTGGAAAGTCAACAGCTGTGATGTTCCACTGTGTCTAACTCGTCTCAAAACACTTAAAATGCAGGAGGGAACTGTGCTACTGTACGTTCTCACTTCAGGAATGAGTCTGTGCTAAGTTGGAAACTGGAGGGCCTGTCTGAGTAGCAATCATAGAGAGATTCGTACAGGACCCTTTCAGGTTATTCTTAGGAAGGTATCTTTTCAGGGATCCACTTAAAATGTGTTCTCATTGATAATAGTATCTCCTTCTTTGAGGAATGATGATAGAATGTGGACGGACCATGGGCACATTATATACTGTGAGTAAAGTGCAGGCTATGGCGCTTAGGCATCCCAAACACATATTCGATGATCAAGACCAGTGGTGATCCCCACGTTCTTTCTCTGTAAAAAACGCTTTCAACATTGTGAGGGAAGTGTGCTTTAGGAGGGATTCGTTGCAGTGTTGCGTCTGTTAAAGAAGGAAGCTCTTGGGACTGACTCTGCAGTAACTGCAATAGGCGCACATAGGGCTCTAGTATCAGACGTCTATCCGTTGGACTATAGCAAGCTCTGTTTAAGGGAAACTCTTTCAGGCTGAATCGCACTTCTCACAGTGTCTTATCAGCGGAGGAATAGAGAAAGAACAACTTTGGACAGAGGGAACGTTGTGCCCTGAGAGTGAAGGACCGGGTATGGAACATAGGCTTCTATGACACATACTGGAAGGTCAACACCTGTGATGTTCCATTGTGTCTAACTCGTGTCAAAACCCTTCAAATGTACGAGGGAACTGTGCTACAGTACTTTCCCACGACAATAATGAGTCTGTGCTAAGTTGGAAACTGTAGGACCTGTCTGTGCAGCAATCAGAGAGAGTATCGTACAGGACCCTGACGGGTTATTCTTAGGAAGGTATCTTTTCAGGGATCCTAGTTAAAGTGTGTTCTCATTCTTAACAGTGTCTCCTACTCTGAGGAATGATGATAGAATGCGGACGGACTTTGGGCACATTAGGTACTGTGAGTAAAGTGCAGGCTATGGCGCTTAGGCATGCCAAACACATATTAGATAATCAAGACCAGTGGTGATCCGCACTTTCTTTCTGAGTAAAAAACGCTTCCAGCATTGTGATGGAAGTGTGCTTTAGGAGGGATTCGTTGCTGTGTTGCGTCTGTTAGAAAAGGAAGCTCTTGGGACTGACTCTGCGGTAACTGCAATAGGCGTACATAGGGCTCTAGTATCATACGTCTATCCGTTGGACTATAGCAAGTTCTGTTTAAGGGAAACTCTTTCAGGCTGAATCGCACTTCTCACAGTGTCTTATCAGCGGAGGAATAGAGAAAGAACAACTATGGACAGAGGGAACGTTTTGCCCTGAGAGTGAAGGACCGGGTATGGAACATAGGCCTCTATGACACATACTGTAAGGTCAACACCTGTGATGTTACACTGTGTCTAGCTTTTCTCAAACACTTCAAATGTACGAGGAAACTTTGCTACTGTACGTTCTCACGACAGGTTTGAGTCTGTGCTCTGTAGGAAACATTAGGACCTGTCTGTGTAGCAATCATAAACTATCACATACAGGACCATGACAAGTGATTCTTAGGAAGGTATCTTTTCAGGGATCCTACTTAAAGTCTGTTCTCATTCATCACAGAGTCTCCTCCTTTCAGGAATGATGACAGAACACGGACGGACTATGGGCACCTTAGGTACTGTGAGTAAAGTGCAGGCTATGGCGCTTAGGCATCCCAAACTCATATTGGAAGGTCACGACCAGTGGTGATCCGCACTTTCTTTCAGTGTTAAAAACGCTTCCAACATTGTGAGGGAAGTGTGCTTTAGGAGGGATTCGTTGCAGTGTGGCGTCTGTTAAAGAAGGAAGCGCTTGGGACTGACTCTGCCGTAACTGCAATAGGCGCACATAGGGCTCTAGTAACAGACGTCTATCCCTTGGACTATAGCAAGTTCTGTTTAAGGGAAACTCCTTCAGGCGGAATCGCACTTCTCCCTGTGTCTTTTTAATGGAGGAATGGAGGAAGAACAACTACGGAGAGAGGGAACGTTGTGCCCTTAAGGTGAAGGAACGGGTATGGAACATAGGCCTCTAAGACACTTACTGGAAGTCAACAGCTGTGATATTCCACTGTGTCTAACTCGTCGAAAAACACTTAAAATGCAGGAGGGAACTGTGCTACTGTACGTTCTCACTTCAGGAATGAGTCTGTGCTAAGTTGGAAACTGGAGGGCCTGTCTGAGTAGCAATCATAGAGAGATTCGTACAGGACCCTTTCAGGTTATTCTTAGGAAGGTATCTTTTCAGGGATCCTACTTAAAATGTGTTCTCATTGATAATAGTATCTCCTTCTTTGAGGAATGATGATAGAATGTGGACGGACCATGGGCACATTATATACTGTGTGTAAAGTGCAGGCTATGGCGCTTAGGCATCCCAAACACATATTCGATGATCAAGACCAGTGGTGATCCCCACGTTCTTTCTCTGTAAAAAATGCTTTCAACATTGTGAGGGAAGTGTGCTTTAGGAGGGATTCGTTGCAGTGTTGCGTCTGTTAAAGAAGGAAGCTCTTGGGACTGACTCTGAGGTAACTGCAATAGGCGCACATAGGGCTCTAGTGTCAGACGTCTATCCGTTGGACTATAGCAAGCTCTGTTTAAGGGAAACTCTTTCAGGCTGAATCGCACTTCTCACAGTGTCTTATCAGCGGAGGAATAGAGAAAGAACAACTATGGACAGAGGGAACGTTGTGCCCTGAGAGTGAAGGACCGGGTATGGAACATAGGCTTCTATGACACATACTGGAAGGTCAACACCTGTGATGTTCCATTGTGTCTAACTCGTGTCAAAACCCTTCAAATGTACGAGGGAACTGTGCTACAGTACTTTCCCACGACAATAATGAGTCTGTGCTAAGTTGGAAACTGTAGGACCTGTCTGTGCAGCAATCAGAGAGAGTATCGTACAGGACCCTGACGGGTTATTCTTAGGAAGGTATCTTTTCAGGGATCCTAGTTAAAGTGTGTTCTCATTCTTAACAGTGTCTCCTACTCTGAGGAATGATGATAGAATGCGGACGGACTTTGGGCACATTAGGTACTGTGAGTAAAGTGCAGGCTATGGCGCTTAGGCATGCCAAACACATATTAGATAATCAAGACCAGTGGTGATCCGCACTTTCTTTCTGAGTAAAAAACGCTTCCAGCATTGTGATGGAAGTGTGCTTTAGGAGGGATTCGTTGCTGTGTTGCGTCTGTTAGAAAAGGAAGCTCTTGGGACTGACTCTGCGGTAACTGCAATAACATAGGGCTCTAGTATCATACGTCTATCCGTTGGACTATAGCAAGTTCTGTTTAAGGGAAACTCTTTCAGGCTGAATCGCACTTCTCACAGTGTCTTATCAGCGGAGGAATAGAGAAAGAAAAAACTATGGACAGAGGGAACTTTGTGCCCTGAGACTGAAGGACCGGGTATGGAACCTAGGCCTCTATGACACATACTGGAAGGTCAACACCTGTGATGTTCCATTGTGTATAACTCGTCTCAAAACCCTTCAGATTTACGAGGGAACTGTGCTACAGTATTTTCCCAGGACAGGAATGAGTCTGTGCTAAGTTGGAAACTGTAAGACCTGTCCGTGGAGCAATCATAGAGAGTATTGTACAGGACCCTGACGGTTTATTCTTAGGAAGATATCTTTTCAGGGATCCTAGTTAAAGTGTGTTCTCATTCATTACAGTGTCTCCTCCTTTGAGGAATGATGATAGAACACGGACGGGACTATGGGCATCTTAGGTACTCTGAGTAAAGTGCAGGCTATGGCGCTTAGGCATCCCAAACTCATATTGGATGCCCCACGACCTGTGGTGATCCGCACTTTCTTTCAGTGTTAAAAACGCTTCCAACATTGTGAGGGAAGTGTGCTTTAGGAGGGATTCGTTGCAGTGTTGCGTCTGATAAAGAAGGAAGCTCTTGGGACTGACTATGCGATAACTGCAATAGGCGCACATAGGGCTCTAGTATCAGACGTCTATCCGTTGGACTATAGCAAGTTCTGTTTAAGGGAAACTCCATCAAACGGAATCGCACTTCTCACAGTGTGTTTTCAGAGGGGGAAAGGATATGGAACAAATAAGGGGAGGGAACGTTGTGCCCTGAGAGTGAATGACAGCTTATGGCACATAGGCCTCTACGACACATACTGGGAAGGTCAACACCTGTGATGTTCCACTGTGTCTAGCTTGTCTCAAACACTTCAAATGTACGAGGGAACTTTTGCTACTGTACGTTCTCACGACAGGTTTGAGTCTGTGCTCTGTAGGAAACATTAGGACCTGTCTGTGTAGCAATCATAAACTATCACATACAGGACCATGACAAGTGATTCTTAGGAAGGTATCTTTTCAGGGATCCTACTTAAAATGCGTTCTCATTCATCACAGAGTCTCCTCCTTTCAGGAATGATGACAGAACACGGACGGACTATGAGCACCTTAGGTACTGTGAGTAAAGTGCAGGCTATGGCGCTTAGAAATCCCAAACTCATATTGGATGCTCACGACCAGTGGTGATCCGCACTTTCTTTCAGTGTTAAAAACGCTTCCAACATTGTGAGGGAAGTGTGCTTTAGGAGGGATTCGTTGCACTGTTGCGTCTGTTAAAGAAGGAAGCGCTTGGGGCTGACTCAGCGGTAACTGCAATAGGCGCACATAGGGCTCTAGTAACAGAGGTCTATCCCTTGGACTATAGCAAGTTCTGTTTAAGGGAAAATCCTTCAGGCGGAATCGCAATTCTCCCAGTGTCTTTTTAATGGAGGAATGGAGGAAGAACAACTACGGAGAGAGGGAACGTTGTGCCCTTAGGGTGAAGGAAAGGGTATGGAACATAGGCCTCTAAGACACATACTGGAAGTCAACAGCTGTGATGTTCCACTGTGTCTAACTCGTCTCAAAACACTTAAAATGCAGGAGGAAACTCTGGTACTGTACGTTCTCACTTCAGGAATGAGTCTGTGCTAAGTTGGAAACTGGAGGGCCTGTGTGAGTAGCAATCATAGAGAGATTCGTACAGGACCCTTTCAGGTTATTCTTAGGAAGGTATCTTTTCAGGGATCCTACTTAAAATGTGTTCTCATTGATAATAGTGTCTCCTTCTTTGAGGAATAATGATAGAATGTGGACGGACCATGGGCACATTATATACTGTGAGTAAAGTGCAGGCTATGGCGCTTAAGCATCCCAAACACATATTCGATGATCAAACCAGTGGTGATCCCCACGTTCTTTCTCTGTAAAAAACGCTTTCAACATTGTGAGGGAAGTGTGCTTTAGGAGGGATTCGTTGCAGTGTTGCGTCTGTTAAAGAAGGAAGCTCTTGGGACTGACTCTGCGGTAACTGCAATAGGCGCACATAGGGCTCTAGTATCAGACGTCTATCCGTTGGACTATAGCAAGCTCTGTTTAAGGGAAACTCTTTCAGGCTGAATCGCACTTCTCACAGTGTCTTATCAGCGGAGGAATAGAGAAAGAACAACTATGGACAGAGGGAACGTTGTGCCCTGAGAGTGAAGGACCGGGTATGGAACATAGGCTTCTATGACACATACTGGAAGGTCAACACCTGTGATGTTTCATTGTGTCTAACTCGTGTCAAAACCCTTCAAATGTACGAGGGAACTGTGCTACAGTACTTTCCCACGACAATAATGAGTCTGTGCTAAGTTGGAAACTGTAGGACCTGTCTGTGCAGCAATCAGAGAGAGTATCGTACAGGACCCTGACGGGTTATTCTTAGGAAGGTATCTTTTCAGGGATCCTAGTTAAAGTGTGTTCTCATTCCTAACAGTGTCTCCTACTCTGAGGAATGATGATAGAATGCGGACGGACTTTGGGCACATTAAGTACTGTGAGTAAAGTGCAGGCTATGGCGCTTAGGCATCCCAAACACATATTAGATAATCAAGACCAGTGGTGATCCGCACTTTCTTTCTGAGTAAAAAACGCTTCCAGCATTGTGATGGAAGTGTGCTTCAGGAGGGATTCGTTGCTGTGTTGCGTCTGTTAGAAAAGGAAGCTCTTGGGACTGACTCTGCGGTAACTGCAATAGGCGTACATAGGGCTCTAGTATCATACGTCTATCCGTTGGACTATAGCAAGTTCTGTTTAAGGGAAACTCTTTCAGGCTGAATCGCACTTCTCAAAGTGTCTTATCAGCGGAGGAATAGAGAAAGAACAACTATGGACAGAGGGAACGTTTTGCCCTGAGAGTGAAGGACCGGGTATGGAACATAGGCCTCTATGACACATACTGGAAGGTCAACACCTGTGATGTTCCATTGTGTATAACTCGTCTCAAAACCCTTCAGATGTACGAGGGAACTGTGCTACAGTATTTTCTCAGGACAGGAATGAGTCTGTGCTAAGTTGGAAACTGTAAGACCTGTCCGTGTAGCAATCATAGAGAGTATTGTACAGGACCCTGACGGGTTATTCTTAGGAAGGTATCTTTTCAGGGATCCTAGTTAAAGTGTGTTCTCATTCATAACAGTGTCTCCTCCTTTGAGGAATGATGATAGAACACGGACGGACTATGGGCATCTTAGGTACTCTGAGTAAAGTGCAGGCTATGGCGCTTAGGCATCCCAAACTCATATTGGATGCTCACGACCAGTGGTGATCCGCATTTTCTTTCAGTGTTAAAAACGCTTCCAACATTGTAGGGAAGTGTGCTCTAGGAGGGATTCGTTGCAGTGTTGCGTCTGATAAAGAAGGAAGCTCTTGGGACTGACTCTGCGATAACTGCAATAGGCGCACATAGGGCTCTAGTATCAGACGTCTATCCGTTGGACTATAGCAAGTTCTGTTTAAGGGAAACTCCATCAAACGGAATCGCACTTCTCACAGTGTCTTTTCAGAGGGGGAAAGGATATAGAACAACTAAGGGGAGGGAACGTTGTGCCCTGAGAGTGAATGACAGCTTATGGCACATAGGCCTCTACGACACATACTGGAAGGTCAACACCTGTGATGTTCCACTGTGTCTAGCTCGTCTCAAACACTTCAAATGTACGAGGGAACTTTGCTACTGTACGTTCTCACGACAGGTTTGAGTCTGTGCTCTGTAGGAAACATTAGGAGCTGTCTGTGTAGCAATCATAAACTATCACATACAGGACCATGACAAGTGATTCTTAGGAAGGTATCTTTTCAGGGATCCTACTTAAAGTGCGTTCTCATTCATCACAGAGTCTCCTCCTTTCAGGAATGATGACAGAACACGGACGGACTATGGGCACCTTAGGTACTGTGAGTAAAGTGCAGGCTATGGCGCTTAGGCATCCCAAACTCATATTGGATGCTCACGACCAGTGGTGATCCGCACTTTCTTTCAGTGTTAAAAACGCTTCCAACATTGTGAGGGAAGTGTGCTTTAGGAGGGATTCTTTGCAGTGTTGCGTCTGTTAAAGAAGGAAGCGCTTGGGACTGACTCTGCGGTAACTGCAATAGGCGCACATAGGGCTCTAGTAACAGACGTCTATCCCTTGGACTATAGCAAGTTCTGTTTAAGGGAAACTCCTTCAGGCGGAATCGCACTTCTCCCAGTGTCTTATCAGCGGAGGAATAGAGAAAGAACAACTACGGAGAGAGGGAACGTTGTGCCCTTAGAGTGAAGGAAAGGGTATGGAACATAGGCCTCTAAGACACATCCTGGAAAGTCAACAGCTGTGATGTTCCACTGTGTCTAACTCGTCTCAAAACACTTAAAATGCAGGAGGGAACTGTGCTACTGTACATTCTCACTTCAGGAATGAGTCTGTGCTAAGTTGGAAACTGGAGGGCCTGTCTGAGTAGCAATCATAGAGAGATTCGTACAGGACCCTTTCAGGTTATTCTTAGGAAGGTATCTTTTCAGGGATCCACTTAAAATGTGTTCTCATTGATAATAGTATCTCCTTCTTTGAGGAATGATGATAGAATGTGGACGGACCATGGGCACATTATATACTGTGAGTAAAGTGCAGGCTATGGCGCTTAGGCATCCCAAACACATATTCGATGATCAAGACCAGTGGTGATCCCCACGTTCTTTCTCTGTAAAAAACGCTTTCAACATTGTGAGGGAAGTGTGCTTTAGGAGGGATTCGATGCAGTGTTGCGTCTGTTAAAGAAGGAAGCTCTTGGGACTGACTCTGCAGTAACTGCAATAGGCGCACATAGGGCTCTATTATCAGAAGTCTATCCGTTGGACTATAGCAAGCTCTGTTTAAGGGAAACTCTTTCAGGCTGAATCGCACTTCTCACAGTGTCTTATCAGCGGAGGAATAGAGAAAGAACAACTATGGACAGAGGGAACGTTGTGTCCTGAGAGTGAAGGACCGGGTATGGAACATAGTCTTCTATGACACATACTGGAAGGTCAACACCTGTGATGTTCCATTGTGTCGAACTCGTGTCAAAACCCTTCAAATGTACGAGGGAACTGTGCTACAGTACTTTCCCACGACAATAATGAGTCTGTGCTAAGTTGGAAACTGTAGGACCTGTCTGTGCAGCAATCAGAGAGAGTATCGTACAGGACCCTGACGGGTTATTCTTAGGAAGGTATCTTTTCAGGGATCCTAGTTAAAGTGTGTTCTCATTCTTAACAGTGTCTCCTACTCTGAGGAATGATGATAGAATGCGGACGGACTTTGGGCACATTAGGTACTGTGAGTAAAGTGCAGGCTATGGCGATTAGGCATCCCAAACACATATTAGATAATCAAGACCAGTGGTGATCCGCACTTTCTTTCTGAGTAAAAAACGCTTCCAGCATTGTGATGGAAGTGTGCTTTAGGAGGGATTCGTTGCTGTGTTGCGTCTGTTAGAAAAGGAAGCTCTTGGGACTGACTCTGCGGTAACGGCAATAGGCGTACATAGGGCTCTAGTATCATACGTCTCTCCGTTGGACTATAGCAAGTTCTGTATAAGGGAAACTCTTTCAGGCTGAATCGCACTTCTCACAGTGTCTTATCAGCGGAGGAATAGAGAAAGAACAACTATGGACAGAGGGAACGTTTTGCCCTGAGAGTGAAGGACCGGGTATGGAACATAGGCCTCTATGACACATACTGGAAGGTCAACACCTGTGATGTTCCACTGTGTCTAGCTTGTCTCAAACACTTCAAATGTACGAGGAAATTTTGCTACTGTACGTTCTCACGACAGGTTTGAGTCTGTGCTCTGTAGGAAACATTAGGACCTGTCTGTGTAGCAATCATAAACTATCACATACAGGAACATGACAAGTGATTCTTAGGAAGGTATCTTTTCAGGGATCCTACATAAAGTGCGTTCTCATTCATCACAGAGTCTCCCCTTTCAGGAATGATACAGAACACGGACGCACTATGGGCACCTTAGGTACTGTGAGTAAAGTGCAGGCTATGGCGCTTAGGCATCCCAAACTCATTTTGGAAGCTCACGACCAGTGGTGACGCGCACTTTCTTTCAGTGTTAAAAACGCTTCCAACATTGTGAGGGAAGTGTGCTTTAGGAGGGATTCGTTGCACTGTTGCGTCTGTTAAAGAAGGAAGCGCTTGGGACTGACTCTGCGGTAACTGCAATAGGCTCACATAGGGCTCTAGTAACAGACGTCTATCCCTTGGACTATAACAAGTTCTGTTTAAGGGAAACTCCTTCAGGTGGAATCGCACTTCTCCCAGTGTCTTTTTAATGGAGGAATGGAGAAAGAACAACTACGGAGAGAGGGAACGTTGTGCCCTTAGAGTGAAGGAAAGGGTATGGAACATAGGCCTCTAAGACACATACTGGAAAGTCAACAGCTGTGATGTTCCACTGTGTCTAACTCGTCTCAAAACACTTAAAATGCATTAGGGAACTGTGCTACTGTACGTTCTCACGTCAGGAATGAGTCTGTGCTAAGTTGGAAACTGGAGGGCCTGTCTGAGTAGCAATCATAGAGAGATTCGTACAGGACCCTTTCAGGTTATTCTTAGGAAGGTATCTTTTCAGGGATCCTACTTAAAATGTGTTCTCATTGATAATAGTATCTCCTTCTTTGAGGAATGATGATAGAATGTGGACGGACCATGGCCACATTATATACTGTGAGTAAAGTGCAGGCTATGGCGCTTAGGCATCCCAAACACATATTCGATGATCAAGACCAGTGGTGATCCCCACGTTCTTTCTCTGTAAAAAACGCTTTCAACATTGTGAGGGAAGTGTGCTTTAGGAGGGATTCGTTGCAGTGTTGCGTCTGTTAAAGAAGGAAGCTCTTGGGACTGACTCTGCGGTAACTGCAATAGGCGCACATAGGGCTCTAGTATCAGACGTCTATCCGTTGGACTATAGCAAGCTCTGTTTAAGGGAAACTCTTTCAGGCTGAATCGCACTTCTCACAGTGTCTTATCAGCGGAGGAATAGAGAAAGAACAACTATGGACAGAGGGAACGTTGTGCCCTGAGAGTGAAGGACCGGGTATGGAACATAGGCTTCTATGACACATACTGGAATGTCAACACCTGTGATGTTCCATTGTGTCTAACTTGTGTAAAAACCCTTCAAATGTACGAGGGAACTGTGCCACAGTACTTTCCCACGACAATAATGAGTCTGTGCTAAGTTGGAAACTGTAGGACCTGTCTGTGCAGCAATCAGAGAGAGTAACGTACAGGACCCAGACGGGTTATTCTTAGGAAGGAATCTTTTCAGGGATCCTAGTTAAAGTGTGTTCTCATTCATAACATTGTCTCCTACTCTGAGGAATGATGATAGAATGCGGACGGACTTTGGGCACATTAGGTACTGTGAGTAAAGTGCAGGCTATGCACTTAGGCATTCCAAACACGTATTAGATAATCAAGACCAGTGGTGATCCGCACTTTCTTTCTGAGTAAAAAACGCTTCAGCATTGTGATGGAATGTGCTTTAGGAGGGATTCGTTGCTGTGTTGCGTCTGTTAGAAAAGGAAGCTCTTGGGACTGACTCTGCGGTAACTGCAATAGGCGTACATAGGGCTCTAGTATCATACGTCTATCCGTTGGACCATAGCAAGTTCTGTTTAAGGGAAACTCTTTCAGGCTGAATCGCACTTCTCACAGTGTCTTATCAGCGGAGGAATAGAGAAAGAACAACTATGGACAGAGGGAACGTTTTGCCCTGAGAGTGAAGGACCGGGTATGGAACATAGGCCTCTATGACACATACTGGAAGGTCAACACCTGTGATGTTCCATTGTGTATAACTCGTCTCAAAACCCTTCAGATGTACGAGGGAACTGTGCTACAGTATTTTCCCAGGACAGGTATGAGTCTGTGCTAAGTTGGAAACTGTAAGACCTGTCCGTGGAGCAATCATAGAGAGTATTGTACAGGACCCTGACGGTTTATTCTTAGGAAGGTATCTTTTCAGGGATCCTAGTTAAAGTGTGTTCTCATTCATTACAGTGTCTCCTCCTTTGAGGAATGATGATAGAACACGGACGGACTATGGGCAACTTAGGTACTCTGAGTAAAGTGCAGGCTATGGCGCTTAGGCATCCCTAACTCATATTGGATGCTCACGACCAGTGGTGATCCGCACTTTCTTTCAGTGTTAAAAACGCTTCCAACATTGTGATGGAAGTGTGCTTTAGGAGGGATTCGTTGCAGTGTTGCGTCTGATAAAGAAGGAAGCTCTTGGGACTGACTCTGCGATAACTGCAATAGGCGCACATAGGGCTCTAGTATCAGACGTCTATCCGTTGGACTATAGCAAGTTCTGTTTAAGGGAAACTCCATCAAACGGAATCGCACTTTTCAAGGTGTGTTTTCAGAGGGGGAAAGGATATAGAACAAATAAGGGGAGGGAACGTTGTGCCCTGAGAGTGAATGACAGCTTATGGCACATAGGCCTCTATGACACATACTGGAAGGTCAACACCTGTGATGTTCCACTGTGTCTAGCTCGTCTCAAACACTTCAAATGTACGAGGGAACTTTGCTACTGTACATTCTCACGACAGGTTTGAGTCTGTGCTCTGTAGGAAACATTAGGACCTGTCTGTGTAGCAATCATAAACTATCACATACAGGACCATGACAAGTGATTCTAAGGAAGGTATCTTTTCAGGGATCCTACTTAAAGTACGTTCTCATTCATCACAGGGTCTCCTCCTTTCAGGAATGATGATAGAACACGGACGGACTATGGGCACCTTAGGTACTGTGAGTAAAGTGCAGGCTATGGCGCTTAGGCATCCCAAACTCATATTGGATGCTCACGACCAGT
The DNA here is from genome assembly GCF_020171115.1 of Neogale vison. Classification (NCBI taxonomy): domain Eukaryota; kingdom Metazoa; phylum Chordata; class Mammalia; order Carnivora; family Mustelidae; genus Neogale; species Neogale vison. Next base: position 26,865,923 of record NC_058100.1, on the reverse strand, counting down.
GGTGATCGGCACTTTCTTTCAGTGTTAAAAACGCTTCCAACATTGTGAGGGAAGTGTGCTTTAGGAGGGATTCGTTGCACTGTTGCGTCTGTTAAAGAAGGAAGCGCTTGGGACTGACTCTGCGGTAACTGCAATAGGCGCACATAGGGCTCTAGTAACAGACGTCTATCCCTTGGACTATAGCAAGTTCTGTTTAAGGGAAACTCCTTCAGGCGGAATCACACTTCTCCCAGTGTCTTTTTAATGGAGGAATGGAGAAAGAACAACTACGGAGAGAAGGAACGTTGTGCCCTTAGAGTGAAGGAAAGGGTATGGAACATAGGCCTCTAAGACACATACTGGAAAGTCAACAGCTGTGATGTTCCACTGTGTCTAACTCGTCTCAAAACACTTAAAATGCAGGAGGGAACTGTGCTACTGTACGTTCTCACTTCAGGAATGAGTCTGTGCTAAGTTGGAAACTGGAGGGCCTGTCTGAGTAGCAATCATAGAGAGATTCGTACAGGACCCTTTCAGGTTATTCTTAGGAAGGTATCTTTTCAGGGATCCACTTAAAATGTGTTCTCATTGATAATAGTATCTCCTTCTTTGAGGAATGATGATAGAATGTGGACGGACCATGGGCACATTATATACTGTGAGTAAAGTGCAGGCTATGGCGCTTAGGCATCCCAAACACATATTCGATGATCAAGACCAGTGGTGATCCCCACGTTCTTTCTCTGTAAAAAACGCTTTCAACATTGTGAGGGAAGTGTGCTTTAGGAGGGATTCGTTGCAGTGTTGCGTCTGTTAAAGAAGGAAGCTCTTGGGACTGACTCTGCAGTAACTGCAATAGGCGCACATAGGGCTCTAGTATCAGACGTCTATCCGTTGGACTATAGCAAGCTCTGTTTAAGGGAAACTCTTTCAGGCTGAATCGCACTTCTCACAGTGTCTTATCAGCGGAGGAATAGAGAAAGAACAACTTTGGACAGAGGGAACGTTGTGCCCTGAGAGTGAAGGACCGGGTATGGAACATAGGCTTCTATGACACATACTGGAAGGTCAACACCTGTGATGTTCCATTGTGTCTAACTCGTGTCAAAACCCTTCAAATGTACGAGGGAACTGTGCTACAGTACTTTCCCACGACAATAATGAGTCTGTGCTAAGTTGGAAACTGTAGGACCTGTCTGTGCAGCAATCAGAGAGAGTATCGTACAGGACCCTGACGGGTTATTCTTAGGAAGGTATCTTTTCAGGGATCCTAGTTAAAGTGTGTTCTCATTCTTAACAGTGTCTCCTACTCTGAGGAATGATGATAGAATGCGGACGGACTTTGGGCACATTAGGTACTGTGAGTAAAGTGCAGGCTATGGCGCTTAGGCATGCCAAACACATATTAGATAATCAAGACCAGTGGTGATCCGCACTTTCTTTCTGAGTAAAAAACGCTTCCAGCATTGTGATGGAAGTGTGCTTTAGGAGGGATTCGTTGCTGTGTTGCGTCTGTTAGAAAAGGAAGCTCTTGGGACTGACTCTGCGGTAACTGCAATAGGCGTACATAGGGCTCTAGTATCATACGTCTATCCGTTGGACTATAGCAAGTTCTGTTTAAGGGAAACTCTTTCAGGCTGAATCGCACTTCTCACAGTGTCTTATCAGCGGAGGAATAGAGAAAGAACAACTATGGACAGAGGGAACGTTTTGCCCTGAGAGTGAAGGACCGGGTATGGAACATAGGCCTCTATGACACATACTGTAAGGTCAACACCTGTGATGTTACACTGTGTCTAGCTTTTCTCAAACACTTCAAATGTACGAGGAAACTTTGCTACTGTACGTTCTCACGACAGGTTTGAGTCTGTGCTCTGTAGGAAACATTAGGACCTGTCTGTGTAGCAATCATAAACTATCACATACAGGACCATGACAAGTGATTCTTAGGAAGGTATCTTTTCAGGGATCCTACTTAAAGTCTGTTCTCATTCATCACAGAGTCTCCTCCTTTCAGGAATGATGACAGAACACGGACGGACTATGGGCACCTTAGGTACTGTGAGTAAAGTGCAGGCTATGGCGCTTAGGCATCCCAAACTCATATTGGAAGGTCACGACCAGTGGTGATCCGCACTTTCTTTCAGTGTTAAAAACGCTTCCAACATTGTGAGGGAAGTGTGCTTTAGGAGGGATTCGTTGCAGTGTGGCGTCTGTTAAAGAAGGAAGCGCTTGGGACTGACTCTGCCGTAACTGCAATAGGCGCACATAGGGCTCTAGTAACAGACGTCTATCCCTTGGACTATAGCAAGTTCTGTTTAAGGGAAACTCCTTCAGGCGGAATCGCACTTCTCCCTGTGTCTTTTTAATGGAGGAATGGAGGAAGAACAACTACGGAGAGAGGGAACGTTGTGCCGTTAAGGTGAAGGAACGGGTATGGAACATAGGCCTCTAAGACACTTACTGGAAGTCAACAGCTGTGATATTCCACTGTGTCTAACTCGTCGAAAAACACTTAAAATGCAGGAGGGAACTGTGCTACTGTACGTTCTCACTTCAGGAATGAGTCTGTGCTAAGTTGGAAACTGGAGGGCCTGTCTGAGTAGCAATCATAGAGAGATTCGTACAGGACCCTTTCAGGTTATTCTTAGGAAGGTATCTTTTCAGGGATCCTACTTAAAATGTGTTCTCATTGATAATAGTATCTCCTTCTTTGAGGAATGATGATAGAATGTGGACGGACCATGGGCACATTATATACTGTGTGTAAAGTGCAGGCTATGGCGCTTAGGCATCCCAAACACATATTCGATGATCAAGACCAGTGGTGATCCCCACGTTCTTTCTCTGTAAAAAATGCTTTCAACATTGTGAGGGAAGTGTGCTTTAGGAGGGATTCGTTGCAGTGTTGCGTCTGTTAAAGAAGGAAGCTCTTGGGACTGACTCTGAGGTAACTGCAATAGGCGCACATAGGGCTCTAGTGTCAGACGTCTATCCGTTGGACTATAGCAAGCTCTGTTTAAGGGAAACTCTTTCAGGCTGAATCGCACTTCTCACAGTGTCTTATCAGCGGAGGAATAGAGAAAGAACAACTATGGACAGAGGGAACGTTGTGCCCTGAGAGTGAAGGACCGGGTATGGAACATAGGCTTCTATGACACATACTGGAAGGTCAACACCTGTGATGTTCCATTGTGTCTAACTCGTGTCAAAACCCTTCAAATGTACGAGGGAACTGTGCTACAGTACTTTCCCACGACAATAATGAGTCTGTGCTAAGTTGGAAACTGTAGGACCTGTCTGTGCAGCAATCAGAGAGAGTATCGTACAGGACCCTGACGGGTTATTCTTAGGAAGGTATCTTTTCAGGGATCCTAGTTAAAGTGTGTTCTCATTCTTAACAGTGTCTCCTACTCTGAGGAATGATGATAGAATGCGGACGGACTTTGGGCACATTAGGTACTGTGAGTAAAGTGCAGGCTATGGCGCTTAGGCATGCCAAACACATATTAGATAATCAAGACCAGTGGTGATCCGCACTTTCTTTCTGAGTAAAAAACGCTTCCAGCATTGTGATGGAAGTGTGCTTTAGGAGGGATTCGTTGCTGTGTTGCGTCTGTTAGAAAAGGAAGCTCTTGGGACTGACTCTGCGGTAACTGCAATAGGCGTACATAGGGCTCTAGTATCATACGTCTATCCGTTGGACTATAGCAAGTTCTGTTTAAGGGAAACTCTTTCAGGCTGAATCGCACTTCTCACAGTGTCTTATCAGCGGAGGAATAGAGAAAGAAAAACTATGGACAGAGGGAACTTTGTGCCCTGAGACTGAAGGACCGGGTATGGAACCTAGGCCTCTATGACACATACTGGAAGGTCAACACCTGTGATGTTCCATTGTGTATAACTCGTCTCAAAACCCTTCAGATTTACGAGGGAACTGTGCTACAGTATTTTCCCAGGACAGGAATGAGTCTGTGCTAAGTTGGAAACTGTAAGACCTGTCCGTGGAGCAATCATAGAGAGTATTGTACAGGACCCTGACGGTTTATTCTTAGGAAGATATCTTTTCAGGGATCCTAGTTAAAGTGTGTTCTCATTCATTACAGTGTCTCCTCCTTTGAGGAATGATGATAGAACACGGACGGACTATGGGCATCTTAGGTACTCTGAGTAAAGTGCAGGCTATGGCGCTTAGGCATCCCAAACTCATATTGGATGCCCACGACCTGTGGTGATCCGCACTTTCTTTCAGTGTTAAAAACGCTTCCAACATTGTGAGGGAAGTGTGCTTTAGGAGGGATTCGTTGCAGTGTTGCGTCTGATAAAGAAGGAAGCTCTTGGGACTGACTATGCGATAACTGCAATAGGCGCACATAGGGCTCTAGTATCAGACGTCTATCCGTTGGACTATAGCAAGTTCTGTTTAAGGGAAACTCCATCAAACGGAATCGCACTTCTCACAGTGTGTTTTCAGAGGGGGAAAGGATATGGAACAAATAAGGGGAGGGAACGTTGTGCCCTGAGAGTGAATGACAGCTTATGGCACATAGGCCTCTACGACACATACTGGAAGGTCAACACCTGTGATGTTCCACTGTGTCTAGCTTGTCTCAAACACTTCAAATGTACGAGGGAACTTTGCTACTGTACGTTCTCACGACAGGTTTGAGTCTGTGCTCTGTAGGAAACATTAGGACCTGTCTGTGTAGCAATCATAAACTATCACATACAGGACCATGACAAGTGATTCTTAGGAAGGTATCTTTTCAGGGATCCTACTTAAAATGCGTTCTCATTCATCACAGAGTCTCCTCCTTTCAGGAATGATGACAGAACACGGACGGACTATGAGCACCTTAGGTACTGTGAGTAAAGTGCAGGCTATGGCGCTTAGAAATCCCAAACTCATATTGGATGCTCACGACCAGTGGTGATCCGCACTTTCTTTCAGTGTTAAAAACGCTTCCAACATTGTGAGGGAAGTGTGCTTTAGGAGGGATTCGTTGCACTGTTGCGTCTGTTAAAGAAGGAAGCGCTTGGGGCTGACTCAGCGGTAACTGCAATAGGCGCACATAGGGCTCTAGTAACAGAGGTCTATCCCTTGGACTATAGCAAGTTCTGTTTAAGGGAAAATCCTTCAGGCGGAATCGCAATTCTCCCAGTGTCTTTTTAATGGAGGAATGGAGGAAGAACAACTACGGAGAGAGGGAACGTTGTGCCCTTAGGGTGAAGGAAAGGGTATGGAACATAGGCCTCTAAGACACATACTGGAAGTCAACAGCTGTGATGTTCCACTGTGTCTAACTCGTCTCAAAACACTTAAAATGCAGGAGGAAACTCTGGTACTGTACGTTCTCACTTCAGGAATGAGTCTGTGCTAAGTTGGAAACTGGAGGGCCTGTGTGAGTAGCAATCATAGAGAGATTCGTACAGGACCCTTTCAGGTTATTCTTAGGAAGGTATCTTTTCAGGGATCCTACTTAAAATGTGTTCTCATTGATAATAGTGTCTCCTTCTTTGAGGAATAATGATAGAATGTGGACGGACCATGGGCACATTATATACTGTGAGTAAAGTGCAGGCTATGGCGCTTAAGCATCCCAAACACATATTCGATGATCAAACCAGTGGTGATCCCCACGTTCTTTCTCTGTAAAAAACGCTTTCAACATTGTGAGGGAAGTGTGCTTTAGGAGGGATTCGTTGCAGTGTTGCGTCTGTTAAAGAAGGAAGCTCTTGGGACTGACTCTGCGGTAACTGCAATAGGCGCACATAGGGCTCTAGTATCAGACGTCTATCCGTTGGACTATAGCAAGCTCTGTTTAAGGGAAACTCTTTCAGGCTGAATCGCACTTGTCACAGTGTCTTATCAGCGGAGGAATAGAGAAAGAACAACTATGGACAGAGGGAACGTTGTGCCCTGAGAGTGAAGGACCGGGTATGGAACATAGGCTTCTATGACACATACTGGAAGGTCAACACCTGTGATGTTTCATTGTGTCTAACTCGTGTCAAAACCCTTCAAATGTACGAGGGAACTGTGCTACAGTACTTTCCCACGACAATAATGAGTCTGTGCTAAGTTGGAAACTGTAGGACCTGTCTGTGCAGCAATCAGAGAGAGTATCGTACAGGACCCTGACGGGTTATTCTTAGGAAGGTATCTTTTCAGGGATCCTAGTTAAAGTGTGTTCTCATTCCTAACAGTGTCTCCTACTCTGAGGAATGATGATAGAATGCGGACGGACTTTGGGCACATTAAGTACTGTGAGTAAAGTGCAGGCTATGGCGCTTAGGCATCCCAAACACATATTAGATAATCAAGACCAGTGGTGATCCGCACTTTCTTTCTGAGTAAAAAACGCTTCCAGCATTGTGATGGAAGTGTGCTTCAGGAGGGATTCGTTGCTGTGTTGCGTCTGTTAGAAAAGGAAGCTCTTGGGACTGACTCTGCGGTAACTGCAATAGGCGTACATAGGGCTCTAGTATCATACGTCTATCCGTTGGACTATAGCAAGTTCTGTTTAAGGGAAACTCTTTCAGGCTGAATCGCACTTCTCAAAGTGTCTTATCAGCGGAGGAATAGAGAAAGAACAACTATGGACAGAGGGAACGTTTTGCCCTGAGAGTGAAGGACCGGGTATGGAACATAGGCCTCTATGACACATACTGGAAGGTCAACACCTGTGATGTTCCATTGTGTATAACTCGTCTCAAAACCCTTCAGATGTACGAGGGAACTGTGCTACAGTATTTTCTCAGGACAGGAATGAGTCTGTGCTAAGTTGGAAACTGTAAGACCTGTCCGTGTAGCAATCATAGAGAGTATTGTACAGGACCCTGACGGGTTATTCTTAGGAAGGTATCTTTTCAGGGATCCTAGTTAAAGTGTGTTCTCATTCATAACAGTGTCTCCTCCTTTGAGGAATGATGATAGAACACGGACGGACTATGGGCATCTTAGGTACTCTGAGTAAAGTGCAGGCTATGGCGCTTAGGCATCCCAAACTCATATTGGATGCTCACGACCAGTGGTGATCCGCATTTTCTTTCAGTGTTAAAAACGCTTCCAACATTGTAGGGAAGTGTGCTCTAGGAGGGATTCGTTGCAGTGTTGCGTCTGATAAAGAAGGAAGCTCTTGGGACTGACTCTGCGATAACTGCAATAGGCGCACATAGGGCTCTAGTATCAGACGTCTATCCGTTGGACTATAGCAAGTTCTGTTTAAGGGAAACTCCATCAAACGGAATCGCACTTCTCACAGTGTCTTTTCAGAGGGGGAAAGGATATAGAACAACTAAGGGGAGGGAACGTTGTGCCCTGAGAGTGAATGACAGCTTATGGCACATAGGCCTCTACGACACATACTGGAAGGTCAACACCTGTGATGTTCCACTGTGTCTAGCTCGTCTCAAACACTTCAAATGTACGAGGGAACTTTGCTACTGTACGTTCTCACGACAGGTTTGAGTCTGTGCTCTGTAGGAAACATTAGGAGCTGTCTGTGTAGCAATCATAAACTATCACATACAGGACCATGACAAGTGATTCTTAGGAAGGTATCTTTTCAGGGATCCTACTTAAAGTGCGTTCTCATTCATCACAGAGTCTCCTCCTTTCAGGAATGATGACAGAACACGGACGGACTATGGGCACCTTAGGTACTGTGAGTAAAGTGCAGGCTATGGCGCTTAGGCATCCCAAACTCATATTGGATGCTCACGACCAGTGGTGATCCGCACTTTCTTTCAGTGTTAAAAACGCTTCCAACATTGTGAGGGAAGTGTGCTTTAGGAGGGATTCTTTGCAGTGTTGCGTCTGTTAAAGAAGGAAGCGCTTGGGACTGACTCTGCGGTAACTGCAATAGGCGCACATAGGGCTCTAGTAACAGACGTCTATCCCTTGGACTATAGCAAGTTCTGTTTAAGGGAAACTCCTTCAGGCGGAATCGCACTTCTCCCAGTGTCTTATCAGCGGAGGAATAGAGAAAGAACAACTACGGAGAGAGGGAACGTTGTGCCCTTAGAGTGAAGGAAAGGGTATGGAACATAGGCCTCTAAGACACATCCTGGAAAGTCTACAGCTGTGATGTTCCACTGTGTCTAACTCGTCTCAAAACACTTAAAATGCAGGAGGGAACTGTGCTACTGTACATTCTCACTTCAGGAATGAGTCTGTGCTAAGTTGGAAACTGGAGGGCCTGTCTGAGTAGCAATCATAGAGAGATTCGTACAGGACCCTTTCAGGTTATTCTTAGGAAGGTATCTTTTCAGGGATCCACTTAAAATGTGTTCTCATTGATAATAGTATCTCCTTCTTTGAGGAATGATGATAGAATGTGGACGGACCATGGGCACATTATATACTGTGAGTAAAGTGCAGGCTATGGCGCTTAGGCATCCCAAACACATATTCGATGATCAAGACCAGTGGTGATCCCCACGTTCTTTCTCTGTAAAAAACGCTTTCAACATTGTGAGGGAAGTGTGCTTTAGGAGGGATTCGATGCAGTGTTGCGTCTGTTAAAGAAGGAAGCTCTTGGGACTGACTCTGCAGTAACTGCAATAGGCGCACATAGGGCTCTATTATCAGAAGTCTATCCGTTGGACTATAGCAAGCTCTGTTTAAGGGAAACTCTTTCAGGCTGAATCGCACTTCTCACAGTGTCTTATCAGCGGAGGAATAGAGAAAGAACAACTATGGACAGAGGGAACGTTGTGTCCTGAGAGTGAAGGACCGGGTATGGAACATAGTCTTCTATGACACATACTGGAAGGTCAACACCTGTGATGTTCCATTGTGTCGAACTCGTGTCAAAACCCTTCAAATGTACGAGGGAACTGTGCTACAGTACTTTCCCACGACAATAATGAGTCTGTGCTAAGTTGGAAACTGTAGGACCTGTCTGTGCAGCAATCAGAGAGAGTATCGTACAGGACCCTGACGGGTTATTCTTAGGAAGGTATCTTTTCAGGGATCCTAGTTAAAGTGTGTTCTCATTCTTAACAGTGTCTCCTACTCTGAGGAATGATGATAGAATGCGGACGGACTTTGGGCACATTAGGTACTGTGAGTAAAGTGCAGGCTATGGCGATTAGGCATCCCAAACACATATTAGATAATCAAGACCAGTGGTGATCCGCACTTTCTTTCTGAGTAAAAAACGCTTCCAGCATTGTGATGGAAGTGTGCTTTAGGAGGGATTCGTTGCTGTGTTGCGTCTGTTAGAAAAGGAAGCTCTTGGGACTGACTCTGCGGTAACGGCAATAGGCGTACATAGGGCTCTAGTATCATACGTCTCTCCGTTGGACTATAGCAAGTTCTGTATAAGGGAAACTCTTTCAGGCTGAATCGCACTTCTCACAGTGTCTTATCAGCGGAGGAATAGAGAAAGAACAACTATGGACAGAGGGAACGTTTTGCCCTGAGAGTGAAGGACCGGGTATGGAACATAGGCCTCTATGACACATACTGGAAGGTCAACACCTGTGATGTTCCACTGTGTCTAGCTTGTCTCAAACACTTCAAATGTACGAGGAAATTTTGCTACTGTACGTTCTCACGACAGGTTTGAGTCTGTGCTCTGTAGGAAACATTAGGACCTGTCTGTGTAGCAATCATAAACTATCACATACAGGAACATGACAAGTGATTCTTAGGAAGGTATCTTTTCAGGGATCCTACATAAAGTGCGTTCTCATTCATCACAGAGTCTCCCCTTTCAGGAATGATACAGAACACGGACGCACTATGGGCACCTTAGGTACTGTGAGTAAAGTGCAGGCTATGGCGCTTAGGCATCCCAAACTCATTTTGGAAGCTCACGACCAGTGGTGACGCGCACTTTCTTTCAGTGTTAAAAACGCTTCCAACATTGTGAGGGAAGTGTGCTTTAGGAGGGATTCGTTGCACTGTTGCGTCTGTTAAAGAAGGAAGCGCTTGGGACTGACTCTGCGGTAACTGCAATAGGCTCACATAGGGCTCTAGTAACAGACGTCTATCCCTTGGACTATAACAAGTTCTGTTTAAGGGAAACTCCTTCAGGTGGAATCGCACTTCTCCCAGTGTCTTTTTAATGGAGGAATGGAGAAAGAACAACTACGGAGAGAGGGAACGTTGTGCCCTTAGAGTGAAGGAAAGGGTATGGAACATAGGCCTCTAAGACACATACTGGAAAGTCAACAGCTGTGATGTTCCACTGTGTCTAACTCGTCTCAAAACACTTAAAATGCATTAGGGAACTGTGCTACTGTACGTTCTCACGTCAGGAATGAGTCTGTGCTAAGTTGGAAACTGGAGGGCCTGTCTGAGTAGCAATCATAGAGAGATTCGTACAGGACCCTTTCAGGTTATTCTTAGGAAGGTATCTTTTCAGGGATCCTACTTAAAATGTGTTCTCATTGATAATAGTATCTCCTTCTTTGAGGAATGATGATAGAATGTGGACGGACCATGGCCACATTATATACTGTGAGTAAAGTGCAGGCTATGGCGCTTAGGCATCCCAAACACATATTCGATGATCAAGACCAGTGGTGATCCCCACGTTCTTTCTCTGTAAAAAACGCTTTCAACATTGTGAGGGAAGTGTGCTTTAGGAGGGATTCGTTGCAGTGTTGCGTCTGTTAAAGAAGGAAGCTCTTGGGACTGACTCTGCGGTAACTGCAATAGGCGCACATAGGGCTCTAGTATCAGACGTCTATCCGTTGGACTATAGCAAGCTCTGTTTAAGGGAAACTCTTTCAGGCTGAATCGCACTTCTCACAGTGTCTTATCAGCGGAGGAATAGAGAAAGAACAACTATGGACAGAGGGAACGTTGTGCCCTGAGAGTGAAGGACCGGGTATGGAACATAGGCTTCTATGACACATACTGGAATGTCAACACCTGTGATGTTCCATTGTGTCTAACTTGTGTAAAAACCCTTCAAATGTACGAGGGAACTGTGCCACAGTACTTTCCCACGACAATAATGAGTCTGTGCTAAGTTGGAAACTGTAGGACCTGTCTGTGCAGCAATCAGAGAGAGTAACGTACAGGACCCAGACGGGTTATTCTTAGGAAGGAATCTTTTCAGGGATCCTAGTTAAAGTGTGTTCTCATTCATAACATTGTCTCCTACTCTGAGGAATGATGATAGAATGCGGACGGACTTTGGGCACATTAGGTACTGTGAGTAAAGTGCAGGCTATGCACTTAGGCATTCCAAACACGTATTAGATAATCAAGACCAGTGGTGATCCGCACTTTCTTTCTGAGTAAAAAACGCTTCAGCATTGTGATGGAATGTGCTTTAGGAGGGATTCGTTGCTGTGTTGCGTCTGTTAGAAAAGGAAGCTCTTGGGACTGACTCTGCGGTAACTGCAATAGGCGTACATAGGGCTCTAGTATCATACGTCTATCCGTTGGACCATAGCAAGTTCTGTTTAAGGGAAACTCTTTCAGGCTGAATCGCACTTCTCACAGTGTCTTATCAGCGGAGGAATAGAGAAAGAACAACTATGGACAGAGGGAACGTTTTGCCCTGAGAGTGAAGGACCGGGTATGGAACATAGGCCTCTATGACACATACTGGAAGGTCAACACCTGTGATGTTCCATTGTGTATAACTCGTCTCAAAACCCTTCAGATGTACGAGGGAACTGTGCTACAGTATTTTCCCAGGACAGGTATGAGTCTGTGCTAAGTTGGAAACTGTAAGACCTGTCCGTGGAGCAATCATAGAGAGTATTGTACAGGACCCTGACGGTTTATTCTTAGGAAGGTATCTTTTCAGGGATCCTAGTTAAAGTGTGTTCTCATTCATTACAGTGTCTCCTCCTTTGAGGAATGATGATAGAACACGGACGGACTATGGGCAACTTAGGTACTCTGAGTAAAGTGCAGGCTATGGCGCTTAGGCATCCCTAACTCATATTGGATGCTCACGACCAGTGGTGATCCGCACTTTCTTTCAGTGTTAAAAACGCTTCCAACATTGTGATGGAAGTGTGCTTTAGGAGGGATTCGTTGCAGTGTTGCGTCTGATAAAGAAGGAAGCTCTTGGGACTGACTCTGCGATAACTGCAATAGGCGCACATAGGGCTCTAGTATCAGACGTCTATCCGTTGGACTATAGCAAGTTCTGTTTAAGGGAAACTCCATCAAACGGAATCGCACTTTTCAAGGTGTGTTTTCAGAGGGGGAAAGGATATAGAACAAATAAGGGGAGGGAACGTTGTGCCCTGAGAGTGAATGACAGCTTATGGCACATAGGCCTCTATGACACATACTGGAAGGTCAACACCTGTGATGTTCCACTGTGTCTAGCTCGTCTCAAACACTTCAAATGTACGAGGGAACTTTGCTACTGTACATTCTCACGACAGGTTTGAGTCTGTGCTCTGTAGGAAACATTAGGACCTGTCTGTGTAGCAATCATAAACTATCACATACAGGACCATGACAAGTGATTCTAAGGAAGGTATCTTTTCAGGGATCCTACTTAAAGTACGTTCTCATTCATCACAGGGTCTCCTCCTTTCAGGAATGATGATAGAACACGGACGGACTATGGGCACCTTAGGTACTGTGAGTAAAGTGCAGGCTATGGCGCTTAGGCATCCCAAACTCATATTGGATGCTCACGACCAGTGGTGATCGGCACTTTCTTTCAGTGTTAAAAACGCTTCCAACATTGTGAGGGAAGTGTGCTTTAGGAGGGATTCGTTGCACTGTTGCGTCTGTTAAAGAAGGAAGCGCTTGGGACTGACTCTGCGGTAACTGCAATAGGCGCACATAGGGCTCTAGTAACAGACGTCTATCCCTTGGACTATAGCAAGTTCTGTTTAAGGGAAACTCCTTCAGGCGGAATCACACTTCTCCCAGTGTCTTTTTAATGGAGGAATGGAGAAAGAACAACTACGGAGAGAAGGAACGTTGTGCCCTTAGAGTGAAGGAAAGGGTATGGAACATAGGCCTCTAAGACACATACTGGAAAGTCAACAGCTGTGATGTTCCACTGTGTCTAACTCGTCTCAAAACACTTAAAATGCAGGAGGGAACTGTGCTACTGTACGTTCTCACTTCAGGAATGAGTCTGTGCTAAGTTGGAAACTGGAGGGCCTGTCTGAGTAGCAATCATAGAGAGATTCGTACAGGACCCTTTCAGGTTATTCTTAGGAAGGTATCTTTTCAGGGATCCACTTAAAATGTGTTCTCATTGATAATAGTATCTCCTTCTTTGAGGAATGATGATAGAATGTGGACGGACCATGGGCACATTATATACTGTGAGTAAAGTGCAGGCTATGGCGCTTAGGCATCCCAAACACATATTCGATGATCAAGACCAGTGGTGATCCCCACGTTCTTTCTCTGTAAAAAACGCTTTCAACATTGTGAGGGAAGTGTGCTTTAGGAGGGATTCGTTGCAGTGTTGCGTCTGTTAAAGAAGGAAGCTCTTGGGACTGACTCTGCAGTAACTGCAATAGGCGCACATAGGGCTCTAGTATCAGACGTCTATCCGTTGGACTATAGCAAGCTCTGTTTAAGGGAAACTCTTTCAGGCTGAATCGCACTTCTCACAGTGTCTTATCAGCGGAGGAATAGAGAAAGAACAACTTTGGACAGAGGGAACGTTGTGCCCTGAGAGTGAAGGACCGGGTATGGAACATAGGCTTCTATGACACATACTGGAAGGTCAACACCTGTGATGTTCCATTGTGTCTAACTCGTGTCAAAACCCTTCAAATGTACGAGGGAACTGTGCTACAGTACTTTCCCACGACAATAATGAGTCTGTGCTAAGTTGGAAACTGTAGGACCTGTCTGTGCAGCAATCAGAGAGAGTATCGTACAGGACCCTGACGGGTTATTCTTAGGAAGGTATCTTTTCAGGGATCCTAGTTAAAGTGTGTTCTCATTCTTAACAGTGTCTCCTACTCTGAGGAATGATGATAGAATGCGGACGGACTTTGGGCACATTAGGTACTGTGAGTAAAGTGCAGGCTATGGCGCTTAGGCATGCCAAACACATATTAGATAATCAAGACCAGTGGTGATCCGCACTTTCTTTCTGAGTAAAAAACGCTTCCAGCATTGTGATGGAAGTGTGCTTTAGGAGGGATTCGTTGCTGTGTTGCGTCTGTTAGAAAAGGAAGCTCTTGGGACTGACTCTGCGGTAACTGCAATAGGCGTACATAGGGCTCTAGTATCATACGTCTATCCGTTGGACTATAGCAAGTTCTGTTTAAGGGAAACTCTTTCAGGCTGAATCGCACTTCTCACAGTGTCTTATCAGCGGAGGAATAGAGAAAGAACAACTATGGACAGAGGGAACGTTTTGCCCTGAGAGTGAAGGACCGGGTATGGAACATAGGCCTCTATGACACATACTGTAAGGTCAACACCTGTGATGTTACACTGTGTCTAGCTTTTCTCAAACACTTCAAATGTACGAGGAAACTTTGCTACTGTACGTTCTCACGACAGGTTTGAGTCTGTGCTCTGTAGGAAACATTAGGACCTGTCTGTGTAGCAATCATAAACTATCACATACAGGACCATGACAAGTGATTCTTAGGAAGGTATCTTTTCAGGGATCCTACTTAAAGTCTGTTCTCATTCATCACAGAGTCTCCTCCTTTCAGGAATGATGACAGAACACGGACGGACTATGGGCACCTTAGGTACTGTGAGTAAAGTGCAGGCTATGGCGCTTAGGCATCCCAAACTCATATTGGAAGGTCACGACCAGTGGTGATCCGCACTTTCTTTCAGTGTTAAAAACGCTTCCAACATTGTGAGGGAAGTGTGCTTTAGGAGGGATTCGTTGCAGTGTGGCGTCTGTTAAAGAAGGAAGCGCTTGGGACTGACTCTGCCGTAACTGCAATAGGCGCACATAGGGCTCTAGTAACAGACGTCTATCCCTTGGACTATAGCAAGTTCTGTTTAAGGGAAACTCCTTCAGGCGGAATCGCACTTCTCCCTGTGTCTTTTTAATGGAGGAATGGAGGAAGAACAACTACGGAGAGAGGGAACGTTGTGCCCTTAAGGTGAAGGAACGGGTATGGAACATAGGCCTCTAAGACACTTACTGGAAGTCAACAGCTGTGATATTCCACTGTGTCTAACTCGTCGAAAAACACTTAAAATGCAGGAGGGAACTGTGCTACTGTACGTTCTCACTTCAGGAATGAGTCTGTGCTAAGTTGGAAACTGGAGGGCCTGTCTGAGTAGCAATCATAGAGAGATTCGTACAGGACCCTTTCAGGTTATTCTTAGGAAGGTATCTTTTCAGGGATCCTACTTAAAATGTGTTCTCATTGATAATAGTATCTCCTTCTTTGAGGAATGATGATAGAATGTGGACGGACCATGGGCACATTATATACTGTGTGTAAAGTGCAGGCTATGGCGCTTAGGCATCCCAAACACATATTCGATGATCAAGACCAGTGGTGATCCCCACGTTCTTTCTCTGTAAAAAATGCTTTCAACATTGTGAGGGAAGTGTGCTTTAGGAGGGATTCGTTGCAGTGTTGCGTCTGTTAAAGAAGGAAGCTCTTGGGACTGACTCTGAGGTAACTGCAATAGGCGCACATAGGGCTCTAGTGTCAGACGTCTATCCGTTGGACTATAGCAAGCTCTGTTTAAGGGAAACTCTTTCAGGCTGAATCGCACTTCTCACAGTGTCTTATCAGCGGAGGAATAGAGAAAGAACAACTATGGACAGAGGGAACGTTGTGCCCTGAGAGTGAAGGACCGGGTATGGAACATAGGCTTCTATGACACATACTGGAAGGTCAACACCTGTGATGTTCCATTGTGTCTAACTCGTGTCAAAACCCTTCAAATGTACGAGGGAACTGTGCTACAGTACTTTCCCACGACAATAATGAGTCTGTGCTAAGTTGGAAACTGTAGGACCTGTCTGTGCAGCAATCAGAGAGAGTATCGTACAGGACCCTGACGGGTTATTCTTAGGAAGGTATCTTTTCAGGGATCCTAGTTAAAGTGTGTTCTCATTCTTAACAGTGTCTCCTACTCTGAGGAATGATGATAGAATGCGGACGGACTTTGGGCACATTAGGTACTGTGAGTAAAGTGCAGGCTATGGCGCTTAGGCATGCCAAACACATATTAGATAATCAAGACCAGTGGTGATCCGCACTTTCTTTCTGAGTAAAAAACGCTTCCAGCATTGTGATGGAAGTGTGCTTTAGGAGGGATTCGTTGCTGTGTTGCGTCTGTTAGAAAAGGAAGCTCTTGGGACTGACTCTGCGGTAACTGCAATAGGCGTACATAGGGCTCTAGTATCATACGTCTATCCGTTGGACTATAGCAAGTTCTGTTTAAGGGAAACTCTTTCAGGCTGAATCGCACTTCTCACAGTGTCTTATCAGCGGAGGAATAGAGAAAGAAAAACTATGGACAGAGGGAACTTTGTGCCCTGAGACTGAAGGACCGGGTATGGAACCTAGGCCTCTATGACACATACTGGAAGGTCAACACCTGTGATGTTCCATTGTGTATAACTCGTCTCAAAACCCTTCAGATTTACGAGGGAACTGTGCTACAGTATTTTCCCAGGACAGGAATGAGTCTGTGCTAAGTTGGAAACTGTAAGACCTGTCCGTGGAGCAATCATAGAGAGTATTGTACAGGACCCTGACGGTTTATTCTTAGGAAGATATCTTTTCAGGGATCCTAGTTAAAGTGTGTTCTCATTCATTACAGTGTCTCCTCCTTTGAGGAATGATGATAGAACACGGACGGACTATGGGCATCTTAGGTACTCTGAGTAAAGTGCAGGCTATGGCGCTTAGGCATCCCAAACTCATATTGGATGCCCACGACCTGTGGTGATCCGCACTTTCTTTCAGTGTTAAAAACGCTTCCAACATTGTGAGGGAAGTGTGCTTTAGGAGGGATTCGTTGCAGTGTTGCGTCTGATAAAGAAGGAAGCTCTTGGGACTGACTATGCGATAACTGCAATAGGCGCACATAGGGCTCTAGTATCAGACGTCTATCCGTTGGACTATAGCAAGTTCTGTTTAAGGGAAACTCCATCAAACGGAATCGCACTTCTCACAGTGTGTTTTCAGAGGGGGAAAGGATATGGAACAAATAAGGGGAGGGAACGTTGTGCCCTGAGAGTGAATGACAGCTTATGGCACATAGGCCTCTACGACACATACTGGAAGGTCAACACCTGTGATGTTCCACTGTGTCTAGCTTGTCTCAAACACTTCAAATGTACGAGGGAACTTTGCTACTGTACGTTCTCACGACAGGTTTGAGTCTGTGCTCTGTAGGAAACATTAGGACCTGTCTGTGTAGCAATCATAAACTATCACATACAGGACCATGACAAGTGATTCTTAGGAAGGTATCTTTTCAGGGATCCTACTTAAAATGCGTTCTCATTCATCACAGAGTCTCCTCCTTTCAGGAATGATGACAGAACACGGACGGACTATGAGCACCTTAGGTACTGTGAGTAAAGTGCAGGCTATGGCGCTTAGAAATCCCAAACTCATATTGGATGCTCACGACCAGTGGTGATCCGCACTTTCTTTCAGTGTTAAAAACGCTTCCAACATTGTGAGGGAAGTGTGCTTTAGGAGGGATTCGTTGCACTGTTGCGTCTGTTAAAGAAGGAAGCGCTTGGGGCTGACTCAGCGGTAACTGCAATAGGCGCACATAGGGCTCTAGTAACAGAGGTCTATCCCTTGGACTATAGCAAGTTCTGTTTAAGGGAAAATCCTTCAGGCGGAATCGCAATTCTCCCAGTGTCTTTTTAATGGAGGAATGGAGGAAGAACAACTACGGAGAGAGGGAACGTTGTGCCCTTAGGGTGAAGGAAAGGGTATGGAACATAGGCCTCTAAGACACATACTGGAAGTCAACAGCTGTGATGTTCCACTGTGTCTAACTCGTCTCAAAACACTTAAAATGCAGGAGGAAACTCTGGTACTGTACGTTCTCACTTCAGGAATGAGTCTGTGCTAAGTTGGAAACTGGAGGGCCTGTGTGAGTAGCAATCATAGAGAGATTCGTACAGGACCCTTTCAGGTTATTCTTAGGAAGGTATCTTTTCAGGGATCCTACTTAAAATGTGTTCTCATTGATAATAGTGTCTCCTTCTTTGAGGAATAATGATAGAATGTGGACGGACCATGGGCACATTATATACTGTGAGTAAAGTGCAGGCTATGGCGCTTAAGCATCCCAAACACATATTCGATGATCAAACCAGTGGTGATCCCCACGTTCTTTCTCTGTAAAAAACGCTTTCAACATTGTGAGGGAAGTGTGCTTTAGGAGGGATTCGTTGCAGTGTTGCGTCTGTTAAAGAAGGAAGCTCTTGGGACTGACTCTGCGGTAACTGCAATAGGCGCACATAGGGCTCTAGTATCAGACGTCTATCCGTTGGACTATAGCAAGCTCTGTTTAAGGGAAACTCTTTCAGGCTGAATCGCACTTGTCACAGTGTCTTATCAGCGGAGGAATAGAGAAAGAACAACTATGGACAGAGGGAACGTTGTGCCCTGAGAGTGAAGGACCGGGTATGGAACATAGGCTTCTATGACACATACTGGAAGGTCAACACCTGTGATGTTTCATTGTGTCTAACTCGTGTCAAAACCCTTCAAATGTACGAGGGAACTGTGCTACAGTACTTTCCCACGACAATAATGAGTCTGTGCTAAGTTGGAAACTGTAGGACCTGTCTGTGCAGCAATCAGAGAGAGTATCGTACAGGACCCTGACGGGTTATTCTTAGGAAGGTATCTTTTCAGGGATCCTAGTTAAAGTGTGTTCTCATTCCTAACAGTGTCTCCTACTCTGAGGAATGATGATAGAATGCGGACGGACTTTGGGCACATTAAGTACTGTGAGTAAAGTGCAGGCTATGGCGCTTAGGCATCCCAAACACATATTAGATAATCAAGACCAGTGGTGATCCGCACTTTCTTTCTGAGTAAAAAACGCTTCCAGCATTGTGATGGAAGTGTGCTTCAGGAGGGATTCGTTGCTGTGTTGCGTCTGTTAGAAAAGGAAGCTCTTGGGACTGACTCTGCGGTAACTGCAATAGGCGTACATAGGGCTCTAGTATCATACGTCTATCCGTTGGACTATAGCAAGTTCTGTTTAAGGGAAACTCTTTCAGGCTGAATCGCACTTCTCAAAGTGTCTTATCAGCGGAGGAATAGAGAAAGAACAACTATGGACAGAGGGAACGTTTTGCCCTGAGAGTGAAGGACCGGGTATGGAACATAGGCCTCTATGACACATACTGGAAGGTCAACACCTGTGATGTTCCATTGTGTATAACTCGTCTCAAAACCCTTCAGATGTACGAGGGAACTGTGCTACAGTATTTTCTCAGGACAGGAATGAGTCTGTGCTAAGTTGGAAACTGTAAGACCTGTCCGTGTAGCAATCATAGAGAGTATTGTACAGGACCCTGACGGGTTATTCTTAGGAAGGTATCTTTTCAGGGATCCTAGTTAAAGTGTGTTCTCATTCATAACAGTGTCTCCTCCTTTGAGGAATGATGATAGAACACGGACGGACTATGGGCATCTTAGGTACTCTGAGTAAAGTGCAGGCTATGGCGCTTAGGCATCCCAAACTCATATTGGATGCTCACGACCAGTGGTGATCCGCATTTTCTTTCAGTGTTAAAAACGCTTCCAACATTGTAGGGAAGTGTGCTCTAGGAGGGATTCGTTGCAGTGTTGCGTCTGATAAAGAAGGAAGCTCTTGGGACTGACTCTGCGATAACTGCAATAGGCGCACATAGGGCTCTAGTATCAGACGTCTATCCGTTGGACTATAGCAAGTTCTGTTTAAGGGAAACTCCATCAAACGGAATCGCACTTCTCACAGTGTCTTTTCAGAGGGGGAAAGGATATAGAACAACTAAGGGGAGGGAACGTTGTGCCCTGAGAGTGAATGACAGCTTATGGCACATAGGCCTCTACGACACATACTGGAAGGTCAACACCTGTGATGTTCCACTGTGTCTAGCTCGTCTCAAACACTTCAAATGTACGAGGGAACTTTGCTACTGTACGTTCTCACGACAGGTTTGAGTCTGTGCTCTGTAGGAAACATTAGGAGCTGTCTGTGTAGCAATCATAAACTATCACATACAGGACCATGACAAGTGATTCTTAGGAAGGTATCTTTTCAGGGATCCTACTTAAAGTGCGTTCTCATTCATCACAGAGTCTCCTCCTTTCAGGAATGATGACAGAACACGGACGGACTATGGGCACCTTAGGTACTGTGAGTAAAGTGCAGGCTATGGCGCTTAGGCATCCCAAACTCATATTGGATGCTCACGACCAGTGGTGATCCGCACTTTCTTTCAGTGTTAAAAACGCTTCCAACATTGTGAGGGAAGTGTGCTTTAGGAGGGATTCTTTGCAGTGTTGCGTCTGTTAAAGAAGGAAGCGCTTGGGACTGACTCTGCGGTAACTGCAATAGGCGCACATAGGGCTCTAGTAACAGACGTCTATCCCTTGGACTATAGCAAGTTCTGTTTAAGGGAAACTCCTTCAGGCGGAATCGCACTTCTCCCAGTGTCTTATCAGCGGAGGAATAGAGAAAGAACAACTACGGAGAGAGGGAACGTTGTGCCCTTAGAGTGAAGGAAAGGGTATGGAACATAGGCCTCTAAGACACATCCTGGAAAGTCAACAGCTGTGATGTTCCACTGTGTCTAACTCGTCTCAAAACACTTAAAATGCAGGAGGGAACTGTGCTACTGTACATTCTCACTTCAGGAATGAGTCTGTGCTAAGTTGGAAACTGGAGGGCCTGTCTGAGTAGCAATCATAGAGAGATTCGTACAGGACCCTTTCAGGTTATTCTTAGGAAGGTATCTTTTCAGGGATCCACTTAAAATGTGTTCTCATTGATAATAGTATCTCCTTCTTTGAGGAATGATGATAGAATGTGGACGGACCATGGGCACATTATATACTGTGAGTAAAGTGCAGGCTATGGCGCTTAGGCATCCCAAACACATATTCGATGATCAAGACCAGTGGTGATCCCCACGTTCTTTCTCTGTAAAAAACGCTTTCAACATTGTGAGGGAAGTGTGCTTTAGGAGGGATTTGTTGCAGTGTTGCGTCTGTTAAAGAAGGAAGCTCTTGGGACTGACTCTGCAGTAACTGCAATAGGCGCACATAGGGCTCTAGTATCAGACGTCTATCCGTTGGACTATAGCAAGATCTGTTTAAGGGAAACTCTTTCAGGCTGAATCGCACTTCTCACAGTGTCTTATCAGCGGAGGAATAGAGAAAGAACAACTTTGGACAGAGGGAACGTTGTGCCCTGAGAGTGAAGGACCGGGTATGGAACATAGGCTTCTATGACACATACTGGAAGGTCAACACCTGTGATGTTCCATTGTGTCTAACTCGTGTCAAAACCCTTCAAATGTACGAGGGAACTGTGCTACAGTACTTTCCCACGACAATAATGAGTCTGTGCTAAGTTGGAAACTGTAGGACCTGTCTGTGCAGCAATCAGAGAGAGTATCGTACAGGACCCTGACGGGTTATTCTTAGGAAGGTATCTTTTCAGGGATCCTAGTTAAAGTGTGTTCTCATTCTTAACAGTGTCTCCTACTCTGAGGAATGATGATAGAATGCGGACGGACTTTGGGCACATTAGGTACTGTGAGTAAAGAGCAGGCTATGGCGCTTAGGCATGCCAAACACATATTAGATAATCAAGACCAGTGGTGATCCGCACTTTCTTTCTGAGTAAAAAACGCTTCCAGCATTGTGATGGAAGTGTGCTTTAGGAGGGATTCGTTGCTGTGTTGCGTCTGTTAGAAAAGGAAGCTCTTGGGACTGACTCTGCGGTAACTGCAATAGGCGTACATAGGGCTCTAGTATCATACGTCTATCCGTTGGACTATAGCAAGTTCTGTTTAAGGGAAACTCTTTCAGGCTGAATCGCACTTCTCACAGTGTCTTATCAGCGGAGGAATAGAGAAAGAACAACTATGGACAGAGGGAACGTTTTGCCCTGAGAGTGAAGGACCGGTTATGGAACATAGGCCTCTATGACACATACTGGAAGGTCAACACCTGTGATGTTACACTGTGTCTAGCTTGTCTCAAACACTTCAAATGTACGAGGAAACTTTGCTACTGTACGTTCTCACGACAGGTTTGAGTCTGTGCTCTGTAGGAAACATTAGGACCTGTCTGTGTAGCAATCATAAACTATCACATACAGGACCATGACAAGTGATTCTTAGGAAGGTATCTTTTCAGGGATCCTACTTAAAGTGCGTTCTCATTCATCACAGAGTCTCCTCCTTTCAGGAATGATGACAGAACACGGACGGACTATGGGCACCTTAGGTACTGTGAGTAAAGTGCAGGCTATGGCGCTTAGGCATCCCAAACTCATATTGGAAGGTCACGACCAGTGGTGATCCGCACTTTCTTTCAGTGTTAAAAACGCTTCCAACATTGTGAGGGAAGTGTGCTTTAGGAGGGATTCGTTGCAGTGTTGCGTCTGTTAAAGAAGGAAGCGCTTGGGACTGACTCTGCCGTAACTGCAATAGGCGCACATAGGGCTCTAGTAACAGACGTCTATCCCTTGGACTATAGCAAGTTCTGTTTAAGGGAAACTCCTTCAGGCGGAATCGCACTTCTCCCTGTGTCTTTTTAATGGAGGAATGGAGGAAGAACAACTACGGAGAGAGGGAACGTTGTGCCCTTAAGGTGAAGGAACGGGTATGGAACATAGGCCTCTAAGACACTTACTGGAAGTCAACAGCTGTGATATTCCACTGTGTCTAACTCGTCGAAAAACACTTAAAATGCAGGAGGGAACTGTGCTACTGTACGTTCTCACTTCAGGAATGAGTCTGTGCTAAGTTGGAAACTGGAGGGCCTGTCTGAGTAGCAATCATAGAGAGATTCGTACAGGACCCTTTCAGGTTATTCTTAGGAAGGTATCTTTTCAGGGATCCTACTTAAAATGTGTTCTCATTGATAATAGTATCTCCTTCTTTGAGGAATGATGATAGAATGTGGACGGACCATGGGCACATTATATACTGTGTGTAAAGTGCAGGCTATGGCGCTTAGGCATCCCAAACACATATTCGATGATCAAGACCAGTGGTGATCCCCACGTTCTTTCTCTGTAAAAAATGCTTTCAACATTGTGAGGGAAGTGTGCTTTAGGAGGGATTCGTTGCAGTGTTGCGTCTGTTAAAGAAGGAAGCTCTTGGGACTGACTCTGAGGTAACTGCAATAGGCGCACATAGGGCTCTAGTGTCAGACGTCTATCCGTTGGACTATAGCAAGCTCTGTTTAAGGGAAACTCTTTCAGGCTGAATCGCACTTCTCACAGTGTCTTATCAGCGGAGGAATAGAGAAAGAACAACTATGGACAGAGGGAACGTTGTGCCCTGAGAGTGAAGGACCGGGTATGGAACATAGGCTTCTATGACACATACTGGAAGGTCAACACCTGTGATGTTCCATTGTGTCTAACTCGTGTCAAAACCCTTCAAATGTACGAGGGAACTGTGCTACAGTACTTTCCCACGACAATAATGAGTCTGTGCTAAGTTGGAAACTGTAGGACCTGTCTGTGCAGCAATCAGAGAGAGTATCGTACAGGACCCTGACGGGTTATTCTTAGGAAGGTATCTTTTCAGGGATCCTAGTTAAAGTGTGTTCTCATTCTTAACAGTGTCTCCTACTCTGAGGAATGATGATAGAATGCGGACGGACTTTGGGCACATTAGGTACTGTGAGTAAAGTGCAGGCTATGGCGCTTAGGCATGCCAAACACATATTAGATAATCAAGACCAGTGGTGATCCGCACTTTCTTTCTGAGTAAAAAACGCTTCCAGCATTGTGATGGAAGTGTGCTTTAGGAGGGATTCGTTGCTGTGTTGCGTCTGTTAGAAAAGGAAGCTCTTGGGACTGACTCTGCGGTAACTGCAATAGGCGTACATAGGGCTCTAGTATCATACGTCTATCCGTTGGACTATAGCAAGTTCTGTTTAAGGGAAACTCTTTCAGGCCGAATCGCACTTCTCACAGTGTCTTATCAGCGGAGGAATAGAGAAAGAAAAACTATGGACAGAGGGAACGTTGTGCCCTGAGACTGAAGGACCGGGTATGGAACCTAGGCCTCTATGACACATACTGGAAGGTCAACACCTGTGATGTTCCATTGTGTATAACTCGTCTCAAAACCCTTCAGATGTACGAGGGAACTGTGCTACAGTATTTTCCCAGGACAGGAATGAGTCTGTGCTAAGTTGGAAACTGTAAGACCTGTCCGTGGAGCAATCATAGAGAGTATTGTACAGGACCCTGACGGTTTATTCTTAGGAAGATATCTTTTCAGGGATCCTAGTTAAAGTGTGTTCTCATTCATTACAGTGTCTCCTCCTTTGAGGAATGATGATAGAACACGGACGGACTATGGGCATCTTAGGTACTCTGAGTAAAGTGCAGGCTATGGCGCTTAGGCATCCCAAACTCATATTGGATGCCCACGACCTGTGGTGATCCGCACTTTCTTTCAGTGTTAAAAACGCTTCCAACATTGTGAGGGAAGTGTGCTTTAGGAGGGATTCGTTGCAGTGTTGCGTCTGATAAAGAAGGAAGCTCTTGGGACTGACTATGCGATAACTGCAATAGGCGCACATAGGGCTCTAGTATCAGACGTCTATCCGTTGGACTATAGCAAGTTCTGTTTAAGGGAAACTCCATCAAACGGAATCGCACTTCTCACAGTGTGTTTTCAGAGGGGGAAAGGATATGGAACAAATAAGGTGAGGGAACGTTGTGCCCTGAGAGTGAATGACAGCTTATGGCACATAGGCCTCTACGACACATACTGGAAGGTCAACACCTGTGATGTTCCACTGTGTCTAGCTTGTCTCAAACACTTCAAATGTACGAGGGAACTTTGCTACTGTACGTTCTCACGACAGGTTTGAGTCTGTGCTCTGTAGGAAACATTAGGACCTGTCTGTGTAGCAATCATAAACTATCACATACAGGACCATGACAAGTGATTCTTAGGAAGGTATCTTTTCAGGGATCCTACTTAAAATGCGTTCTCATTTATCACAGAGTCTCCTCCTTTCAGGAATCATGACAGAACACGGACGGACTATGAGCACCTTAGGTACTGTGAGTAAAGTGCAGGCTATGGCGCTTAGAAATCCCAAACTCATATTGGATGCTCACGACCAGTGGTGATCCGCACTTTCTTTCAGTGTTAAAAACGCTTCCAACATTGTGAGGGAAGTGTGCTTTAGGAGGGATTCGTTGCACTGTTGCGTCTGTTAAAGAAGGAAGCGCTTGGGGCTGACTCAGCGGTAACTGCAATAGGCGCACATAGGGCTCTAGTAACAGAGGTCTATCCCTTGGACTATAGCAAGTTCTGTTTAAGGGAAAATCCTTCAGGCGGAATCGCAATTCTCCCAGTGTCTTTTTAATGGAGGAATGGAGGAAGAACAACTACGGAGAGAGGGAACGTTGTGCCCTTAGGGTGAAGGAAAGGGTATGGAACATAGGCCTCTAAGACACATACTGGAAGTCAACAGCTGTGATGTTCCACTGTGTCTAACTCGTCTCAAAACACTTAAAATGCAGGAGGAAACTCTGGTACTGTACGTTCTCACTTCAGGAATGAGTCTGTGCTAAGTTGGAAACTGGAGGTCCTGTGTGAGTAGCAATCATAGAGAGATTCGTACAGGACCCTTTAGGTTATTCTTAGGAAGGTATCTTTTCAGGGATCCTACTTAAAATGTGTTCTCATTGATAATAGTGTCTCCTTCTTTGAGGAATAATGATAGAATGTGGACGGACCATGGGCACATTATATACTGTGAGTAAAGTGCAGGCTATGGCGCTTAAGCATCCCAAACACATATTCGATGATCAAACCAGTGGTGATCCCCACGTTCTTTCTCTGTAAAAAACGCTTTCAACATTGTGAGGGAAGTGTGCTTTAGGAGGGATTCGTTGCAGTGTTGCGTCTGTTAAAGAAGGAAGCTCTTGGGACTGACTCTGCGGTAACTGCAATAGGCGCACATAGGGCTCTAGTATCAGACGTCTATCCGTTGGACTATAGCAAGCTCTGTTTAAGGGAAACTCTTTCAGGCTAAATCGCACTTCTCACAGTGTCTTATCAGCGGAGGAATAGAGAAAGAACAACTATGGACAGAGGGAACGTTGTGCCCTGAGAGTGAAGGACCGGGTATGGAACATAGGCTTCTATGACACATACTGGAAGGTCAACACCTGTGATGTTCCATTGTGTCTAACTCGTGTCAAAACCCTTCAAATGTACGAGGGAACTGTGCTACAGTACTTTCCCACGACAATAATGAGTCTGTGCTAAGTTGGAAACTGTAGGACCTGTCTGTGCAGCAATCAGAGAGAGTATCGTACAGGACCCTGACGGGTTATTCTTAGGAAGGTATCTTTTCAGGGATCCTAGTTAAAGTGTGTTCTCATTCCTAACAGTGTCTCCTACTCTGAGGAATGATGATAGAATGCGGACGGACTTTGGGCACATTAAGTACTGTGAGTAAAGTGCAGGCTATGGCGCTTAGGCATCCCAAACACATATTAGATAATCAAGACCAGTGGTGATCCGCACTTTCTTTCTGAGTAAAAAACGCTTCCAGCATTGTGATGGAAGTGTGCTTCAGGAGGGATTCGTTGCTGTGTTGCGTCTGTTAGAAAAGGAAGCTCTTGGGACTGACTCTGCGGTAACTGCAATAGGCGTACATAGGGCTCTAGTATCATACGTCTATCCGTTGGACTATAGCAAGTTCTGTTTAAGGGAAACTCTTTCAGGCTGAATCGCACTTCTCAAAGTGTCTTATCAGCGGAGGAATAGAGAAAGAACAACTATGGACAGAGGGAACGTTTTGCCCTGAGAGTGAAGGACCGGGTATGGAACATAGGCCTCTATGACACATACTGGAAGGTCAACACCTGTGATGTTCCATTGTGTATAACTCGTCTCAAAACCCTTCAGATGTACGAGGGAACTGTGCTACAGTATTTTCTCAGGACAGGAATGAGTCTGTGCTAAGTTGGAAACTGTAAGACCTGTCCGTGTAGCAATCATAGAGAGTATTGTACAGGACCCTGACGGGTTATTCTTAGGAAGGTATCTTTTCAGGGATCCTAGTTAAAGTGTGTTCTCATTCATAACAGTGTCTCCTCCTTTGAGGAATGATGATAGAACACGGACGGACTATGGGCATCTTAGGTACTCTGAGTAAAGTGCAGGCTATGGCGCTTAGGCATCCCAAACTCATATTGGATGCTCACGACCAGTGGTGATCCGCATTTTCTTTCAGTGTTAAAAACGCTTCCAACATTGTAGGGAAGTGTGCTTTAGGAGGGATTCGTTGCAGTGTTGCGTCTGATAAAGAAGGAAGCTCTTGGGACTGACTCTGCGATAACTGCAATAGGCGCACATAGGGCTCTAGTATCAGACGTCTATCCGTTGGACTATAGCAAGTTCTGTTTAAGGGAAACTCCATCAAACGGAATCGCACTTCTCACAGTGTCTTTTCAGAGGGGGAAAGGATATAGAACAACTAAGGGGAGGGAACGTTGTGCCCTGAGAGTGAATGACAGCTTATGGCACATAGGCCTCTACGACACATACTGGAAGGTCAACACCTGTGATGTTCCACTGTGTCTAGCTCGTCTCAAACACTTCAAATGTACGAGGGAACTTTGCTACTGTACGTTCTCACGACAGGTTTGAGTCTGTGCTCTGTAGGAAACATTAGGACCTGTCTGTGTAGCAATCATAAACTATCACATACAGGACCATGACAAGTGATTCTTAGGAAGGTATCTTTTCAGGGATCCTACTTAAAGTGCGTTCTCATTCATCACAGAGTCTCCTCCTTTCAGGAATGATGACAGAACACGGACGGACTATGGGCACCTTAGGTACTGTGAGTAAAGTGCAGGCTATGGCGCTTAGGCATCCCAAACTCATATTGGATGCTCACGACCAGTGGTGATCCGCACTTTCTTTCAGTGTTAAAAACGCTTCCAACATTGTGAGGGAAGTGTGCTTTAGGAGGGATTCGTTGCAGTGTTGCGTCTGTTAAAGAAGGAAGCGCTTGGGACTGACTCTGCGGTAACTGCAATAGGCGCACATAGGGCTCTAGTAACAGACGTCTATCCCTTGGACTATAGCAAGTTCTGTTTAAGGGAAACTCCTTCAGGCGGAATCGCACTTCTCCCAGTGTCTTATCAGCGGAGGAATAGAGAAAGAACAACTACGGAGAGAGGGAACGTTGTGCCCTTAGAGTGAAGGAAAGGGTATGGAACATAGGCCTCTAAGACACATCCTGGAAAGTCAACAGCTGTGATGTTCCACTGTGTCTAACACGTCTCAAAACACTTAAAATGCAGGAGGGAACTGTGCTACTGTACGTTCTCACTTCAGGAATGAGTCTGTGCTAAGTTGGAAACTGGAGGGCCTGTCTGAGTAGCAATCATAGAGAGATTCGTACAGGACCCTTTCAGGTTATTCTTAGGAAGGTATCTTTTCAGGGATCCTACTTAAAATGTGTTCTCATTGATAATAGTATCTCCTTCTTTGAGGAATGATGATAGAATGTGGACGGACCATGGGCACATTATATACTGTGAGTAAAGTGCAGGCTATGGCGCTTAGGCATCCCAAACACATATTCGATGATCAAGACCAGTGGTGATCCCCACGTTCTTTCTCTGTAAAAAACGCTTTCAACATTGTGAGGGAAGTGTGCTTTAGGAGGGATTCGTTGCTGTGTTGCGTCTGTTAAAGGAGGAAGCTCTTGGGACTGACTCTGCGGTAACTGCAATAGGCGCACAAAGGGCTCTAGTAACAGACGTCTATCCCTTGGACTATAGCAAGTTCTGTTTAAGGGAAACTCCTTCAGGCGGAATCGTACTTCTCCCAGTGTCTTTTTAATGGAGGAATGGAGAAAGAACAACTACGGAGAGAGGGAACGTTGTGCCCTTAGAGTGAAGGAAATGGTATGGAACATAGGCCTCTAAGACACATACTGGAAGTCAACAGCTGTGATGTTCCACTGTGTCTAACTCGTCTCAAAACACTTAAAATGCAGGAGGATACTGTGCTACTGTACGTTCTCACTTCAGGAATGAGTCTGTGCTAAGTTGGAAACTGGAGGGCCTGTCTGAGTAGCAATCATAGAGAGATTCGTACAGGACCCTTTCAGGTTATTCTTAGGAAGGTATCTTTTCAGGGATCCACTTAGAATGTGTTCTCATTGATAATAGTATCTCCTTCTTTGAGGAATGATGATAGAATGTGGACGGACCATGGGCACATTATATACTGTGAGTAAAGTGCAGGCTATGGCGCTTAGGCATCCCAAACACATATTCGATGATCAAGACCAGTGGTGATCCCCACGTTCTTTCTCTGTAAAAAACGCTTTCAACATTGTGAGGGAAGTGTGCTTTAGGAGGGATTCGTTGCAGTGTTGCGTCTGTTAAAGAAGGAAGCTCTTGGGACTGACTCTGCGGTAACTGCAATAGGCGCACATAGGGCTCTAGTATCAGACGTCTATCCGTTGGACTATAGCAAGCTCTGTTTAAGGGAAACTCTTTCAGGCTGAATCGCACTTCTCACAGTGTCTTATCAGCGGAGGAATAGAGAAAGAACAACTATGGACAGAGGGAACGTTGTGCCCTGAGAGTGAAGGACCGGGTATGGAACATAGGCTTCTATGACACATACTGGAAGGTCAACACCTGTGATGTTCCATTGTGTCTAACTCGTGTCAAAACCCTTCAAATGTACGAGGGAACTGTGCTACAGTACTTTCCCACGACAATAATGAGTCTGTGCTAAGTTGGAAACTGTAGGACCTGTCTGTGCAGCAATCAGAGAGAGTATCGTACAGGACCCTGACGGGTTATTCTTAGGAAGGTATCTTTTCAGGGATCCTAGTTAAAGTGTGTTCTCATTCTTAACAGTGTCTCCTACTCTGAGGAATGATGATAGAATGCGGACGGACTTTGGGCACATTAGGTACTGTGAGTAAAGTGCAGGCTATGGCTCTTAGGCATCCCAAACACATATTACATAATCAAGACCAGTGGTGATCCGCACTTTCTTTCTGAGTAAAAAACGCTTCCAGCATTGTGATGGAAGTGTGCTTTAGGAGGGATTCGTTGCTGTGTTGCGTCTGTTAGAAAAGGAAGCTCTTGGGACTGACTCTGCGGTAACTGCAATAGGCGTACATAGGGCTCTAGTATCATACGTCTATCCGTTGGACTATAGCAAGTTCTGTTTAAGGGAAACTCTTTCAGGCTGAATCGCAATTCTCACAGTGTCTTATCAGCGGAGGAATAGAGAAAGAACAACTATGGACAGAGGGAACGTTTTGCCCTGAGAGTGAAGGACCGGGTATGGAACATAGGCCTCTATGACACATACTGGAAGGTCAACACCTGTGATGTTCCATTGTGTATAACTCGTCTCAAAACCCTTCAGATGTACGAGGGAACTGTGCTACAGTATTTTCCCAGGACAGGAATGAGTCTGTGCTAAGTTGGAAACTGTAAGACCTGTCCGTGGAGCAATCATAGAGAGTATTGTACAGGACCCTGACGGGTTATTCTTAGGAAGGTATCTTTTCAGGGATCCTAGTTAAAGTGTGTTCTCATTTATAACAGTGTCTCCTCCTTTGAGGAATGATGATAGAACACGGACGGACTATGGGCATCTTAGGTACTCTGAGTAAAGTGCAGGCTATGGCGCTTAGGCATCCCAAACTCATATTGCATGCTCACGACCAGTGGTGATCCGCACTTTCTTTCAGTGTTAAAAACGCTTCCAACATTGTGAGGGAAGTGTGCTTTAGGAGGGATTCGTTGCAGTGTTGCGTCTGTTAAAGAAGGAAGCGCTTGGGACTGACTCTGCCGTAACTGCAATAGGCGCACATAGGGCTCTAGTAACAGACGTCTATCCCTTGGACTATAGCAAGTTCTGTTTAAGGGAAACTCCTTCAGGCTGAATCGCACTTCTCACAGTGTCTTTTCAGAGGGGGAAAGGATATAGAACAACTAAGGGGAGGGAACGTTGTGCCCTGAGAGTGAATGACAGCTTATGGCACATAGGCCTCTATGACACATACAGGAAGGTCAACACCTGTGATGTTCCACTGTGTCTAGCTCGTCTCAAACACTTCAAATGTACGAGGGAACTTTGCTACTGTACGTTCTCACGACAGGTTTGAGTCTGTGCTCTGTAGGAAACATTAGGACCTGTCTGTGTAGCAATCATAAACTATCACATACAGGACCATGACAAGTGATTCTTAGGAAGGTATCTTTTCAGGGATCGTACTTAAAGTGCGTTCTCATTCATCACAGAGTCTCCTCCTTTCAGGAATGATGACAGAACACGGACGGACTATGGGCACCTTAGGTACTGTGAGTAAAGTGCAGGCTATGGCGCTTAGGCATCCCAAACTCATATTGGATGCTCACGACCAGTGGTGATCCGCACTTTCTTTCAGTGTTAAAAACGCTTCCAACATTGTGAGGGAAGTGTGCTTTAGGAGGGATTCGTTGCAGTGTTGCGTCTGTTAAAGAAGGAAGCGCTTGGGACTGACTCTGCGGTAACTGCAATAGGCGCACATAGGGCTCTAGTAACAGACGTCTATCCCTTGGACTATAGCAAGTTCTGTTTAAGGGAAACTCCTTCAGGCGGAATCGCACTTCTCCCAGTGTCTTATCAGCGGAGGAATAGAGAAAGAACAACTACGGAGAGAGGGAACGTTGTGCCCTTAGAGTGAAGGAAAGGGTATGGAACCTAGGCCTCTAAGACACATACTGGAAAGTCAACAGCTATGATGTTCCACTGTGTCTAACTCGTCTCAAAACACTTAAAATGCAGGAGGGAACTGTGCTACTGTACGTTCTCACTTCAGGAATGAGTCTGTGCTAAGTTGGAAACTGGAGGGCCTGTCTGAGTAGCAATCATAGAGAGATTCGTACAGGACCCTTTCAGGTTATTCTTAGGAAGGTATCTTTTCAGGGATCCTACTTAAAATGTGTTCTCATTGATATTAGTATCTCCTTCTTTGAGGAATGATGATAGAATGTGGACGGACCATGGGCACATTATATACTGTGAGTAAAGTGCAGGCTATGGCGCTTAGGCATCCCAAACACATATTCGATGAACAAACCAGTGGTGATCCCCACGTTCTTTCTCTGTAAAAAACGCTTTCAACATTGTGAGGGAAGTGTGCTTTAGGAGGGATTCGTTGCAGTGTTGCGTCTGTTAAAGAAGGAAGCTCTTGGGACTGACTCTGCGGTAACTGCAATAGGCGCACATAGGGCTCTAGTATCAGACGTCTATCCGTTGGACTATAGCAAGCTCTGTTTAAGGGAAACTCTTTCAGGCTGACTCGCACTTCTCACAGTGTCTTATCAGCGGAGGAATAGAGAAAGAACAACTATGGACAGAGGGAACGTTGTGCCCTGAGAGTGAAGGACCGGGTATGGAACATAGGCTTCTATGACACATACTGGAAGGTCAACACCTGTGATGTTCCATTGTGTCTAACTCGTGTCAAAACCCTTCAAATGTACGAGGGAACTGTGCGACAGTACTTTCCCACGACAATAATGAGTCTGTGCTAAGTTGGAAACTGTAGGACCTGTCTGTGCAGCAATCAGAGAGAGTATCGTACAGGACCCTGACGGGTTATTCTTAGGAAGGTATCTTTTCAGCGATCCTAGTTAAAGTGTGTTCTCATTCTTAACAGTGTCTCCTACTCTGAGGAATGATGATAGAATGCGGACGGACTTAGGGCACATTAGGTACTGTGAGTAAAGTGCAGGCTATGGCGCTTAGGCATCCCAAACACATATTAGATAATCAAGACCAGTGGTGATCCGCACTTTCTTTCTGAGTAAAAAACGCTTCCAGCATTGTGATGGAAGTGTGCTTCAGGAGGGATTCGTTGCTGTGTTGCGTCTGTTAGAAAAGGAAGCTCTTGGGACTGACTCTGCGCTAACTGCAATAGGCGTACAAGGGCTCTAGTATCATACGTCTATCCGTTGGACTATAGCAAGTTCTGTTTAAGGGAAACTCTTTCAGGCTGAATCGCACTTCTCACAGTGTCTTATCAGCGGAGGAATAGAGAAAGAACAACTATGGACAGAGGGAACGTTTTGCCCTGAGTGTGAAGGACCGGGTATGGAACATAGGCCTCTATGACACATACTGGAAGGTCAACACCTGTGATGTTCCATTGTGTATAACTCGTCTCAAAACCCTTCAGATGTACGAGGGAACTGTGCTACAGTATTTTCCCAGGACAGGAATGAGTCTGTGCTAAGTTGGAAACTGTAAGACCTGTCCGTGGAGCAATCATAGAGAGTATTGTACAGTACCCTGACGGGTTATTCTTAGGAAGGTATCTTTTCAGGGATCCTAGTTAAAGTGTGTTCTCATTCATAACAGTGTCTCCTCCTTTGAGGAATGATGATAGAACACGGACGGACTATGGGCATCTTAGGTACTCTGAGTAAAGTGCAGGCTATGGCGCTTAGGCATCCCAAACTCATATTGGATGCTCACGACCAGTGGTGATCCGCACTTTCTTTCAGTGTTAAAAACGCTTCCAACATTGTGAGGGAAGTGTGCTTTAGGAGGGATTCGTTGCAGTGTTGCGTCTGATAAAGAAGGAAGCTCTTGGGACTGACTCTGCGATAACTGCAATAGGCGCACATAGGGCTCTAGTATCAGACGTCTATCCGTTGGACTATAGCAAGTTCTGTTTAAGGGAAACTCCATCAAACGGAATCGCACTTCTCACAGTGACTTTTCAGAGGGGGAAAGGATATAGAACAACTAAGGGGAGGGAACGTTGTGCCCTGAGAGTGAATGACAGCTTATGGCACATAGGCCTCTATGACACATACTGGAAGGTCAACACCTGTGATGTTCCACTGTGTCTAGCTCGTCTCAAACACTTCAAGTGTACGAGGGAACTTTGCTACTGTACGTACTCACGACAGGTTTGAGTCTGTGCTCTGTAGGAAACATTAGGACCTGTCTGTGTAGAAATCATAAACTATCACATACAGGACCATGACAAGTGATTCTTAGGAAGGTATCTTTTCAGGGATCCTACTTAAAGTGCGTTCTCATTCATCACAGAGTCTCCTCCTTTCAGGAATGATGACAGAACACGGACGGACTATGGGCACCTTAGGTACTGTGAGTAAAGTGCAGGCTATGGCGCTTAGGCATATCAAACTCATATTGGATGCTCACGACCAGTGGTGATCCGCACTTTCTTTCAGTGTTAAAAACGCTTCCAACATTGTGAGGGAAGTGTGCTTTAGGAGGGATTCGTTGCAGTGTTGCGTCTGTTAAAGAAGGAAGCCCTTGGGACTGACGCTGCCGTAACTGCAATAGGCGCACATAGGGCTCTAGTAACAGATGTTATCCCTTGGACTATAGCAAGTTCTGTTTAAGGGAAACTCCTTCAGGCGGAATCGCACTTCTCCCAGTGTCTTTTTAATGGAGGAATGGAGGAAGAACAACTACGGAGAGAGGGAACGTTGTGCCCTTAGAGTGAAGGAAAGGGTATGGAACATAGGCCTCTAAGACACATACTGGAAAGTCAACAGCTGTGATGTTCCACTGTGTCTAACTCGTCTCAAAACACTTAAAATGCAGGAGGGAACTGTGCTACTGTACGTTCTCACTTCAGGAATGAGTCTGTGCTAAGTTGGAAACTGGAGGGCCTGTCTGAGTAGCAATCATAGAGAGATTCGTACAGGACCCTTTCAGGTTATTCTTAGGAAGGTATCTTTTCAGGGATCCTACTTAAAATGTGTTCTCATTGATAATAGTATCTCCTTCATTGAGGAATGATGATAGAATGTGGACGGACCATGGGCACATTATATACTGTGAGTAAAGTGCAGGCTATGGCGCTTAGGCATCCCAAACACATATTCGATGATCAAGACCAGTGGTGATCCCCACGTTCTTTCTCTGTAAAAAACGCTTTCAACATTGTGAGGGAAGTGTGCTTTAGGAGGGATTCGTTGCAGTGTTGCGTCTGTTAAAGGAGGAAGCTCTTGGGACTGACTCTGCGGTAACTGCAATAGGCGCACAAAGGGCTCTAGTAACAGACGTCTATCCCTTGGACTATAGCAAGTTCTGTTTAAGGGAAACTCCTTCAGTCGGAATCGTACTTCTCCCAGTGTCTTTTTAATGGAGGAATGGAGAAAGAACAACTACGGAGAGAGGGAACGTTGTGCCCTTAGAGTGAAGGAAATGGTATGGAACATAGGCCTCTAAGACACATACTGGACGTCAACAGCTGTGATGTTCCACTGTGTCTAACTCGTCGCAAAACACTTAAAATGCAGGAGGATACTGTGCTACTGTACGTTCTCACTTCAGGAATGAGTCTGTGCTAAGTTGGAAACTGGAGGGCCTGTCTGAGTAGCAATCATAGAGAGATTCGTACAGGACCCTTTCGGTTATTCTTAGGAAGGTATCTTTTCAGGGATCCACTTAGAATGTGTTCTCATTGATAATAGTATCTCCTTCTTTGAGGAATGATGATAGAATGTGGACGGACCATGGGCACATTATATACTGTGAGTAAAGTGCAGGCTATGGCGCTTAGGCATCCCAAACACATATTCGATGATCAAGACCAGTGGTAATCCCCACGTTCTTTCTCTGTAAAAAACGCTTTCAACATTGTGAGGGAAGTGTGCTTTAGGAGGGATTCGTTGCAGTGTTGCGTCTGTTAAAGAAGGAAGCTCTTGGGACTGACTCTGCGGTAACTGCAATAGGCGCACATAGGGCTCTAGTATCAGACGTCTATCCGTTGGACTATAGCAAGCTCTGTTTAAGGGAAACTCTTTCAGGCTGAATCGCACTTCTCACAGTGTCTTATCAGCGGAGGAATAGAGAAAGAACAACTATGGACAGAGGGAACGTTGTGCCCTGAGAGTGAAGGACCGGGTATGGAACATAGGCTTCTATGACACATACTGGAAGGTCAACACCTGTGATGTTCCATTGTGTCTAACTCGTGTCAAAACCCTTCAAATGTACGAGGGAACTGTGCTACAGTACTTTCCCACGACAATAATGAGTCTGTGCTAAGTTGGAAACTGTAGGACCTGTCTGTGCAGCAATCAGAGAGAGTATCGTACAGGACCCTGACGGGTTATTCTTAGGAAGGTATCTTTTCAGGGATCCTAGTTAAAGTGTGTTCTCATTCTTAACAGTGTCTCCTACTCTGAGGAATGATAATAGAATGCGGACGGACTTTGGGCACATTAGGTACTGTGAGTAAAGTGCAGGCTATGGCGCTTAGGCATCCCAAACACATATTACATAATCAAGACCAGTGGTGATCCGCACTTTCTTTCTGAGTAAAAAACGCTTCCAGCATTGTGATGGAAGTGTGCTTTAGGAGGGATTCGTTGCTGTGTTGCGTCTGTTAGAAAAGGAAGCTCTTGGGACTGACTCTGCGGTAACTGCAATAGGCGTACATAGGGCTCTAGTATCATACGTCTATCCGTTGGACTATAGCAAGTTCTGTTTAAGGGAAACTCTTTCAGGCTGAATCGCACTTCTCACAGTGTCTTATCAGCGGAGGAATAGAGAAAGAACAACTATGGACAGAGGGAACGTTTTGCCCTGAGAGTGAAGGACCGGGTATGGAACATAGGCCTCTATGACACATACTGGAAGGTCAACACCTGTGATGTTCCATTGTGTATAACTCGTCTCAAAACCCTTCAGATGTACGAGGGAACTGTGCTACAGTATTTTCCCAGGACAGGAATGAGTCTGTGCTAAGTTGGAAACTGTAAGACCTGTCCGTGGAGCAATCATAGAGAGTATTGTACAGGACCCTGACGGGTTATTCTTAGGATGGTATCTTTTCAGGGATCCTAGTTAAAGTGTGTTCTCATTCATAACAGTGTCTCCTCCTTTGAGGAATGATGATAGAACACGGACGGACTATGGGCATCTTAGGTACTCTGAGTAAAGTGCAGGCTATGGCGCTTAGGCATCCCAAACTCATATTGCATGCTCACGACCAGTGGTGATCCGCACTTTCTTTCAGTGTTAAAAACGCTTCCAACATTGTGAGGGAAGTG
Organism: Neogale vison; assembly: GCF_020171115.1. Classification (NCBI taxonomy): domain Eukaryota; kingdom Metazoa; phylum Chordata; class Mammalia; order Carnivora; family Mustelidae; genus Neogale; species Neogale vison. The sequence continues at coordinate 26,828,722 of NC_058100.1, read as the reverse complement.
TGCTTTAGGAGGGATTCGTTGCAGTGTTGCGTCTGATAAAGAAGGAAGCTCTTGGGACTGACTCTGCGATAACTGCAATAGGCGCACATAGGGCTCTAGTATCAGACGTCTATCCGTTGGACTATAGCAAGTTCTGTTTAAGGGAAACTCCATCAAACGGAATCGCACTTCTCACAGTGTCTTTTCAGAGGGGGAAAGGATATAGAACAACTAAGGGGAGGGAACGTTGTGCCCTGAGAGTGAATGACAGCTTATGGCACATAGGCCTCTACGACACATACTGGAAGGTCAACACCTGTGATGTTCCACTGTGTCTAGCTCGTCTCAAACACTTCAAATGTACGAGGGAACTTTGCTACTGTACGTTCTCACGACAGGTTTGAGTCTGTGCTCTGTAGGAAACATTAGGACCTGTCTGTGTAGCAATCATAAACTATCACATACAGGACCATGACAAGTGATTCTTAGGAAGGTATCTTTTCAGGGATCCTATTTAAAGTGCGTTCTCATTCATCACAGAGTCTCCTCCTTTCAGGAATGATGACAGAACACGGACGGACTATGGGCACCTTAGGTACTGTGAGTAAAGTGCAGGCTATGGCGCTTAGGCATCCCAAACTCATATTGGATGCTCACGACCAGTGGTGATCCGCACTTTCTTTCAGTGTTAAAAACGCTTCCAACATTGTGAGGGAAGTGTGCTTTAGGAGGGATTCGTTGCACTGTTGCGTCTGTTAAAGAAGGAAGCGCTTGGGACTGACTCTGCGGTAACTGCAATAGGCGCACATAGGGCTCTAGTAACAGACGTCTATCCGTGGACTATAGCAAGTTCTGTTTAAGGGAAACTCCTTCAGGCGGAATCGCACTTCTCCCAGTGTTTTTTAATGGAGGAATGGAGAAAGAACAACTACGGAGAGAGGGAACGTGGTGCCCTTAGAGTGAAGGAAAGGGTATGGAACATAGGCCTCTAAGACACATCCTGGAAAGTCAACAGCTGTGATGTTCCACTGTGTCTAACTCGTCTCAAAACACTTAAAATGCAGGAGGGAACTGTGCTACTGTACGTTCTCACTTCAGGAATGAGTCTGTGCTAAGTTGGAAACTGGAGGGCCTGTCTGAGTAGCAATCATAGAGAGATTCGTACAGGACCCTTTCAGGTTATTCTTAGGAAGGTATCTTTTCAGGGATCCTACTTAAAATGTGTTCTCATTGATAATAGTATCTCCTTCTTTGAGGAATGATGATAGAATGTGGACGGACCATGGGCACATTATATACTGTGAGTAAAGTGCAGGCTATGGCGCTTAGGCATCCCAAACACATATTCGATGATCAAGACCAGTGGTGATCCCCACGTTCTTTCTCTGTAAAAAACGCTTTCAACATTGTGAGGGAAGTGTGCTTTAGGAGGGATTCGTTGCAGTGTTGCGTCTGTTAAAGAAGGAAGCTCCTGGGACTGACTCTGCGGTAACTGCAATAGGCGCACATAGGGCTCTAGTATCAGACGTCTATCCATTGGACTATAGCAAGCTCTGTTTAAGGGAAACTCTTTCAGGCTGAATCGCACTTCTCACAGTGTCTTATCAGCGGAGGAATAGAGAAAGAACAACTATGGACAGAGGGAACGTTGTGCCCTGAGAGTGAAGGACCGGGTATGGAACATAGGCTTCTATGACACATACTGGAAGGTCAACACCTGTGATGTTCCATTGTGTCTAACTCGTGTCAAAACCCTTCAAATGTACGAGGGAACTGTGCTACAGTACTTTCCCACGACAATAATGAGTCTGTGCTAAGTTGGAAACTGTAGGACCTGTCTGTGCAGCAATCAGAGAGAGTATCGTACAGGACCCTGACGGGTTATTCTTAGGAAGGTATCTTTTCAGGGATCCTAGTTAAAGTGTGTTCTCATTCTTAACAGTGTCTCCTACTCTGAGGAATGATGATAGAATGCGGACGGACTTTGGGCACATTAGGTACTGTGAGTAAAGTGCAGGCTATGGCGCGTAGGCATCCCAAACACATATTAGATAATCAAGACCAGTGGTGATCCGCACTTTCTTTCTGAGTAAAAAACGCTTCCAGCATTGTGATGGAAGTGTGCTTTAGGAGGGATTCGTTGCTGTGTTGCGTCTGTTAGAAAAGGAAGCTCTTGGGACTGACTCTGCGGTAACTGCAATAGGCGTACATAGGGCTCTAGTATCATACGTCTATCCGTTGGACTATAGCAAGTTCTGTTTAAGGGAAACTCTTTCAGGCTGAATCGCACTTCTCACAGTGTCTTATCAGCGGAGGAATAGAGAAAGAACAACTATGGACAGAGGGAACGTTTTGCCCTGAGAGTGAAGGACCTGGTATGGAACATAGGCCTCTATGACACATACTGGAAGGTCAACACCTGTGATGTTCCATTGTGTATAACTCGTCTCAAAACCCTTCAGATGTACGAGGGAACTGTGCTACAGTATTTTCCCAGGACAGGAATGAGTCTGTGCTAAGTTGGAAACTGTAAGACCTGTCCGTGGAGCAATCATAGAGAGTATTGTACAGGACCCTGACGGGTTATTCTTAGGAAGGTATCTTTTCAGGATCTTAGTTAAAGTGTGTTCTCATTCATAACAGTGTCTCCTCCTTTGAGGAATGATGATAGAACACGGACGGACTATGGGCATCTTAGGTACTCTGAGTAAAGTGCAGGCTATGGCGCTTAGGCATCCCAAACTCATATTGGATGCTCACGACCAGTGGTGATCCGCACTTTCTTTCAGTGTTAAAAACGCTTCCAACATTGTGAGGGAAGTGTGCTTTAGGAGGGATTCGTTGCAGTGTTGCGTCTGATAAAGAAGGAAGCTCTTGGGACTGACTCTGCGATAACTGCAATAGGCGCACATAGGGCTCTAGTATCAGACGTCTATCCGTTGGACTATAGCAAGTTCTGTTTAAGGGAAACTCCATCAAACGGAATCGCACTTCTCACAGTGTCTTTTCAGAGGGGGAAAGGATATAGAACAACTAAGGGGAGGGAACGTTGTGCCCTGAGAGTGAATGACAGCTTATGGCACATAGGCCTCTATGACACATACTGGAAGGTCAACACCTGTGATGTTCCACTGTGTCTAGCTCGTCTCAAACACTTCAAGTGTACGAGGGAACTTTGCTACTGTACGTTCTCACGACAGGTTTGAGTCTGTGCTCTGTAGGAAACATTAGGACCTGTCTGTGTAGCAATCATAAACTATCACATACAGGACCATGACAAGTGATTCTTAGGAAGGTATCTTTTCAGGGATCCTACTTAAAGTGCGTTCTCATTCATCACAGAGTCTCCTCCTTTCAGGAATGATGACAGAACACGGACGGACTATGGGCACCTTAGGTACTGTGAGTAAAGTGCAGGCTATGGCGCTTAGGCATCCCAAACTCATATTGGATGCTCACGACCAGTGGTGATCCGCACTTTCTTTCAGTGTTAAAAACGCTTCCAACATTGTGAGGGAAGTGTGCTTTAGGAGGGATTCGTTGCACTGTTGCGTCTGTTAAAGAAGGAAGCGCTTGGGACTGACTCTGCGGTAACTGCAATAGGCGCACATAGGGCTCTAGTAACAGACGTCTATCCGTGGACTATAGCAAGTTCTGTTTAAGGGAAACTCCTTCAGGCGGAATCGCACTTCTCCCAGTGTCTTTTTAATGGAGGAATGGAGAAAGAACAACTACGGAGAGAGGGAACGTTGTGCCCTTAGAGTGAAGGAAAGGGTATGGAACATAGGCCTCTAAGACACATCCTGGAAAGTCAACAGCTGTGATGTTCCACTGTGTCTAACTCGTCTCAAAACACTTAAAATGCAGGAGGGAACTGTGCTACTGTACGTTCTCACTTCAGGAATGAGTCTGTGCTAAGTTGGAAACTGGAGGGCCTGTCTGAGTAGCAATCATAGAGAGATTCGTACAGGACCCTTTCAGGTTATTCTTAGGAAGGTATCTTTTCAGGGATCCTACTTAAAATGTGTTCTCATTGATAATAGTATCTCCTTCTTTGAGGAATGATGATAGAATGTGGACGGACCATGGGCACATTATATACTGTGAGTAAAGTGCAGGCTATGGCGCTTAGGCATCCCAAACACATATTCGATGATCAAGACCAGTGGTGATCCCCACGTTCTTTCTCTGTAAAAAACGCTTTCAACATTGTGAGGGAAGTGTGCTTTAGGAGGGATTCGTTGCAGTGTTGCGTCTGTTAAAGAAGGAAGCTCCTGGGACTGACTCTGCGGTAACTGCAATAGGCGCACATAGGGCTCTAGTATCAGACGTCTATCCATTGGACTATAGCAAGCTCTGTTTAAGGGAAACTCTTTCAGGCTGAATCGCACTTCTCACAGTGTCTTATCAGCGGAGGAATAGAGAAAGAACAACTATGGACAGAGGGAACGTTGTGCCCTGAGAGTGAAGGACCGGGTATGGAACATAGGCTTCTATGACACATACTGGAAGGTCAACACCTGTGATGTTCCATTGTGTCTAACTCGTGTCAAAACCCTTCAAATGTACGAGGGAACTGTGCTACAGTACTTTCCCACGACAATAATGAGTCTGTGCTAAGTTGGAAACTGTAGGACCTGTCTGTGCAGCAATCAGAGAGAGTATCGTACAGGACCCTGACGGGTTATTCTTAGGAAGGTATCTTTTCAGGGATCCTAGTTAAAGTGTGTTCTCATTCTTAACAGTGTCTCCTACTCTGAGGAATGATGATAGAATGCGGACGGACTTTGGGCACATTAGGTACTGTGAGTAAAGTGCAGGCTATGGCGCTTAGGCATCCCAAACACATATTAGATAATCAAGACCAGTGGTGATCCGCACTTTCTTTCTGAGTAAAAAACGCTTCCAGCATTGTGATGGAAGTGTGCTTTAGGAGGGATTCGTTGCTGTGTTGCGTCTGTTAGAAAAGGAAGCTCTTGGGACTGACTCTGCGGTAATTGCAATAGGCGTACATAGGGCTCTAGTATCATACGTCTATCCGTTGGACTATAGCAAGTTCTGTTTAAGGGAAACTCTTTCAGGCTGAATCGCACTTCTCACAGTGTCTTATCAGCGGAGGAATAGAGAAAGAACAACTATGGACAGAGGGAACGTTTTGCCCTGAGAGTGAAGGACCGGGTATGGAACATAGGCCTCTATGACACATACTGGAAGGTCAACACCTGTGATGTTCCATTGTGTATAACTCGTCTCAAAACCCTTCAGATGTACGAGGGAACTGTGCTACAGTATTTTCCTAGGACAGGAATGAGTCTGTGCTAAGTTGGAAACTGTAAGACCTGTCCGTGGAGCAATCATAGAGAGTATTGTACAGGACCCTGACGGGTTATTCTTAGGAATGTATCTTTTCAGGGATCCTAGTTAAAGTGTGTTCTCATTCATAACAGTATCTCCTCCTTTGAGGAATGATGATAGAACACGGACGGACTATGGGCATCTTAGGTACTCTGAGTAAAGTGCAGGCTATGGCGCTTAGGCATCCCAAACTCATATTGGATGCTCACGACCAGTGGTGATCCGCACTTTCTTTCAGTGTTAAAAACGCTTCCAACATTGTGAGGGAAGTGTGCTTTAGGAGGGATTCGTTGCAGTGTTGCGTCTGATAAAGAAGGAAGCTCTTGGGACTGACTATGCGATAACTGCAATAGGCGCACATAGGGCTCTAGTATCAGACGTCTATCCGTTGGACTATAGCAAGTTCTGTTTAAGGGAAACTCCATCAAACGGAATCGCACTTCTCACAGTGTCTTTTCAGAGGGGGAAAGGATATAGAACAACTAAGGGGAGGGAACGTTGTGCCCTGAGAGTGAATGACAGCTTATGGCACATAGGCCTCTACGACACATACTGGAAGGTCAACACCTGTGATGTTCCACTGTGTCTAGCTCGTCTCAAACACTTCAAATGTACGAGGGAACTTTGCTACTGTACATTCTCACGACAGGTTTGAGTCTGTGCTCTGTAGGAAACATTAGGACCTGTCTGTGTACCATTCATAAACTATCACATACAGGACCATGACAAGTGATTCTTAGGAAGGTATCTTTTCAGGCATCCTACTTAAAGTGCGTTCTCATTCATCACAGAGTCTCCTCCTTTCAGGAATGATGACAGAACACGGACGGACTATGGGCACCTTAGGTACTGTGAGTAAAGTGCAGGCTATGGCGCTTAGGCATCCCAAACTCATATTGGATGCTCACGACCAGTGGTGATCCGCACTTTCTTTCAGTGTTAAAAACGCTTCCAACATTGTGAGGGAAGTGTGCTTTAGGAGGGATTCGTTGCACTGTTGCGTCTGTTAAAGAAGGAAGCGCTTGGGACTGACTCTGCGGTAACTGCAATAGGCGCACATAGGGCTCTAGTAACAGACGTCTATCCGTTGAACTATAGCAAGTTCTGTTTAAGGGAAACTCCTTCAGGCGGAATCGCACTTCTCCCAGTGTCTTTTTAATGGAGGAATGGAGAAAGAACAACTACGGAGAGAGGGAACGTTGTGCCCTTAGAGTGAAGGAAAGGGTATGGAACATAGGCCTCTAAGACACATACTGGAAAGTCAACAGCTGTGATGTTCCACTGTGTCTAACTCGTCTCAAAACACTTAAAATGCAGGAGGGAACTGTGCTACTGTACGTTCTCACTTCAGGAATGAGTCTGTGCTAAGTTGGAAACTGGAGGGCCTGTCTGAGTAGCAATCATAGAGAGATTCGTACAGGACCCTTTCAGGTTATTCTTAGGAAGGTATCTTTTCAGGGATCCTACTTAAAATGTGTTCTCATTGATAATAGTATCTCCTTCTTTGAGGAATGATGATAGAATGTGGACGGACCATGGGCACATTATATACTGTGAGTAAAGTGCAGGCTATGGCGCTTAGGCATCCCAAACACATATTCGATGATCAAGACCAGTGGTGATCCCCACGTTCTTTCTCTGTAAAAAACGCTTTCAACATTGTGAGGGAAGTGTGCTTTAGGAGGGATTCGTTGCAGTGTTGCGTCTGTTAAAGAAGGAAGCTCTTGGGACTGACTCTGCGGTAACTGCAATAGGCGCACAAAGGGCTCTAGTAACAGACGTCTATCCCTTGGACTATAGCAAGTTCTGTTTAAGGGAAACTCCTTCAGGCGGAATCGTACTTCTCCCAGTGTCTTTTTAATGGAGGAATGGAGAAAGAACAACTACGGAGTGAGGGAACGTTGTGCCCTTAGAGTGAAGTAAATGGTATGGAACATAGGCCTCTAAGACACATACTGGAAGTCAACAGCTGTGATGTTCCACTGTGTCTAACTCGTCTCAAAACACTTAAAATGCAGGAGGATACTGTGCTACTGTACGTTCTCACTTCAGGAATGAGTCTGTGCTAAGTTGGAAACTGGAGGGCCTGTCTGAGTAGCAATCATAGAGAGATTCGTACAGGACCCTTTCAGGTTATTCTTAGGAAGGTATCTTTTCAGGGATCCACTTAGAATGTGTTCTCATTGATAATAGTATCTCCTTCTTTGAGGAATGATGATAGAATGTGGACGGACCATGGGCACATTATATACTGTGAGTAAAGTGCAGGCTATGGCGCTTAGGCATCCCAAACACATATTCGATGATCAAGACCAGTGGTGATCCCCACGTTCTTTCTCTGTAAAAAACGCTTTCACCATTGTGAGGGAAGTGTGCTTTAGGAGGGATTCGTTGCAGTGTTGCGGCTGTTAAAGAAGGAAGCTCTTGGGACTGACTCTGCGGTAACTGCAATAGGCGCACATAGGGCTCTAGTATCAGACGTCTATCCGTTGGACTATAGCAAGTTCTGTTTAAGGGAAACTCTTTCAGGCTGAATCGCACTTCTCACAGTGCCTTATCAGCGGAGGAATAGAGAAAGAACAACTATGGACAGAGGGAACGTTGTGCCCTGAGAGTGAAGGACCGGGTATGGAACATAGGCTTCTATGACACATACTGGAAGGTCAACACCTGTGATGTTCCATTGTGTCTAACTCGTGTCAAAACCCTTCAAATGTACGAGGGAACTGTGCTACAGTACTTTCCCACGACAATAATGAGTCTGTGCTAAGTTGGAAACTGTAGGACCTGTCTGTGCAGCAATCAGAGAGAGTATCGTACAGGACCCTGACGGGTTATTCTTAGGAAGGTATCTTTTCAGGGATCCAAGTTAAAGTGTGTTCTCATTCTTAACAGTGTCTCCTACTCTGAGGAATGATGAGAGAATGCGGACGGACTTTGGGCACATTAGGTACTGTGAGTAAAGTGCAGGCTATGGCGCTTAGGCATCCCAAACACATATTAGATAATCAAGACCAGTGGTGATCCGCACTTTCCTTCTGAGTAAAAAACGCTTCCAGCATTGTGATGGAAGTGTGCTTTAGGAGGGATTCGTTGCTGTGTTGCGTCTGTTAGAAAAGGAAGCTCTTGGGACTGACTCTGCGGTAACTGCAATAGGCGTACATAGGGCTCTAGTATCATACGTCTATCCGTTGGACTATAGCAAGTTCTGTTTAAGGGAAACTCTTTCAGGCTGAATCGCACTTCTCACAGTGTCTTATCAGCGGAGGAATAGAGAAAGAACAACTATGGACAGAGGGAACGTTTTGCCCTGAGAGTGAAGGACCGGGTATGGAACATAGGCCTCTATGACACATACTGGAAGGTCAACACCTGTGATGTTCCATTGTGTATAACTCGTCTCAAAACCCTTCAGATGTACGAGGGAACTGTGCTACAGTATTTTCCCAGGACAGGAATGAGTCTGTGCTAAGTTGGAAACTGTAAGACCTGTCCGTGGAGCAATCATAGAGAGTATTGTACAGGACCCTGACGGGTTATTCTTAGGAAGGTATCTTTTCAGGATCTTAGTTAAAGTGTGTTCTCATTCATAACAGTGTCTCCTCCTTTGAGGAATGATGATAGAACACGGACGGACTATGGGCATCTTAGGTACTCTGAGTAAAGTGCAGGCTATGGCGCTTAGGCATCCCAAACTCATATTGGATGCTCACGACCAGTGGTGATCCGCACTTTCTTTCAGTGTTAAAAACGCTTCCAACATTGTGAGGGAAGTGTGCTTTAGGAGGGATTCGTTGCAGTGTTGCGTCTGATAAAGAAGGAAGCTCTTGGGACTGACTCTGCGATAACTGCAATAGGCGCACATAGGGCTCTAGTATCAGACGTCTATCCGTTGGACTATAGCAAGTTCTGTTTAAGGGAAACTCCATCAAACGGAATCGCACTTCTCACAGTGTCTTTTCAGAGGGGGAAAGGATATAGAACAACTAAGGGGAGGGAACGTTGTGCCCTGAGAGTGAATGACAGCTTATGGCACATAGGCCTCTATGACACATACTGGAAGGTCAACACCTGTGATGTTCCACTGTGTCTAGCTCGTCTCAAACACTTCAAGTGTACGAGGGAACTTTGCTACTGTACGTTCTCACGACAGGTTTGAGTCTGTGCTCTGTAGGAAACATTAGGACCTGTCTGTGTAGCAATCATAAACTATCACATACAGGACCATGACAAGTGATTCTTAGGAAGGTATCTTTTCAGGGATCCTACTTAAAGTGCGTTCTCATTCATGACAGAGTCTCCTCCTTTCAGGAATGATGACAGAACACGGACGGACTATGGGCACCTTAGGTACTGTGAGTAAAGTGCAGGCTATGGCGCTTAGGCATCCCAAACTCATATTGGATGCTCACGACCAGTGGTGATCCGCACTTTCTTTCAGTGTTAAAAACGCTTCCAACATTGTGAGGGAAGTGTGCTTTAGGAGGGATTCGTTGCACTGTTGCGTCTGTTAAAGAAGGAAGCGCTTGGGACTGACTCTGCGGTAACTGCAATAGGCGCACATAAGGCTCTAGTAACAGACGTCTATCCGTGGACTATAGCAAGTTCTGTTTAAGGGAAACTCCTTCAGGCGGAATCGCACTTCTCCCAGTGTCTTTTTAATGGAGGAATGGAGAAAGAACAACTACGGAGAGAGGGAACGTTGTGCCCTTAGAGTGAAGGAAAGGGTATGGAACATAGGCCTCTAAGACACATCCTGGAAAGTCAACAGCTGTGATGTTCCACTGTGTCTAACTCGTCTCAAAACACTTAAAATGCAGGAGGGAACTGTGCTACTGTACGTTCTCACTTCAGGAATGAGTCTGTGCTAAGTCGGAAACTGGAGGGCCTGTCTGAGTAGCAATCATAGAGAGATTCGTACAGGACCCTTTCAGGTTATTCTTAGGAAGGTATCTTTTCAGGGATCCTACTTAAAATGTGTTCTCATTGATAATAGTATCTCCTTCTTTGAGGAATGATGATAGAATGTGGACGGACCATGGGCACATTATATACTGTGAGTAAAGTGCAGGCTATGGCGCTTAGGCATCCCAAACACATATTCGATGATCAAGACCAGTGGTGATCCCCACGTTCTTTCTCTGTAAAAAACGCTTTCAACATTGTGAGGGAAGTGTGCTTTAGGAGGGATTCGTTGCAGTGTTGCGTCTGTTAAAGAAGGAAGCTCCTGGGACTGACTCTGCGGTAACTGCAATAGGCGCACATAGGGCTCTAGTATCAGACGTCTATCCATTGGACTATAGCAAGCTCTGTTTAAGGGAAACTCTTTCAGGCTGAATCGCACTTCTCACAGTGTCTTATCAGCGGAGGAATAGAGAAAGAACAACTATGGACAGAGGGAACGTTGTGCCCTGAGAGTGAAGGACCGGGTATGGAACATAGGCTTCTATGACACATACTGGAAGGTCAACACCTGTGATGTTCCATTGTGTCTAACTCGTGTCAAAACCCTTCAAATGTACGAGGGAACTGTGCTACAGTACTTTCCCACGACAATAATGAGTCTGTGCTAAGTTGGAAACTGTAGGACCTGTCTGTGCAGCAATCAGAGAGAGTATCGTACAGGACCCTGACGGGTTATTCTTAGGAAGGTATCTTTTCAGGGATCCTAGTTAAAGTGTGTTCTCATTCTTAACAGTGTCTCCTACTCTGAGGAATGATGATAGAATGCGGACGGACTTTGGGCACATTAGGTACTGTGAGTAAAGTGCAGGCTATGGCGCTTAGGCATCCCAAACACATATTAGATAATCAAGACCAGTGGTGATCCGCACTTTCTTTCTGAGTAAAAAACGCTTCCAGCATTGTGATGGAAGTGTGCTTTAGGAGGGATTCGTTGCTGTGTTGCGTCTGTTAGAAAAGGAAGCTCTTGGGACTGACTCTGCGGTAATTGCAATAGGCGTACATAGGGCTCTAGTATCATACGTCTATCCGTTGGACTATAGCAAGTTCTGTTTAAGGGAAACTCTTTCAGGCTGAATCGCACTTCTCACAGTGTCTTATCAGCGGAGGAATAGTGAAAGAACAACTATGGACAGAGGGAACGTTTTGCCCTGAGAGTGAAGGACCGGGTATGGAACATAGGCCTCTATGACACATACTGGAAGGTCAACACCTGTGATGTTCCATTGTGTATAACTCGTCTCAAAACCCTTCAGATGTACGAGGGAACTGTGCTACAGTATTTTCCTAGGACAGGAATGAGTCTGTGCTAAGTTGGAAACTGTAAGACCTGTCCGTGGAGCAATCATAGAGAGTATTGTACAGGACCCTGACGGGTTATTCTTAGGAATGTATCTTTTCAGGGATCCTAGTTAAAGTGTGTTCTCATTCATAACAGTATCTCCTCCTTTGAGGAATGATGATAGAACACGGACGGACTATGGGCATCTTAGGTACTCTGAGTAAAGTGCAGGCTATGGCGCTTAGGCATCCCAAACTCATATTGGATGCTCACGACCAGTGGTGATCCGCACTTTCTTTCAGTGTTAAAAACGCTTCCAACATTGTGAGGGAAGTGTGCTTTAGGAGGGATTCGTTGCAGTGTTGCGTCTGATAAAGAAGGAAGCTCTTGGGACTGACTATGCGATAACTGCAATAGGCGCACATAGGGCTCTAGTATCAGACGTCTATCCGTTGGACTATAGCAAGTTCTGTTTAAGGGAAACTCCATCAAACGGAATCGCACTTCTCACAGTGTCTTTTCAGAGGGGGAAAGGATATAGAACAACTAAGGGGAGGGAACGTTGTGCCCTGAGAGTGAATGACAGCTTATGGCACATAGGCCTCTACGACACATACTGGAAGGTCAACACCTGTGATGTTCCACTGTGTCTAGCTCGTCTCAAACACTTCAAATGTACGAGGGAACTTTGCTACTGTACATTCTCACGACAGGTTTGAGTCTGTGCTCTGTAGGAAACATTAGGACCTGTCTGTGTACCATTCATAAACTATCACATACAGGACCATGACAAGTGATTCTTAGGAAGGTATCTTTTCAGGCATCCTACTTAAAGTGCGTTCTCATTCATCACAGAGTCTCCTCCTTTCAGGAATGATGACAGAACACGGACGGACTATGGGCACCTTAGGTACTGTGAGTAAAGTGCAGGCTATGGCGCTTAGGCATCCCAAACTCATATTGGATGCTCACGACCAGTGGTGATCCGCACTTTCTTTCAGTGTTAAAAACGCTTCCAACATTGTGAGGGAAGTGTGCTTTAGGAGGGATTCGTTGCACTGTTGCGTCTGTTAAAGAAGGAAGCGCTTGGGACTGACTCTGCGGTAACTGCAATAGGCGCACATAGGGCTCTAGTAACAGACGTCTATCCGTTGAACTATAGCAAGTTCTGTTTAAGGGAAACTCCTTCAGGCGGAATCGCACTTCTCCCAGTGTCTTTTTAATGGAGGAATGGAGAAAGAACAACTACGGAGAGAGGGAACGTTGTGCCCTTAGAGTGAAGGAAAGGGTATGGAACATAGGCCTCTAAGACACATACTGGAAAGTCAACAGCTGTGATGTTCCACTGTGTCTAACTCGTCTCAAAACACTTAAAATGCAGGAGGGAACTGTGCTACTGTACGTTCTCACTTCAGGAATGAGTCTGTGCTAAGTTGGAAACTGGAGGGCCTGTCTGAGTAGCAATCATAGAGAGATTCGTACAGGACCCTTTCAGGTTATTCTTAGGAAGGTATCTTTTCAGGGATCCTACTTAAAATGTGTTCTCATTGATAATAGTATCTCCTTCTTTGAGGAATGATGATAGAATGTGGACGGACCATGGGCACATTATATACTGTGAGTAAAGTGCAGGCTATGGCGCTTAGGCATCCCAAACACATATTCGATGATCAAGACCAGTGGTGATCCCCACGTTCTTTCTCTGTAAAAAACGCTTTCAACATTGTGAGGGAAGTGTGCTTTAGGAGGGATTCGTTGCAGTGTTGCGTCTGTTAAAGAAGGAAGCTCTTGGGACTGACTCTGCGGTAACTGCAATAGGCGCACAAAGGGCTCTAGTAACAGACGTCTATCCCTTGGACTATAGCAAGTTCTGTTTAAGGGAAACTCCTTCAGGCGGAATCGTACTTCTCCCAGTGTCTTTTTAATGGAGGAATGGAGAAAGAACAACTACGGAGTGAGGGAACGTTGTGCCCTTAGAGTGAAGTAAATGGTATGGAACATAGGCCTCTAAGACACATACTGGAAGTCAACAGCTGTGATGTTCCACTGTGTCTAACTCGTCTCAAAACACTTAAAATGCAGGAGGATACTGTGCTACTGTACGTTCTCACTTCAGGAATGAGTCTGTGCTAAGTTGGAAACTGGAGGGCCTGTCTGAGTAGCAATCATAGAGAGATTCGTACAGGACCCTTTCAGGTTATTCTTAGGAAGGTATCTTTTCAGGGATCCACTTAGAATGTGTTCTCATTGATAATAGTATCTCCTTCTTTGAGGAATGATGATAGAATGTGGACGGACCATGGGCACATTATATACTGTGAGTAAAGTGCAGGCTATGGCGCTTAGGCATCCCAAACACATATTCGATGATCAAGACCAGTGGTGATCCCCACGTTCTTTCTCTGTAAAAAACGCTTTCACCATTGTGAGGGAAGTGTGCTTTAGGAGGGATTCGTTGCAGTGTTGCGTCTGTTAAAGAAGGAAGCTCTTGGGACTGACTCTGCGGTAACTGCAATAGGCGCACATAGGGCTCTAGTATCAGACGTCTATCCGTTGGACTATAGCAAGTTCTGTTTAAGGGAAACTCTTTCAGGCTGAATCGCACTTCTCACAGTGCCTTATCAGCGGAGGAATAGAGAAAGAACAACTATGGACAGAGGGAACGTTGTGCCCTGAGAGTGAAGGACCGGGTATGGAACATAGGCTTCTATGACACATACTGGAAGGTCAACACCTGTGATGTTCCATTGTGTCTAACTCGTGTCAAAACCCTTCAAATGTACGAGGGAACTGTGCTACAGTACTTTCCCACGACAATAATGAGTCTGTGCTAAGTTGGAAACTGTAGGACCTGTCTGTGCAGCAATCAGAGAGAGTATCGTACAGGACCCTGACGGGTTATTCTTAGGAAGGTATCTTTTCAGGGATCCAAGTTAAAGTGTGTTCTCATTCTTAACAGTGTCTCCTACTCTGAGGAATGATGAGAGAATGCGGACGGACTTTGGGCACATTAGGTACTGTGAGTAAAGTGCAGGCTATGGCGCTTAGGCATCCCAAACACATATTAGATAATCAAGACCAGTGGTGATCCGCACTTTCCTTCTGAGTAAAAAACGCTTCCAGCATTGTGATGGAAGTGTGCTTTAGGAGGGATTCGTTGCTGTGTTGCGTCTGTTAGAAAAGGAAGCTCTTGGGACTGACTCTGCGGTAACTGCAATAGGCGTACATAGGGCTCTAGTATCATACGTCTATCCGTTGGACTATAGCAAGTTCTGTTTAAGGGAAACTCTTTCAGGCTGAATCGCACTTCTCACAGTGTCTTATCAGCGGAGGAATAGAGAAAGAACAACTATGGACAGAGGGAACGTTTTGCCCTGAGAGTGAAGGACCGGGTATGGAACATAGGCCTCTATGACACATACTGGAAGGTCAACACCTGTGATGTTCCATTGTGTATAACTCGTCTCAAAACCCTTCAGATGTACGAGGGAACTGTGCTACAGTATTTTCCCAGGACAGGAATGAGTCTGTGCTAAGTTGGAAACTGTAAGACCTGTCCGTGGAGCAATCATAGAGAGTATTGTACAGGACCCTGACGGGTTATTCTTAGGAAGGTATCTTTTCAGGGATCCTAGTTAAAGTGTGTTCTCATTCATAACAGTGTCTCCTCCTTTGAGGAATGATGATAGAACACGGACGGACTATGGGCATCTTAGGTACTCTGAGTAAAGTGCAGGCTATGGCGCTTAGGCATCCCAAACTCATATTGGATGCTCACGACCAGTGGTGATCCGCACTTTCTTTCAGTGTTAAAAACGCTTCCAACATTGTGAGGGAAGTGTGCTTTAGGAGGGATTCGTTGCAGTGTTGCGTCTGATAAAGAAGGAAGCTCTTGGGACTGACTCTGCGATAACTGCAATAGGCGCACATAGGGCTCTAGTATCAGACGTCTATCCGTTGGACTATAGCAAGTTCTGTTTAAGGGAAACTCCATCAAACGGAATCGCACTTCTCACAGTGTCTTTTCAGAGGGGGAAAGGATATAGAACAACTAAGGGGAGGGAACGTTGTGCCCTGAGAGTGAATGACAGCTTATGGCACATAGGCCTCTACGACACATACTGGAAGGTCAACACCTGTGATGTTCCACTGTGTCTAGCTCGTCTCAAACACTTCAAATGTACGAGGGAAATTTGCTACTGTACATTCTCACGACAGGTTTGAGTCTGTGCTCTGTAGGAAACATTAGGACCTGTCTGTGTACCATTCATAAACTATCACATACAGGACCATGACAAGTGATTCTTAGGAAGGTATCTTTTCAGGCATCCTACTTAAAGTGCGTTCTCATTCATCACAGAGTCTCCTCCTTTCAGGAATGATGACAGAACACGGACGGACTATGGGCACCTTAGGTACGGTGAGTAAAGTGCAGGCTATGGCACTTAGGCATCCCAAACTCATATTGGATGCTCACGACCAGTGGTGATCCGCACTTTCTTTCAGTGTTAAAAACGCTTCCAACATTGTGAGGGAAGTGTGCTTTAGGAGGGATTCGTTGCACTGTTGCGTCTGTTAAAGAAGGAAGCGCTTGGGACTGACTCTGCGGTAACTGCAATAGGCGCACATAGGGCTCTAGTAACAGACGTCTATCCGTTGAACTATAGCAAGTTCTGTTTAAGGGAAACTCCTTCAGGCGGAATCGCACTTCTCCCAGTGTCTTTTTAATGGAGGAATGGAGAAAGAACATCTACGGAGAGAGGGAACGTTGTGCCCTTAGAGTGAAGGAAAGGGTATGGAACATAGGCCTCTAAGACACATCCTGGAAAGTCAACAGCTGTGATGTTCCACTGTGTCTAACTCGTCTCAAAACACTTAAAATGCAGGAGGGAACTGTGCTACTGTACGTTCTCACTTCAGGAATGAGTCTGTGCTAAGTTGGAAACTGGAGGGCCTGTCTGAGTAGCAATCATAGAGAGATTCGTACAGGACCCTTTCAGGTTATTCTTAGGAAGGTATCTTTTCAGGGATCCACTTAGAATGTGTTCTCATTGATAATAGTATCTCCTTCTTTGAGGAATGATGATAGAATGTGGACGGACCATGGGCACATTATATACTGTGAGTAAAGTGCAGGCTATGGCGCTTAGGCATCCCAAACACATATTCGATGATCAAGACCAGTGGTGATCCCCACGTTCTTTCTCTGTAAAAAACGCTTTCAACATTGTGAGGGAAGTGTGCTTTAGGAGGGATTCGTTGCAGTGTTGCGTCTGTTAAAGAAGGAAGCTCTTGGGACTGACTCTGCGGTAACTGCAATAGGCGCACATAGGGCTCTAGTATCAGACGTCTATCCGTTGGACTATAGCAAGCTCTGTTTAAGGGAAACTCTTTCAGGCTGAATCGCACTTCTCACAGTGTCTTATCAGCGGAGGAATAGAGAAAGAACAACTATGGACAGAGGGAACGTTGTGCCCTGAGAGTGAAGGACCGGGTATGGAACATAGGCTTCTATGACACATACTGGAAGGTCAACACCTGTGATGTTCCATTGTGTCTAACTCGTGTCAAAACCCTTCAAATGTACGAGGGAACTGTGCTACAGTACTTTCCCACGACAATAATGAGTCTGTGCTAAGTTGGAAACTGTAGGACCTGTCTGTGCAGCAATCAGAGAGAGTATCGTACAGGACCCTGACGGGTTATTCTTAGGAAGGTATCTTTTCAGGGATCCGAGTTAAAGTGTGTTCTCATTCTTAACAGTGTCTCCTACTCTGAGGAATGATGATAGAATGCGGACGGACTTTGGGCACATTAGGTACTGTGAGTAAAGTGCAGGCTATGGCGCTTAGGCATCCCAAACACATATTAGATAATCAAGACCAGTGGTGATCCGCACTTTCTTTCTGAGTAAAAAACGCTTCCAGCATTGTGATGGAAGTGTGCTTTAGGAGGGATTCGTTGCTGTGTTGCGTCTGTTAGAAAAGGAAGCTCTTGGGACTGACTCTGCGGTAACTGCAATAGGCGTACATAGGGCTCTAGTATCATACGTCTATCCGTTGGACTATAGCAAGTTCTGTTTAAGGGAAACTCTTTCAGGCTGAATCGCACTTCTCACAGTGTCTTATCAGCGGAGGAATAGAGAAAGAACAACTATGGACAGAGGGAACGTTTTGCCCTGAGAGTGAAGGACCGGGTATGGAACATAGGCCTCTATGACACATACTGGAAGGTCAACACCTGTGATGTTCCATTGTGTATAACTCGTCTCAAAACCCTTCAGATGTACGAGGGAACTGTGCTACAGTATTTTCCCAGGACAGGAATGAGTCTGTGCTAAGATGGAAACTGTAAGACCTGTCCGTGTAGCAATCATAGAGAGTATTGTACAGGACCCTGACGGGTTATTCTTAGGAAGGTATCTTTTCAGGGATCCTAGTTAAAGTGTGTTCTCATTCATAACAGTGTCTCCTCCTTTGAGGAATGATGATAGAACACGGACGGACTATGGGCATCTTAGGTACTCTGAGTAAAGTGCAGGCTATGGCGCTTAGGCATCCCAAACTCATATTGGATGCTCACGACCAGTGGTGATCCGCACTTTCTTTCAGTGTTAAAAACGCTTCCAACATTGTGAGGGAAGTGTGCTTTAGGAGGGATTCGTTGCAGTGTTGCGTCTGATAAAGAAGGAAGCTCTTGGGACTGACTCTGCGATAACTGCAATAGGCGCACATAGGGCTCTAGTATCAGACGTCTATCCGTTGGACTATAGCAAGTTCTGTTTAAGGGAAACTCCATCAAACGGAATCGCACTTCTCACAGTGTCTTTTCAGAGGGGGAAAGGATATAGAACAACTAAGGGGAGGGAACGTTGTGACCTTAGAGTGAATGACAGCTTATGGCACATAGGCCTCTACGACACATACTGGAAGGTCAAAACCTGTGATGTTCCACTGTGTCTAGCTCGTCTCAAACACTTCAAATGTACGAGGGAACTTTGCTAATGTACGTTCTCACGACAGGTTTGAG
Organism: Neogale vison; assembly: GCF_020171115.1. Lineage (NCBI taxonomy): Eukaryota > Metazoa > Chordata > Mammalia > Carnivora > Mustelidae > Neogale > Neogale vison. The sequence continues at coordinate 26,810,115 of NC_058100.1, read as the reverse complement.
TCTGTGCTCTGTAGGAAACATTAGGACCTGTCTGTGTACCAATCATAAACTATCACATACAGGACCATGACAAGTGATTCTTAGGAAGGTATCTTTTCAGGGATCCTACTTAAAGTGAGTTCTCATTCATCACAGAGTCTCCTCCTTTCAGGAATGATGACAGAACACGGACGGACTATGGGCACCTTAGGTACTGTGAGTAAAGTGCAGGCTATGGCGCTTAGGCATCCCAAACTCATATTGGATGCTCACGACCAGTGGTGATCCGCACTTTCTTTCAGTGTTAAAAACGCTTCCAACATTGTGAGGGAAGTGTGCTTTAGGAGGGATTCGTTGCACTGTTGCGTCTGTTAAAGAAGGAAGCGCTTGGGACTGACTCTGCGGTAACTGCAATAGGCGCACATAGGGCTCTAGTAACAGACGTCTATCCGTTGAACTATAGCAAGTTCTGATTAAGGGAAACTCCTTCAGGCGGAATCGCACTTCTCCCAGTGTCTTTTTAATGGAGGAATGGAGAAAGAACAACTACGGAGAGAGGGAACGTTGTGCCCTTAGAGTGAAGTAAAGGGTATGGAACATAGGCCTCTAAGACACATACTGGAAAGTCAACAGCTGTGATGTTCCACTGTGTCTAACTCGTCTCAAAACACTTAAAATGCAGGAGGGAACTGTGCTACTGTACGTTCTCACTTCAGGAATGAGTCTGTGCTAAGTTGGAAACTGGAGGGCCTGTCTGAGTAGCAATCATAGAGAGATTCGTACAGGACCCTTTCAGGTTATTCTTAGGAAGGTATCTTTTCAGGGATCCTACTTAAAATGTGTTCTCATTGATAATAGTATCTCCTTCTTTGAGGAATGATGATAGAATGTGGACGGACCATGGGCACGTTATATACTGTGAGTAAAGTGCAGGCTATGGCGCTTAGGCATCCCAAACACATATTCGATGATCAAGACCAATGGTGATCCCCACGTTCTTTCTCTGTAAAAAACGCTTTCAACATTGTGAGGGAAGTGTGCTTTAGGAGGGATTCGTTGCAGTGTTGCGTCTGTTAAAGAAGGAAGCTCTTGGGACTGACTCTGCGGTAACTGCAATAGGCGCACAAAGGGCTCTAGTAACAGACGTCTATCCCTTGGACTATAGCAAGTTCTGTTTAAGGGAAACTCCTTCAGGCGGAATCGTACTTCTCCCAGTGTCTTTTTAATGGAGGAATGGAGAAAGAACAACTACGGAGAGAGGGAACGTTGTGCCCTTAGAGTGAAGTAAATGGTATGGAACATAGGCCTCTAAGACACATACTGGAAGTCAACAGCTGTGATGTTCCACTGTGTCTAACTCGTCTCAAAACACTTAAAATGCAGGAGGATACTGTGCTACTGTACGTTCTCACTTCAGGAATGAGTCTGTGCTAAGTTGGAAACTGGAGGGCCTGTCTGAGTAGCAATCATAGAGAGATTCGTACAGGACCCTTTCAGGTTATTCTTAGGAAGGTATCTTTTCAGGGATCCACTTAGAATGTGTTCTCATTGATAATAGTATCTCCTTCTTTGAGGAATGATGATAGAATGTGGACGGACCATGGGCACATTATATACTGTGAGTAAAGTGCAGGCTATGGCGCTTAGGCATCCCAAACACATATTCGATGATCAAGACCAGTGGTGATCCCCACGTTCTTTCTCTGTAAAAAACGCTTTCAACATTGTGAGGGAAGTGTGCTTTAGGAGGGATTCGTTGCAGTGTTGCGTCTGTTAAAGAAGGAAGCTCTTGGGACTGACTCTGCGGTAACTGCAATAGGCGCACAAAGGGCTCTAGTAACAGACGTCTATCCCTTGGACTATAGCAAGTTCTGTTTAAGGGAAACTCCTTCAGGCGGAATCGTACTTCTCCCAGTGTCTTTTTAATGGAGGAATGGAGAAAGAACAACTACGGAGTGAGGGAACGTTGTGCCCTTAGAGTGAAGTAAATGGTATGGAACATAGGCCTCTAAGACACATACTGGAAGTCAACAGCTGTGATGTTCCACTGTGTCTAACTCGTCTCAAAACACTTAAAATGCAGGAGGATATTGTGCTACTGTACGTTCTCACTTCAGGAATGAGTCTGTGCTAAGTTGGAAACTGGAGGGCCTGTCTGAGTAGCAATCATAGAGATATTCGTACAGGACCCTTTCAGGTTATTCTTAGGAAGGTATCTTTTCAGGGATCCACTTAGAATGTGTTCTCATTGATAATAGTATCTCCTTCTTTGAGGAATGATGATAGAATGTGGACGGACCATGGGCACATTATATACTGTGAGTAAAGTGCAGGCTATGGCGCTTAGGCATCCCAAACACATATTCGATGATCAAGACCAGTGGTGATCCCCACGTTCTTTCTCTGTAAAAAACGCTTTCACCATTGTGAGGGAAGTGTGCTTTAGGAGGGATTCGTTTCAGTGTTGCGTCTGTTAAAGAAGGAAGCTCTTGGGACTGACTCTGCGGTAACTGCAATAGGCGCACATAGGGCTCTAGTATCAGACGTCTATCCGTTGGACTATAGCAAGCTCTGTTTAAGGGAAACTCTTTCAGGCTGAATCGCACTTCTCACAGTGTCTTATCAGCGGAGGAATAGAGAAAGAACAACTATGGACAGAGGGAACGTTGTGCCCTGAGAGTGAAGGACCGGGTATGGAACATAGGCCTCTATGACACATACTGGAAGGTCAACACCTGTGATGTTCCATTGTGTATAACTCGTCTCAAAACCCTTCAGATGTACGAGGGAACTGTGCTACAGTATTTTCCCAGGACAGGAATGATTCTGTGCTAAGTTGGAAACTGTAAGACCTGTCCGTGTAGCAATCAGAGAGAGTATCGTACAGGACCCTGACGGGTTATTCTTAGGAAGGTATCTTTTCAGGGATCCTAGTTAAAGTGTGTTCTCATTCATAACAGTGTCTCCTCCTTTGAGGAATGATGATAGAACACGGACGGACTATGGGCATCTTAGGTACTCTGAGTAAAGTGCAGGCTATGGCGCTTAGGCATCCCAAACTCATATTGCATGCTCACGACCAGTGGTGATCCGCACTTTCTTTCAGTGTTAAAAACGCTTCCAACATTGTGAGGGAAGTGTGCTTTAGGAGGGATTCGTTGCAGTGTTGCGTCTGATAAAGAAGGAAGCTCTTGGGACTGACTATGCGATAACTGCAATAGGCGCACATAGGGCTCTAGTATCAGACGTCTATCCGTTGGACTATAGCAAGTTCTGTTTAAGGGAAACTCCATCAAACGGAATCGCACTTCTCACAGTGTCTTTTCAGAGGGGGAAAGGATATAGAACAACTAAGGGGAGGGAACGTTGTGCCCTGAGAGTGAATGACAGCTTATGGCACATAGGCCTCTACGACACATACTGGAAGGTCAAAACCTGTGATGTTCCACTGTGTCTAGCTCGTCTCAAACACTTCAAATGTACGAGGGAACTTTGCTAATGTACGTTCTCACGACAGGTTTGAGTCTGTGCTCTGTAGGAAACATTAGGACCTGTCTGTGTACCAATCATAAACTATCACATACAGGACCATGACAAGTGATTCTTAGGAAGGTATCTTTTCAGGGATCCTACTTAAAGTGAGTTCTCATTCATCACAGAGTCTCCTCCTTTCAGGAATGATGACAGAACACGGACGGACTATGGGCACCTTAGGTACTGTGAGTAAAGTGCAGGCTATGGCGCTTAGGCATCCCAAACTCATATTGGATGCTCACGACCAGTGGTGATCCGCACTTTCTTTCAGTGTTAAAAACGCTTCCAACATTGTGAGGGAAGTGTGCTTTAGGAGGGATTCGTTGCACTGTTGCGTCTGTTAAAGAAGGAAGCGCTTGGGACTGACTCTGCGGTAACTGCAATAGGCGCACATAGGGCTCTAGTAACAGACGTCTATCCGTTGAACTATAGCAAGTTCTGTTTAAGGGAAACTCCTTCAGGCGGAATCGCACTTCTCCCAGTGTCTTTTTAATGGAGGAATGGAGAAAGAACAACTACGGAGAGAGGGAACGTTGTTCCCTTAGAGTGAAGGAAAGGGTATGGAACATAGGCCTCTAAGACACATACTGGAAAGTCAACAGCTGTGATGTTCCACTGTGTCTAACTCGTCTCAAAACACTTAAAATGCAGGAGGGAACTGTGCTACTGTACGTTCTCACTTCAGGAATGAGTCTGTGCTAAGTTGGAAACTGGAGGGCCTGTCTGAGTAGCAATCATAGAGAGATTCGTACAGGACCCTTTCAGGTTATTCTTAGGAAGGTATCTTTTCAGGGATCCTACTTAAAATGTGTTCTCATTGATAATAGTATCTCCTTCTTTGAGGAATGATGATAGAATGTGGACGGACCATGGGCACGTTATATACTGTGAGTAAAGTGCAGGCTATGGCGCTTAGGCATCCCAAACACATATTCGATGATCAAGACCAATGGTGATCCCCACGTTCTTTCTCTGTAAAAAACGCTTTCAACATTGTGAGGGAAGTGTGCTTTAGGAGGGATTCGTTGCAGTGTTGCGTCTGTTAAAGAAGGAAGCTCTTGGGACTGACTCTGCGGTAACTGCAATAGGCGCACAAAGGGCTCTAGTAACAGACGTCTATCCCTTGGACTATAGCAAGTTCTGTTTAAGGGAAACTCCTTCAGGCGGAATCGTACTTCTCCCAGTGTCTTTTTAATGGAGGAATGGAGAAAGAACAACTACGGAGAGAGGGAACGTTGTGCCCTTAGAGTGAAGTAAATGGTATGGAACATAGGCCTCTAAGACACATACTGGAAGTCAACAGCTGTGATGTTCCACTGTGTCTAACTCGTCTCAAAACACTTAAAATGCAGGAGGATACTGTGCTACTGTACGTTCTCACTTCAGGAATGAGTCTGTGCTAAGTTGGAAACTGGAGGGCCTGTCTGAGTAGCAATCATAGAGAGATTCGTACAGGACCCTTTCAGGTTATTCTTAGGAAGGTATCTTTTCAGGGATCCACTTAGAATGTGTTCTCATTGATAATAGTATCTCCTTCTTTGAGGAATGATGATAGAATGTGGACGGACCATGGGCACATTATATACTGTGAGTAAAGTGCAGGCTATGGCGCTTAGGCATCCCAAACACATATTCGATGATCAAGACCAGTGGTGATCCCCACGTTCTTTCTCTGTAAAAAACGCTTTCAACATTGTGAGGGAAGTGTGCTTTAGGAGGGATTCGTTGCAGTGTTGCGTCTGTTAAAGAAGGAAGCTCTTGGGACTGACTCTGCGGTAACTGCAACAGGCGCACAAAGGGCTCTAGTAACAGACGTCTATCCCTTGGACTATAGCAAGTTCTGTTTAAGGGAAACTCCTTCAGGCGGAATCGTACTTCTCCCAGTGTCTTTTTAATGGAGGAATGGAGAAAGAACAACTACGGAGTGAGGGAACGTTGTGCCCTTAGAGTGAAGTAAATGGTATGGAACATAGGCCTCTAAGACACATACTGGAAGTCAACAGCTGTGATGTTCCACTGTGTCTAACTCGTCTCAAAACACTTAAAATGCAGGAGGATACTGTGCTACTGTACGTTCTCACTTCAGGAATGAGTCTGTGCTAAGTTGGAAACTGGAGGGCCTGTCTGAGTAGCAATCATAGAGATATTCGTACAGGACCCTTTCAGGTTATTCTTAGGAAGGTATCTTTTCAGGGATCCACTTAGAATGTGTTCTCATTGATAATAGTATCTCCTTCTTTGAGGAATGATGATAGAATGTGGACGGACCATGGGCACATTATATACTGTGAGTAAAGTGCAGGCTATGGCGCTTAGGCATCCCAAACACATATTCGATGATCAAGACCAGTGGTGATCCCCACGTTCTTTCTCTGTAAAAAACGCTTTCACCATTGTGAGGGAAGTGTGCTTTAGGAGGGATTCGTTGCAGTGTTGCGTCTGTTAAAGAAGGAAGCTCTTGGGACTGACTCTGCGGTAACTGCAATAGGCGCACATAGGGCTCTAGTATCAGACGTCTATCCGTTGGACTATAGCAAGCTCTGTTTAAGGGAAACTCTTTCAGGCTGAATCGCACTTCTCACAGTGTCTTATCAGCGGAGGAATAGAGAAAGAACAACTATGGACAGAGGGAACGTTGTGCCCTGAGAGTGAAGGACCGGGTATGGAACATAGGCCTCTATGACACATACTGGAAGGTCAACACCTGTGATGTTCCATTGTGTATAACTCGTCTCAAAACCCTTCAGATGTACGAGGGAACTGTGCTACAGTATTTTCCCAGGACAGGAATGATTCTGTGCTAAGTTGGAAACTGTAAGACCTGTCCGTGTAGCAATCAGAGAGAGTATCGTACAGGACCCTGACGGGTTATTCTTAGGAAGGTATCTTTTCAGTGATCCTAGTTAAAGTGTGTTCTCATTCATAACAGTGTCTCCTCCTTTGAGGAATGATGATAGAACACGGACGGACTATGGGCATCTTAGGTACTCTGAGTAAAGTGCAGGCTATGGCGCTTAGGCATCCCAAACTCATATTGCATGCTCACGACCAGTGGTGATCCGCACTTTCTTTCAGTGTTAAAAACGCTTCCAACATTGTGAGGGAAGTGTGCTTTAGGAGGGATTCGTTGCAGTGTTGCGTCTGATAAAGAAGGAAGCTCTTGGGACTGACTATGCGATAACTGCAATAGGCGCACATAGGGCTCTAGTATCAGACGTCTATCCGTTGGACTATAGCAAGTTCTGTTTAAGGGAAACTCCATCAAACGGAATCGCACTTCTCACAGTGTCTTTTCAGAGGGGGAAAGGATATAGAACAACTAAGGGGAGGGAACGTTGTGCCCTGAGAGTGAATGACAGCTTATGGCACATAGGCCTCTATGACACATACTGGAAGGTCAACACCTGTGATGTTCCACTGTGTCTAGCTCGTCTCAAACACTTCAAATGTACGAGGGAACTTTGCTACTGTACGTTCTCACGACAGGTTTGAGTCTGTGCTCTGTAGGAAACATTAGGACCTGTCTGTGTAGCAATCATAAACTATCACATACAGGACCATGACAAGTGATTCTTAGGAAGGTATCTTTTCAGGGATCCTACTTAAAGTGCGTTCTCATTCATCACAGAGTCTCCTCCTTTCAGGAATGATGACAGAACACGGACGGACTATGGGCACCTTAGGTACTGTGAGTAAAGTGCAGGCTATGGCGCTTAGGCATCCCAAACTCATATTGGATGCTCACGACCAGTGGTGATCCGCACTTTCTTCAGTGTTAAAATCGCTTCCAACATTGTGAGGGAAGTTTGCTTTAGGAGGGATTCGTTGCAGTGTTGCGTCTGTTAAAGAAGGAAGCGCTTGGGACTGACGCTGCGGTAACTGCAATAGGCGCACATAGGGCTCTAGTAACAGACGTCTATCCCTTGGACTATAACAAGTTCTGTTTAAGGGAAACTCCTTCAAGCGGAATCGCACTTCTCCCAGTGTCTTTTTAATGGAGGAATGGAGAAAGAACAACTACGGAGAGAGGGAACGTTGTGCCCTTAGAGTGAAGGAAAGGGTATGGAACATAGGCCTCTAAGACACATACTGGAAAGTCAACAGCTGTGATGTTCCACTGTGTCTAACTCGTCTCAAAACACTTAAAATGCAGGAGGGAACTGTGCTACTGTACGTTCTCACTTCAGGAATGAGTCTGTGCTAAGTTGGAAACTGGAGGGCCTGTCTGAGTAGCAATCATAGAGAGATTCGTACAGGACCCTTTCAGGTTATTCTTAGGAAGGTATCTTTTCAGGGATCCACTTAAAATGTGTTCTCATTGATAATAGTATCTCCTTCTTTGAGGAATGATGATAGAATGTGCACGGACCATGGGCACATTATATACTGTGAGTAAAGTGCAGGCTATGGCGCTTAGGCATCCCAAACACATATTCGATGATCAAGACCAGTGGTGATCCCCACGTTCTTTCTCTGTAAAAAACGCTTTCAACATTGTGAGGGAAGTGTGCTTTAGGAGGGATTCGTTGTAGTGTTGCGTCTGTTAAAGAAGGAAGCGCTTGGGACTGACTCTGCAGTAACTGCAATAGGCGCACATAGGGCTCTAGTATCAGACGTCTATCCGTTGGACTATAGCAAGCTCTGTGTAAGGGAAACTCTTTCAGGCTGAATCGCACATCTCACAGTGTCTTATCAGCGGAGGAATAGAGAAAGAACAACTATGGACAGAGGGAATTTGTGCCCTGAGAGTGAAGGACCGGGTATGGAACATAGGCTTCTATGACACATACTGGCAGGTCAACACCTGTGATGTTCCATTGTGTCTAACTCGTGTCAAAACCCTTCAGATGTACGAGGGAACTGTGCTACAGTACTTTCCAATGACAATAATGAGTCTGTGCTAATTTGGTAACTGTAGGACCTGTCTGTGCAGCAGTCAGAGAGAGTATCGTACAGGACCCTGACGGGTTATTCTTAGGAAGGTATCTTTTCAGGGATCCTAGTTAAAGTGTGTTCTCATTTTTAACAGTGTCTCCTACTCTGAGGAATGATGATAGAATGCGGACGGACTTTGGGCACATTAGGTACTGTGAGTAAAGTGCAGGCTATGGTGCTTAGGCATCCCAAACTCATATTGGATGCTCACGACCAGTGGTGATCCGCACTTCCTTTCAGTGTTAAAAACGCTTCCAACATTGTGAGGGAAGTGTGCTTTAGGAGGGATTCGTTGCAGTGTTGCGTCTGTTAAAGAAGGAAGATCTTGGGACTGTCTCTGCAGTAACTGCAATAGGCGCACATAGGGCTCTAGTATCAGACGTCTATCCGTTGGACTATAGCAAGCTCTGTTTAAGGGAAACTCTTTCAGGCTGAATCGCACTTCTCACAGTGTCTTATCAGCGGAGGAATAGAGAAAGAACAACTATGGACAGAGGGAATTTGTGCCCTGAGAGTGAAGGACCGGGTATGGAACATAGGCTACTATGACACATACTGGAAGGTCAACACCTGTGATGTTCCATTGTGTCTAACTCATGTCAAAACCCTTCAGATGTACGAGGGAACTGTGCTACAATACTTTCCCACGACAATAATGAGTCTGTGCTAAGTTCGAAACTGTAGGACCTGTCTGTGCAGCAATCAGAGAGAGTATCGTACAGGACCCTGACGGGTTATTCTTAGGAAGGTATCTTTTCAGGGATCCTAGTTAAAGTGTGTTCTCATTCTTAACAGTGTCTCCTACTCTGAGGAATGATGATAGAATGCGGACGGACTTTGGGCACATTAGGTACTGTGAGTAAAGTGCAGGCTATGGCGCTTAGGCATCCCAAACTCATATTGGTTGCTCACGACCAGTGGTGATCCGCACTTTCTTTCAGTGTTAAAAATGCTTCCAACATTGTGAGGGAAGTGTGCTTTAGGAGGGATTCGTTGCACTGTTGCGTCTGTTAAAGAAGGAAGCGCTTGGGACTGACTCTGCGGTAACTGCAATAGGCGCACATAGGGCTCTAGTAACAGACGTCTATCCCTTGGACTATAGCAAGTTCTGTTTAAGGGAAACTCCTTCAGGCGGAATCGCACTTCTCCCAGGGTCTTTTTAATGGAGGAATGGAGAGAGAACAACTACGGAGAGAGGGAACGTAGTGCCCTTAGAGTGAAGGAAAGGGTATGGAACATAGGCCTCTAAGACACATACTGGAAAGTCAACAGCTGTGATGTTCCACTGTGTCTAACACGTCTCAAAACACTTAAAATGCAGGAGGGAACTGTGCTACTGTACGTTCTCACTTCAGGAATGAGTCTGTGCTAAGTTGGAAACTGGAGGGCCTGTCTGAGTAGCAATCATAGAGAGATTCGTACAGGACCCTTTCAGGTTATTATTAGGAGGGTATATTTTCAGGGATCCACTTAAAATGTGTTCTCATTGATAATAGTATCTCCTTCTTTGAGGAATGATGATAGAATGTGGACGGACCATGGGCACATTATATACTGTGAGTAAAGTGCAGGCTATGGCGCTTAGGCATCCCAAACACATATTTGATGATCAAGACCAGTGGTGATTCCCACGTTCTTTCTCTGTAAAAAACGCTTTCAACATTGTGAGGGAAGTGTGCTTTAGGAGGGATTCGTTGCAGTGTTGCGTCTGTTAAAGAAGGAAGCTCTTGGGACTGTCTCTGCAGTAACTGCAATAGGCGCACATAGGGCTCTAGTATCAGACGTCTATCCGTTGGACTATAGCAAGCTCTGTTTAAGGGAAACTCTTTCAGGCTGAATCGCACTTCTCACAGTGTCTTATCAGCGGAGGAATAGAGAAAGAACAACTATGGACAGAGGGAATTTGTGCCCTGAGAGTGAAGGACCGGGTATGGAACATAGGCTTCTATGACACATACTGGAAGGTCAACACTTGTGATGTTCCATTGTGTCTAACTCGTGTCAAAACCCTTCAGATGTACGAGGGAACTGTGCTACAATACTTTCCCACGACAATAATGAGTCTGTGCTAAGTTGGAAATTGTAGGACCTGTCTGTGCAGCAATCAGAGAGAGTATCGTACAGGACCCTGACGGGTTATTCTTAGGAAGGTATCTTTTCAGGGATCCTAGTTAAAGTGTGTTCTCATTCTTAACAGTGTCTCCTACTCTGAGGAATGATGATAGAATGCGGACGGACTTTGGGCACATTAGGTACTGTGAGTAAAGTGCAGGCTATGGCGATTAGGCATCCCAAACTCATATTGGTTGCTCACGACCAGTGGTGATCCGCACTTTCTTTCAGTGTTAAAAACGCTTCCAACATTGTGAGGGAAGTGTGCTTTAGGAGGGATTCGTTGCACTGTTGCGTCTGTTAAAGAAGGAAGCGCTTGGGACTGACTCTGCGGTAACTGCAATAGGCGCACATAGGGCTCAAGTAACAGACGTCTATCCCTTGGACTATAGCAAGTTCTGTTTAAGGGAAACTCCTTCAGGCAGAATCGTACTTCTCCCAGTGTCTTTTTAATGGAGGAATGGAGAAAGAACAACTACGGAGAGAGGGAACGTAGTGCCCTTAGAGTGAAGGAAAGGGTATGGAACATAGGCCTCTAAGACAAATACTGGAAAGTCAACAGCTGTGATGTTCCACTGTGTCTAACACGTCTCAAAACACTTAAAATGCAGGAGGGAACTGTGCTACTGTACGTTCTCACTTCAGGAATGAGTCTGTGCTAAGTTGGAAACTGGAGGGCCTGTCTGAGTAGCAATCATAGAGAGATTCGTACAGGACCCTTTCAGGTTATTATTAGGAGGGTATATTTTCAGGGATCCACTTAAAATGTGTTCTCATTGATAATAGTATCTCCTTCTTTGAGGAATGATGATAGAATGTGGACGGACCATGGGCACATTATATACTGTGAGTAAAGTGCAGGCTATGGCGCTTAGGCATCCCAAACACATATTTGATGATCAAGACCAGTGGTGATACCCACGTTCTTTCTCTGTAAAAAACGCTTTCAACATTGTGAGGGAAGTGTGCTTTAGGAAGGATTCGTTGCAGTGTTGCGTCTGTTAAAGAAGGAAGCTCTTGGGACTGTCTCTGCAGTAACTGCAATAGGCGCACATAGGGCTCTAGTATCAGACGTCTATCCGTTGGACTATAGCAAGCTCTGTTTAAGGGAAACTCTTTCAGGCTGAATAGCACTTCTCACAGTGTCTTATCAGCGGAGGAATAGAGAAAGAACAACTATGGACAGAGGGAATTTGTGCCCTGAGAGTGAAGGACCGGGTATGGAACATAGGCTTCTATGACACATACTGGAAGGTCAACACCTGTGATGTTCCATTGTGTCTAACTCGTGTCAAACCCTTCAGATGTACGAGGGAACTGTGCTACAATACTTTCCCACGACAATAATGAGTCTGTGCTAAGTTGGAAACTGTAGGACCTGTCTGTGCAGCAATCAGAGAGAGTATCGTACAGGACCCTGACGGGTTATTCTTAGGAAGGTATCTTTTCAGGGATCCTAGTTAAAGTGTGTTCTCATTCTTAACAGTGTCTCCTACTCTGAGGAATGATGATAGAATGCGGACGGACTTTGGGCACATTAGGTACTGTGAGTAAAGTGCAGGCTATGGCGATTAGGCATCCCAAACTCATATTGGTTGCTCACGACCAGTGGTGATCCGCACTTTCTTTCAGTGTTAAAAACGCTTCCAACATTGTGAGGGAAGTGTGCTTTAGGAGGGATTCGTTGCACTGTTGCGTCTGTTAAAGAAGGAAGCGCTTGGGACTGACTCTGCGGTAACTGCAATAGGCGCACATAGGGCTCTAGTAACAGACGTCTATCCCTTGGACTATAGCAAGTTCTGTTTAAGGGAAACTCCTTCAGGCGGAATCGCACTTCTCCCAGGGTCTTTTTAATGGAGGAATGGAGAAAGAACAACTACGGAGAGAGGGAACGTTGTGCCCTTAGAGTGAAGGAAAGGGTATGGAACATAGGCCTCTAAGACACATACTGGAAAGTCAACAGCTGTGATGTTCCACTGTGTCTAACTCATCTCAAAACACTTAAAATGCAGGAGGGAACTGTGCTACTGTACGTTCTCACTTCAGGAATGAGTCTGTGCTAAGTTGGAAACTGGAGGGCCTGTCTGAGTAGCAATCATAGAGAGATTCGTACAGGACCCTTTCAGGTTATTCTTAGGAGGGTATCTTTTCAGGGATCCACTTAAAATGTGTTCTCATTGATAATAGTATCTCCTTCTTTGAGGAATGATGATAGAATGTGGACGGACCATGGGCACATTATATACTGTGAGTAAAGTACAGGCTATGGCGCTTAGGCAATCCAAACACATATTCGATGATCAAGACCAGTGGTGATCCCCACGTTCTTTCTCTGTAAAAAACGCTTTCACCATTGTGAGGGAAGTGTGCTTTAGGAGGGATTCGTTGCAGCGTTGCGTCTGTTAAAGAAGGAAGCTCTTGGGACTGACTCTGCGGTAACTGCAATAGGCGCACATAGGGCTCTAGTATCAGACGTCTATCCGTTGGACTATAGCAAGCTCTGTTTAAGGGAAACTCTTTCAGGCTGAATCGCACATCTCACACTGCTTATCAGCGGAGGAATAGAGAAAGAACAACTATGGACAGAGGGAATTTGTGCCCTGAGAGTGAAGGACCGGGTATGCAACATAGGCTTCTATGACACATACTGGAAGGTCAACACCTGTGATGTTCCATTGTGTCTAACTCGTGTCAAAACCCTTCAGATGTACGAGGGAACTGTGCTACAGTACTTTCCCACGACAATAATGAGTCTGTGCTAAGTTGGAAACTGTAGGACCTGTCTGTGCAGCAATCAGAGAGAGTATCGTACAGGAACCTGACGGGTTATTCTTAGGAAGGTATCTTTTCAGGGATCCTAGTTAAAGTGTGTTCTCATTCTTAACAGTGTCTCCTACTCTGAGGAATGATGATAGAATGCGGACGGACTTTGGGCACATTAGGTACTGTGAGTAAAGTGCAGGCTATGGCGCTTAGGCATCCCAAACACATATTAGATAATCAAGACCAGTGGTGATCCGCACTTTCTTTCTGAGTAAAAAACGCTTCCAGCATTGTGATGGAAGTGTGCTTTAGGAGGGATTCGTTGCTGTGTTGCGTCTGTTAGAAAAGGAAGCTCTTGGGAATGACTCTGCGGTAACTGCAATAGGCGTACATAGGGCTCTAGTATCATACATCTATCCGTTGGACTATAGCAAGTTCTGTTTAAGGGAAACTCTTTCAGGCTGAATCGCACTTCTCACAGTGTCTTATCAGCGGAGGAATAGAGAAAGAACAACTATGGACAGAGGGAAAGTTTTGACCGGGTATGGAACATAGGCCTCTATGACACATCCTGGAAGGTCAACACCTGTGATGTTCCATTGTGTATAACTCGTCTCAAAACCCTTCAGATGTACGAGGGAACTGTGCTACAGTATTTTCCCAGGACAGGAATGAGTCTGTGCTAAGTTGGAAACTGTAAGACCTGTCCGTGTAGCAATCATAGAGAGTATTGTACAGGACCCTGACAGGTTATTCTTAGGAAGGTATCTTTTCAGGGATCCTAGTTAAAGTGTGTTCTCATTCTTAACAGTGTCTCCTACTCTGAGGAATGATGATAGAATGCGGACGGACTTTGGGCACATTAGGTAGTGTGAGTAAAGTGCAGGCTATGGCGCTTAGGCATCCCAAACTCATATTGGATGCTCACGACCAGTGGTGATCGGCACTTTCAGTTTTAAAAACGCTTCCAACATTGTGAGGGAAGTGTGCTTTAGGGGGAATTCGTTGCACTGTTGCGTCTGTTAAAGAAAGAAGCGCTTGGGACTGACTCTGCGGTAACTGCAATAGGCGCACATAGGGCTCTAGTAACAGATGTCTATCCCTTGGACTATAGCAAGCTCTGTGTAAGGGAAACTCTTTCATGCTGAATCGCACTTCTCACAGTGTCTTATCAGCGGAGGAATATAGAAAGAACGACTATGGACAGAGGGAATTTGTGCCCTGAGAGTGAAGGACCGGGTATGGAACACAGGCTTCTATGACACATACTGGAAGGTCAACACCTGTGATATTATATTGTGTCTAACTCGTGTCAAAACCCTTCAGATGTAGGAGGGAACTGTGCTACAGTACTTTCCCACGACAATAATGAGTCTGTGCTAAGTTGGAAACTGTAGGACCTGTCTGTGCAGCAATCAGAGAGAGTATAGTACAGGACCCTGACGGGTAATTCTTAGGAAGGTATCTTTTCAGGGATCCTAGTTAAAGTGTGTTCTCATTCTTAACAGTGTCTCCTACTCTGAGGAATGATGATAGAATGCGGACGGACTTTGGGCACATTAGGTACTGTGAGTAAAGTGCAGGCTATGGCGCTTAGGCATCCCAAACTCATATTGGATGCTCACGACCAGTGGTGATCCGCACTTTCTTTCAGTGTTAAAAACGCTTCCAACATTGTGAGGGAAGTGTGCTTTAGGAGGGATTCGTTGCACTGTTGCGTCTGTTAAAGAAGGAAGCGCTTGGGACTGACTCTGCGGTAACTGCAATAGGCGCACATAGGGCTCTAGTAACAGACGTCTATCCCTTGGACTATAGCAAGTTCTGTTTAAGGGAAACTCCTTCAGGCGGAATCGCACTTCTCCCAGGGTCTTTTTAATGGAGGAATGGAGAAAGAACAACTACGGAGAGAGGGAACGTTGTGCCCTTAGAGTGAAGGAAAGGGTATGGAACATAGGCCTCTAAGACACATACTGGAAAGTCAACAGCTGTGATGTTCCACTGTGTCTAACTCATCTCAAAACACTTAAAATGCAGGAGGGAACTGTGCTACTGTACGTTCTCACTTCAGGAATGAGTCTGTGCTAAGTTGGAAACTGGAGGGCCTGTCTGAGTAGCAATCATAGAGAGATTCGTACAGGACCCTTTCAGGTTATTCTTAGGAGGGTATCTTTTCAGGGATCCACTTAAAATGTGTTCTCATTGATAATAGTATCTCCTTCTTTGAGGAATGATGATAGAATGTGGACGGACCATGGGCACATTATATACTGTGAGTAAAGTGCAGGCTATGGCGCTTAGGCATCCCAAACACATATTCGATGATCAAGACCAGTGGTGATCCCCACGTTCTTTCTCTGTAAAAAACGCTTTCAACATTGTGAGGGAAGTGTGCTTTAGGAGGGATTCGTTGCAGTGTTGCGTCTGTTAAAGAAGGAAGCTCTTGGGACTGACTCTGCGGTAACTGCAATAGGCGCACATAGGGCTCTAGTATCAGACGTCTATCCGTTGGACTATAGCAAGCTCTGTTTAAGGGAAACTCTTTCAGGCTGAATCGCACATCTCACAGTGTCTTATCAGCGGAGGAATAGAGAAAGAACAACTATGGACAGAGGGAATTTGTGCCCTGAGAGTGAAGGACCGGGTATGCAACATAGGCTTCTATGACACATACTGGAAGGTCAACACCTGTGATGTTCCATTGTGTCTAACTCGTGTCAAAACCCTTCAGATGTACGAGGGAACTGTGCTACAGTACTTTCCCACGACAATAATGAGTCTGTGCTAAGTTGGAAACTGTAGGACCTGTCTGTGCAGCAATCAGAGAGAGTATCGTACAGGACCCTGACGGGTTATTCTTAGGAAGGTATCTTTTCAGGGATCCTAGTTAAAGTGTGTTCTCATTCTTAACAGTGTCTCCTACTCTGAGGAATGATGATAGAATGCGGACGGACTTTGGGCACATTAGGTACTGTGAGTAAAGTGCAGGCTATGGCGCTTAGGCATCCCAAACACATATTAGATAATCAAGACAAGTGGTGATCCGCACTTTTTTTCTGAGTAAAAAACGCTTCCAGCATTGTGATGGAAGTGTGCTTTAGGAGGGATTCGTTGCTGTGTTGCGTCTGTTACAAAAGGAAGCTCTTGGGACTGACTCTGCGGTAACTGCAATAGGCGTACATAGGGCTCTAGTATCATACGTCTATCCGTTGGACTATAGCAAGTTCTGTTTAAGGGAAACTCTTTCAGGCTGAATCGCACTTCTCACAGTGTCTTATCAGCGGAGGAATAGAGAAAGAACAACTATGGACAGAGGGAACGTTTTGACCGGGTATGGAACATAGGCCTCTATGACACATCCTGGAAGGTCAACACCTGTGATGTTCCATTGTGTATAACTCGTCTCAAAACCCTTCAGATGTACGAGGGAACTGTGCTACAGTATTTTCCCAGGACAGGAATGAGTCTGTGCTAAGTTGGAAACTGTAAGACCTGTCCGTGTAGCAATCATAGAGAGTATTGTACAGGACCCTGACGGGTTATTCTTAGGAAGGTATCTTTTCAGGGATCCTAGTTAAAGTGTGTTCTCATTCATAACAGTGTCTCCTCCTTTGAGGAATGATGATAGAAATCGGACGGACTATGGGCATCTTAGGTACTCTGAGTAAAGTGCAGGCTATGGCGCTTAGGCATCCCAAACTCATATTGGATGCTCACGACCAGTGGTGATCCGCACTTTCTTTCAGTGTTAAAAACGCTTCCAACATTGTGAGGGAAGTGTGCTTTAGGAGGGATTCGTTGCAGTGTTGCGTCTGATAAAGAAGGAAGCTCTTGGGACTGACTATGCGATAACTGCAATAGGCGCACATAGGGCTCTAGTATCAGACGTCTATCCGTTGGACTATAGCAAGTTCTGATTAAGGGAAACTCCATCAAACGGAATCGCACTTCTCACAGTGTCTTTTCAGAGGGGGAAAGGATATAGAACAACTAAGGGGAGGGAACGTTGTGCCCTGAGAGTGAATGACAGCTTATGGCACATAGGCCTCTATGACACATACTGGAAGGTCAACACCTGTGATGTTCCACTGTGTCTAGCTCGTCTCAAACACTTCAAATGTACGAGGGAACTTTGCTACTGTACGTTCTCACGACAGGTTTGAGTCTGTGCTCTGTAGGAAACATTAGGACCTGTCTGTGTAGCAATCATAAACTATCACATACAGGACCATGACAAGTGATTCTTAGGAAGGTATCTTTTCAGGGATCCTACTTAAAGTGCGTTCTCATTCATCACAGAGTCTCCTCCTTTCAGGAATGATGACAGAACACGGACGGACTATGGGCACCTTAGGTACTGTGAGTAAAGTGCAGGCTATGGCGCTTAGGCATCCCAAACTCATATTGGATGCTCACGACCAGTGGTGATCCGCACTTTCTTTCAGTGTTAAAAACGCTTCCAACATTGTGAGGGAAGTGTGCTTTAGGAGGGATTCGTTGCAGTGCTGCGTCTGTTAAAGAAGGAAGCGCTTGGGACTGACTCTGCGGTAACTGCAATAGGCGCACATAGGGCTCTAGTAACAGACGTCTATCCCTTGGACTATAGCAAGTTCTGTTTAAGGGAAACTCCTTCAGGCGGAATCGCACTTCTCCCAGTGTCTTTTTAATGGAGGAATGGAGAAAGAACAACTACGGAGAGAGGAAACGTTGTGCCCTTAGAGTGAAGGAAAGGGTATGGAACATAGGCCTCTAAGACACATACTGGAAAGTCAACAGCTGTGATGTTCCACTGCGTCTAACTCGTCTCAAAACACTTAAAATGCAGGAGGGAACTGTGCTACTGTACGTTCTCACTTCAGGAATGAGTCTGTGCTAAGTTGGAAACTGGAGGGCCTGTCTGAGTAGCAATCATAGAGAGATTCGTACAGGACCCTTTCAGGTTATTCTTAGGAAGGTATCTTTTCAGGGATCCTACTTAAAATGTGTTCTCATTGATAATAGTATCTCCTTCTTTGAGGAATGATGATAGAATGTGGACGGACCATGGGCACATTATATACTGTGAGTAAAGTGCAGGCTATGGCGCTTAGGCATCCCAAACACATATTCGATGATCAAGACCAGTGGTGATCCCCACGTTCTTTCTCTGTAAAAAACGCTTTCAACATTGTGAGGGAAGTGTGCTTTAGGAGGGATTCGTTGCAGTGTTGCGTCTGTTAAAGAAGGAAGCTCTTGGGACTGACTCTGCGGTAACTGCAATAGGCGCACATAGGGCTCTAGTATCAGACGTCTATCCGTTGGACTATAGCAAGCTCTGTTTAAGGGAAACTCTTTCAGGCTGAATCGCACATCTCACAGTGTCTTATCAGCGGAGGAATAGAGAAAGAACAACTATGGACAGAGGGAATTTGTGCCCTGAGAGTGAAGGACCGGGTATGCAACATAGGCTTCTATGACACATACTGGAAGGTCCACACCTGTGATGTTCCATTGTGTCTAACTCGTGTCAAAACCCTTCAGATGTACGAGGGAACTGTGCTACAGTACTTTCCCACGACAATAATGAGTCTGTGCTAAGTTGGAAACTGTAGGACCTGTCTGTGCAGCAATCAGAGAGAGTATCGTACAGGACCCTGACGGGTTATTCTTAGGAAGGTATCTTTTCAGGGTTCCTAGTTAAAGTGTGTTCTCATTCTTAACAGTGTCTCCTACTCTGAGGAATGATGATAGAATGCGGACGGACTTTGGGCACATTAGGTACTGTGAGTAAAGTGCAGGCTATGGCGCTTAGGCATCCCAAACACATATTAGATAATCAAGACCAGTGGTGATCCGCACTTTCTTTCTGAGTAAAAAACGCTTCCAGCATTGTGATGGAAGTGTGCTTTAGGAGGGATTCGTTGCTGTGTTGCGTCTGTTAGAAAAGGAAGCTCTTGGGACTGACTCTGCGGTAACTGCAATAGGCGTACATAGGGCTCTAGTATCATACGTCTATCCGTTGGACTATAGCAAGTTCTGTTTAAGGGAAACTCTTTCAGGCTGAATCGCACTTCTCACAGTGTCTTATCAGCGGAGGAATAGAGAAAGAACAACTATGGACAGAGGGAACGTTTTGACCGGGTATGGAACATAGGCCTCTATGACACATCCTGGAAGGTCAACACCTGTGATGTTCTATTGTGTATAACTCGTCTCAAAACCCTTCAGATGTACGAGGGAACTGTGCTACAGTATTTTTCCAGGACAGGAATGAGTCTGTGCTAAGTTGGAAACTGTAAGACCTGTCCGTGTAGCAATCAGAGAGAGTATCGTACAGGACCCTGACGGGTTATTCTTAGGAAGGTATCTTTTCAGGGATCCTAGTTAAAGTGTGTTCTCATTCTTAACAGTGTCTCCTACTCTGAGGAATGATGATAGAATGCGGACGGACTTTGGGCACATTAGGTACTGTGAGTAAAGTGCAGGCTATGGCGCTTAGGCATCCCAAACTCATATTGGATGCTCACGACCAGTGGTGATCGGCACTTTCTTTCAGTGTTAAAAACGCTTCCAACATTGTGAGGGAAGTGTGCTTTAGGGGGAATTCGTTGCACTGTTGCGTCTGTTAAAGAAAGAAGCGCTTGGGACTGACTCTGCGGTAACTGCAATAGGCGCACATAGGGCTCTAGTAACAGATGTCTATCCCTTGGACTATAGCAAGCTCTGTGTAAGGGAAACTCTTTCATGCTGAATCGCACTTCTCACAGTGTCTTATCAGCGGAGGAATAGAGAAAGAACAACTATGGACAGAGGGAATTTGTGCCCTGAGAGTGAAGGACCGGGTATGGAACACAGGCTCCTATGACACATACTGGAAGGTCAACACCTGTGATATTATATTGTGTCTAACTCGTGTCAAAACCCTTCAGATGTAGGAGGGAACTGTGCTTCAGTACTTTCCCACGACAATAATGAGTCTGTGCTAAGTTGGAAACTGTAGGACCTGTCTGTGCAGCAATCAGAGAGAGTATCGTACAGGACCCTGACGGGTTATTCTTAGGAAGGTATCTTTTCAGGGATCCTACTTAAAGTGCGTTCTCATTCTTAACACTGTCTCCTACTCTGAGGAATGATGATAGAATGCGGACGGACTTTGGGCACATTAGGTACTGTGAGTAAAGTGCAGGCTATGGCGCTTAGGCATCCCAAACTCATATTGGATGCTCACGACCAGTGGTGATCCGCACTTTCTTTCAGTGTTAAAAACGCTTCCAACATTGTGAGGGAAGTGTGCTTTAGGAGGGATTCGTTGCACTGTTGCGTCTGTTAAAGAAGGAAGCGCTTGGGACTGACTCTGCGGTAACTGCAATAGGCGCACATAGGGCTCTAGTAACAGACGTCTATCCCTTGGACTATAGCAAGTTCTGTTTAAGGGAAACTCCTTCAGGCGGAATCGCACTTCTCCCAGTGTCTTTTTAATGGAGGAATGGAGAAAGAACAACTACAGAGAGAGGGAACGTTGTTCCCTTAGAGTGAAGGAAAGGGTATGGAACATAGGCCTCTAAGACACATACTGGAAAGTCAACAGCTGTGATGTTCCACTGTGTCTAACTCTTCTCAAAACACTTAAAATGCAGGAGGGAACTGTGCTACTGTACATTCTCACTTCAGGAATGAGTCTGTGCTAAGTTGGAAACTGGAGGGCCTGTCTGAGTAGCAATCATAGAGAGATTCGTACAGGACCCTTTCAGGTTATTCTTAGGAGGGTATCTTTTCAGGGATTCACTTAAAATGTGTTCTCATTGATAATAGTATCTCCTTCTTTGAGGAATGTTGATAGAATGTGGACGGACCATGGGCACATTATATACTGTGAGTAAAGTGCAGGCTATGGCGCTTAGGCATCCCAAACACATATTCGATGATCAAGACCAGTGGTGTTCCCCACGTTCTTTCTCTGTAAAAAACGCTTTCAACATTGTGAGGGAAGTGTGCTTTAGGAGGGATTCGTTGCAGTGTTGCGTCTGTTAAAGAAGGAAGCTCTTGGGACTGACTCTGCGGTAACTGCAATAGGCGCACATAGGGCTCTAGTATCAGACGTCTATCCGTTGGACTATAGCAAGCTCTGTTTAAGGGAAACTCTTTCAGGCTGAATCGCACTTCTCACAGTGTCTTATCAGCGGAGGAATAGAGAAAGAACAACTATGGACAGAGGGAATTTGTGCCCTGAGAGTGAAGGACCGGGTATGGAACATAGGCTTCTATGACACATACTGGAAGGTCAACACCTGTGATGTTCCATTGTGTCTAACTCGTGTCAAAACCCTTCAGATGTACGAGGGAACTGTGCTACAATACTTTCCCACGACAATAATGAGTCTGTGCTAAGTTGGAAACTGTAGGACCTGTCTGTGCAGCAATCAGAGAGAGTATCGTACAGGACCCTGACGGGTTATTCTTAGGAAGGTATCTTTTCAGGGATCCTATTAAAGTGTGTTCTCATTCTTAACAGTGTCTCCTACTCTGAGGAATGATGATAGAATGCGGACGGACTTTGGGCACATTAGGTACTGTGAGTAAAGTGCAGGCTATGGCGATTAGGCATCCCAAACTCATATTGGTTGCTCACGACCAGTGGTGATCCGCACTTTCTTTCAGTGTTAAAAACGCTTCCAACATTGTGAGGGAAGTGTGCTTTAGGAGGGATTCGTTGCACTGTTGCGTCTGTTAAAGAAGGAAGCGCTTGGGACTGACTCTGCGGTAACTGCAATAGGCGCACATAGGGCTCTAGTAACAGACGTCTATCCCTTGGACTATAGCAAGTTCTGTTTAAGGGAAACTCCTTCAGGCGGAATCGCACTTCTCCCAGGGTCTTTTTAATGGAGGAATGGAGAAAGAACAACTACGGAGAGAGGGAACGTTGTGCCCTTAGAGTGAAGGAAAGGGTATGGAACATAGGCCTCTAAGACACATACTGGAAAGTCAACAGCTGTGATGTTCCACTGTGTCTAACTCATCTCAAAACACTTAAAATGCAGGAGGGAACTGTGCTACTGTACGTTCTCACTTCAGGAATGAGTCTGTGCTAAGTTGGAAACTGGAGGGCCTGTCTGAGTAGCAATCATAGAGAGATTCGTACAGGACCCTTTCAGGTTATTCTTAGGAGGGTATCTTTTCAGGGATCCACTTAAAATGTGTTCTCTTTGATAATAGTATCTCCTTCTTTGAGGAATGATGATAGAATGTGGACGGACCATGGGCACATTATATACTGTGAGTAAAGTGCAGGCTATGGCGCTTAGGCATCCCAAACACATATTCGATGATCAAGACCAGTGGTGATCCCACGTTCTTTCTTTGTAAAAAACGCTTTCAACATTGTGAGGGAAGTGTGCTTTAGGAGGGATTCGTTGCAGTGTTGCGTCTGTTAAAGAAGGAAGCTCTTGGGACTGACTCCACGGTAACTGCAATAGGCGCACATAGGGCTCTAGTATCAGACGTCTATCCGTTGGACTATAGCAAGCTCTGTTTAAGGGAAACTCTTTCAGGCTGAATCGCACTTCTCACAGTGTCTTATCAGCGGAGGAATAGAGAAAGAACAACTATGGACAGAGGGAATTTGTGCCCTGAGAGTGAAGGACCGTGTATGGAACATAGGCTTCTATGACACATACTGGAAGGTCAACACCTGTGATGTTCCATTGTGTCTAACTCGTGTCAAAACCCTTCAGATGTACGAGGGAACTGTGCTACAGTACTTTCCCACGACAATAATGAGTCTGTGCTAAGTTGGAAACTGTAGGACCTGTCTGTGCAGCAATCAGAGAGAGTATCGTACAGGACCCTGACGAGTTATTCTTAGGAAGGTATCTTTTCAGGGATCCTAGTTAAAGTGTGTTCTCATTCATAACAGTGTCTCCTACTCTGAGGAATGATGATAGAATGCGGACGGACTTTGGGCACATTAGGTACTGTGAGTAAAGTGCAGGCTATGGCGCTTAGGCATCCCAAACACATATTAGATAATCAAGACCAGTGGTGATCCGCACTTTCTTTCTGAGTAAAAAACGCTTCCAGCATTGTGATGGAAGTGTGCTTTAGGAGGGATTCGTTGCTGTGTTGCGTCTGTTAGAAAATGAAGCTCTTGGGACTGACTCTGCGGTAACTGCAATAGGCGTACATAGGGCTCTAGTATCATACGTCTATCCGTTGGACTATAGCAAGTTCTGTTTAAGGGAAACTCTTTCAGGCTGAATCGCACTTCTCCCAGTGTCTTATCAGCGGAGGAATAGAGAAAGAACAACTATGGACAGAGGGAACGTTTTGCCCTGAGAGTGAAGGACCGGGTATGGAACATAGGCCTCTATGACACATACTGGAAGGTCAATACCTGTGATGTTCCATTGTGTATAACTCGTCTCAAAACCCTTCAGATGTACGAGGGAACTGTGCTACAGTATTTTCCCAGGAAAGGAATGAGTCTGTGCTAAGTTGTAAACTGTAAGACCTGTCCGTGTAGCAATCATAGAGAGTATTGTACAGGACCCTGACGGGTTATTTTTAGGAAGGTATCTTTTCAGGGATCCTAGTTAAAGTGTGTTCTCATTCATAACAATGTCTCCTCCTTTGAGGAATGATGATAGAACACGGACTGACTATGGGCATCTTAGGTACTCTGAGTAAATTGCAGGCTATGGCGCTTAGGCATCCCAAACTCATATTGGATGCTCACGACCAGTGGTGATCCGCACTTTCTTTCAGTGTTAAAAACGCTTCCAACATTGTGAGGGAAGTGTGCTTTAGGAGGGATTCGTTGCAGTGTTGCGTCTGATAAAGAAGGAAGCTCTTGGGACTGACTATGCGATAACTGCAATAGGCGCACATAGGGCTCTAGTATCAGACGTCTATCCGTTGGACTATAGCAAGTTCTGTTTAAGGGAAACTCCATCAAACGGAATCGTACTTCTCACAGTGTCTTTTCAGAGGGGGAAAGGATATAGAACAACTAAGGGGAGGGAACGTTGTGCCCTGAGAGTGAATGACAGCTTAGGGCACATAGGCCTCTATGACACATACTGGAAGGTCAACACCTGTGATGTTCCACTGTGTCTAGCTCGTCTCAAACACTTCAAATGTACGAGGGAACTTTGCTACTGTACGTTCTCACGACAGGTTTGAGTCTGTGCTCTGTAGGAAACATTAGGACCTGTCTGTGTAGCAATCATAAACTATCGCATACAGGACCATGACAAGTGATTCTTAGGAAGGTATCTTTTCAGGGATCCTACTTAAAGTGCGTTCTCATTCATCACAGAGTCTCCTCCTTTCAGGAATGATGACAGAACACGGACGGACTATGGGCACCTTAGGTACTGTGAGTAAAGTGCAGGCTATGGCGCTTAGGCATCCCAAACTCATATTGGATGCTCACGACCAGTGGTGATCCGCACTTTCTTTCAGTGTTAAAAAAGCTTCCAACATTGTGAGGGAAGTGTGCTTTAGGAGGGATTCCTTGCAGTGTTGCGTCTGTTAAAGAAGGAAGCGCTTGGGACTGACTCTGCGGTAACTGCAATAGGCGCACATAGGGCTCTAGTAACAGACGTCTATCCCTTGGACTATAGCAAGTTCTGTTTAAGGGAAACTCCTTCAGGTGGAATCGCCCTTCTCCCAGGGTCTTTTTAATGGAGGAATGGAGAAAGAACAACTACGGAGAGAGGGAACGTTGTGCCCTTAGAGTGAAGGAAAGGGTATGGAACATAGGCCTCTAAGACACATACTGGAAAGTCAACAGCTGTGATGTTCCACTGTGTCTAACTCGTCTCAAAACAATTAAAATGCAGGAGGGAACTGTGCTACTGTACGTCCTCACTTCAGGAATGAGTCTGTGCTAAGTTGGAAACTGGAGGGCCTGTCTGAGTAGCAATCATAGAGAGATTCGTACAGGACCCTTTCAGGTTATTCTTAGGAAGGTATCTTTTCAGGGATCCTACTTAAAATGTGTTCTCATTGATAATAGTATCTCCTTCTTTGAGGAATGATGATAGAATGTGGACGGACCATGGGCACATTATATACTGTGAGTAAAGTGCAGGCTATGGCGCTTAGGCATCCCAAACACATATTCGATGATCAAGACCAGTGGTGATCCCCACGTTCTTTCTCTGTAAAAAACGCTTTCAACATTGTGAGGGAAGTGTGCTTTAGGAGGGATTCGTTGCAGTGTTGCGTCTGTTAAAGAAGGAAGCTCTTGGGACTGACTCTGCGGTATCTGCTATAGGCGCACATAGGGCTCTAGTATCAGACGTCTATCCGTTGGACTATAGCAAGCTCTGTTTAAGGGAAACTCTTTCAGGCTGAATCGCACTTCTCACAGTGTCTTATCAGCGGAGGAATAGAGAAAGAACAACTATGGACAGAGGGAACGTTGTGCCCTGAGAGTGAAGGACCGGGTATGGAACATAGGCTTCTATGACACATACTGGAAGGTCAACACCTGTGATGTTCCATTGTGTCTAACTCGTGTCAAAACCCTTCAGACGTACGAGGGAACTGTGCTACAGTACTTTCCCACGACAATAATGAGTCTGTGCTAAGTTGGAAACTGTAGGATCTGTCTGTGCAGCAATCAGAGAGAGTATCGTACAGGACCCTGACGGTTTATTCTTAGGAAGGTATCTTTTCAGGGATCCTAGTTAAAGTGTGTTCTCATTCTTAACAGTGTCTCCTACTCTGAGGAATGATGATAGAATGCGGACGGACTTTGGGCACATTAGGTACTGTGAGTAAAGTGCAGGCTATGGCGCTTAGGCATCCTAAACACATATTAGATAATCAAGACCAGTGGTGATCCGCACTTTCTTTCTGAGTAAAAAACGCTTCCAGCATTGTGATGGAAGTGTGCTTTAGGGGGGATTCGTTGCTGTGTTGCGTCTGTTAGAAAAGGAAGCTCTTGGGACTGACTCTGCGGTAACTGCAATAGGCGTACATAGGGCTCTAGTATCATACGTCTATCCGTTGGACTATAGCAAGTTCTGTTTAAGGGAAACTCTTTCAGGCTGAATCGCACTTCTCACAGTGTCTTATCAGCGGAGGAATAGAGAAAGAACAACTATGGACAGAGGGAACGTTTTGCCCTGAGAGTGAAGGACCGGGTATGGAACATAGGCCTCTATGACACATACTGGAAGGTCAACACCTGTGATGTTCCATTGTGTATAACTCGTCTCAAAACCCTTCAGATGTACGAGGGAACTGTGCTACAGTATTTTCCCAGGACAGGAATGAGTCTGTGCTAAGTTGGAAACTGTAAGACCTGTCCGTGGAGCAATCATAGAGAGTATTGTACAGGACCCTGACGGGTTATTCTTAGGAAGGTATCTTTTCAGGGATCCTAGTTAAAGTGTGTTCTCATTCATAACAGTGTCTCCTCCTTTGAGGAATGATGATAGAACACGGACGGACTATGGGCATCTTAGGTACTCTGAGTAAAGTGCAGGCTATGGCGGTTAGGCATCCCAAACTCATATTGCATGTTCACGACCAGTGGTGATCCGCACTTTCTTTCAGTGTTAAAAACGCTTCCAACATTGTGAGGGAAGTGTGCTTTAGGAGGGATTCGTTGCAGTGTTGCGTCTGATAAAGAAGGAAGCTCTTGGGACTGACTATGCGATCACTGCAATAGGCGCACATAGGGCTCTAGTATCAGACGTCTATCCGTTGGACTATAGCAAGTTCTGTTTGAGGGAAACTCCATCAAACGGAATCGCACTTCTCACAGTGTCTTTTCAGAGGGGGAAAGGATATAGAACAACTAAGGGGAGGGAACGTTGTGCCCTGAGAGTGAATGACAGCTTATGGCACATAGGCCTCTATGACACATACTGGAAGGTCAACACCTGTGATGTTCCACTGTGTCTAGCTCGTCTCAAACACTTCAAATGTACGAGGGAACTTTGCTACTGTACGTTCTCACGACAGGTTTGAGTCTGTGCTCTGTAGGAAACATTAGGACCTGTCTGTGTAGCAATCATAAACTATCACATACAGGACCATGACAAGTGATTCTTAGGAAGGTATCTTTTCAGGGATCCTACTTAAAGTGCGTTCTCATTCATCACAGAGTCTCCTCCTTTCAGGAATGATGACAGAACACGGACGGACTATGGGCACCTTAGGTACTGTGAGTAAAGTGCAGGCTATGGCGCTTAGGCATCCCAAACTCATATTGGATGCTCACGACCAGTGGTGATCCGCACTTTCTTTCAGTGTTAAAAACGCTTCCAACATTGTGAGGGAAGTGTGCTTTAGGAGGGATTCGTTGCAGTGCTGCGTCTGTTAAAGAAGGAAGCGCTTGGGACTGACTCTGCGGTAACTGCAATAGGCGCACATAGGGCTCTAGTAACAGACGTCTATCCCTTGGACTATAGCAAGTTCTGTTTAAGGGAAACTCCTTCAGGCGGAATCGCACTTCTCCCAGTGTCTTTTTAATGGAGGAATGGAGAAAGAACAACTACGGAGAGAGGAAACGTTGTGCCCTTAGAGTGAAGGAAAGGGTATGGAACATAGGCCTCTAAGACACATACTGGAAAGTCAACAGCTGTGATGTTCCACTGCGTCTAACTCGTCTCAAAACACTTAAAATGCAGGAGGGAACTGTGCTACTGTACGTTCTCACTTCAGGAATGAGTCTGTGCTAAGTTGGAAACTGGAGGGCCTGTCTGAGTAGCAATCATAGAGAGATTCGTACAGGACCCTTTCAGGTTATTCTTAGGAAGGTATCTTTTCAGGGATCCTACTTAAAATGTGTTCTCATTGATAATAGTATCTCCTTCTTTGAGGAATGATGATAGAATGTGGACGGACCATGGGCACATTATATACTGTGAGTAAAGTGCAGGCTATGGCGCTTAGGCATCCCAAACACATATTCGATGATCAAGACCAGTGGTGATCCCCACGTTCTTTCTCTGTAAAAAACGCTTTCAACATTGTGAGGGAAGTGTGCTTTAGGAGGGATTCGTTGCAGTGTTGCGTCTGTTAAAGAAGGAAGCTCTTGGGACTGACTCTGCGGTAACTGCAATAGGCGCACATAGGGCTCTAGTATCAGACGTCTATCCGTTGGACTATAGCAAGCTCTGTTTAAGGGAAACTCTTTCAGGCTGAATCGCACATCTCACAGTGTCTTATCAGCGGAGGAATAGAGAAAGAACAACTATGGACAGAGGGAATTTGTGCCCTGAGAGTGAAGGACCGGGTATGCAACATAGGCTTCTATGACACATACTGGAAGGTCAACACCTGTGATGTTCCATTGTGTCTAACTCGTGTCAAAACCCTTCAGATGTACGAGGGAACTGTGCTACAGTACTTTCCCACGACAATAATGAGTCTGTGCTAAGTTGGAAACTGTAGGACCTGTCTGTGCAGCAATCAGAGAGAGTATCGTACAGGACCCTGACGGGTTATTCTTAGGAAGGTATCTTTTCAGGGTTCCTAGTTAAAGTGTGTTCTCATTCTTAACAGTGTCTCCTACTCTGAGGAATGATGATAGAATGCGGACGGACTTTGGGCACATTAGGTACTGTGAGTAAAGTGCAGGCTATGGCGCTTAGGCATCCCAAACACATATTAGATAATCAAGACCAGTGGTGATCCGCACTTTCTTTCTGAGTAAAAAACGCTTCCAGCATTGTGATGGAAGTGTGCTTTAGGAGGGATTCGTTGCTGTGTTGCGTCTGTTAGAAAAGGAAGCTCTTGGGACTGACTCTGCGGTAACTGCAATAGGCGTACATAGGGCTCTAGTATCATACGTCTATCCGTTGGACTATAGCAAGTTCTGTTTAAGGGAAACTCTTTCAGGCTGAATCGCACTTCTCACAGTGTCTTATCAGCGGAGGAATAGAGAAAGAACAACTATGGACAGAGGGAACGTTTTGACCGGGTATGGAACATAGGCCTCTATGACACATCCTGGAAGGTCAACACCTGTGATGTTCCATTGTGTATAACTCGTCTCAAAACCCTTCAGATGTACGAGGGAACTGTGCTACAGTATTTTCCCAGGACAGGAATGAGTCTGTGCTAAGTTGGAAACTGTAAGACCTGTCCGTGTAGCAATCAGAGAGAGTATCGTACAGGACCCTGACGGGTTATTCTTAGGAAGGTATCTTTTCAGGGATCCTAGTTAAAGTGTGTTCTCATTCTTAACAGTGTCTCCTACTCTGAGGAATGATGATAGAATGCGGACGGACTTTGGGCACATTAGGTACTGTGAGTAAAGTGCAGGCTATGGCGCTTAGGCATCCCAAACTCATATTGGATGCTCACGACCAGTGGTGATCGGCACTTTCTTTCAGTGTTAAAAACGCTTCCAACATTGTGAGGGAAGTGTGCTTTAGGGGGAATTCGTTGCACTGTTGCGTCTGTTAAAGAAAGAAGCGCTTGGGACTGACTCTGCGGTAACTGCAATAGGCGCACATAGGGCTCTAGTAACAGATGTCTATCCCTTGGACTATAGCAAGCTCTGTGTAAGGGAAACTCTTTCATGCTGAATCGCACTTCTCACAGTGTCTTATCAGCGGAGGAATAGAGAAAGAACAACTATGGACAGAGGGAATTTGTGCCCTGAGAGTGAAGGACCGGGTATGGAACACAGGCTCCTATGACACATACTGGAAGGTCAACACCTGTGATATTATATTGTGTCTAACTCGTGTCAAAACCCTTCAGATGTAGGAGGGAACTGTGCTTCAGTACTTTCCCACGACAATAATGAGTCTGTGCTAAGTTGGAAACTGTAGGACCTGTCTGTGCAGCAATCAGAGAGAGTATCGTACAGGACCCTGACGGGTTATTCTTAGGAAGGTATCTTTTCAGGGATCCTACTTAAAGTGCGTTCTCATTCTTAACACTGTCTCCTACTCTGAGGAATGATGATAGAATGCGGACGGACTTTGGGCACATTAGGTACTGTGAGTAAAGTGCAGGCTATGGCGCTTAGGCATCCCAAACTCATATTGGATGCTCACGACCAGTGGTGATCCGCACTTTCTTTCAGTGTTAAAAACGCTTCCAACATTGTGAGGGAAGTGTGCTTTAGGAGGGATTCGTTGCACTGTTGCGTCTGTTAAAGAAGGAAGCGCTTGGGACTGACTCTGCGGTAACTGCAATAGGCGCACATAGGGCTCTAGTAACAGACGTCTATCCCTTGGACTATAGCAAGTTCTGTTTAAGGGAAACTCCTTCAGGCGGAATCGCACTTCTCCCAGTGTCTTTTTAATGGAGGAATGGAGAAAGAACAACTACAGAGAGAGGGAACGTTGTTCCCTTAGAGTGAAGGAAAGGGTATGGAACATAGGCCTCTAAGACACATACTGGAAAGTCAACAGCTGTGATGTTCCACTGTGTCTAACTCTTCTCAAAACACTTAAAATGCAGGAGGGAACTGTGCTACTGTACATTCTCACTTCAGGAATGAGTCTGTGCTAAGTTGGAAACTGGAGGGCCTGTCTGAGTAGCAATCATAGAGAGATTCGTACAGGACCCTTTCAGGTTATTCTTAGGAGGGTATCTTTTCAGGGATTCACTTAAAATGTGTTCTCATTGATAATAGTATCTCCTTCTTTGAGGAATGTTGATAGAATGTGGACGGACCATGGGCACATTATATACTGTGAGTAAAGTGCAGGCTATGGCGCTTAGGCATCCCAAACACATATTCGATGATCAAGACCAGTGGTGTTCCCCACGTTCTTTCTCTGTAAAAAACGCTTTCAACATTGTGAGGGAAGTGTGCTTTAGGAGGGATTCGTTGCAGTGTTGCGTCTGTTAAAGAAGGAAGCTCTTAGGACTGACTCTGCGGTAACTGCAATAGGCGCACATAGGGCTCTAGTATCAGACGTCTATCCGTTGGACTATAGCAAGCTCTGTTTAAGGGAAACTCTTTCAGGCTGAATCGCACTTCTCACAGTGTCTTATCAGCGGAGGAATAGAGAAAGAACAACTATGGACAGAGGGAATTTGTGCCCTGAGAGTGAAGGACCGGGTATGGAACATAGGCTTCTATGACACATACTGGAAGGTCAACACCTGTGATGTTCCATTGTGTCTAACTCGTGTCAAAACCCTTCAGATGTACGAGGGAACTGTGCTACAATACTTTCCCACGACAATAATGAGTCTGTGCTAAGTTGGAAACTGTAGGACCTGTCTGTGCAGCAATCAGAGAGAGTATCGTACAGGACCCTGACGGGTTATTCTTAGGAAGGTATCTTTTCAGGGATCCTATTAAAGTGTGTTCTCATTCTTAACAGTGTCTCCTACTCTGAGGAATGATGATAGAATGCGGACGGACTTTGGGCACATTAGGTACTGTGAGTAAAGTGCAGGCTATGGCGATTAGGCATCCCAAACTCATATTGGTTGCTCACGACCAGTGGTGATCCGCACTTTCTTTCAGTGTTAAAAACGCTTCCAACATTGTGAGGGAAGTGTGCTTTAGGAGGGATTCGTTGCACTGTTGCGTCTGTTAAAGAAGGAAGCGCTTGGGACTGACTCTGCGGTAACTGCAATAGGCGCACATAGGGCTCTAGTAACAGACGTCTATCCCTTGGAC
The DNA here is from genome assembly GCF_020171115.1 of Neogale vison. NCBI lineage: Eukaryota > Metazoa > Chordata > Mammalia > Carnivora > Mustelidae > Neogale > Neogale vison. The sequence continues at coordinate 26,778,203 of NC_058100.1, read as the reverse complement.
TATAGCAAGTTCTGTTTAAGGGAAACTCCTTCAGGCGGAATCGCACTTCTCCCAGGGTCTTTTTAATGGAGGAATGGAGAAAGAACAACTACGGAGAGAGGGAACGTTGTGCCCTTAGAGTGAAGGAAAGGGTATGGAACATAGGCCTCTAAGACACATACTGGAAAGTCAACAGCTGTGATGTTCCACTGTGTCTAACTCATCTCAAAACACTTAAAATGCAGGAGGGAACTGTGCTACTGTACGTTCTCACTTCAGGAATGAGTCTGTGCTAAGTTGGAAACTGGAGGGCCTGTCTGAGTAGCAATCATAGAGAGATTCGTACAGGACCCTTTCAGGTTATTCTTAGGAGGGTATCTTTTCAGGGATCCACTTAAAATGTGTTCTCTTTGATAATAGTATCTCCTTCTTTGAGGAATGATGATAGAATGTGGACGGACCATGGGCACATTATATACTGTGAGTAAAGTGCAGGCTATGGCGCTTAGGCATCCCAAACACATATTCGATGATCAAGACCAGTGGTGATCCCACGTTCTTTCTTTGTAAAAAACGCTTTCAACATTGTGAGGGAAGTGTGCTTTAGGAGGGATTCGTTGCAGTGTTGCGTCTGTTAAAGAAGGAAGCTCTTGGGACTGACTCTGCGGTAACTGCAATAGGCGCACATAGGGCTCTAGTATCAGACGTCTATCCGTTGGACTATAGCAAGCTCTGTTTAAGGGAAACTCTTTCAGGCTGAATCGCACTTCTCACAGTGTCTTATCAGCGGAGGAATAGAGAAAGAACAACTATGGACAGAGGGAATTTGTGCCCTGAGAGTGAAGGACCGTGTATGGAACATAGGCTTCTATGACACATACTGGAAGGTCAACACCTGTGATGTTCCATTGTGTCTAACTCGTGTCAAAACCCTTCAGATGTACGAGGGAACTGTGCTACAGTACTTTCCCACGACAATAATGAGTCTGTGCTAAGTTGGAAACTGTAGGACCTGTCTGTGCAGCAATCAGAGAGAGTATCGTACAGGACCCTGACGAGTTATTCTTAGGAAGGTATCTTTTCAGGGATCCTAGTTAAAGTGTGTTCTCATTCATAACAGTGTCTCCTACTCTGAGGAATGATGATAGAATGCGGACGGACTTTGGGCACATTAGGTACTGTGAGTAAAGTGCAGGCTATGGCGCTTAGGCATCCCAAACACATATTAGATAATCAAGACCAGTGGTGATCCGCACTTTCTTTCTGAGTAAAAAACGCTTCCAGCATTGTGATGGAAGTGTGCTTTAGGAGGGATTCGTTGCTGTGTTGCGTCTGTTAGAAAATGAAGCTCTTGGGACTGACTCTGCGGTAACTGCAATAGGCGTACATAGGGCTCTAGTATCATACGTCTATCCGTTGGACTATAGCAAGTTCTGTTTAAGGGAAACTCTTTCAGGCTGAATCGCACTTCTCCCAGTGTCTTATCAGCGGAGGAATAGAGAAAGAACAACTATGGACAGAGGGAACGTTTTGCCCTGAGAGTGAAGGACCGGGTATGGAACATAGGCCTCTATGACACATACTGGAAGGTCAATACCTGTGATGTTCCATTGTGTATAACTCGTCTCAAAACCCTTCAGATGTACGAGGGAACTGTGCTACAGTATTTTCCCAGGAAAGGAATGAGTCTGTGCTAAGTTGTAAACTGTAAGACCTGTCCGTGTAGCAATCATAGAGAGTATTGTACAGGACCCTGACGGGTTATTTTTAGGAAGGTATCTTTTCAGGGATCCTAGTTAAAGTGTGTTCTCATTCATAACAATGTCTCCTCCTTTGAGGAATGATGATAGAACACGGACTGACTATGGGCATCTTAGGTACTCTGAGTAAATTGCAGGCTATGGCGCTTAGGCATCCCAAACTCATATTGGATGCTCACGACCAGTGGTGATCCGCACTTTCTTTCAGTGTTAAAAACGCTTCCAACATTGTGAGGGAAGTGTGCTTTAGGAGGGATTCGTTGCAGTGTTGCGTCTGATAAAGAAGGAAGCTCTTGGGACTGACTATGCGATAACTGCAATAGGCGCACATAGGGCTCTAGTATCAGACGTCTATCCGTTGGACTATAGCAAGTTCTGTTTAAGGGAAACTCCATCAAACGGAATCGTACTTCTCACAGTGTCTTTTCAGAGGGGGAAAGGATATAGAACAACTAAGGGGAGGGAACGTTGTGCCCTGAGAGTGAATGACAGCTTAGGGCACATAGGTCTCTATGACACATACTGGAAGGTCAACACCTGTGATGTTCCACTGTGTCTAGCTCGTCTCAAACACTTCAAATGTACGAGGGAACTTTGCTACTGTACGTTCTCACGACAGGTTTGAGTCTGTGCTCTGTAGGAAACATTAGGACCTGTCTGTGTAGCAATCATAAACTATCGCATACAGGACCATGACAAGTGATTCTTAGGAAGGTATCTTTTCAGGGATCCTACTTAAAGTGCGTTCTCATTCATCACAGAGTCTCCTCCTTTCAGGAATGATGACAGAACACGGACGGACTATGGGCACCTTAGGTACTGTGAGTAAAGTGCAGGCTATGGCGCTTAGGCATCCGAAACTCATATTGGATGCTCACGACCAGTGGTGATCCGCACTTTCTTTCAGTGTTAAAAAAGCTTCCAACATTGTGAGGGAAGTGTGCTTTAGGAGGGATTCCTTGCAGTGTTGCGTCTGTTAAAGAAGGAAGCGCTTGGGACTGACTCTGCGGTAACTGCAATAGGCGCACATAGGGCTCTAGTAACAGACGTCTATCCCTTGGACTATAGCAAGTTCTGTTTAAGGGAAACTCCTTCAGGTGGAATCGCCCTTCTCCCAGGGTCTTTTTAATGGAGGAATGGAGAAAGAACAACTACGGAGAGAGGGAACGTTGTGCCCTTAGAGTGAAGGAAAGGGTATGGAACATAGGCCTCTAAGACACATACTGGAAAGTCAACAGCTGTGATGTTCCACTGTGTCTAACTCGTCTCAAAACACTTAAAATGCAGGAGGGAACTGTGCTACTGTACGTCCTCACTTCAGGAATGAGTCTGTGCTAAGTTGGAAACTGGAGGGCCTGTCTGAGTAGCAATCATAGAGAGATTCGTACAGGACCCTTTCAGGTTATTCATAGGAAGGTATCTTTTCAGGGATCCTACTTAAAATGTGTTCTCATTGATAATAGTATCTCCTTCTTTGAGGAATGATGATAGAATGTGGACGGACCATGGGCACATTATATACTGTGAGTAAAGTGCAGGCTATGGCGCTTAGGCATCCCAAACACATATTCGATGATCAAGACCAGTGGTGATCCCCACGTTCTTTCTCTGTAAAAAACGCTTTCAACATTGTGAGGGAAGTGTGCTTTAGGAGGGATTCGTTGCAGTGTTGCGTCTGTTAAAGAAGGAAGCTCTTGGGACTGACTCTGCGGTATCTGCTATAGGCGCACATAGGGCTCTAGTATCAGACGTCTATCCGTTGGACTATAGCAAGCTCTGTTTAAGGGAAACTCTTTCAGGCTGAATCGCACTTCTCACAGTGTCTTATCAGCGGAGGAATAGAGAAAGAACAACTATGGACAGAGGGAACGTTGTGCCCTGAGAGTGAAGGACCGGGTATGGAACATAGGCTTCTATGACACATACTGGAAGGTCAACACCTGTGATGTTCCATTGTGTCTAACTCGTGTCAAAACCCTTCAGACGTACGAGGGAACTGTGCTACAGTACTTTCCCACGACAATAATGAGTCTGTGCTAAGTTGGAAACTGTAGGATCTGTCTGTGCAGCAATCAGAGAGAGTATCGTACAGGACCCTGACGGTTTATTCTTAGGAAGGTATCTTTTCAGGGATCCTAGTTAAAGTGTGTTCTCATTCTTAACAGTGTCTCCTACTCTGAGGAATGATGATAGAATGCGGACGGACTTTGGGCACATTAGGTACTGTGAGTAAAGTGCAGGCTATGGCGCTTAGGCATCCTAAACACATATTAGATAATCAAGACCAGTGGTGATCCGCACTTTCTTTCTGAGTAAAAAACGCTTCCAGCATTGTGATGGAAGTGTGCTTTAGGGGGGATTCGTTGCTGTGTTGCGGCTGTTAGAAAAGGAAGCTCTTGGGACTGACTCTGCGGTAACTGCAATAGGCGTACATAGGGCTCTAGTATCATACGTCTATCCGTTGGACTATAGCAAGTTCTGTTTAAGGGAAACTCTTTCAGGCTGAATCGCACTTCTCACAGTGTCTTATCAGCGGAGGAATAGAGAAAGAACAACTATGGACAGAGGGAACGTTTTGCCCTGAGAGTGAAGGACCGGGTATGGAACATAGGCCTCTATGACACATACTGGAAGGTCAACACCTGTGATGTTCCATTGTGTATAACTCGTCTCAAAACCCTTCAGATGTACGAGGGAACTGTGCTACAGTATTTTCCCAGGACAGGAATGAGTCTGTGCTAAGTTGGAAACTGTAAGACCTGTCCGTGGAGCAATCATAGAGAGTATTGTACAGGACCCTGACGGGTTATTCTTAGGAAGTTATCTTTTCAGGGATCCTAGTTAAAGTGTGTTCTCATTCATAACAGTGTCTCCTCCTTTGAGGAATGATGATAGAACACGGACGGACTATGGGCATCTTAGGTACTCTGAGTAAAGTGCAGGCTATGGCGCTTAGGCATCCCAAACTCATATTGCATGTTCACGACCAGTGGTGATCCGCACTTTCTTTCAGTGTTAAAAACGCTTCCAACATTGTGAGGGAAGTGTGCTTTAGGAGGGATTCGTTGCAGTGTTGCGTCTGATAAAGAAGGAAGCTCTTGGGACTGACTATGCGATCACTGCAATAGGCGCACATAGGGCTCTAGTATCAGACGTCTATCCGTTGGACTATAGCAAGTTCTGTTTGAGGGAAACTCCATCAAACGGAATCGCACTTCTCACAGTGTCTTTTCAGAGGGGGAAAGGATATAGAACAACTAAGGGGAGGGAACGTTGTGCCCTGAGAGTGAATGACAGCTTATGGCACATAGGCCTCTATGACACATACTGGAAGGTCAACACCTGTGATGTTCCACTGTGTCTAGCTCGTCTCAAACACTTCAAATGTACGAGGGAACTTTGCTACTGTACGTTCTCACGACAGGTTTGAGTCTGTGCTCTGTAGGAAACATTAGGACCTGTCTGTGTAGCAATCATAAACTATCACATACAGGACCATGACAAGTGATTCTTAGGAAGGTATCTTTTCAGGGATCCTACTTAAAGTGCGTTCTCATTCATCACAGAGTCTCCTCCTTTCAGGAATGATGACAGAACACGGACGGACTATGGGCACCTTAGGTACTGTGAGTAAAGTGCAGGCTATGGCGCTTAGGCATCCCAAACTCATATTGGATGCTCACGACCAGTGGTGATCCGCACTTTCTTTCAGTGTTAAAAACGCTTCCAACATTGTGAGGGAAGTGTGCTTTAGGAGGGATTCGTTGCAGTGTTGCGTCTGTTAAAGAAGGAAGCGCTTGGGACTGACTCTGCGGTAACTGCAATAGGCGCACATAGGGCTCTAGTAACAGACGTCTATCCCTTAGACTATAGCAAGTTCTGTTTAAGGGAAACTCCTTCAGGCGGAATCGCACTTCTCCCAGTGTCTTTTTAATGGAGGAATGGAGAAAGAACAACTACGGAGAGAGGGAACGTTGTGCCCTTAGAGTGAAGGAAAGTGTATGGAACATAGGCCTCTAAGACACATACTGGAAAGTCAACAGCTGTGATGTTCCACTGTGTCTAACTCGTCTCAAAACACTTAAAATGCAGGATGGAACTGTGCTACTGTACGTTCTCACTTCAGGAATGAGTCTGTGCTAAGTTGGAAACTGGAGGGCCTGTCTGAGTAGCAATCATAGAGAGATTCGTACAGGACCCTTTCAGGTTATTCTTAGGAAGGTATCTTTTCAGGGATCCTACTTAAAATGTGTTCTCATTGATAATAGTATCTCCTTCTTTGAGGAATGATGATAGAATATGGACGGACCATGGGCACATTATATACTGTGAGTAAAGTGCAGGCTATGGCGCTTAGGCATCCCAAACACATATTCGATGATCAAGGCCAGTGGTGATCCCCACGTTCTTTCTCTGTAAAAGACGCTTTCAACATTGTGAGGGAAGTGTGCTTTAGGAGGGATTCGTTACAGTGTTGCGTCTGTTAAAGAAGGAAGCTCTTGGGACTGACTCTGCGGTAACTGCAATAGGCGCACATAGGGCTCTAGTATCAGACGTCTATCCGTTGGACTATAGCAAGCTCTGTTTAAGGGAAACTCTTTCAGGCTGAATCGCACTTCTCACAGTGTCTTATCAGCGGAGGAATAGAGAAAGAACAACTATGGACAGAGGGAACGTTGTGCCCTGAGAGTGAAGGACCGGGTATGGAACATAGGCTTCTATGACACATACTGGAAGGTCAACACCTGTGATGTTCCATTGTGTCTAACTCGTGTCAAAACCCTTCAAATGTACGAGGGAACTGTGCTACAGTACTTTCCCACGACAATAATGAGTCTGTGCTAAGTTGGAAAGTGTAGGACCTGTCTGTGCAGCAATCAGAGAGAGTATCGTACAGGACCCTGACGGGTTATTCTTAGGAAGGTATCTTTTCAGGGATCCTAGTTAAAGTGTGTTCTCATTCTTAACAGTGTCTCCTACTCTGAGGAATGATGATAGAATGCGGACGGACTTTGGGCACATTAGGTACTGTGAGTAAAGTGCAGGTTATGGCGCTTAGGCATCCGAAACACATATTAGATAATCAAGACCAGTGGTGATCAGCACTTTCTTTCTGAGTAAAAAACGCTTCCAGCATTGTGATGGAAGGGTGCTTTAGGAGGGATTCGTTGCTGCGTTGCGTCTGTTAGAAAAGGAAGCTCTTGGGCCTGACTCTGCGGTAACTGCAATAGGCGTACATAGGGCTCTAGTATCATACGTCTATCCGTTGGACTATAGAAAGTTCTGTTTAAGGGAAACTCTTTCAGGCTGAATCGCACCTCTCACAGTGTCTTATCAGCGGAGGAATAGAGAAAGAACAACTATGGACAGAGGGAACGTTTTGCCCTGAGAGTGAAGGACCGGGTATGGAACATAGGCCTCTATGACACATACTGGAAGGTCAACACCTGTGAGGTTCCATTGTGTCTAACTCGTCTCAAAACCCTTCAGATGTACGAGGGAACTGTGCTACAGTATTTTCCCAGGACAGGAATGAGACTGTGCTAATTTGGAAACTGTAAGACCTGTCCGTGTAGCAATCATAGAGAGTATTGTACAGGACCCTGACGGGTTATTCTTTTTTTTTTTTTTTCCCAATTTATTTATTTTCAGAAAAACAGTATTCATTATTTTTTCACCACACCCAGTGCTCCATGCAAGCTGTGCCCTCTATAATACCCACCACCTGGTACCCCAACCTCCCACCCCCCCGCCACTTCAAACCCCTCAGACTGTATGGACTCTGACGGGTTATTCTTAGGAAGGTATCTTTTCAGGGATCCTAGTTAAAGTGTGTTCTCATTCATAACAGTGTCTCCTCCTTTGAGGAATGATGATAGAACACGGACGGACTATGGGCATCTTAGGTACTCTGAGTAAAGTGCAGGCTATGGCGCTTAGGCATCCCAAACTCATATTGCATGCTCACGACCAGTGGTGATCCGCACTTTCTTTCAGTGTTAAAAACGCTTCCAACATTGTGAGGGAAGTGTGCTTTAGGAGGGATTCGTTGCAGTGTTGCGTCTGATAAAGAAGGAAGCTCTTGGGACTGACTATGCGATAACTGCAATAGGCGCACATAGGGCTCTAGTATCAGACGTCTATCCGTTGGACTATAGCAAGTTCTGTTTAAGGGAAACTCCATCAAACGGAATCGCACTTCTCACAGTGTCTTTTCAGAGGGGGAATGGATATAGAACAACTAAGGGGAGGGAACGTTGTGCCCTGAGAGTGAATGACAGCTTATGGCACATAGGCCTCTATGACACATACTGGAAGGTCAACACCTGTGATGTTCCACTGTGTCTAGCTCGTCTCAAACACTTCAAATGTACGAGGGAACTTTGCTACTGTACGTTCTCACGACAGGTTTGAGTCTGTGCTCTGTAGGAAACATTAGGACCTGTCTGTGTAGCAATCATAAACTATCACATACAGGACCATGACAAGTGATTCTTAGGAAGGTATCTTTTCAGGGATCCTACTTAAAGTGCGTTCTCATTCATCACAGAGTCTCCTCCTTTCAGGAATGATGACAGAACACGGACGGACTATGGGCACCTTAGGTACTGTGAGTAAAGTGCAGGCTATGGCGCTTAGGCATCCCAAACTCATATTGGATGCTCACGACCAGTGGTGATCCGCACTTTCTTTCAGTGTTAAAAACGCTTCCAACATTGTGAGGGAAGTGTGCTTTAGGAGGGATTCGTTGCAGTGTTGCGTCTGTTAAAGAAGGAAGCGCTTGGGACTGACTCTGCGGTAACTGCAATAGGCGCACATAGGGCTCTAGTAACAGACGTCTATCCCTTAGACTATAGCAAGTTCTGTTTAAGGGAAACTCCTTCAGGCGGAATCGCACTTCTCCCAGTGTCTTTTTAATGGAGGAATGGAGAAAGAACAACTACGGAGAGAGGGAACGTTGTGCCCTTAGAGTGAAGGAAAGTGTATGGAACATAGGCCTCTAAGACACATACTGGAAAGTCAACAGCTGTGATGTTCCACTGTGTCTAACTCGTCTCAAAACACTTAAAATGCAGGATGGAACTGTGCTACTGTACGTTCTCACTTCAGGAATGAGTCTGTGCTAAGTTGGAAACTGGAGGGCCTGTCTGAGTAGCAATCATAGAGAGATTCGTACAGGACCCTTTCAGGTTATTCTTAGGAAGGTATCTTTTCAGGGATCCTACTTAAAATGTGTTCTCATTGATAATAGTATCTCCTTCTTTGAGGAATGATGATAGAATATGGACGGACCATGGGCACATTATATAATGTGAGTAAAGTGCAGGCTATGGCGCTTAGGCATCCCAAACACATATTCGATGATCAAGGCCAGTGGTGATCCCCACGTTCTTTCTCTGTAAAAGACGCTTTCAACATTGTGAGGGAAGTGTGCTTTAGGAGGGATTCGTTACAGTGTTGCGTCTGTTAAAGAAGGAAGCTCTTGGGACTGACTCTGCGGTAACTGCAATAGGCGCACATAGGGCTCTAGTATCAGACGTCTATCCGTTGGACTATAGCAAGCTCTGTTTAAGGGAAACTCTTTCAGGCTGAATCGCACTTCTCACAGTGTCTTATCAGCGGAGGAATAGAGAAAGAACAACTATGGACAGAGGGAACGTTGTGCCCTGAGAGTGAAGGACCGGGTATGGAACATAGGCTTCTATGACACATACTGGAAGGTCAACACCTGTGATGTTCCATTGTGTCTAACTCGTGTCAAAACCCTTCAAATGTACGAGGGAACTGTGCTACAGTACTTTCCCACGACAATAATGAGTCTGTGCTAAGTTGGAAAGTGTAGGACCTGTCTGTGCAGCAATCAGAGAGAGTATCGTACAGGACCCTGACGGGTTATTCTTAGGAAGGTATCTTTTCAGGGATCCTAGTTAAAGTGTGTTCTCATTCTTAACAGTGTCTCCTACTCTGAGGAATGATGATAGAATGCGGACGGACTTTGGGCACATTAGGTACTGTGAGTAAAGTGCAGGTTATGGCGCTTAGGCATCCGAAACACATATTAGATAATCAAGACCAGTGGTGATCAGCACTTTCTTTCTGAGTAAAAAACGCTTCCAGCATTGTGATGGAAGGGTGCTTTAGGAGGGATTCGTTGCTGCGTTGCGTCTGTTAGAAAAGGAAGCTCTTGGGCCTGACTCTGCGGTAACTGCAATAGGCGTACATAGGGCTCTAGTATCATACGTCTATCCGTTGGACTATAGAAAGTTCTGTTTAAGGGAAACTCTTTCAGGCTGAATCGCACCTCTCACAGTGTCTTATCAGCGGAGGAATAGAGAAAGAACAACTATGGACAGAGGGAACGTTTTGCCCTGAGAGTGAAGGACCGGGTATGGAACATAGGCCTCTATGACACATACTGGAAGGTCAACACCTGTGAGGTTCCATTGTGTCTAACTCGTCTCAAAACCCTTCAGATGTACGAGGGAACTGTGCTACAGTATTTTCCCAGGACAGGAATGAGACTGTGCTAATTTGGAAACTGTAAGACCTGTCCGTGTAGCAATCATAGAGAGTATTGTACAGGACCCTGACGGGTTATTCTTTTTTTTTTTTTTTTTTTTTTTTTTTTTTCCCAATTTATTTATTTTCAGAAAAACAGTATTCATTATTTTTTCACCACACCCAGTGCTCCATGCAAGCTGTGCCCTCTATAATACCCACCACCTGGTACCCCAACCTCCCACCCCCCCGCCACTTCAAACCCCTCAGACTGTATGGACTCTGACGGGTTATTCTTAGGAAGGTATCTTTTCAGGGATCCTAGTTAAAGTGTGTTCTCATTCATAACAGTGTCTCCTCCTTTGAGGAATGATGATAGAACACGGACGGACTATGGGCATCTTAGGTACTCTGAGTAAAGTGCAGGCTATGGCGCTTAGGCATCCCAAACTCATATTGCATGCTCACGACCAGTGGTGATCCGCACTTTCTTTCAGTGTTAAAAACGCTTCCAACATTGTGAGGGAAGTGTGCTTTAGGAGGGATTCGTTGCAGTGTTGCGTCTGATAAAGAAGGAAGCTCTTGGGACTGACTATGCGATAACTGCAATAGGCGCACATAGGGCTCTAGTATCAGACGTCTATCCGTTGGACTATAGCAAGTTCTGTTTAAGGGAAACTCCATCAAACGGAATCGCACTTCTCACAGTGTCTTTTCAGAGGGGGAATGGATATAGAACAACTAAGGGGAGGGAACGTTGTGCCCTGAGAGTGAATGACAGCTTATGGCACATAGGCCTCTATGACACATACTGGAAGGTCAACACCTGTGATGTTCCACTGTGTCTAGCTCGTCTCAAACACTTCAAATGTACGAGGGAACTTTGCTACTGTACGTTCTCACGACAGGTTTGAGTCTGTGCTCTGTAGGAAACATTAGGACCTGTCTGTGTAGCAATCATAAACTATCACATACAGGACCATGACAAGTGATTCTTAGGATGGTATCTTTTCAGGGATCCTACTTAAAGTGCGTTCTCATTCATCACAGAGTCTCCTCCTTTCAGGAATGATGACAGAACACGGACGGACTATGGGCACCTTAGGTACTGTGAGTAAAGTGCAGGCTATGGCGCTTAGGCATCCCAAACTCATATTGGATGCTCACGACCAGTGGTGATCCGCACTTTCTTTCAGTGTTAAAAACGCTTCCAACATTGTGAGGGAAGTGTGCTTTAGGAGGGATTCGTTGCAGTGTTGCGTCTGTTAAAGAAGGAAGCGCTTGGGACTGACTCTGCGGTAACTGCAATAGGCGCACATAGGGCTCTAGTAACAGACGTCTATCCCTTGGACTATAGCAAGTTCTGTTTAAGGGAAACTCCTTCAGGCGGAATCGCACTTCTCCCAGTGTCTTTTTAATGGAGGAATGGAGAAAGAACAACTACGGAGAGAGGGAACGTTGTGCCCTTAGAATGAAGGAAAGGGTATGGAACATAGGCCTCTAAGACACATACTGGAAAGTCAACAGCTGTGATGTTCCACTGTGTCTAACTCGTCTCAAAACACTTAAAACGAAGGTGGGAACTGTGCTACTGTACGTTCTCACTTCAGGAATGACTCTGTGCTAAGTTGGAAACTGGTGGGCCTGTCTGAGTAGCAATCATAGAGAGATTCGTTCAGGACCCTTTCAGGTTATTCTTAGGAAGGTATCTTTTCAGGGATCCTACTTAAAATGTGTTCTCATTGATAATAGTATCTCCTTCTTTGAGGAATGATGATAGAATGTGGACGGACCATGGGCACATTATATACTGTGAGTAAAGTGCAGGCTATGGCGCTTAGGCATCCCAAACACATATTCGATGATCAAGACCAGTGGTGATCCCCACGTTCTTTCTCTGTAAAAAACGCTTTCAACATTGTGAGGGAAGTGTGCTTTAGGAGGGATTCGTTGCAGTGTTGCGTCTGTTAAAGAAGGAAGCTCTTGTGACTGACTCTGCGGTAACTGCAATAGGCGCACATAGGGCTCTAGTATCAGACGTCTATCCGTTGGACTATAGCAAGCTCTGTTTAAGGGAAACTCTTTCAGGCTGAATCGCACTTCTCACAGTGTCTTATCAGCGGAGGAATAGAGAAAGAACAACTATGGACAGAGGGAACGTTGTGCCCTGAGAGTGAAGGACCGGGTATGGAACATAGGCTTCTATGACACATACTGGAAGGTCAACACCTGTGATGTTCCATTGTGTCTAACTCGTGTCAAAACCCTTCAAATGTACGAGGGAACTGTGCTACAGTACTTTCCCACGACAATAATGAGTCTGTGCTAAGTTGGAAACTGTAGGACCTGTCTGTGCAGCAATCAGAGAGAGTATCGTACAGGACCCTGACGGGTTATTCTTAGGAAGGTATCTTTTCTGGGATCCTAGTTAAAGTGTGTTCTCATTCTTAACAGTGTCTCCTACTCTGAGGAATGATGATAGAATGCGGACGGACTTTGGGCACATTAGGTACTGTGAGTAAAGTGCAGGCTATGGCGCTTAGGCATCCCAAACACATATTAGATAATCAAGACCAGTGGTGATCCGCACTTTCTTTCTGAGTAAAAAACGCTTCCAGCATTGTGATGGAAGTGTGCTTTAGGAGGGATTCGTTGCTGTGTTGCGGCTGTTAGAAAAGGAAGCTCTTGGGACTGACTCTGCGGTAACTGCAATAGGCGTACATAGGGCTCTAGTATCATACGTCTATCCGTTGGACTATAGCAAGTTCTGTTTAAGGGAAACTCTTTCAGGCTGAATCGCACTTCTCACAGTGTCTTATCAGCGGAGGAATAGAGAAAGAACAACTATGGACAGAGGGAACGTTTTGCCCTGAGAGTGAAGGACCGGGTATGGAACATAGGCCTCTATGACAGATACTGGAAGGTCAACACCTGTGATGTTCCATTGTGTATAACTCGTCTCAAAACCCTTCAGATGTACGAGGGAACTGTGCTACAGTATTTTCCCAGGACAGGAATGAGTCTGTGCTAAGTTGGAAACTGTAAGACCTGTCCGTGTAGCAATCATAGAGAGTATTGTACAGGACCCTGACGGGTTATTCTTAGGAAGGTATCTTTTTTTTTTTTTTTTTTGATTTGGGAATCCTTGCTTTCAAGTGCACTTCTTTTTTTTTTCCCAATTTATTTATTTTCAGAAAAACAGTATTCATTATTTTTTCACCACACCCAGTGCTCCATGCAAGCTGTGCCCTCTATAATACCCACCACCTGGTACCCCAACCTCCCACCCCCCCGCCACTTCAAACCCCTCAGACTGTTTTTCAGAGTCCATAGTCTCTCATGGTTCACCTCCCCTTCCAATTTACCCAAATTCCCTACTACTCTCTAACGCCCCTTGTCCTCCATGCTATTGGTTATGCTCCACAAATGAGTGAAACCATATGATAATTGACTCTCTCTGCTTGACTGATTTCACTCAGCATAATCTCTTCCAGTCCCGTCCATGTTGCTACAAAAGTTGGATATTCGTCCTTTCTGATGGAGGCATAATACTCCATAGTGTATATGGACCACATCTTCCTTATCCATTCATCCGTTGAAGGGCATCTTGGTTCTTTCCATAGTTTGGCGACTGTGGCCATTGCTGCTATAAACATTGGGGTACAGATGGCCCTTCTTTTCACGACATCTGTATCTTTGGGGTAAATACCCAGGAGTGCAATTGCAGGGTCGTAGGGAAGCTCTATTTTTAATTTCTTGAGGAATCTCCACACTGTTCTCCAAAGAGGCTGCACCAACTTGCATTCCCACCAACAGTGTAAGAGGGTTCCCCTTTCTCCACATCCTCTCCAACACATGTTGTTTCCTGTTTTGTTAATTTTGGCCATTCTAACTGGTGTAAGGTGATATCTCAATGTGGTTTTAATTTGAATCTCCCTGAGGGCTAATGATGATGAGCATTTTTTCATGTGTCTGATAGCCATTTGTATTTCTTGATTGGAGAAGTGTCTGTTCATATCTTCTGCCCATTTTTTGATGTGTTTGTCTGTTTCGTGTGGGTTGAGTTTGAGGAGTTCATTATAGATCCTGGATATCAACCTTTTGTCTGTACTGTCATTTGCAAATATCTTCTCCCATTCCGTGGGTTGCCTCTTTGTTTTTTTGACTGTTTCCTTTGCTGTGCAGAAGCTTTTGATTTTGATGAAGTCCCAGAAGTCTATTTTCGCTTTTGTTTCCTTTGCCTTTGGAGACGTATCTTGAAAGAAGTTGCTGTGGCTGATATCGAAGAGATTACTGCCTATGTTCTCCTCTAAGATTCTGATAGATTCCTGTCTCACGTTGAGGTCTTTTATCCATTTTGAGTTGATCTTTGTGTACGGTGTAAGAGAGTGATCGAGTTTCATTCTTCTACATATAGCTGTCCAGTTTTCCCAGCACCATTTATTGAAGAGACTGTCTTTTTTCCACTGTATATTTTTTCCTGTTTTGTCGAAGATTAATTGACCATAGAGTTGAGGGTCCATATCAGGGCTCTCTACTCTGTTCCACTGGTCTATGTGTCTGTTTTTATGCCAGTACCATGCTGTCTTGGTGATCACAGCTTTGTAATAAAGCTTGAAATCAGGTAAGGTGATGCCGCCAGCTTTATTTTTGTTTTTCAACGTTTCCTTAGCGATTCGGGGTCTCTTCTGATTCCATACAAATTTTTGGATTATTTGCTCCAGCTCTTTGAAGAATGCCGGTGGAATTTTGATCGGAATGGCATTAAAAGTATAGATTGCTCTAGGCAGTATAGACATTTTAACGATGTTTATTCTTCCGATCCAAGAGCATGGAATGGTCTTCCATCTTTTTGTGTCTTCTTCAATTTCTTTCATGAGTGTTCTATAGTTCCTCAAGTATAGATCCTTTACCTCTTTAGTTAGGTTTATTCCCAGGTATCTTATGGTTCTTGGTGCTATAGTAAATGGAATCGATTCTCTAATTTCCCTTTCTGTATTTTCCTTGTTAGTGTATAAGAAAGCCACTGATTTCTGCACATTGACTTTGTATCCTGCCACGCTGCTGAATTGCTGTATGAGTTCTAGTAGTTTGGGGGTGGAGTCTTTTGGGTTTTCCATATAAAGAATCATGTCATCTGCGAAGAGAGAGAGTTTGACTTCTTCATTACCAATTTGGATACCTTTTATTTCTCTCTGTTGTCTGATTGCTGTTGCTAGGACTTCTAATACTATGTTGAACAAGAGTGGTGAAAGTGGGCATCCTTGTCTTGTTCCTGATCTCAACGGGAAGGCTGCAAGCTTTTTCCCATTGAGGATGATATTTGCTGTGGGTCTTTCATAGATAGATTTGATGAGGTTCAGGAATGTTCCCTCTATCCCTATACTTTGAAGCGTTTTAATCAGGAACGGATGTTGGATTTTGTCAAATGCTTTTTCTGCATCAATTGAGAGGACCATGTGGTTCTTCTCTCTTCTCCTATTAATTTGTTGTATCACATTGATTGATTTACGAATGTTGAACCATCCTTGTAGCCCAGGGATGAATCCCACCTGATCATGGTGGATAATCTTTTTAATGTGTTGTTGGATCCTGTTGGCTAGGATCTTGTTGAGAATCTTAGCATCCATATTCATCAGTGATATTGGTCTGAAATTCTCCTTTTTGGTATGGTCCTTGCCTGGTTTGGGGATCAGGGTAATGCTGGCTTCATAGAAAGAGTCTGGATGTTTTCCTTCTGCTTCAATTTTTTGAAACAGCTTCAGGAGAATAGGTGTTATTTCTTCTTGGAAGGTTTGGTAGAATTCCCCAGGGAATCCGTCAGGTCCTGGGCTCTTGTTTTTTGGGAGATTTTTGATCACTGCTTCAATCTCGTTATTAGATATCGGTCTATTCAGGTTGTCGATTTCTTCCTGGTTCAATTTTGGTAGTTTATATTTTTCCAGGAATGCATCCATTTCATCAAGGTTGCTAAGCTTATTGGCATATAACTGTTCGTAGTAACTTCTGATGATTGTTTCTACTTCCTTGGTGTTAGTTGTGATCTCTCCCCTTTCATTCATAATTTTATGAATTTGGGATTTCTCTCTTTTCTTTTGGATTAGTGTAGCCAGTGGCTTATCGATCTTATTGATTCTTTCAAAAAACCAGCTTCTAGTTTCATTGATACGTTCTACTGTATCTCTGGTTTCTCCCTCATTGATCTCAGCTCTAATCTTGATGATTTCCCTTCTTATGTGTGGAGTTGGTTTGATTTGTTGTTGATCCTCCAGTTCTTTAAGGTGTAGAGACAGCTGGTGTGTTCTGGATTTTTCAATTTTTTTGAGCAAGGCTTGGATGGCTATATATTTTCCCCTTAGGACTGCCTTTGCTGTATCCCATAGGTTTTGGACCGAAGTGTCTTCATTCTCATTGGTTTCCATGAATTGTTTCAGTTCTTCTTTGATCTCCTGGTTGATCCAAGCATTCTTAAGCAAGGTGGTCTTTAGCTTCCAGGTGTTTGAGTTCCTTCGGAACTTTTCCTTGTGATTGAGCTCCAGTTTCAAAGCATTGTGATCTGAGAATATGCAGGGAATAATCTCAGTCTTTTGGTATCGGCTGAGTCCTGATTTGTGACCCAGTATGTGGTCTATTCTGGAGAAGGTTCGTGTGCACTTGAGAAGAATGAGTATTCTGCTGTTTTAGGGTGGAATGTTCTGTATATATCTATGAGGTCCATCTGGTCCAATGTGTCGTTCAATGCTCTTGTTTCTTTATTGATTTTCTGCTTCGATGATCTGTCTAATTCTGAAAGAGGCGTGTTAAGATCACCTACGATTAGTGTATTCATATCAATATGACTCTTTATCTTGATTAACAGTTTTCTTAAGTAATTGGCTGCTCCCATATTGGGAGCATAGATATTTACAATTGTTAGATCATCTTGGTGGATAGTCCCTTTAAGGATTATGTAGTGTCCTTCTGTATCTCTGACTACAGTCTTTAGTTTGAAGTCTAATTTATCTGATATGAGAATCGCTACCCCAGCCTTCTTTTGAGTCCCATTGGCATGAAAGATGCTTCTCCACCCCTTCACTTTCAGTCTGCGTGTATCTTTAGGTTCAAAATGGGTCTCTTGTAGACAGCATATGGATGGGTCCTGTCGTTTTATCCAATCTGCAACCCTGTGCCGTTTTATGGGTGCATTGAGGCCATTCACATTGAGAGTGATTATTGATAGATACGTTTTTATTGACATCGAGTTACCTTTGAAGTCTTTCTTTCTGTAGACTGTCTCTATATTTCTGTTCAATGCTATTCTTGGGATTTTTCCTCTTTTATAGAACCCCCCTTAATATTTCCTGCAGTATCGGCTTGGTGGTTGCATAGTCTTTTAAGTCTTGCCGGTCTTGGAAACTCTTTATCTCTCCATCCATTTTGAATGTCAGTCTTGCTGGATAAAGTATTCTTGGCTGCATGTTCTTCTCATTTAGTGCCCTGAATATATCTTGCCAGCCTCTTCTGGCTTGCCAGGTCTCTGTGGACAGGTCTGACGTTATTCTGATGGGCTTCCCTCTGTAAGTAAGGAGCCTCTTTGCCCTGGCAGCTTTCAAGAGATTATACCTACAATTATAATTTCTCAATTTGACTATCAGGTGTCGTGATGTTTTTTTGGAGTGTATAATCTTGGGTGGAGACCGTTCAGCCTCTAGTACATGAACGCTGGTTTCATTCGCGAGATTCGGAAAGTTTTCATGAAGGACTTGTTCCACGACATCTTCTAGACTTCTTTCTTTCTCCTCCCCTTCAGGAATTCCAATAATTCTGACGTTGGAACGCTTCATGGCATCACTTATTTCCCTAATTCTGCTTTCGTGGGATCTAAGCTGTTTGTTCCAGGCTTCCTCCTGATCCTTTCTCTCTATCTGTTTGTCTTCCAGATCACTAATTCTATCTTCTGTCTCAGTTACCCTAGCTTTGAGAGAGTTTAGATTGGATTGGAACTCATTGAGAGCATTGTGGACCTCCTCCCTGGTAGCTTTAAGCTCCGCCCTAACATTGTGAACATCCTGTCTGGTCGCTTTCAGTTCGGCTCTAATCAATTCTGTTTGGTCATCCATGGCTTTCTCCAACCTAGCTATTGCCTGGATAATTGTTAGCCTGAATTCTCTTTCCGACATATTGTCTATGTTGATAGCCGTTAGCTCTGTTGCGGAAGGTCCATCCTCTGTATTTTTCTTCTGTTGGGCATTCCTCCTCCTAGTCATTTTGGTGGGAGAAGACTGAACAGATGTAGCTGGATGTATCAACTCTGGTGCAGTCAAGGTGCACCCTGGAACACTTCCTGATCTCCGTCTCAGAAGCCTCAGTCTGGGTGCAGAAGCTGAATAAATTCCCCCTTGGATGCTGGCAGTGCAGGTTCCAAGTTAAAGACCCTGGGGGCGCAGGATCTTTTGCTCGTCCCCAAAGCCAAGGCAGTGGCGGCTGTCTGGGAGCTCCTGACCGCCAGAGAGGTTCCAAGCAGCGATGGCACACTGAGATTTTGCCGCTGGCCGGGGCTGGGAGTGCCCGGCTTGCGCGCACCTCTTTTCAGAGGCGGCTGTGGGTCGGGCGCGCGTCTGGGGCACTGAGAACGGGGCGCTGGTCCGTAAGCCGCAGGCTGGGCTTTTGCGCGCCTCTGTCCGGGGAAGAGTTTCGCGGGCGCGAGGCTTAGACTTTGAAACAATGGCCCGGGTCAAGAAGCGCCCCAGGGCCTTAGAAACCCAGGAGAGCTGGAGCGACGTGCACGCGCATCTCAAGCTTTGTGGTAGGGCTAGCGCGCGTTCTGCAGACCGGCTCCCATCCCCTCACAGGAGCCGGAACCCCGCGCTCTGGGGCAGGCTGGAGGCTTAGGGACCAGGAGCCGGTTTCTCCGCCTCACTCTCTCTGCCTCCGCGCCGGGGAGGCCGTCTGGGACCGGGGACTCAAGCCCCTGTCCCTAGCCGCCCCGATTCCCACAGTTTGCCCCCGTGATCCTTTGCTCTTTTGGACTGCTTTCAACCAGTCTCCGAGTTAATGCTGGTCCCAGACGCAGGGCACTCTCGCTCGTATCGGGGTATTACTTTTGCACCGGTCGCCTCTGGTGGCTCCCTCCCCCTTTTGTTTATCTTCCGATATCAGTCCGCTGTTCCCATTCCGCTTTACCTGCTCATTGGCGTCTTCTGCCCCTGTAGAGATCCAGACGTGTATAATTCTGATCTCAGGCTGATTTCATGGGTGATCAGAGTTCTTTGGTAGGTAATCAGCTCACTTTGGGGTACCAGCTGAAAAGACGCCTCTTCCTAGTACCCCGCCACCTTGTCCCCCCAGGAAGGTATCTTTTCAGGGATCCTAGTTAAAGTGTGTTCTCATTCATAACAGTGTCTCCTCCTTTGAGGAATGATGATAGAACACGGACGGACTATGGGCATCTTAGGTACTCTGAGTAAAGTGCAGGCTATGGCGCTTAGGCATCCCAAACTCATATTGGATGCTCACGACCAGTGGTGATCCGCACTTTCTTTCAGTGTTAAAAACGCTTCCAACATTGTGAGGGAAGTGTGCTTTAGGAGGGATTCGTTGCAGTGTTGCGTCTGATAAAGAAGGAAGCTCTTGGGACTGACTATGCGATAACTGCAATAGGCGCACATAGGGCTCTAGTATCAGACGTCTATCCGTTGGACTATAGCAAGTTCTGTTTAAGGGAAACTCCATCAAACGGAATCGCACTTCTC
Source organism: Neogale vison (assembly GCF_020171115.1). NCBI lineage: Eukaryota > Metazoa > Chordata > Mammalia > Carnivora > Mustelidae > Neogale > Neogale vison. The sequence goes on along the minus strand of NC_058100.1, from coordinate 26,758,234 downwards.
ACAGTGTCTTTTCAGAGGGGGAAAGGATATAGAACAACTAAGGGGAGGGAACGTTGTGCCCTGAGAGTGAATGACAGCTTATGGCACATAGGCCTCTATGACACATAATGGAAGGTCAACACCTGTGATGTTCCACTGTGTCTAGCTCGTCTCAAACACTTCAAATGTACGAGGGAACTTTACTACTGTACATTCTCACGACAGGTTTGAGTCTGTGCTCTGTAGGAAACATTAGGACCATTCTGTGTAGCAATCATAAACTATCACATACAGGACCATGACAAGTGATTCTTAGGAAGGTATCTTTTCAGGGATCCTACTTAAAGTGCGTTCTCATTCATCACAGAGTCTCCTCCTTTCAGGAATGATGATAGAACACGGACGGACTATGGGCTCCTTAGGTACTGTGAGTAAAGTGCAGGCTATGGCGCTTAGGCATCCCAAACTCATATTGGATGCTCACGACCAGTGGTGATCCGCACTTTCTTTCAGTGTTAAAAACGCTTCCAACATTGTGAGGGAAGTGTGCTTTAGGAGGGATTCGTTGCAGTGTTGCGTCTGTTAAAGAAGGAAGCGCTTGGGACTGACTCTGCGGTAACTGCAATAGGCGCACATAGGGCTCTAGTAACAGACGTCTATCCCTTGGACTATAGCAAGTTCTGTTTAAGGGAAACTCCTTCAGGCGGAATCGCACTTCTCCCTGTGTCTTTTTAATGGAGGAATGGAGAAAGAACAACTACGGAGAGAGGGAACGTTGTGCCCTTAGAGTGAAGGAAAGGGTATGGAACATAGGCCTCTAAGACACATACTGGAAAGTCAACATCTGTGATGTTCCACTGTGTCTAACTCGTCTCAAAACACTTAAAATGCAGGAGGGAACTGTGCTACTGTACGTTCTCACTTCAGGAATGAGTCTGTGCTAAGTTGGAAACTGGAGGGCCTGTCTGAGTAGCAATCATAGAGATATTCGTACAGGACCCTTTCAGGTTATTCTTAGGAAGGGATCTTTTCAGGGATCCACTTAAAATGTGTTCTCATTGATAATAGTATCTCCTTCTTTGAGGAATGATGATAGAATGTGGACGGACCATGGGCACATTATATACTGTGAGTAAAGTGCAGGCTATGGCGCTTAGGCATCCCAAACACATATTCGATGATCAAGACCAGTGGTGATACCACGTTCTTTCTCTGTAAAAAACGCTTTCAACATTGTGAGGGAAGTGTGCTTTAGGAGGGATTCGTTGCAGTGTTGCGTCTGTTAAAGAAGGAAGCTCTTGGGACTGACTCTGCCCTAACTGCAATAGGCGCACATAGGGCTCTAGTATCAGACGTCTATCCGTTGGACTATAGCAAGCACTGTTTAAGGGAAACTCTTTCAGGCTGAATCGCACTTCTCACAGTGTCTTATCAGCGGAGGAATAGAGAAAGAACAACTATGGACAGAGGGAATTTGTGCCCTGAGAGTGAAGGACCGGGTATGGAACATAGGCTTCTATGACACATACTGGAAGGTCAACACCTGTGATGTTCCATTGTGTCTAACTCGTGTCAAAACCCTTCAGATGTACGAGGGAACTGTGCTACAGTACTTTCCCACGACAATAATGAGTCTGTGCTAAGTTGGAAACTGTAGGACCTGTCTGTGCAGCAATCAGAGAGAGTATCGTACAGGACCCTGACGGGTTATTCTTAGGAAGGTATCTTTTCAGGGATCCTAGTTAAAGTGTGTTCTCATTCTTAACAGTGTCTCCTACTCTGAGGAATGATGATAGAATGCGGACGGACTTTGGGCACATTAGTTACTGTGAGTAAAGTGCAGGCTATGGCGCTTAGGCATCCCAAACTCATATTGGATGCTCACGACCAGTGGTGATCCACACTTTCTTTCAGTGTTAAAAACGCTTCCAACATTGTGAGGGAAGTGTGCTTTAGGAGGGATTCATTGCACTGTTGCGTCTGTTAAAGAAGGAAGCGCTTGGGACTGACTCTGAGGTAACTGCAATAGGCGCACATAGGGCTCTAGTAACAGACGTCTATCCCTTGGACTATAGCAAGTTCTGTTTAAGGGAAACTCCATCAAACGGAATCGCACTTCTCAAAGTGTCTTTTCAGAGGGGGAAAGGATATAGAACAACTAAGGGGAGGGAACGTTGTGCCCTGAGAGTGAATGACAGCTTATGGCACATAGGCCTCTATGACACATACTGGAAGGTCAACACCTGTGATGTTCCACTGTGTCTAGCTTGTCTCAAACACTTCAAATGTACGAGGGAACTTTGCTACTGTACGTTCTCACGACAGGTTTGAGTCTGTGCTCTGTAGGAAACATTAGGACCTGTCTGTGTAGCAATCATAAACTATCACATACAGGACCATGACAAGTGATTCTTAGGAAGGTATCTTTTCAGGGATCCTACTTAAAGTGCGTTCTCATTCATCACAGACTCTCCTCCTTTCAGGAATGATGATAGAACAAGGACGGACTATGGGCACCTTAGGTACTGTGAGTAAAGTGCAGGCTATGGCGCTTAGGCATCCCAAACTCATATTGGATGCTCACGACCAGTAGTGATCCGCACTTTCTTTCAGTGTTAAAAACGCTTCCAACATTGTGAGGGAAGTGTGCTTTAGGAGGGATTCGTTGCAGTGTTGCGTCTGTTAAAGAAGGAAGCGCTTGGGACTGACTCTGCGGTAACTGCAATAGGCGCACATAGGGCTCTAGTAACAGACGTCTATCCCTTGGACTATAGCAAGTTCTGTTTAAGGGAAACTCCTTCAGGCGGAATCGCACTTCTCCCAGTGTCTTTTTAATGGAGGAATGGAGAAAGAACAACTACGGAGAGAGGGAACGTTGTGCCCTTAGAGTGAAGGAAAGGGTATGGAACATAGGCCTCTAAGACACATACTGGAAAGTCAACTGCTATGATGTTCCACTGTGTCTAACTCGTCTCAAAACACTTAAAATGCAGGAGGGAACTGTGCTACTGTACGTTCTCACTTCAGGAATGAGTCTGTGCTAAGTTGGAAACTGGAGGGCCTGTCTGAGTAGCAATCATAGAGAGATTCTTACAGGACCCTTTCAGGTTATTCTTAGGAAGGTGTCTTTTCAGGGATCCACTTAAAATGTGTTCTCATTGATAATAGTATCTCCTTCTTTGAGGAATGATGATAGAATGTGGAGGGACCATGGGCATATTATATACTGTGAGTAAAGTGCAGGCTATGGCGCTTAGGCATCCCAAACACATATTCGATGATCAAGACCAGTGGTGATCCACACGTTCTTTCTCTGTAAAAAACGCTTTCGACATTGTGAGGGAAGTGTGCTTTAGGAGGGATTCGTTGCAGTGTTGCGTCTGTTAAAGAAGGAAACTCTTGGGACTGTCTCTGTGGTAACTGCAATAGGCGCACATAGGGCTCTAGTATCAGACGTCTATCCGTTGGACTATAGCAAGCTCTGTTTAAGGGAAACTCTTTCAGGCTGAATCGCACTTCTCACAGTGTCTTATCAGCGGAGGAATAGAGAAAGAACAACTATGGACAGAGGGAACGTTTTGCCCTGAGAGTGAAGGACCGGGTATGGAACATAGGCCTCTATGACACATACTGGAAGGTCAACACCTGTGATGTTCCATTGTGTATAACTCGTCTCAAAACCCTTCAGATGTACGAGGGAACTGTGCTACAGTACTTTCCCACGACAATAATGAGTCTGTGATAAGTTGGAAACTGTAGGACCTGTCTGTGCAGCAATCAGAGAGAGTATCGTACAGGACCCTGACGGGTTATTCTTAGGAAGGTATCTTTTCAGGGATCCTAGGTAAAGTGTGTTCTCATTCTTAACTGTGTCTCCTACTCTGAGGAATGATGATAGAATGCGGACGGACTTTGGGCACATTAGGTACTGTGAGTAAAGTGCAGGCTATGGCGCTTAGGCATCCCAAACACATATTAGATAATCAAGACCAGTAGTGATCCGCACTTTCTTTCTGAGTAAAAAACACTTCCAGCATTGTGATCGAAGTGTGCTTTAGGAGGGATTCGTTGCTTTGTTGCGTCTGTTAGAAAAGGAAGCTCTTGGGACTGACTCTGCGGTAACTGCAATAGGAGTACATAGGGCTCTAGTATCATATGTCTATCCGTAGTACTATAGCAAGTTCTGTTTAAGGGAAACTCTTTCAGGCTGAATCGCACTTCTCACAGTGTCTTATCAGCGGAGGAATAGAGAAAGAACAACTATGGACAGAGGGAACGTTTTGCCCTGAGAGTGAAGGACCGGGTATGGAACATAGGCCTCTATGACACATACTGGAAGGTCAACACCTGTGATGTTCCATTGTGTATAACTCGTCTCAAAACCCTTCAGATGTACGAGGGAACTGTGCTACAGTATTTTCCCAGGACAGGAATGAGTCTGTGCTAAGTTGGAAACAGTAAGACCTGTCCGTGTAGCAATCATAGTGAGTATTGTACAGGACCCTGACGGGTTATTCTTAGGAAGGTATCTTTTCAGTGATCCTAGTTAAAGTGTGTTCTCATTCATAACAGTGTCCCCTCCTTTGAGGAATGATGATAGAACACGGACGGACTATGGGCATCTTAGGTACTCCGAGTAAAGTGCAGGCTATGGCGCTTAGGCATCCCAAACTCATATTGGATGCTCACGATAGTGGTGATCCGCACTTTCTTTCAGTGTTAAAAACGCTTCCAACATTGTGAGGGAAGTGTGCTTTAGGAGGGATTCGTTGCAGTATTGCGTCTGATAAAGAAGGAAGCTCTTGGGACTGACTATGCGATAACTGTAATAGGCGCACATAGGGCTCTAGTATCAGACGTCTATCCGTTGGACTATAGCAAGTTCTGTTTAAGGGAAACTCCATCAAACGGAATCGCACTTCTCACAGTGTCTTTTCAGAGGGGGAAAGGATATAGAACAACTAAGTGGAGGGAACGTTGTGCCCTGAGAGTGAATGACAGCTTATGGCACATAGGCCTCTATGACACATACTGGAAGGTCAACACCTGTGATGTTCCACTGTGTCTAGCTCGTCTCATACACTTCAAATGTGCGAGGGAACTTTGCTACTGTACGTTCTCACGACAGGTTTGAGTCTGTGCTCTGTAGGAAACATTAGGACCTGTCTGTGTAGCAATCATAAACTATCACATACAGGACCATGACAAGTGATTCTTAGGAAGGTATCTTTTCAGGGATCCTACTTAAAGTGCGTTCTCATTCATCACAGAGTCTCCTCCTTTCAGGAATGATGACAGAACACGGACGGACTATGGGCACCTTAGGTACTGTGAGTAAAGTGCAGGCTATGGCGCTTAGGCATCCCAAACTCATATTGGATGCTCACGACCAGTGGTGATCCGCACTTTCTTTCAGTGTTAAAAACACTTCCAACATTGTGAGGGAAGTGTGCTTTAGGAGGGATTCGTTGCAGTGTTGCGTCTGTTAAAGAAGGAAGCGCTTGGGACTGACTCAGCGGTAACTGCAATAGGCGCACATAGGGCTCTAGTAACAGACGTCTATCCCTTGGACTATAGCAAGTTCTGTTTAAGGGAAACTCCTTCAGGCGGAATCGCACTTCTCCCAGTGTCTTTTTAATGGAGGAATGGAGAAAGAACAACTACGGAGAGAGGGAACGTTGTGCCCTTAGAGTGAAGGAAAGGGTATGGAACATAGGCCTCTAAGACACATACTGGAAAGTCAACAGCTGTGATGTTCCACTGTGTCTAACTCGTCTCAAAACACTTAAAATGCAGGAGGGAACTGTGCTACTGTACGTTCTCACTTCAGGAATGAGTCTGTGCTAAGTTGGAAACTGGAGGGCCTGTCTGAGTAGCAATCATAGAGAGATTCGTACAGGACCCTTTCAGGTTATTCTTAGGAAGGTATCTTTTCAGGGATCTACTTAAAATGTGTTCTCATTGATAATAGTATCTCCTTCTTTGAGGAATGATGATAGAATGTGGACGGACCATGGGCACATTATATACTGTGAGTAAAGTGCAGGCTATGGCGCTTAGGCATCCCAAACACATATTCAATGATCAAGACCAGTGGTGATCCCCACGTTCTTTCTCTGTAAAAAACGCTTTCAACATTGTGAGGGAAGTGTGCTTTAGGAGGGATTCGTTGCAGTGTTGCGTCTGTTAAAGAAGGAAGCTCTTGGGACTGACTCTGCGGTAACTGCAATAGGCGCACATAGGGCTCTAGTATCAGAAGTCTATCCGTTGGACTATAGCAAGCTCTGTTTAAGGGAAACTCTTTCAGGCTGAATCGCACTTCTCACAGTGTCTTATCAGCGGAGGAATAGAGAAAGAACAACTATGGACAGAGGGAACGTTGTGCCCTGAGAGTGAAGGACCGGGTATGGAACATAGGCTTCTATGACACATACTGGAAGGTCAACACCTGTGATGTTCCATTGTGTCTAACTCGTGTCAAAACCCTTCAAATGTACGAGGGAACTGTGCTACAGTACTTTCCCACGACAATAATGAGTCTGTGCTAAGTTGGAAACTGTAGGACCTGTCTGTGCAGCAATCAGAGAGAGTATCGTACAGGACCCTGACGGGTTATTCTTAGGAAGGTATCTTTTCTGGGATCCTAGTTAAAGTGTGTTCTCATTCTTAACAGTGTCTCCTACTCTGAGGAATGATGATAGAATGCGGACGGACTTTGGGCACATTAGGTACTGTGAGTAAAGTGCAGGCTATGGCGCTTAGGCATCCCAAACACATATTAGATAATCAAGACCAGTGGTGATCCGCACTTTCTTTCTGAGTAAAAAACGCTTCCAGCATTGTGATGGAAGTGTGCTTTAGGAGGGATTCGTTGCTGTGTTGCGGCTGTTAGAAAAGGAAGCTCTTGGGACTGACTCTGCGGTAACTGCAATAGGCGTACATAGGGCTCTAGTATCATACGTCTATCCGTTGGACTATAGCAAGTTCTGTTTAAGGGAAACTCTTTCAGGCTGAATCGCACTTCTCACAGTGTCTTATCAGCGGAGGAATAGAGAAAGAACAACTATGGACAGAGGGAACGTTTTGCCCTGAGAGTGAAGGACCGGGTATGGAACATAGGCCTCTATGACAGATACTGGAAGGTCAACACCTGTGATGTTCCATTGTGTATAACTCGTCTCAAAACCCTTCAGATGTACGAGGGAACTGTGCTACAGTATTTTCCCAGGACAGGAATGAGTCTGTGCTAAGTTGGAAACTGTAAGACCTGTCCGTGTAGCAATCATAGAGAGTATTGTACAGGACCCTGACGGGTTATTCTTAGGAAGGTATCTTTTTTTTTTTTTTTTTTGATTTGGGAATCCTTGCTTTCAAGTGCACTTCTTTTTTTTTTCCCAATTTATTTATTTTCAGAAAAACAGTATTCATTATTTTTTCACCACACCCAGTTCTCCATGCAAGCTGTGCCCTCTATAATACCCACCACCTGGTACCCCAACCTCCCACCCCCCCGCCACTTCAAACCCCTCAGACTGTTTTTCAGAGTCCATAGTCTCTCATGGTTCACCTCCCCTTCCAATTTACCCAAATTCCCTACTACTCTCTAACGCCCCTTGTCCTCCATGCTATTGGTTATGCTCCACAAATGAGTGAAACCATATGATAATTGACTCTCTCTGCTTGACTGATTTCACTCAGCATAATCTCTTCCAGTCCCGTCCATGTTGCTACAAAAGTTGGATATTCGTCCTTTCTGATGGAGGCATAATACTCCATAGTGTATATGGACCACATCTTCCTTATCCATTCATCCGTTGAAGGGCATCTTGGTTCTTTCCATAGTTTGGCGACTGTGGCCATTGCTGCTATAAACATTGGGGTACAGATGGCCCTTCTTTTCACGACATCTGTATCTTTGGGGTAAATACCCAGGAGTGCAATTGCAGGGTCGTAGGGAAGCTCTATTTTTAATTTCTTGAGGAATCTCCACACTGTTCTCCAAAGAGGCTGCACCAACTTGCATTCCCACCAACAGTGTAAGAGGGTTCCCCTTTCTCCACATCCTCTCCAACACATGTTGTTTCCTGTTTTGTTAATTTTGGCCATTCTAACTGGTGTAAGGTGATATCTCAATGTGGTTTTAATTTGAATCTCCCTGAGGGCTAATGATGATGAGCATTTTTTCATGTGTCTGATAGCCATTTGTATTTCTTGATTGGAGAAGTGTCTGTTCATATCTTCTGCCCATTTTTTGATGTGTTTGTCTGTTTCGTGTGGGTTGAGTTTGAGGAGTTCATTATAGATCCTGGATATCAACCTTTTGTCTGTACTGTCATTTGCAAATATCTTCTCCCATTCCGTGGGTTGCCTCTTTGTTTTTTTGACTGTTTCCTTTGCTGTGCAGAAGCTTTTGATTTTGATGAAGTCCCAGAAGTCTATTTTCGCTTTTGTTTCCTTTGCCTTTGGAGACGTATCTTGAAAGAAGTTGCTGTGGCTGATATCGAAGAGATTACTGCCTATGTTCTCCTCTAAGATTCTGATAGATTCCTGTCTCACGTTGAGGTCTTTTATCCATTTTGAGTTGATCTTTGTGTACGGTGTAAGAGAGTGATCGAGTTTCATTCTTCTACATATAGCTGTCCAGTTTTCCCAGCACCATTTATTGAAGAGACTGTCTTTTTTCCACTCTATATTTTTTCCTGTTTTGTCGAAGATTAATTGACCATAGAGGTGAGGGTCCATATCAGGGCTCTCTACTCTGTTCCACTGGTCTATGTGTCTGTTTTTATGCCAGTACCATGCTGTCTTGGTGATCACAGCTTTGTAATAAAGCTTGAAATCAGGTAAGGTGATGCCGCCAGCTTTATTTTTGTTTTTCAACGTTTCCTTAGCGATTCGGGGTCTCTTCTGATTCCATACAAATTTTTGGATTATTTGCTCCAGCTCTTTGAAGAATGCCGGTGGAATTTTGATCGGAATGGCATTAAAAGTATAGATTGCTCTAGGCAGTATAGACATTTTAACGATGTTTATTCTTCCGATCCAAGAGCATGGAATGGTCTTCCATCTTTTTGTGTCTTCTTCAATTTCTTTCATGAGTGTTCTATAGTTCCTCAAGTATAGATCCTTTACCTCTTTAGTTAGGTTTATTCCCAGGTATCTTATGGTTCTTGGTGCTATAGTAAATGGAATCGATTCTCTAATTTCCCTTTCTGTATTTTCCTTGTTAGTGTATAAGAAAGCCACTGATTTCTGCACATTGACTTTGTATCCTGCCACGCTGCTGAATTGCTGTATGAGTTCTAGTAGTTTGGGGGTGGAGTCTTTTGGGTTTTCCATATAAAGAATCATGTCATCTGCGAAGAGAGAGAGTTTGACTTCTTCATTACCAATTTGGATACCTTTTATTTCTCTCTGTTGTCTGATTGCTGTTGCTAGGACTTCTAATACTATGTTGAACAAGAGTGGTGAAAGTGGGCATCCTTGTCTTGTTCCTGATCTCAACGGGAAGGCTGCAAGCTTTTTCCCATTGAGGATGATATTTGCTGTGGGTCTTTCATAGATAGATTTGATGAGGTTCAGGAATGTTCCCTCTATCCCTATACTTTGAAGCGTTTTAATCAGGAACGGATGTTGGATTTTGTCAAATGCTTTTTCTGCATCAATTGAGAGGACCATGTGGTTCTTCTCTCTTCTCCTATTAATTTGTTGTATCACATTGATTGATTTACGAATGTTGAACCATCCTTGTAGCCCAGGGATGAATCCCACCTGATCATGGTGGATAATCTTTTTAATGTGTTGTTGGATCCTGTTGGCTAGGATCTTGTTGAGAATCTTAGCATCCATATTCATCAGTGATATTGGTCTGAAATTCTCCTTTTTGGTATGGTCCTTGCCTGGTTTGGGGATCAGGGTAATGCTGGCTTCATAGAAAGAGTCTGGATGTTTTCCTTCTGCTTCAATTTTTTGAAACAGCTTCAGGAGAATAGGTGTTATTTCTTCTTGGAAGGTTTGGTAGAATTCCCCAGGGAATCCGTCAGGTCCTGGGCTCTTGTTTTTTGGGAGATTTTTGATCACTGCTTCAATCTCGTTATTAGATATCGGTCTATTCAGGTTGTCGATTTCTTCCTGGTTCAATTTTGGTAGTTTATATTTTTCCAGGAATGCATCCATTTCATCAAGGTTGCTAAGCTTATTGGCATATAACTGTTCGTAGTAACTTCTGATGATTGTTTCTACTTCCTTGGTGTTAGTTGTGATCTCTCCCCTTTCATTCATAATTTTATGAATTTGGGATTTCTCTCTTTTCTTTTGGATTAGTGTAGCCAGTGGCTTATCGATCTTATTGATTCTTTCAAAAAACCAGCTTCTAGTTTCATTGATACGTTCTACTGTATCTCTGGTTTCTCCCTCATTGATCTCAGCTCTAATCTTGATGAATTCCCTTCTTATGTGTGGAGTTGGTTTGATTTGTTGTTGATCCTCCAGTTCTTTAAGGTGTAGAGACAGCTGGTGTGTTCTGGATTTTTCAATTTTTTTGAGCGAGGCTTGGATGGCTATATATTTTCCCCTTAGGACCGCCTTTGCTGTATCCCATAGGTTTTGGACCGAAGTGTCTTCATTCTCATTGGTTTCCATGAATTGTTTCAGTTCTTCTTTGATCTCCTGGTTGATCCAAGCATTCTTAAGCAAGGTGGTCTTTAGCTTCCAGGTGTTTGAGTTCCTTCGGAACTTTTCCTTGTGATTGAGCTCCAGTTTCAAAGCATTGTGATCTGAGAATATGCAGGGAATAATCTCAGTCTTTTGGTATCGGCTGAGTCCTGATTTGTGACCCAGTATGTGGTCTATTCTGGAGAAGGTTCCGTGTGCACTTGAGAAGAATGAGTATTCTGCTGTTTTAGGGTGGAATGTTCTGTATATATCTATGAGGTCCATCTGGTCCAATGTGTCGTTCAATGCTCTTGTTTCTTTATTGATTTTCTGCTTCGATGATCTGTCTAATTCTGAAAGAGGCGTGTTAAGATCACCTACGATTAGTGTATTCATATCAATATGACTCTTTATCTTGATTAACAGTTTTCTTAAGTAATTGGCTGCTCCCATATTGGGAGCATAGATATTTACAATTGTTAGATCATCTTGGTGGATAGTCCCTTTAAGGATTATGTAGTGTCCTTCTGTATCTCTGACTACAGTCTTTAGTTTGAAGTCTAATTTATCTGATATGAGAATCGCTACCCCAGCCTTCTTTTGAGTCCCATTGGCATGAAAGATGCTTCTCCACCCCTTCACTTTCAGTCTGCGTGTATCTTTAGGTTCAAAATGGGTCTCTTGTAGACAGCATATGGATGGGTCCTGTCGTTTTATCCAATCTGCAACCCTGTGCCGTTTTATGGGTGCATTGAGGCCATTCACATTGAGAGTGATTATTGATAGATACGTTTTTATTGACATCGAGTTACCTTTGAAGTCTTTCTTTCTGTAGACTGTCTCTATATTTCTGTTCAATGCTATTCTTGGGATTTTTCCTCTTTTATAGAACCCCCCTTAATATTTCCTGCAGTATCGGCTTGGTGGTTGCATAGTCTTTTAAGTCTTGCCGGTCTTGGAAACTCTTTATCTCTCCATCCATTTTGAATGTCAGTCTTGCTGGATAAAGTATTCTTGGCTGCATGTTCTTCTCATTTAGTGCCCTGAATATATCTTGCCAGCCTCTTCTGGCTTGCCAGGTCTCTGTGGACAGGTCTGACGTTATTCTGATGGGCTTCCCTCTGTAAGTAAGGAGCCTCTTTGCCCTGGCAGCTTTCAAGAGATTATACCTACAATTATAATTTCTCAATTTGACTATCAGGTGTCGTGATGTTTTTTTGGAGTGTATAATCTTGGGTGGAGACCGTTCAGCCTCTAGTACATGAACGCTGGTTTCATTCGCGAGATTCGGAAAGTTTTCATGAAGGACTTGTTCCACGACATCTTCTAGACTTCTTTCTTTCTCCTCCCCTTCAGGAATTCCAATAATTCTGACGTTGGAACGCTTCATGGCATCACTTATTTCCCTAATTCTGCTTTCGTGGGATCTAAGCTGTTTGTTCCAGGCTTCCTCCTGATCCTTTCTCTCTATCTGTTTGTCTTCCAGATCACTAATTCTATCTTCTGTCTCAGTTACCCTAGCTTTGAGAGAGTTTAGATTGGATTGGAACTCATTGAGAGCATTGTGGACCTCCTCCCTGGTAGCTTTAAGCTCCGCCCTAACATTGTGAACATCCTGTCTGGTCGCTTTCAGTTCGGCTCTAATCAATTCTGTTTGGTCATCCATGGCTTTCTCCAACCTAGCTATTGCCTGGATAATTGTTAGCCTGAATTCTCTTTCCGACATATTGTCTATGTTGATAGCCGTTAGCTCTGTTGCGGAAGGTCCATCCTCTGTATTTTTCTTCTGTTGGGCATTCCTCCTCCTAGTCATTTTGGTGGGAGAAGACTGAACAGATGTAGCTGGATGTATCAACTCTGGTGCAGTCAAGGTGCACCCTGGAACACTTCCTGATCTCCGTCTCAGAAGCCTCAGTCTGGGTGCAGAAGCTGAATAAATTCCCCCTTGGATGCTGGCAGTGCAGGTTCCAAGTTAAAGACCCTGGGGGCGCAGGATCTTTTGCTCGTCCCCAAAGCCAAGGCAGTGGCGGCTGTCTGGGAGCTCCTGACCGCCAGAGAGGTTCCAAGCAGCGATGGCACACTGAGATTTTGCCGCTGGCCGGGGCTGGGAGTGCCCGGCTTGCGCGCACCTCTTTTCAGAGGCGGCTGTGGGTCGGGCGCGCGTCTGGGGCACTGAGAACGGGGCGCTGGTCCGTAAGCCGCAGGCTGGGCTTTTGCGCGCCTCTGTCCGGGGAAGAGTTTCGCGGGCGCGAGGCTTAGACTTTGAAACAATGGCCCGGGTCAAGAAGCGCCCCAGGGCCTTAGAAACCCAGGAGAGCTGGAGCGACGTGCACGCGCATCTCAAGCTTTGTGGTAGGGCTAGCGCGCGTTCTGCAGACCGGCTCCCATCCCCTCACAGGAGCCGGAACCCCGCGCTCTGGGGCAGGCTGGAGGCTTAGGGACCAGGAGCCGGTTTCTCCGCCTCACTCTCTCTGCCTCCGCGCCGGGGAGGCCGTCTGGGACCGGGGACTCAAGCCCCTGTCCCTAGCCGCCCCGATTCCCACAGTTTGCCCCCGTGATCCTTTGCTCTTTTGGACTGCTTTCAACCAGTCTCCGAGTTAATGCTGGTCCCAGACGCAGGGCACTCTCGCTCGTATCGGGGTATTACTTTTGCACCGGTCGCCTCTGGTGGCTCCCTCCCCCTTTTGTTTATCTTCCGATATCAGTCCGCTGTTCCCATTCCGCTTTACCTGCTCATTGGCGTCTTCTGCCCCTGTAGAGATCCAGACGTGTATAATTCTGATCTCAGGCTGATTTCATGGGTGATCAGAGTTCTTTGGTAGGTAATCAGCTCACTTTGGGGTACCAGCTGAAAAGACGCCTCTTCCTAGTACCCCGCCATCTTGTCCCCCCAGGAAGGTATCTTTTCAGGGATCCTAGTTAAAGTGTGTTCTCATTCATAACAGTGTCTCCTCCTTTGAGGAATGATGATAGAACACGGACGGACTATGGGCATCTTAGGTACTCTGAGTAAAGTGCAGGCTATGGCGCTTAGGCATCCCAAACTCATATTGCATGCTCACGACCAGTGGTGATCCGCACTTTCTTTCAGTGTTAAAAACGCTTCCAACATTGTGAGGGAAGTGTGCTTTAGGAGGGATTCGTTGCAGTGTTGCGTCTGATAAAGAAGGAAGCTCTTGGGACTGACTATGCGATAACTGCAATAGGCGCACATAGGGCTCTAGTATCAGACGTCTATCCGTTGGACTATAGCAAGTTCTGTTTAAGGGAAACTCCATCAAACGGAATCGCACTTCTCACAGTGTCTTTTCAGAGGGGGAAAGGATATAGAACAACTAAGGGGAGGGAACGTTGTGCCCTGAGAGTGAATGACAGCTTATGGCACATAGGCCTCTATGACACATAATGGAAGGTCAACACCTGTGATGTTCCACTGTGTCTAGCTCGTCTCAAACACTTCAAATGTACGAGGGAACTTTGCTACTGTACATTCTCACGACAGGTTTGAGTCTGTGCTCTGTAGGAAACATTAGGACCATTCTGTGTAGCAATCATAAACTATCACATACAGGACCATGACAAGTGATTCTTAGGAAGGTATCTTTTCAGGGATCCTACTTAAAGTGCGTTCTCATTCATCACAGAGTCTCCTCCTTTCAGGAATGATGATAGAACACGGACGGACTATGGGCTCCTTAGGTACTGTGAGTAAAGTGCAGGCTATGGCGCTTAGGCATCCCAAACTCATATTGGATGCTCACGACCAGTGGTGATCCGCACTTTCTTTCAGTGTTAAAAACGCTTCCAACATTGTGAGGGAAGTGTGCTTTAGGAGGGATTCGTTGCAGTGTTGCGTCTGTTAAAGAAGGAAGCGCTTGGGACTGACTCTGCGGTAACTGCAATAGGCGCACATAGGGCTCTAGTAACAGACGTCTATCCCTTGGACTATAGCAAGTTCTGTTTAAGGGAAACTCCTTCAGGCGGAATCGCACTTCTCCCTGTGTCTTTTTAATGGAGGAATGGAGAAAGAACAACTACGGAGAGAGGGAACGTTGTGCCCTTAGAGTGAAGGAAAGGGTATGGAACATAGGCCTCTAAGACACATACTGGAAAGTCAACATCTGTGATGTTCCACTGTGTCTAACTCGTCTCAAAACACTTAAAATGCAGGAGGGAACTGTGCTACTGTACGTTCTCACTTCAGGAAAGAGTCTGTGCTAAGTTGGAAACTGGAGGGCCTGTCTGAGTAGCAATCATAGAGATATTCGTACAGGACCCTTTCAGGTTATTCTTAGGAAGGGATCTTTTCAGGGATCCACTTAAAATGTGTTCTCATTGATAATAGTATCTCCTTCTTTGAGGAATGATGATAGAATGTGGACGGACCATGGGCACATTATATACTGTGAGTAAAGTGCAGGCTATGGCGCTTAGGCATCCCAAACACATATTCGATGATCAAGACCAGTGGTGATACCACGTTCTTTCTCTGTAAAAAACGCTTTCAACATTGTGAGGGAAGTGTGCTTTAGGAGGGATTCGTTGCAGTGTTGCGTCTGTTAAAGAAGGAAGCTCTTGGGACTGACTCTGCCCTAACTGCAATAGGCGCACATAGGGCTCTAGTATCAGACGTCTATCCGTTGGACTATAGCAAGCACTGTTTAAGGGAAACTCTTTCAGGCTGAATCGCACTTCTCACAGTGTCTTATCAGCGGAGGAATAGAGAAAGAACAACTATGGACAGAGGGAATTTGTGCCCTGAGAGTGAAGGACCGGGTATGGAACATAGGCTTCTATGACACATACTGGAAGGTCAACACCTGTGATGTTCCATTGTGTCTAACTCGTGTCAAAACCCTTCAGATGTACGAGGGAACTGTGCTACAGTACTTTCCCACGACAATAATGAGTCTGTGCTAAGTTGGAAACTGTAGGACCTGTCTGTGCAGCAATCAGAGAGAGTATCGTACAGGACCCTGACGGGTTATTCTTAGGAAGGTATCTTTTCAGGGATCCTAGTTAAAGTGTGTTCTCATTCTTAACAGTGTCTCCTACTCTGAGGAATGATGATAGAATGCGGACGGACTTTGGGCACATTAGTTACTGTGAGTAAAGTGCAGGCTATGGCGCTTAGGCATCCCAAACTCATATTGGATGCTCACGACCAGTGGTGATCCACACTTTCTTTCAGTGTTAAAAACGCTTCCAACATTGTGAGGGAAGTGTGCTTTAGGAGGGATTCATTGCACTGTTGCGTCTGTTAAAGAAGGAAGCGCTTGGGACTGACTCTGAGGTAACTGCAATAGGCGCACATAGGGCTCTAGTAACAGACGTCTATCCCTTGGACTATAGCAAGTTCTGTTTAAGGGAAACTCCATCAAACGGAATCGCACTTCTCAAAGTGTCTTTTCAGAGGGGGAAAGGATATAGAACAACTAAGGGGAGGGAACGTTGTGCCCTGAGAGTGAATGACAGCTTATGGCACATAGGCCTCTATGACACATACTGGAAGGTCAACACCTGTGATGTTCCACTGTGTCTAGCTTGTCTCAAACACTTCAAATGTACGAGGGAACTTTGCTACTGTACGTTCTCACGACAGGTTTGAGTCTGTGCTCTGTAGGAAACCTTAGGACCTGTCTGTGTAGCAATCATAAACTATCACATACAGGACCATGACAAGTGATTCTTAGGAAGGTATCTTTTCAGGGATCCTACTTAAAGTGCGTTCTCATTCATCACAGACTCTCCTCCTTTCAGGAATGATGATAGAACAAGGACGGACTATGGGCACCTTAGGTACTGTGAGTAAAGTGCAGGCTATGGCGCTTAGGCATCCCAAACTCATATTGGATGCTCACGACCAGTAGTGATCCGCACTTTCTTTCAGTGTTAAAAACGCTTCCAACATTGTGAGGGAAGTGTGCTTTAGGAGGGATTCGTTGCAGTGTTGCGTCTGTTAAAGAAGGAAGCGCTTGGGACTGACTCTGCGGTAACTGCAATAGGCGCACATAGGGCTCTAGTAACAGACGTCTATCCCTTGGACTATAGCAAGTTCTGTTTAAGGGAAACTCCTTCAGGCGGAATCGCACTTCTCCCAGTGTCTTTTTAATGGAGGAATGGAGAAAGAACAACTACGGAGAGAGGGAACGTTGTGCCCTTAGAGTGAAGGAAAGGGTATGGAACATAGGCCTCTAAGACACATACTGGAAAGTCAACTGCTGTGATGTTCCACTGTGTCTAACTCGTCTCAAAACACTTAAAATGCAGGAGGGAACTGTGCTACTGTACGTTCTCACTTCAGGAATGAGTCTGTGCTAAGTTGGAAACTGGAGGGCCTGTCTGAGTAGCAATCATAGAGAGATTCTTACAGGACCCTTTCAGGTTATTCTTAGGAAGGTGTCTTTTCAGGGATCCACTTAAAATGTGTTCTCATTGATAATAGTATCTCCTTCTTTGAGGAATGATGATAGAATGTGGACGGACCATGGGCATATTATATACTGTGAGTAAAGTGCAGGCTATGGCGCTTAGGCATCCCAAACACATATTCGATGATCAAGACCAGTGGTGATCCACACGTTCTTTCTCTGTAAAAAACGCTTTCAACATTGTGAGGGAAGTGTGCTTTAGGAGGGATTCGTTGCAGTGTTGCGTCTGTTAAAGAAGGAAACTCTTGGGACTGTCTCTGTGGTAACTGCAATAGGCGCACATAGGGCTCTATATCAGACGTCTATCCGTTGGACTATAGCAAGCTCTGTTTAAGGGAAACTCTTTCAGGCTGAATCGCACTTCTCACAGTGTCTTATCAGCGGAGGAATAGAGAAAGAACAACTATGGACAGAGGGAACGTTTTGCCCTGAGAGTGAAGGACCGGGTATGGAACATAGGCCTCTATGACACATACTGGAAGGTCAACACCTGTGATGTTCCATTGTGTATAACTCGTCTCAAAACCCTTCAGATGTACGAGGGAACTGTGCTACAGTACGTTCCCACGACAATAATGAGTCTGTGATAAGTTGGAAACTGTAGGACCTGTCTGTGCAGCAATCAGAGAGAGTATCGTACAGGACCCTGACGGGTTATTCTTAGGAAGGTATCTTTTCAGGGATCCTAGGTAAAGTGTGTTCTCATTCTTAACTGTGTCTCCTACTCTGAGGAATGATG
Organism: Neogale vison; assembly: GCF_020171115.1. NCBI lineage: Eukaryota > Metazoa > Chordata > Mammalia > Carnivora > Mustelidae > Neogale > Neogale vison. Next base: position 26,740,432 of record NC_058100.1, on the reverse strand, counting down.
ATAGAATGCGGACGGACTTTGGGCACATTAGGTACTGTGAGTAAAGTGCAGGCTATGGCGCTTAGGCATCCCAAACACATATTAGATAATCAAGACCAGTAGTGATCCGCACTTTCTTTCTGAGTAAAAAACACTTCCAGCATTGTGATCGAAGTGTGCTTTAGGAGGGATTCGTTGCTTTGTTGCGTCTGTTAGAAAAGGAAGCTCTTGGGACTGACTCTGCGGTAACTGCAATAGGCGTACATAGGGCTCTAGTATCATATGTCTATCCGTAGTACTATAGCAAGTTCTGTTTAAGGGAAACTCTTTCAGGCTGAATCGCACTTCTCACAGTGTCTTATCAGCGGAGGAATAGAGAAAGAACAACTATGGACAGAGGGAACGTTTTGCCCTGAGAGTGAAGGACCGGGTATGGAACATAGGCCTCTATGACACATACTGGAAGGTCAACACCTGTGATGTTCCATTGTGTATAACTCGTCTCAAAACCCTTCAGATGTACGAGGGAACTGTGCTACAGTATTTTCCCAGGACAGGAATGAGTCTGTGCTAAGTTGGAAACAGTAAGACCTGTCCGTGTAGCAATCATAGTGAGTATTGTACAGGACCCTGACGGGTTATTCTTAGGAAGGTATCTTTTCAGTGATCCTAGTTAAAGTGTGTTCTCATTCATAACAGTGTCCCCTCCTTTGAGGAATGATGATAGAACACGGACGGACTATGGGCATCTTAGGTACTCCGAGTAAAGTGCAGGCTATGGCGCTTAGGCATCCCAAACTCATATTGGATGCTCACGATAGTGGTGATCCGCACTTTCTTTCAGTGTTAAAAACGCTTCCAACATTGTGAGGGAAGTGTGCTTTAGGAGGGATTCGTTGCAGTATTGCGTCTGATAAAGAAGGAAGCTCTTGGGACTGACTATGCGATAACTGTAATAGGCGCACATAGGGCTCTAGTATCAGACGTCTATCCGTTGGACTATAGCAAGTTCTGTTTAAGGGAAACTCCATCAAACGGAATCGCACTTCTCACAGTGTCTTTTCAGAGGGGGAAAGGATATAGAACAACTAAGTGGAGGGAACGTTGTGCCCTGAGAGTGAATGACAGCTTATGGCACATAGGCCTCTATGACACATACTGGAAGGTCAACACCTGTGATGTTCCACTGTGTCTAGCTCGTCTCATACACTTCAAATGTGCGAGGGAACTTTGCTACTGTACGTTCTCACGACAGGTTTGAGTCTGTGCTCTGTAGGAAACATTAGGACCTGTCTGTGTAGCAATCATAAACTATCACATACAGGACCATGACAAGTGATTCTTAGGAAGGTATCTTTTCAGGGATCCTACTTAAAGTGCGTTCTCATTCATCACAGAGTCTCCTCCTTTCAGGAATGATGACAGAACACGGACGGACTATGGGCACCTTAGGTACTGTGAGTAAAGTGCAGGCTATGGCGCTTAGGCATCCCAAACTCATATTGGATGCTCACGACCAGTGGTGATCCGCACTTTCTTTCAGTGTTAAAAACACTTCCAACATTGTGAGGGAAGTGTGCTTTAGGAGGGATTCGTTGCAGTGTTGCGTCTGTTAAAGAAGGAAGCGCTTGGGACTGACTCTGCGGTAACTGCAATAGGCGCACATAGGGCTCTAGTAACAGACGTCTATCCCTTGGACTATAGCAAGTTCTGTTTAAGGGAAACTCCTTCAGGCGGAATCGCACTTCTCCCAGTGTCTTTTTAATGGAGGAATGGAGAAAGAACAACTACGGAGAGAGGGAACGTTGTGCCCTTAGAGTGAAGGAAAGGGTATGGAACATAGGCCTCTAAGACACATACTGGAAAGTCAACAGCTGTGATGTTCCACTGTGTCTAACTCGTCTCAAAACACTTAAAATGCAGGAGGGAACTGTGCTACTGTACGTTCTCACTTCAGGAATGAGTCTGTGCTAAGTTGGAAACTGGAGGGCCTGTCTGAGTAGCAATCATAGAGAGATTCGTACAGGACCCTTTCAGGTTATTCTTAGGAAGGTATCTTTTCAGGGATCTACTTAAAATGTGTTCTCATTGATAATAGTATCTCCTTCTTTGAGGAATGATGATAGAATGTGGACGGACCATGGGCACATTATATACTGTGAGTAAAGTGCAGGCTATGGCGCTTAGGCATCCCAAACACATATTCAATGATCAAGACCAGTGGTGATCCCCACGTTCTTTCTCTGTAAAAAACGCTTTCAACATTGTGAGGGAAGTGTGCTTTAGGAGGGATTCGTTGCAGTGTTGCGTCTGTTAAAGAAGGAAGCTCTTGGGACTGACTCTGCGGTAACTGCAATAGGCGCACATAGGGCTCTAGTATCAGAAGTCTATCCGTTGGACTATAGCAAGCTCTTTTTAAGGGAAACTCTTTCAGGCTGAATCGCACTTCTCACAGTGTCTTATCAGCGGAGGAATAGAGAAAGAACAACTATGGACAGAGGGAACGTTGTGCCCTGAGAGTGAAGGACCGGGTATGGAACATAGGCTTCTATGACACATACTGGAAGGTCAACACCTGTGATGTTCCATTGTGTCTAACTCGTGTCAAAACCCTTCAAATGTACGAGGGAACTGTGCTACAGTACTTTCCCACGACAATAATGAGTCTGTGCTAAGTTGGAAACTGTAGGACCTGTCTGTGCAGCAATCAGAGAGAGTATCGTACAGGACACTTACGGGTTATTCTTAGGAAGGTATCTTTTCAGGGATCTTAGTTAAAGTGTGTTCTCATTCTTAACAGTGTCTCCTACTCTGAGGAATGATGATAGAATGCGGACGGACTTTGGGGACATTAGGTACTGTGAGTAAAATGCAGGCTATGGCGCTTAGGCATCCCAAACACATATTAGATAATCAAGACCAGTGGTGATCCGCACTTTCTTTCTGAGTAAAAAACGCTTCCAGCATTGTGATGGAAGTGTGCTTTAGGAGGGATTCGTTGCTGTGTTGCGTCTGTTAGAAAAGGAAGCTCTTGGGACTGACTCTGCGGTAACTGCAATAGGCGTACATAGGGCTCTAGTATCATACGTCTATCCGTTGGACTATAGCAAGTTCTGTTTAAGGGAAACTCTTTCAGGCTGAATCGCACTTCTCACAGTGTCTTATCAGCGGAGGAATAGAGAAAGAACAACTATGGACAGAGGGAACGTTGCCCTGAGTGTGAAGGACCGGGAATGGAACATAGGCCTCTATGACACATACTGGAAGGTCAACACCTGTGATGTTCCATTGTTTCTAACTCGTGTCAAAACCCTTCAGATGTACGAGGGAACTGTGCTACAGTATTTTCCCAGGACAGGAATGAGTCTGTGCTAAGTTGGAAACTGTAAGACCTGTCCGTGTAGCAATCATAGAGAGTATTGTACAGGAACCTGACGGGTTAGTCTTAGGAAGGTAACTTTTCAGGGATCCTAGTTAAAGTGTGTTCTCATTCATAACAGTGTCTCCTCCTTTGAGGAATGATGATAGAACACGGACGGACTATGGGCATCTTAGGTACTCTGAGTAAAGTGCAGGCTATGGCGCTTAGGCATCCCAAACTCATATTGCATGCTCACGACCAGTGGTGATCCGCACTTTCTTTCAGTGTTAAAAACGCTTCCAGCATTGTGAGGGAAGTGTGCTTTAGGAGGGATTCGTTGCAGTGTTGCGTCTGATAAAGAAGGAAGCTCTTGGGACTGACCATGCCATAACTGCAATAGGCGCACATAGGGCTCTAGTATCAGACGTCTATCCGTTGGACTATAGAAGGTTCTGTTTAAGGGAAACTCCATCAAACGGAATCGCACTTCTCACAGTGTCTATTCAGAGGGGGAAAGGATATAGAACAACTAAGGGGAGGGGACGTTGTGCCCTGAGAGTGAATGACAGCTTATGGCACATAGGCCTCTATGACACATACTGGAAGGTCAACACCTGTGATGTTCCACTGTTTCTAGCTCGTCTCAAACACTTCAAATGTACGAGGGAACTTTGCTACTGTACATTCTCACGACAGGTTTGAGTCTGTGCTCTGTAGGAAACATTAGGACCTGTCTGTGTAGCAATCATGAACTATCACATACAGGACCATGACAAGTGATTCTTAGGAAGGTATCTTTTCAGGGATCCTACTTAAAGTGCGTTCTCATTCATCACAGAGTCTCCTCCTTTCAGGAATGATGATAGAACACGGACGGACTATGGGCACCTTATGTACTGTGAGTAAAGTGCAGGCTATGGCGCTTAGGCATCCCAAACTCATATTGGATGCTCACGACCAGTGGTGATCCGCACTTTCTTTCAGTGTTAAAAACGCTTCCAACATTGTGAGGGAAGTGTGCTTTAGGAGGGATTCGTTGCACTGCTGCGTCTGTTAAAGAAGGAAGCGCTTGGGACTGACTCAGCGGTAACTGCAATAGGCGCACATAGGGCTCTAGTAACAGACGTCTATCCCTTGGACTATAGCAAGTTCTGTTTAAGGGAAACTCCTTCAGGCGGAATCGCACTTCTCCCAGTGTCTTTTTAATGGAGGAATGGAGAAAGAACAACTACGGAGAGAGGGAACGTTGTGCCCTTAGAGTGAAGAAAAGGGTATGGAACATAGGCCTCTAAGACACACACTGGAAAGTCAACAGCTGTGATGTTCCACTGTGTCTAACTCGTCTCAAAACACTTAAATTGCAGGAGGGAACTGTGCTACTGTACGTTCTCACTTCAGGAATGAGTCTGTGCTAAGTTGGAAACTGGAGGGCCTGTCTGAGTAGCAATCATAGAGAGATTCGTACAGGACCCTTTCTGGTTATTCTTAGGAAGGTATCTTTTCAGGGATCCTACTTAAAATGTGTTCTCATTGATAATAGTATCTCCTTCTTTGAGGAATGATGATAGAATGTGGACGGACCATGAGCACATTATATACTGTGAGTAAAGTGAGGCTATGGCGCTTAGGCATCCCTAACACATATTCGATCATCAAGAACAGTGGTGATCCCCACGTTCTTTCTCTGTAAAAACGCTTTCAATATTGTGAGGGAAGTGTGCTTTAGGAGGGATTCGTTGCAGTGTTGCGTCTGTTAAAGAAGGAAGCTCTTGGGACTGACTCTGCGGTAACTGCAATAGGCGCACATAGGGCTCTAGTATCAGACGTCTATCCGTTGGACTATAGCAAGCTCTGTTTAAGGGAAACTCTTTCAGGCTGAATCGCACTTCTCACAGTGTCTTATCAGCGGAGGAATAGAGAAAGAACAACTAAGGACAGAGTGAACGTTGTGCCCTGAGAGTGAAGGACCGGGTATGGAACATAGGCTTCTATGACACATACTGGAAGGTCAACACCTGTGATGTTCCATTGTGTCTAACTCGTGTCAAAACCCTTCAAATGTACGAGGGAACTGTGCTACAGTACTTTCCCACGCAATAATGAGTCTGTGCTAAGTTGGAAACTGTAGGACCTGTCTGTGCAGCAATCAGAGAGAGTATCGTACAGGACCCTGACGGGTTATTCTTAGGAAGGTATCTTTTCAGGGATCCTAGTTAAAGTGTGTTCTCATTCTTAACAGTGTCTCCTACTCTGAGGAATGATGATAGAATGCGGACGGACTTTGGGCACATTAGGTACTGTGAGTAAAGTGCAGGCTATGGCGCTTGGGCATCCCAAACACATATTAGATAATCAAGACCAGTGGTGATCCGCACTTTCTTTCTGAGTAAAAAACGCTTCCAGCATTGTGATGGAAGTGTGCTTTAGGAGGGATTCGTTGCTGTGTTGCGTCTGTTAGAAAAGGAAGCTCTTGGGACTGACTCTGCGGTAACTGCAATAGGCGTACATAGGGCTCTAGTATCATACGTCTATCCGTTGGACTATAGCAAGTTCTGTTTAAGGGAAACTCTTTCAGGCTGAATCGCACTTCTCACAGTGTCTTATCAGCGGAGGAATAGAGAAAGAACAACCATGGACAGAGGGAACGTTTTGCCCTTAGAGTGAAGGACCGGGTATGGAACATAGGCCTCTATGACACATACTGGAAGGTCAACACCTGTGATGTTCCATTGTGTATAACTCGTCTCAAAACCCTTCAGATGTACGAGGGAACTGTGCTACAGTATTTTCCCAGGACAGGAATGAGTCTGTGCTAAGTTGGAAACTGTAAGACCTGTCCGTGTAGCAATCATAGAGAGTATTGTACAGGACCCTGACGGGTTATTCTTAGGAAGGTATCTTTTCAGGGATCCTAGTTAAAGTGTGTTCTCATTCATAACAGTGTCTCCTCCTTTGAGGAATGATGATAGAACACGGACGGACTATGGGCATCTTAGGTACTCTGAGTAAAGTGCAGGCTATGGCGCTTAGGCATCCCAAACTCATATTGCATGCTCACGACCAGTGGTGATCCGCACTTTCTTTCAGTGTTAAAAACGCTTCCAACATTGTGAGGGAAGTGTGCTTTAGGAGGGATTCGTTGCAGTGTTGCGTCTGATAAAGAAGGAAGCTCTTGGGACTGACTATGCGATAACTGCAATAGGCGCACATAGGGCTCTAGTATCAGACGTCTATCCCTTGGACTATAGCAAGTTCTGTTTAAGGGAAACTCCTTCAGGCGGAATCGCAATTCTCCCAGTGTCTTTTTAATGGAGGAATGGAGAAAGAACAACTACGGAGAGAGGGAACGTTGTGCCCTTAGAGTGAAGGAAAGGGTATGGAACATAGGCCTCTAAGACACATACTGGAAAGTCAAGAGCTGTGATGTACCACTGTGTCTAACTCGTCTCAAAACACTTAAAATGCAGGAGGGAACTGTGCTACTGTACGTTCTCACTTCAGGAATGAGTCTGTGCTAAGTTGGAAACTGGAGGGCCTGTCTGAGTAGCAATCATAGAGAGATTCGTACAGGACCCTTTCAGGTTATTCTTAGGAAGGTATCTTTTCAGGGATCCACTTAAAATGTGTTCTCATTGATAATAGTATCTCCTTCTTTGAGGAATAATGATAGAATGTGGACGGACCATGGGCACATTATATACTGTGAGTAAAGTGCAGGCTATGGCGCTTAGGCATCCCAAACACATATTCGATGATCAAGACCAGTGGTGATCCCCACGTTCTTTCTCTGTAAAAAACGCTTTCAACATTGTGAGGGAAGTGTGCTTTAGGAGGGATTCGTTGCAGTGTTGCGTCTGTTAAAGAAGGAAGCTCTTGGGACTGACTCTGCGGTAACTGCAATAGGCGCACATAGGGCTCTAGTATCAGACGTCTATCCGTTGGACTATAGCAAGCTCTGTTTAAGGGAAACTCTTTCAGGCTGAATCGCACTTCTCACAGTGTCTTATCAGCGGAGGAATAGAGAAAGAACAACTATGGACAGAGGGAACGTTGTGCCCTGAGAGTGAAGGACCGAGTATGGAACATAGGCTTCTATGACACATACTGGAAGGTCAACACCTGTGATGTTCCATTGTGTCTAACTCGTGTCAAAACCCTTCAAATGTACGAGGGATCTGTGCTAAAGTACTTTCCCACGACAATAATGAGTCTGTGCTAAGTTGGAAACTGTAGGACCTGTCTGTGCAGCAATCAGAGAGAGTATCGTACAGGACCCTGACGGGTTATTCTTAGGAAGGTGTCTTTTCAGGGATCCTAGTTAAAGTGTGTTCTCATTCATAACAGTGTCTCCTACTCTGAGGAATGATGATAGAATGCGGACGGACTTTGGGCACATTAGGTACTGTGGTTAAAGTCAGGCTATGGCGCTTAGGCATCCCAAACACATATTAGATAATCAAGACCAGTGGTGATCCGCACTTTCTTTCTGAGTAAAAAACGCTTCCAGCATTGTGATGGAAGTGTGCTTTAGGAGGGATTCGTTGCTCTGTTGCGTCTGTTAAAGAAGGAAGCGCTTGGGACTGACTCTGAGGTAACTGCAATAGGCGCACATAGGGCTCTAGTAACAGACGTCTATCCCTTGGACTATAGCAAGTTCTGTTTAAGGGAAACTCCATCAAACGGAATCGCACTTCTCAAAGTGTCTTTTCAGAGGGGGAAAGGATATAGAACAACTAAGGGGAGGGAACGTTGTGCCCTGAGAGTGAATGACAGCTTATGGCACATAGGCCTCTATGACACATACTGGAAGGTCAACACCTGTGATGTTCCACTGTGTCTAGCTTGTCTCAAACACTTCAAATGTACGAGGGAACTTTGCTACTGTACGTTCTCACGACAGGTTTGAGTCTGTGCTCTGTAGGAAACCTTAGGACCTGTCTGTGTAGCAATCATAAACTATCACATACAGGACCATGACAAGTGATTCTTAGGAAGGTATCTTTTCAGGGATCCTACTTAAAGTGCGTTCTCATTCATCACAGACTCTCCTCCTTTCAGGAATGATGATAGAACAAGGACGGACTATGGGCACCTTAGGTACTGTGAGTAAAGTGCAGGCTATGGCGCTTAGGCATCCCAAACTCATATTGGATGCTCACGACCAGTAGTGATCCGCACTTTCTTTCAGTGTTAAAAACGCATCCAACATTGTGAGGGAAGTGTGCTTTAGGAGGGATTCGTTGCAGTGTTGCGTCTGTTAAAGAAGGAAGCGCTTGGGACTGACTCTGCGGTAACTGCAATAGGCGCACATAGGGCTCTAGTAACAGACGTCTATCCCTTGGACTATAGCAAGTTCTGTTTAAGGGAAACTCCTTCAGGCGGAATCGCACTTCTCCCAGTGTCTTTTTAATGGAGGAATGGAGAAAGAACAACTACGGAGAGAGGGAACGTTGTGCCCTTAGAGTGAAGGAAAGGGTATGGAACATAGGCCTCTAAGACACATACTGGAAAGTCAACTGCTGTGATGTTCCACTGTGTCTAACTCGTCTCAAAACACTTAAAATGCAGGAGGGAACTGTGCTACTGTACGTTCTCACTTCAGGAATGAGTCTGTGCTAAGTTGGAAACTGGAGGGCCTGTCTGAGTAGCAATCATAGAGAGATTCTTACAGGACCCTTTCAGGTTATTCTTAGGAAGGTGTCTTTTCAGGGATCCACTTAAAATGTGTTCTCATTGATAATAGTATCTCCTTCTTTGAGGAATGATGATAGAATGTGGACGGACCATGGGCATATTATATACTGTGAGTAAAGTGCAGGCTATGGCGCTTAGGCATCCCAAACACATATTCGATGATCAAGACCAGTGGTGATCCACACGTTCTTTCTCTGTAAAAAACGCTTTCAACATTGTGAGGGAAGTGTGCTTTAGGAGGGATTCGTTGCAGTGTTGCGTCTGTTAAAGAAGGAAACTCTTGGGACTGTCTCTGTGGTAACTGCAATAGGCGCACATAGGGCTCTATATCAGACGTCTATCCGTTGGACTATAGCAAGCTCTGTTTAAGGGAAACTCTTTCAGGCTGAATCGCACTTCTCACAGTGTCTTATCAGCGGAGGAATAGAGAAAGAACAACTATGGACAGAGGGAACGTTTTGCCCTGAGAGTGAAGGACCGGGTATGGAACATAGGCCTCTATGACACATACTGGAAGGTCAACACCTGTGATGTTCCATTGTGTATAACTCGTCTCAAAACCCTTCAGATGTACGAGGGAACTGTGCTACAGTACGTTCCCACGACAATAATGAGTCTGTGATAAGTTGGAAACTGTAGGACCTGTCTGTGCAGCAATCAGAGAGAGTATCGTACAGGACCCTGACGGGTTATTCTTAGGAAGGTATCTTTTCAGGGATCCTAGGTAAAGTGTGTTCTCATTCTTAACTGTGTCTCCTACTCTGAGGAATGATGATAGAATGCGGACGGACTTTGGGCACATTAGGTACTGTGAGTAAAGTGCAGGCTATGGCGCTTAGGCATCCCAAACACATATTAGATAATCAAGACCAGTAGTGATCCGCACTTTCTTTCTGAGTAAAAAACACTTCCAGCATTGTGATCGAAGTGTGCTTTAGGAGGGATTCGTTGCTTTGTTGCGTCTGTTAGAAAAGGAAGCTCTTGGGACTGACTCTGCGGTAACTGCAATAGGCGTACATAGGGCTCTAGTATCATATGTCTATCCGTAGTACTATAGCAAGTTCTGTTTAAGGGAAACTCTTTCAGGCTGAATCGCACTTCTCACAGTGTCTTATCAGCGGAGGAATAGAGAAAGAACAACTATGGACAGAGGGAACGTTTTGCCCTGAGAGTGAAGGACCGGGTATGGAACATAGGCCTCTATGACACATACTGGAAGGTCAACACCTGTGATGTTCCATTGTGTATAACTCGTCTCAAAACCCTTCAGATGTACGAGGGAACTGTGCTACAGTATTTTCCCAGGACAGGAATGAGTCTGTGCTAAGTTGGAAACAGTAAGACCTGTCCGTGTAGCAATCATAGTGAGTATTGTACAGGACCCTGACGGGTTATTCTTAGGAAGGTATCTTTTCAGTGATCCTAGTTAAAGTGTGTTCTCATTCATAACAGTGTCCCCTCCTTTGAGGAATGATGATAGAACACGGACGGACTATGGGCATCTTAGGTACTCCGAGTAAAGTGCAGGCTATGGCGCTTAGGCATCCCAAACTCATATTGGATGCTCACGATAGTGGTGATCCGCACTTTCTTTCAGTGTTAAAAACGCTTCCAACATTGTGAGGGAAGTGTGCTTTAGGAGGGATTCGTTGCAGTATTGCGTCTGATAAAGAAGGAAGCTCTTGGGACTGACTATGCGATAACTGTAATAGGCGCACATAGGGCTCTAGTATCAGACGTCTATCCGTTGGACTATAGCAAGTTCTGTTTAAGGGAAACTCCATCAAACGGAATCGCACTTCTCACAGTGTCTTTTCAGAGGGGGAAAGGATATAGAACAACTAAGTGGAGGGAACGTTGTGCCCTGAGAGTGAATGACAGCTTATGGCACATAGGCCTCTATGACACATACTGGAAGGTCAACACCTGTGATGTTCCACTGTGTCTAGCTCGTCTCATACACTTCAAATGTGCGAGGGAACTTTGCTACTGTACGTTCTCACGACAGGTTTGAGTCTGTGCTCTGTAGGAAACATTAGGACCTGTCTGTGTAGCAATCATAAACTATCACATACAGGACCATGACAAGTGATTCTTAGGAAGGTATCTTTTCAGGGATCCTACTTAAAGTGCGTTCTCATTCATCACAGAGTCTCCTCCTTTCAGGAATGATGACAGAACACGGACGGACTATGGGCACCTTAGGTACTGTGAGTAAAGTGCAGGCTATGGCGCTTAGGCATCCCAAACTCATATTGGATGCTCACGACCAGTGGTGATCCGCACTTTCTTTCAGTGTTAAAAACACTTCCAACATTGTGAGGGAAGTGTGCTTTAGGAGGGATTCGTTGCAGTGTTGCGTCTGTTAAAGAAGGAAGCGCTTGGGACTGACTCAGCGGTAACTGCAATAGGCGCACATAGGGCTCTAGTAACAGACGTCTATCCCTTGGACTATAGCAAGTTCTGTTTAAGGGAAACTCCTTCAGGCGGAATCGCACTTCTCCCAGTGTCTTTTTAATGGAGGAATGGAGAAAGAACAACTACGGAGAGAGGGAACGTTGTGCCCTTAGAGTGAAGGAAAGGGTATGGAACATAGGCCTCTAAGACACATACTGGAAAGTCAACAGCTGTGATGTTCCACTGTGTCTAACTCGTCTCAAAACACTTAAAATGCAGGAGGGAACTGTGCTACTGTACGTTCTCACTGCAGGAATGAGTCTGTGCTAAGTTGGAAACTGGAGGGCCTGTCTGAGTAGCAATCATAGAGAGATTCGTACAGGACCCTTTCAGGTTATTCTTAGGAAGGTATCTTTTCAGGGATCTACTTAAAATGTGTTCTCATTGATAATAGTATCTCCTTCTTTGAGGAATGATGATAGAATGTGGACGGACCATGGGCACATTATATACTGTGAGTAAAGTGCAGGCTATGGCGCTTAGGCATCCCAAACACATATTCAATGATCAAGACCAGTGGTGATCCCCACGTTCTTTCTCTGTAAAAAACGCTTTCAACATTGTGAGGGAAGTGTGCTTTAGGAGGGATTCGTTGCAGTGTTGCGTCTGTTAAAGAAGGAAGCTCTTGGGACTGACTCTGCGGTAACTGCAATAGGCGCACATAGGGCTCTAGTATCAGAAGTCTATCCGTTGGACTATAGCAAGCTCTTTTTAAGGGAAACTCTTTCAGGCTGAATCGCACTTCTCACAGTGTCTTATCAGCGGAGGAATAGAGAAAGAACAACTATGGACAGAGGGAACGTTGTGCCCTGAGAGTGAAGGACCGGGTATGGAACATAGGCTTCTATGACACATACTGGAAGGTCAACACCTGTGATGTTCCATTGTGTCTAACTCGTGTCAAAACCCTTCAAATGTACGAGGGAACTGTGCTACAGTACTTTCCCACGACAATAATGAGTCTGTGCTAAGTTGGAAACTGTAGGACCTGTCTGTGCAGCAATCAGAGAGAGTATCGTACAGGACACTTACGGGTTATTCTTAGGAAGGTATCTTTTCAGGGATCTTAGTTAAAGTGTGTTCTCATTCTTAACAGTGTCTCCTACTCTGAGGAATGATGATAGAATGCGGACGGACTTTGGGGACATTAGGTACTGTGAGTAAAATGCAGGCTATGGCGCTTAGGCATCCCAAACACATATTAGATAATCAAGACCAGTGGTGATCCGCACTTTCTTTCTGAGTAAAAAACGCTTCCAGCATTGTGATGGAAGTGTGCTTTAGGAGGGATTCGTTGCTGTGTTGCGTCTGTTAGAAAAGGAAGCTCTTGGGACTGACTCTGCGGTAACTGCAATAGGCGTACATAGGGCTCTAGTATCATACGTCTATCCGTTGGACTATAGCAAGTTCTGTTTAAGGGAAACTCTTTCAGGCTGAATCGCACTTCTCACAGTGTCTTATCAGCGGAGGAATAGAGAAAGAACAACTATGGACAGAGGGAACGTTGCCCTGAGTGTGAAGGACCGGGAATGGAACATAGGCCTCTATGACACATACTGGAAGGTCAACACCTGTGATGTTCCATTGTTTCTAACTCGTGTCAAAACCCTTCAGATGTACGAGGGAACTGTGCTACAGTATTTTCCCAGGACAGGAATGAGTCTGTGCTAAGTTGGAAACTGTAAGACCTGTCCGTGTAGCAATCATAGAGAGTATTGTACAGGAACCTGACGGGTTAGTCTTAGGAAGGTAACTTTTCAGGGATCCTAGTTAAAGTGTGTTCTCATTCATAACAGTGTCTCCTCCTTTGAGGAATGATGATAGAACACGGACGGACTATGGGCATCTTAGGTACTCTGAGTAAAGTGCAGGCTATGGCGCTTAGGCATCCCAAACTCATATTGCATGCTCACGACCAGTGGTGATCCGCACTTTCTTTCAGTGTTAAAAACGCTTCCAGCATTGTGAGGGAAGTGTGCTTTAGGAGGGATTCGTTGCAGTGTTGCGTCTGATAAAGAAGGAAGCTCTTGGGACTGACCATGCGATAACTGCAATAGGCGCACATAGGGCTCTAGTATCAGACGTCTATCCGTTGGACTATAGAAGGTTCTGTTTAAGGGAAACTCCATCAAACGGAATCGCACTTCTCACAGTGTCTTTTCAGAGGGGGAAAGGATATAGAACAACTAAGGGGAGGGGACGTTGTGCCCTGAGAGTGAATGACAGCTTATGGCACATAGGCCTCTATGACACATACTGGAAGGTCAACACCTGTGATGTTCCACTGTTTCTAGCTCGTCTCAAACACTTCAAATGTACGAGGGAACTTTGCTACTGTACATTCTCACGACAGGTTTGAGTCTGTGCTCTGTAGGAAACATTAGGACCTGTCTGTGTAGCAATCATGAACTATCACATACAGGACCATGACAAGTGATTCTTAGGAAGGTATCTTTTCAGGGATCCTACTTAAAGTGCGTTCTCATTCATCACAGAGTCTCCTCCTTTCAGGAATGATGATAGAACACGGACGGACTATGGGCACCTTATGTACTGTGAGTAAAGTGCAGGCTATGGCGCTTAGGCATCCCAAACTCATATTGGATGCTCACGACCAGTGGTGATCCGCACTTTCTTTCAGTGTTAAAAACGCTTCCAACATTGTGAGGGAAGTGTGCTTTAGGAGGGATTCGTTGCACTGCTGCGTCTGTTAAAGAAGGAAGCGCTTGGGACTGACTCAGCGGTAACTGCAATAGGCGCACATAGGGCTCTAGTAACAGACGTCTATCCCTTGGACTATAGCAAGTTCTGTTTAAGGGAAACTCCTTCAGGCGGAATCGCACTTCTCCCAGTGTCTTTTTAATGGAGGAATGGAGAAAGAACAACTACGGAGAGAGGGAACGTTGTGCCCTTAGAGTGAAGAAAAGGGTATGGAACATAGGCCTCTAAGACACACACTGGAAAGTCAACAGCTGTGATGTTCCACTGTGTCTAACTCGTCTCAAAACACTTAAATTGCAGGAGGGAACTGTGCTACTGTACGTTCTCACTTCAGGAATGAGTCTGTGCTAAGTTGGAAACTGGAGGGCCTGTCTGAGTAGCAATCATAGAGAGATTCGTACAGGACCCTTTCTGGTTATTCTTAGGAAGGTATCTTTTCAGGGATCCTACTTAAAATGTGTTCTCATTGATAATAGTATCTCCTTCTTTGAGGAATGATGATAGAATGTGGACGGACCATGAGCACATTATATACTGTGAGTAAAGTGAGGCTATGGCGCTTAGGCATCCCTAACACATATTCGATCATCAAGAACAGTGGTGATCCCCACGTTCTTTCTCTGTAAAAACGCTTTCAATATTGTGAGGGAAGTGTGCTTTAGGAGGGATTCGTTGCAGTGTTGCGTCTGTTAAAGAAGGAAGCTCTTGGGACTGACTCTGCGGTAACTGCAATAGGCGCACATAGGGCTCTAGTATCAGACGTCTATCCGTTGGACTATAGCAAGCTCTGTTTAAGGGAAACTCTTTCAGGCTGAATCGCACTTCTCACAGTGTCTTATCAGCGGAGGAATAGAGAAAGAACAACTAAGGACAGAGTGAACGTTGTGCCCTGAGAGTGAAGGACCGGGTATGGAACATAGGCTTCTATGACACATACTGGAAGGTCAACACCTGTGATGTTCCATTGTGTCTAACTCGTGTCAAAACCCTTCAAATGTACGAGGGAACTGTGCTACAGTACTTTCCCACGACAATAATGAGTCTGTGCTAAGTTGGAAACTGTAGGACCTGTCTGTGCAGCAATCAGAGAGAGTATCGTACAGGACCCTGACGGGTTATTCTTAGGAAGGTATCTTTTCAGGGATCCTAGTTAAAGTGTGTTCTCATTCTTAACAGTGTCTCCTACTCTGAGGAATGATGATAGAATGCGGACGGACTTTGGGCACATTAGGTACTGTGAGTAAAGTGCAGGCTATGGCGCTTGGGCATCCCAAACACATATTAGATAATCAAGACCAGTGGTGATCCGCACTTTCTTTCTGAGTAAAAAACGCTTCCAGCATTGTGATGGAAGTGTGCTTTAGGAGGGATTCGTTGCTGTGTTGCGTCTGTTAGAAAAGGAAGCTCTTGGGACTGACTCTGCGGTAACTGCAATAGGCGTACATAGGGCTCTAGTATCATACGTCTATCCGTTGGACTATAGCAAGTTCTGTTTAAGGGAAACTCTTTCAGGCTGAATCGCACTTCTCACAGTGTCTTATCAGCGGAGGAATAGAGAAAGAACAACCATGGACAGAGGGAACGTTTTGCCCTTAGAGTGAAGGACCGGGTATGGAACATAGGCCTCTATGACACATACTGGAAGGTCAACACCTGTGATGTTCCATTGTGTATAACTCGTCTCAAAACCCTTCAGATGTACGAGGGAACTGTGCTACAGTATTTTCCCAGGACAGGAATGAGTCTGTGCTAAGTTGGAAACTGTAAGACCTGTCCGTGTAGCAATCATAGAGAGTATTGTACAGGACCCTGACGGGTTATTCTTAGGAAGGTATCTTTTCAGGGATCCTAGTTAAAGTGTGTTCTCATTCATAACAGTGTCTCCTCCTTTGAGGAATGATGATAGAACACGGACGGACTATGGGCATCTTAGGTACTCTGAGTAAAGTGCAGGCTATGGCGCTTAGGCATCCCAAACTCATATTGCATGCTCACGACCAGTGGTGATCCGCACTTTCTTTCAGTGTTAAAAACGCTTCCAACATTGTGAGGGAAGTGTGCTTTAGGAGGGATTCGTTGCAGTGTTGCGTCTGATAAAGAAGGAAGCTCTTGGGACTGACTATGCGATAACTGCAATAGGCGCACATAGGGCTCTAGTATCAGACGTCTATCCCTTGGACTATAGCAAGTTCTGTTTAAGGGAAACTCCTTCAGGCGGAATCGCAATTCTCCCAGTGTCTTTTTAATGGAGGAATGGAGAAAGAACAACTACGGAGAGAGGGAACGTTGTGCCCTTAGAGTGAAGGAAAGGGTATGGAACATAGGCCTCTAAGACACATACTGGAAAGTCAAGAGCTGTGATGTACCACTGTGTCTAACTCGTCTCAAAACACTTAAAATGCAGGAGGGAACTGTGCTACTGTACGTTCTCACTTCAGGAATGAGTCTGTGCTAAGTTGGAAACTGGAGGGCCTGTCTGAGTAGCAATCATAGAGAGATTCATACAGGACCCTTTCAGGTTATTCTTAGGAAGGTATCTTTTCAGGGATCCACTTAAAATGTGTTCTCATTGATAATAGTATCTCCTTCTTTGAGGAATAATGATAGAATGTGGACGGACCATGGGCACATTATATACTGTGAGTAAAGTGCAGGCTATGGCGCTTAGGCATCCCAAACACATATTCGATGATCAAGACCAGTGGTGATCCCCACGTTCTTTCTCTGTAAAAAACGCTTTCAACATTGTGAGGGAAGTGTGCTTTAGGAGGGATTCGTTGCAGTGTTGCGTCTGTTAAAGAAGGAAGCTCTTGGGACTGACTCTGCGGTAACTGCAATAGGCGCACATAGGGCTCTAGTATCAGACGTCTATCCGTTGGACTATAGCAAGCTCTGTTTAAGGGAAACTCTTTCAGGCTGAATCGCACTTCTCACAGTGTCTTATCAGCGGAGGAATAGAGAAAGAACAACTATGGACAGAGGGAACGTTGTGCCCTGAGAGTGAAGGACCGAGTATGGAACATAGGCTTCTATGACACATACTGGAAGGTCAACACCTGTGATGTTCCATTGTGTCTAACTCGTGTCAAAACCCTTCAAATGTACGAGGGATCTGTGCTAAAGTACTTTCCCACGACAATAATGAGTCTGTGCTAAGTTGGAAACTGTAGGACCTGTCTGTGCAGCAATCAGAGAGAGTATCGTACAGGACCCTGACGGGTTATTCTTAGGAAGGTATCTTTTCAGGGATCCTAGTTAAAGTGTGTTCTCATTCATAACAGTGTCTCCTACTCTGAGGAATGATGATAGAATGCGGACGGACTTTGGGCACATTAGGTACTGTGGTTAAAGTCAGGCTATGGCGCTTAGGCATCCCAAACACATATTAGATAATCAAGACCAGTGGTGATCCGCACTTTCTTTCTGAGTAAAAAACGCTTCCAGCATTGTGATGGAAGTGTGCTTTAGGAGGGATTCGTTGCTGTGTTGCGTCTGTTAGAAAAGGAAGCTCTTGGGACTGACTCTGCGGTAACTGCAATAGGCGTACATAGGGCTCTAGTATCATACGTCTATCCGTTGGACTATAGCAAGTTCTGTTTAAGGGAAACTCTTTCAGGCTGAATCGCACTTCTCACAGTGTCTTATCAGCAGAGGAATAGAGAAAGAACAACTATGGACAGAGGGAACATTTGCCCTGAGAGTGAAGGACCGGGTATGGAACATAGGCCTCTATGACACATACTGGAAGGTCAACACCTGTGATGTTCCATTGTGTATAACTCGTCTCAAAACCCTTCAGATGTACGAGGGAACTGTGCTACAGTATTTTCCCAGGACAGGAATGAGTCTGTGCTAAGTTGGAAACTGTAAGACCTGTCCGTGTAGCAATCATAGAGAGTATTGTACAGGACCCTGACGGGTTATTCTTAGGAAGGTATCTTTTCAGGGATCCTAGTTAAAGTGTGTTCTCATTCATAACAGTGTCTCCTCCTTTGAGGAATGATGATAGAGCACGGACGGACTATGGGCATCTTAGGTACTCTGAGTAAAGTGCAGGCTATGGCGCTTAGGCATCCCAAACTCATATTGGATGCTCACGACCAGTGGTGATCCGCACTTTCTTTCAGTGTTAAAAACGCTTCCAACATTGTGAGGGAAGTGTGCTTTAGGAGGGATTCGTTGCAGTGTTGCGTCTGATAAAGAAGGAAGCTCTTGGGACTGACTATGCGATAACTGCAATAGGCGCACATAGGGCTCTAGTATCAGACGTCTATCCCTTGGACTATAGCAAGTTCTGTTTAAGGGAAACTCCTTCAGGCGGAATCGCACTTCTCCCAGTGTCTTTTTAATGGAGGAATGGAGAAAGAACAACTACGGAGAGAGGGAACGTTGTGCCCTTAGAGTGAAGGAAAGGGTATGGAACATAGGCCTCTAAGACACACACTGGAAAGTCAACAGCTGTGATGTTCCACTGTGTCTAACTCGTCTCAAAACACTTAAATTGCCGGAGGGAACTGTGCTACTGTACGTTCTCACTTCAGGAATGAGTCTGTGCTAAGTTGGAAACTGGAGGGCCTGTCTGAGTAGCAATCATAGAGAGATTCGTACAGGACCCTTTCAGGTTATTCTTAGGAAGGTATCTTTTCAGGGATCCACTTAAAATGTGTTCTCATTGATAATAGTATCTCCTTCTTTGAGGAATGATGATAGAATGTGGACGGACCATGGGCACATTATATACTGTGAGTAAAGTGCAGGCTATGGCGCTTAGGCATCCCAAACACATATTCGATGATCAAGACCAGTGGTGATCCCCACGTTCTTTCTCTGTAAAAAACGCTTTCAACATTGTGAGGGAAGTGTGCTTTAGGAGGGATTCGTTGCAGTGTTGCGTCTGTTAAAGAAGGAAGCTCTTGGGACTGACTCTGCGGTAACTGCAATAGGCGCACATAGGGCTCTAGTATCAGACGTCTATCCGTTGGACTATAGCAAGCTCTGTTTAAGGGAAACTCTTTCAGGCTGAATCGCACTTCTCACAGTGTCTTATCAGCGGAGGAATAGAGAAAGAACAACTATGGACAGAGGGAACGTTGTGCCCTGAGAGTGAAGGACCGGGTATGGAACATAGGCTTCTATGACACATACTGGAAGGTCAACACCTGTGATGTTCCATTGTGTCTAACTCGTGTCAAAACCCTTCAAATGTACGAGGGAACTGTGCGACAGTACTTTCCCACGACAATAATGAGTCTGTGCTAAGTTGGAAACTGTAGGACCTGTCTGTGCAGCAATCAGAGAGAGTATCGTACAGGACCCTGACGGGTTATTCTTAGGAAGGTATCTTTTCAGGGATCCTAGTTAAAGTGTGTTCTCATTCATAACAGTGTCTCCTACTCTGAGGAATGATGATAGAATGCGGACGGACTTTGGGCACATTAGGTACTGTGAGTAAAGTGCAGGCTATGGCGCTTAGGCATCCCACACATATTAGATAATCAAGACCAGTGGTGATCCGCACTTTCTTTCTGAGTAAAAAACGCTTCCAGCATTGTGATGGAAGTGTGCTTTAGGAGGGATTCGTTGCTGTGTTGCGTCTGTTAGAAAAGGAAGCTCTTGGGACTGACTCTGCGGTAACTGCAATAGGCGTACATAGGGCTCTAGTATCATACGTCTATCCGTTGGACTATAGCAAGTTCTGTTTAAGGGAAACTCTTTCAGGCTGAATCGCACTTCTCACAGTGTCTTATCAGCGGAGGAATAGTGAAAGAACAACTATGGACAGAGGGAACGTTTTGCCCTGAGAGTGAAGGACCGGGTATGGAACATAGGCCTCTATGACAGATACTGGAAGGTCAACACCTGTGATGTTCCATTGTGTATAACTCGTCTCAAAACCCTTCAGATGTACGAGGGAACTGTGCTACAGTATTTTCCCAGGACAGGAATGAGTCTGTGCTAAGTTGGAAACTGTAAGACCTGTCCGTGTAGCAATCATAGAGAGTATTGTACAGGACCCTGACGGGTTATTCTTAGGAAGGTATCTTTTCAGGGATCCTAGTTAAAGTGTGTTCTCATTCATAACAGTGTCTCCTCCTTTGAGGAATGATGATAGAACACGGACGGACTATGGGCATCTTAGGTACACTGAGTAAAGTGCAGGCTATGGCGCTTAGGCATCCCAAACTCATATTGCATGCTCACGACTAGTGGTGATCCGCACTTTCTTTCAGTGTTAAAAACGCTTCCAACATTGTGAGGGAAGTGTGCTTTAGGAGGGATTCGTTGCAGTGTTGCGTCTGATAAAGAAGGAAGCTCTTGGGACTGACTATGCGATAACTGCAATAGGTGCACATAGGGCTCTAGTATCAGACGTCTATCCCTTGGACTATAGCAAGTTCTGTTTAAGGGAAACTCCTTCAGGCGGAATCGCACTTCTCCCAGTGTCTTTTTAATGGAGGAATGGAGAAAGAACAACTACGGAGAGAGGGAACGTTGTGCCCTTAGAGTGAAGGAAAGGGTATGGAACATAGGCCTCTAAGACACATACTGGAAAGTCAACAGCTGTGATGTTCCACTGTGTCTAACTCGTCTCAAAACACTTAAAATGCAGGAGGGAACTGTGCTACTGTACGTTCTCACTTCAGGAATGAGTCTGTGCTAAGTTGGAAACTGGAGGGCCTGTCTGAGTAGCAATCATAGAGAGATTCGTACAGGACCCTTTCAGGTTATTCTTAGGAAGGTATCTTTTCAGGGATCCTACTTAAAATGTGTTCTCATTGATAATAGTATCTCCTTCTTTGAGGAATGATGATAGAATGTGGACGGACCATGGGCACATTATATACTGTGAGTAAAGTGCAGGCTATGGCGCTTAGGCATCCCAAACTCATATTGGATGCTCACGACCAGTGGTGATCCGCACTTTCTTTCAGTGTTAAAAACGCTTCCAACATTGTGAGGGAAGTGTGCTTTAGGAGGGATTCGTTGCAGTGTTGCGTCTGTTAAAGAAGGAAGCTCTTGGGACTGACTCTGCTGTAACTGCAATAGGCGCACATAGGGCTCTAGTATCAGACGTCTATCCCTTGGACTATAGCAAGCTCTGTTTAAGGGAAACTCTTTCAGGCTGAATGGCACTTCTCACAGTGTCTTATCAGCGGAGGAATAGAGAAAGAACAACTATGGACAGAGGGAACGTTGTGCCCTGAGAGTGAAGGACCGGGTATGGAACATAGGCTTCTATGACACATACTGGAAGGTCAACACCTGTGATGTTCCATTGTGTCTAACTCGTGTCAAAACGCTTCAAATGTACGAGGGAACTGTGCTACAGTACTTTCCCACGACAATAATGAGTCTGTGCTAAGTTTGAAACTGTAGGACCTGTCTGTGCAGCAATCAGAGAGAGTATCGTACAGGACCCTGACGGGTTATTCTTAGGAAGGTATCTTTTCAGGGATCCTAGTTAAAGTGTGTTCTCATTCATAACAGTGTCTCCTCTTCTGAGGAATGATGATAGAATGCGGACGGACTTTGGGCACCTTAGGTACTGTGGTTAAAGTGCAGGCTATGGCGCTTAGGCATCCCAAACACATATTAGATAATCAAGACCAGTGGTGATCCGCACTTTCTTTCTGAGTAAAAAACGCTTCCAGCATTGTGATGGAAGTGTGCTTTAGGAGGGATTCGTTGCTGTGTTGCGTCTGTTAGAAAAGGAAGCTCTTGGGACTGACTCTGCGGTAACTGCAATAGGCGTACATAGGGCTCTAGTATCATACGTCTATCCGTTGGACTATAGCAAGTTCTGTTTAAGGGAAACTCTTTCAGGCTGAATCGCACTTCTCACAGTGTCTTATCAGCGGAGGAATAGAGAAAGAACAACTATGGACAGAGGGAACGTTTTGCCCTGAGAGTGAAGGACCGGGTATGGAACATAGGCCTCTATGACACATACTGGAAGGTCAACACCTGTGATGTTCCATTGTGTATAACTCGTCTCAAAACCCTTCAGATGTACGAGGGAACTGTGCTACAGTATTTTCCCAGGACAGGAATGAGTCTGTGCTAAGTTGGAAACTGTAAGACCTGTCCGTGTAGCAATCATAGAGAGTATTGTACAGGACCCTGACGGGTTATTCTTAGGAAGGTATCTTTTCAGGGATCCTAGATAAAGTGTGTTCTCATTCATAACAGTGTCTCCTCCTTTGAGGAATGATGATAGAGCACGGACGGACTATGGGCATCTTAGGTACTCTGAGTAAAGTGCAGGCTATGGCGCTTAGGCATCCCAAACTCATATTGCATGCTCACGACCAGTGGTGATCCGCACTTTCTTTCAGTGTTAAAAACGCTTCCAACATTGTGAGGGAAGTGTGCTTTAGGAGGGATTCGTTGCAGTGTTGCGTCTGATAAAGAAGGAAGCTCTTGGGACTGACTATGCGATAACTGCAATAGGCGCACATAGGGCTCTAGTATCAGACGTCTATCCCTTGGACTATAGCAAGTTCTGTTTAAGGGAAACTCCTTCAGGCGGAATCGCACTTCTCCCAGTGTCTTTTTAATGGAGGAATGGAGAAAGAACAACTACGGAGAGAGGGAACGTTGTGCCCTTCGAGTGAAGGAAAGGGTATGGAACATAGGCCTCTAAGACACATACTGGAAAGTCAACAGCTGTGATGTTCCACTGTGTCTAACTCGTCTCAAAACACTTAAAATGCAGGAGGGAACTGTGCTACTGTACGTTCTCACTTCAGGAATGAGTCTGTGCTAAGTTGGAAACTGGAGGGCCTGTCTGAGTAGCAATCATAGAGAGATTCGTACAGGACCCTTTCAGGTTATTCTTAGGAAGGTATCTTTTCAGGGATCCACTTAAAATGTGTTCTCATTGATAATAGTATCTCCTTCTTTGAGGAATGATGATAGAATGTGGACGGACCATGGGCACATTATATACTGTGAATAAAGTGCAGGCTATGGCGCTTAGGCATCCCAAACACATATTCGATGATCAAGACCAGTGGTGATCCCCACGTTCTTTCTCTGTAAAAAACGCTTCCAACATTGTGAGGGAAGTGTGCTTTAGGAGGGATTCGTTGCAGTGTTGCATCTGTTAAAGAAGGAAGCTCTTGGGACTGACTCTGCGGTAACTGCAATAGGCGCACATAGGGCTCTAGTATCAGACGTCTATCCGTTGGACTATAGCAAGCTCTGTTTAAGGGAAACTCTTTCAGGCTGAATCGCACTTCTCACAGTGTCTTATCAGCGGAGGAATAGAGAAAGAACAACTATGGACAGAGGGAACGTTGTGCCCTGAGAGTGAAGGACCGGGTATGGAACATAGTCTTCTATGACACATACTGGAAGGTCAACACCTGTGATGTTCCCTTGTGTCTAACTCGTGTCAAAACCCTTCAAATGTACGAGGGAACTGTGTGACAGTACTTTCCCACGACAATAATGAGTCTGTGCTAAGTTGGAAACTGTAGGACCTGTCTGTGCAGCAATCAGAGAGAGTATCGTACAGGACCCTGACGGGTTATTCTTAGGAAGGTATCTTTTCAGGGATCCTAGTTAAAGTGTGTTCTCATTCTTAACTGTGTCTCCTACTCTGAGGAATGATGATAGAATGCGGACGGACTTTGGGCACATTAGGTACTGTGAGTAAAGTGCAGGCTATGGCGCTTAGGCATCCCAAACTCATATTGGATGCTCACGACCAGTGGTGATCCGCACTTTCTTTCAGTGTTAAAAACGCTTCCAACATTGTGAGGGAAGTGTGCTTTAGGAGGGATTCGTTGCACTGTTGCGTCTGTTAAAGAAGGAAGCGCTTGGGACTGACTCTGCGGTAACTGCAATAGGCGCACATAGGGCTCTAGTAACAGACGTCTATCCCTTGGACTATAGCAAGTTCTGTTTAAGGGAAACTCCTTCAGGCGGAATCGCACTTCTCCCAGTGTCTTTTTAATGGAGGAATGGAGAAAGAACAACTACGGAGAGAGGGAACGTTGTGCCCTTAGAGTGAAGGAAAGGGTATGGAACATAGGCCTCTAAGACACATACTGGAAAGTCAACAGCTGTGATGTTCCACTGTGTCTAACTCGTCTCAAAACACTTAAAATGCAGGAGGGAACTGTGCTACTGTACGTTCTCACTTCAGGAATGAGTCTGTGCTAAGTTGGAAACTGGAGGGCCTGTCTGAGTAGCAATCATAGAGAGATTCGTACAGGACCCTTTCAGGTTATTCTTAGGAAGGTATCTTTTCAGGGATCCTAGTTAAAGTGTGTTCTCATTCATAACAGTGTCTCCTACTCTGAGGAATGATGATAGAATGCGGACGGACTTTGGGCACATTAGGTACTGTGGTTAAAGTGCAGGCTATGGCGCTTAGGCATCCCAAACACATATTAGATAATCAAGACCAGTGGTGATCCGCACTTTCTTTCTGAGTAAAAAACGCTTCCAGCATTGTGATGGAAGTGTGCTTTAGGAGGGATTCGTTGCTGTGTTGCGTCTGTTAGAAAAGGAAGCTCTTGGGACTGACTCTGCGGTAACTGCAATAGGCGTACATAGGGCTCTAGTATCATACGTCTATCCGTTGGACTATAGCAAGTTTTGTTTAAGGGAAACTCTTTCAGGCTGAATCGCACTTCTCACAGTGTCTTATCAGCGGAGGAATGGAGAAAGAACAACTATGGACAGAGGGAACGTTTTGCCCTGAGAGTGAAGGACCGGGTATGGAACATAGGCCTCTATGACACATACTGGAAGGTCAACACCTGTGATGTTCCATTGTGTATAACTCGTCTCAAAACCCTTCAGATGTACGAGGGAACTGTGCTACAGTATTTTCCCAGGACAGGAATGAGTCTGTGCTAAGTTGGAAACTGTAAGACCTGTCCGTGTAGCAATCATAGAGAGTATTGTACAGGACCCTGACGGGTTATTCTTAGGAAGGTATCTTTTCAGGGATCCTACTTAAAGTGTGTTCTCATTCATAACAGTGTCTCCTCCTTTGAGGAATGATGATAGAACACGGACGGACTATGGGCATCTTAGGTACTCTGAGTAAAGTGCAGGCTATGGCGCTTAGGCATCCCAAACTCATATTGCATGCTCACGACCAGTGGTGATCCGCACTTTCTTTCAGTGTTAAAAACGCTTCCAACATTGTGAGGGAAGTGTGCTTTAGGAGGGATTCGTTGCAGTGTTGCGTCTGATAAAGAAGGAAGCTCTTGGGACTGACTATGCGATAACTGCAATAGGCGCACATAGGGCTCTAGTATCAGACGTCTATCCCTTGGACTATAGCAAGTTCTGTTTAAGGGAAACTCCTTCAGGCGGAATCGCACTTCTCCCAGTGTCTTTTTAATGGAGGAATGGAGAAAGAACAACTACGGAGAGAGGGAACGTTGTGCCCTTAGAGTGAGGGAAAGGGTATGGAACATAGGCCTCTAAGACACATACTGGAAAGTCAACAGCTGTGATGTTCCACTGTGTCTAACTCGTCTCAAAACACTTAAAATGCAGGAGGGAACTGTGCTACTGTACGTTCTCACTTCAGGAATGAGTCTGTGCTAAGTTGGAAACTGGAGGGCCTGTCTGAGTAGCAATCATAGAGAGATTCGTACAGGACCCTTTCAGGTTATTCTTACGAAGGTATCTTTTCAGGGATCCACTTAAAATGTGTTCTCATTGATAATAGTATCTCCTTCTTTGAGGAATGATGATAGAATGTGGACGGACCATGGGCACATTATATACTGTGAGTAAAGTGCAGGCTATGGCGCTTAGGCATCCCAAACACATATTCGATGATCAAGACCAGTGGTGATCCCCACGTTCTTTCTCTGTAAAAAACGCTTTCAACATTGTGAGGGAAGTGTGCTTTAGGAGGGATTCGTTGCAGTGTTGCGTCTGTTAAAGAAGGAAGCTCTTGGGACTGACTCTGCGGTAACTGCAATAGGCGCACATAGGGCTCTAGTATCAGACGTCTATCCGTTGGACTATAGAAAGCTCTGTTTAAGGGAAACTCTTTCAGGCTGAATCGCACTTCTCACAGTGTCTTATCAGCGGAGGAATAGAGAAAGAACAACTATGGACAGAGGGAACGTTGTGCCCTGAGAGTGAAGGACCGGGTATGGAACATAGGCTTCTATGACACATACTGGAAGGTCAACACCTGTGATGTTCCATTGTGTCTAACTCGTGTCAAAACCCTTCAGATGTACGAGGGAACTGTGCTACAGTACTTTCCCACGACAATAATGAGTCTGTGCTAAGTTGGAAACTGTAGGACCTGTCTGTGCAGCAATCAGAGAGAGTATCGTACAGGACCCTGACGGGTTATTCTTAGGAAGGTATCTTTTCAGGGATCCTAGTTAAAGTGTGTTCTCATTCTTAACAGTGTCTCCTACTCTGAGGAATGATGATAGAATGCGGACGGACTTTGGGCACATTAGGTACTGTGAGTAAAGTGCAGGCTATGGCGCTTAGGCATCCCAAACTCATATTGGATGCTCACGACCAGTGGTGATCCGCACTTTCTTTCAGTGTTTAAAACGCTTCCAACATTGTGAGGGAAGTGTGCTTTAGGAGGGATTCGTTGCAGTGTTGCGTCTCTTAAAGAAGGAAGCTCTTGGGACTGACTCTGCTGTAACTGCAATAGGCGCACATAGGGCTCTAGTATCAGACGTCTATCCGTTGGACTATAGCAAGCTCTATTTAAGGGAAACTCTTTCAGGCTGAATCGCACTTCTCACAGTGTCTTATCAGCGGAGGAATAGAGAAAGAACAACTATGGACAGAGGGAACGTTGTGCCCTGAGAGTGAAGGACCGGGTATGGAACATAGGCTTCTATGACACATACTGGAAGGTCAACACCTGTGATGTTCCATTGTGTCTAACTCGTGTCAAAACCCTTCAAATGTACGAGGGAACTGTGCTACAGTACTTTCCCACGACAATAATGAGTCTGTGCTAAGTTGGAAACTGTAGGACCTGTCTGTGCAGCAATCAGAGAGAGTATCGTACAGGACCCTGACGGGTTATTCTTAGGAAGGTATCTTTTCAGGGATCCTAGTTAAAGTGTGTTCTCATTCTTAACAGTGTCTCCTACTCTGAGGAATGATGATAGAATGCGGACGGACTTTGGGCACAATAGGTACTGTGAGTAAAGTGCAGGCTATGGCGCTTAGGCATCCCAAACTCATATTGGATGCTCACGACCAGTGGTGATCCGCACTTTCTTTCAGTGTTAAAAACGCTTCCAACATTGTGAGGGAAGTGTGCTTTAGGAGGGATTCGTTGCAGTGTTGCGTCTGTTAAAGAAGGAAGCTCTTGGGACTGACTCTGCTGTAACTGCAATAGGCGCACATAGGGCTCTAGTATCAGACGTCTATCCGTTGGACTATAGCAAGCTCTGTTTAAGGGAAACTCTTTCATGCTGAATCGCACTTCTCACAGTGTCTTATCAGCGGAGGAATAGAGAAAGAACAACTATGGACAGAGGGAACGTTGTGCCCTGAGAGTGAAGGACCGGGTATGGAACATAGGCTTCTATGACACATACTGGAAGGTCAACACCTGTGATGTTCCATTGTGTCTAACTCGTGTCAAAACCCTTCAAATGTACGAGGGAACTGTGCTACAGTACTTTCCCACGACAATAATGAGTCTGTGCTAAGTTTGAAACTGTAGGACCTGTCTGTGCAGCAATCAGAGAGAGTATCGTACAGGACCCTGACGGGTTATTCTTAGGAAGGTATCTTTTCAGGGATCCTAGTTAAAGTGTGTTCTCATTCATAACAGTGTCTCCTACTCTGAGGAATGATGATAGAATGCGGACGGACTTTGGGCACATTAGGTACTGTGGTTAAAGTGCAGGCTATGGCGCTTAGGCATCCCAAACACATATTAGATAATCAAGACCAGTGGTGATCCGCACTTTCTTTCTGAGTAAAAAACGCTTCCAGCATTGTGATGGAAGTGTGCTTTAGGAGGGATTCGTTGCTGTGTTGCGTCTGTTAGAAAAGGAAGCTCTTGGGACTGACTCTGCGGTAACTACAATAGGCGTACATAGGGCTCTAGTATCATACGTCTATCCGTTGGACTATAGCAAGTTCTGTTTAAGGGAAACTCTTTCAGGCTGAATCGCACTTCTCACAGTGTCTTATCAGCGGAGGAATAGAGAAAGAACAACTATGGGCAGAGGGAACGTTTTGCCCTGAGAGTGAAGGACCGGGTATGGAACATAGGCCTCTATGACACATACTGGAAGGTCAACACCTGTGATGTTCCATTGTGTATAACTCGTCTCAAAACCCTTCAGATGTACGAGGGAACTGTGCTACAGTATTTTCCCAGGACAGGAATGATTCTGTGCTAAGTTGGAAACTGTAAGACCTGTCCGTGTAGCAATCATAGAGAGTATTGTACAGGACCCTGACGGGTTATTCTTAGGAAGGTATCTTTTCAGGGATCCTAGTTAAAGTGTGTTCTCATTCATAACAGTGTCTCCTCCTTTGAGGAATGATGATAGAACACGGACGGACTATGGGCATCTTAGGTACTCTGAGTAAAGTGCAGGCTATGGCGCTTAGGCATCCCAAACTCATATTGCATGCTCACGACCAGTGGTGATCCGCACTTTCTTTCAGTGTTAAAAACGCTTCCAACATTGTGAGGGAAGTGTGCTTTAGGAGGGATTCGTTGCAGTGTTGCGTCTGATAAAGAAGGAAGCTCTTGGGACTGACTATGCGATAACTGCAATAGGCGCACATAGGGCTCTAGTATCAGACGTCTATCCCTTGGACTATAGCAAGTTCTGTTTAAGGGAAACTCCTTCAGGCGGAATCGCACTTCTCCCAGTGTCTTTTTAATGGAGGAATAGAGAAAGAACAAATACGGAGAGAGGGAACGTTGTGTCCTTAGAGTGAAGGAAAGGGTATGGAACATAGGCCTCTAAACACATACTGGAAAGTCAACAGCTGTGATGTTCCACTGTGTCTAACTCGTCTCAAAACACTTAAAATGCAGGAGGGAACTGTGCTACTGTACGTTCTCACTTCAGGAATGAGTCTGTGCTAAGTTGGAAACTGGAGGGCCTGTCTGAGTAGCAATCATAGAGAGATTCGTACAGGACCCGTTCAGGTTATTCTTAGGAAGGTATCTTTTCAGGGATCCACTTAAAATGTGTTCACATTGATAATAGTATCTCCTTCTTTGAGGAATGATGATAGAATGTGGACGGACCATGGGCACATTATATACTGTGAGTAAAGTGCAGGCTATGGCGCTTAGGCATCCCAAACACATATTCGATGATCAAGACCAGTGGTGATCCCCACGTTCTTTCTCTGTAAAAAACGCTTTCAACATTGTGAGGGAAGTGTGCTTTAGGAGGGATTCGTTGCAGTGTTGCGTCTGTTAAAGAAGGAAGCTCTTGGGACTGACTCTGCGGTAACTGCAATAGGCGCACATAGGGCTCTAGTATCAGACGTCTATCCGTTGGACTATAGCAAGCTCTGTTTAAGGGAAACTCTTTCAGGCTGAATCGCACTTCTCACAGTGTCTTATCAGCGGAGGAATAGAGAAAGAACAACTATGGACAGAGGGAACGTTGTGCCCTGAGAGTGAAGGACCGGGTATGGAACATAGGCTTCTATGACACATACTGGAAGGTCAACACCTGTGATGTTCCATTGTGTCTAACTCGTGTCAAAACCCTTCAAATGGACGAGGGAACTGTGCTACAGTACTTTCCCACGACAATAATGAGTCTGTGCTAAGTTTGAAACTGTAGGACCTGTCTGTGCAGCAATCAGAGAGAGTATCGTACAGGACCCTGACGGGTTATTCTTAGGAAGGTATCTTTTCAGGGATCCTAGTTAAAGTGTGTTCTCATTCATAACAGTGTCTCCTACTCTGAGGAATGATGATAGAATGCGGACGGACTTTGGGCACATTAGTACTGTGGTTAAAGTGCAGGCTATGGCGCTTAGGCATCCCAAACACATATTAGATAATCAAGACCAGTGGTGATCCGCACTTTCTTTCTGAGTAAAAAACGCTTCCAGCATTGTGATGCAAGTGTGCTTTAGGAGGGATTCGTTGCTGTGTTGCGGCTGTTAGAAAAGGAAGCTCTTGGGACTGACTCTGCGGTAACTGCAATAGGCGTACATAGGGCTCTAGTATCATACGTCTATCCGTTGGACTATAGCAAGTTCTGTTTAAGGGAAACTCTTTCAGGCTGAATCGCACTTCTCACAGTGTCTTATCAGCGGAGGAATAGAGAAAGAACAACTATGGACAGAGGGAACGTTTTGCCCTGAGAGTGAAGGACCGGGTATGGAACATAGGCCTCTATGACACATACTGGAAGGTCAACACCTGTGATGTTCCATTGTGTATAACTCGTCTCAAAACCCTTCAGATGTACGAGGGAACTGTGCTACAGTATTTTCCCAGGACAGGAATGAGTCTGTGCTAAGTTGGAAACTGTAAGACCTGTCCTTGTAGCAATCATAGAGAGTATTGTACAGGACCCTGACGGGTTATTCTTAGGATGGTATCTTTTCAGGGATCCTAGTTAAAGTGTGTTCTCATACATAACAGTGTCTCCTCCTTTGAGGAATGATGATAGAACACGGACGGACTATGGGCATCTTAGGTACTCTGAGTAAAGTGCAGGCTATGGCGCTTAGGCATCCCAAACTCATATTGCATGCTCACGACCAGTGGTGATCCGCACTTTCTTTCAGTGTTAAAAACGCTTCCAACATTGTGAGGGAAGTGTGCTTTAGGAGGGATTCGTTGCAGTGTTGCGTCTGATAAAGAAGGAAGCTCTTGGGACTGACTATGCGATAACTGCAATAGGCGCACATAGGGCTCTAGTATCAGACGTCTATCCCTTGGACTATAGCAAGTTCTGTTTAAGGGAAACTCCTTCAGGCGGAATCGCACTTCTCCCAGTGTCTTTTTAATGGAGGAATGGAGAAAGAACAACTACGGAGAGAGGGAACGTTGTGCCCTTAGAGTGAAGGAAAGGGTATGGAACATAGGCCTCTAAGACACATACTGGAAAGTCAACAGCTGTGATGTTCCACTGTGTCTAACTCGTCTCAAAACACTTAAAATGCAGGAGGGAACTGTGCTACTGTACGTTCTCACTTCAGGAATGAGTCTGTGCTAAGTTGGAAACTGGAGGGCCTGTCTGAGTAGCAATCATAGAGAGATTCGTACAGGACCCTTTCAGGTTATTCTTAGGAAGGTATCTTTTCAGGGATCCACTTAAAATGTGTTCTCATTGATAATAGTATCTCCTTTGAGGAATGATGATAGAATGTGGACGGACCATGGGCACATTATATACTGTGAGTAAAGTGCAGGCTATGGCGCTTAGGCATCCCAAACACATATTCGATGATCAAGACCAGTGGTGATCCCCACGTTCTTTCTCTGTAAAAAACGCTTTCAACATTGTGAGGGAAGTGTGCTTTAGGAGGGATTCGTTGCAGTGTTGCGTCTGTTAAAGAAGGAAGCTCTTGGGACTGACTCTGCTGTAACTGCAATAGGCGCACATAGGGCTCTAGTATCAGACGTCTATCCGTTGGACTATAGCAAGCTCTGTTTAAGGGAAACTCTTTCATGCTGAATCGCACTTCTCACAGTGTCTTATCAGCGGAGGAATAGAGAAAGAACAACTATGGACAGAGGGAACGTTGTGCCCTGAGAGTGAAGGACCGGGTATGGAACATAGGCTTCTATGACACATACTGGAAGGTCAACACCTGTGATGTTCCATTGTGTCTAACTCGTGTCAAAACCCTTCAAATGTACGAGGGAACTGTGCTACAGTACTTTCCCACGACAATAATGAGTCTGTGCTAAGTTTGAAACTGTAGGACCTGTCTGTGCAGCAATCAGAGAGAGTATCGTACAGGACCCTGACGGGTTATTCTTAGGAAGGTATCTTTTCAGGGATCCTAGTTAAAGTGTGTTCTCATTCATAACAGTGTCTCCTACTCTGAGGAATGATGATAGAATGCGGACGGACTTTGGGCACATTAGGTACTGTGGTTAAAGTGCAGGCTATGGCGCTTAGGCATCCCAAACACATATTAGATAATCAAGACCAGTGGTGATCCGCACTTTCTTTCTGAGTAAAAAACGCTTCCAGCATTGTGATGGAAGTGTGCTTTAGGAGGGATTCGTTGCTGTGTTGCGTCTGTTAGAAAAGGAAGCTCTTGGGACTGACTCTGCGTTAACTGCAATAGGCGCACATAGGGCTCTAGTATCAGACGTCTATCCGTTGGACTATAGCAAGCTCTGTTTAAGGGAAACTCTTTCAGGCTGAATCGCACTTCTCACAGTGTCTTATCAGCGGAGGAATAGAGAAAGAACAACTATGGACAGAGGGAACGTTTTGCCCTGAGAGTGAAGGACCGGGTATGGAACATAGGCCTCTATGACACATACTGGAAGGTCAACACCTGTGATGTTCCAGTGTGTATAACTCGTCTCAAAACCCTTCAGATGTACGAGGGAACTGTGCTACAGTATTTTCCCAGGACAGGAATGAGTCTGTGCTAAGTTGGAAACTGTAAGACCTGTCCGTGTAGCAATCATAGAGAGTATTGTACAGGACCCTGACGGGTTATTCTTAGGATGGTATCTTTTCAGGGATCCTAGTTAAAGTGTGTTCTCATTCATAACAGTGTCTCCTCCTTTGAGGAATGATGATAGAACACGGACGGACTATGGGCATCTTAGGTACTCTGAGTAAAGTGCAGGCTATGGCGCTTAGGCATCCCAAACTCATATTGCATGCTCACGACCAGTGGTGATCCGCACTTTCTTTCTGAGTAAAAAACGCTTCCAGCATTGTGATGGAAGTGTGCTTTAGGAGGGATTCGTTGCTGTGTTGCGTCTGTTAGAAAAGGAAGCTCTTGGG
Source organism: Neogale vison (assembly GCF_020171115.1). Classification (NCBI taxonomy): domain Eukaryota; kingdom Metazoa; phylum Chordata; class Mammalia; order Carnivora; family Mustelidae; genus Neogale; species Neogale vison. Next base: position 26,707,273 of record NC_058100.1, on the reverse strand, counting down.
ACTGACTCTGCGGTAACTACAATAGGCGTACATAGGGCTCTAGTATCATACGTCTATCCGTTGGACTATAGCAAGTTCTGTTTAAGGGAAACTCTTTCAGGCTGAATCGCACTTCTCACAGTGTCTTATCAGCGGAGGAATAGAGAAAGAACAACTATGGACAGAGGGAACGTTTTGCCCTGAGAGTGAAGGACCGGGTATGGAACATAGGCCTCTATGACACATACTGGAAGGTCAACACCTGTGATGTTCCAGTGTGTATAACTCGTCTCAAAACCCTTCAGATGTACGAGGGAACTGTGCTACAGTATTTTCCCAGGACAGGAATGAGTCTGTGCTAAGTTGGAAACTGTAAGACCTGTCCGTGTAGCAATCATAGAGAGTATTGTACAGGACCCTGACGGGTTATTCTTAGGAAGGTATCTTTTCAGGGATCCTAGTTAAAGTGTGTTCTCATTCATAACAGTGTCTCCTCCTTTGAGGAATGATGATAGAACACGGACGGACTATGGGCATCTTAGGTACTCTGAGTAAAGTGCAGGCTATGGCGCTTAGGCATCCCAAACTCATATTGCATGCTCACGACTAGTGGTGATCCGCACTTTCTTTCTGAGTAAAAAACGCTTCCAGCATTGTGATGGAAGTGTGCTTTAGGAGGGATTCGTTGCTGTGTTGCGTCTGTTAGAAAAGGAAGCTCTTGGGACTGACTCTGCGGTAACTAAAATAGGCGTACATAGGGCTCTAGTATCATACGTCTATCCGTTGGACTATAGCAAGTTCTGTTTAAGGGAAACTCTTTCAGGCTGAATCGCACTTCTCACAGTGTCTTATCAGCGGAGGAATAGAGAAAGAACAACTATGGACAGAGGGAACGTTTTGCCCTGAGAGTGAAGGACCGGGTATGGAACATAGGCCTCTATGACACATACTGGAAGGTCAACACCTGTGATGTTCCATTGTGTATAACTCGTCTCAAAACCCTTCAGATGTACGAGGGAACTGTGCTACAGTATTTTCCCAGGACAGGAATGAGTCTGTGCTAAGTTGGAAACTGTAAGACCTGTCCGTGTAGCAATCATAGAGAGTATTGTACAGGAACCTGACGGGTTATTCTTAGGAAGGTATCTTTTCAGGGATCCTAGTTAAAGTGTGTTCTCATTCATAACAGTGTCTCCTCCTTTGAGGAATGATGATAGAACACGGACGGACTATGGGCATCTTAGGTACTCTGAGTAAAGTGCAGGCTATGGCGCTTAGGCATCCCAAACTCATATTGCATGCTCACGACCAGTGGTGATCCGCACTTTCTTTCAGTGTTAAAAACGCTTCCAACATTGTGAGGGAAGTGTGCTTTAGGAGGGATTCGTTGCAGTGTTGCGTCTGATAAAGAAGGAAGCTCTTGGGACTGACTATGCGATAACTGCAATAGGCGCACATAGGGCTCTAGTATCAGACGTCTATCCCTTGGACTATAGCAAGTTCTGTTTAAGGGAAACTCCTTCAGGCGGAATCGCACTTCTCCCAGTGTCTTTTTAATGGAGGAATAGAGAAAGAACAAATACGGAGAGAGGGAACGTTGTGTCCTTAGAGTGAAGGAAAGGGTATGGAACATAGGCCTCTAAGACACATACTGGAAAGTCAACAGCTGTGATGTTCCACTGTGTCTAACTCGTCTCAAAACACTTAAAATGCAGGAGGGAACTGTGCTACTGTACGTTCTCACTTCAGGAATGAGTCTGTGCTAAGTTGGAAACTGGAGGGCCTGTCTGAGTAGCAATCATAGAGAGATTCGTACAGGACCCGTTCAGGTTATTCTTAGGAAGGTATCTTTTCAGAGATCCACTTAAAATGTGTTCACATTGATAATAGTATCTCCTTCTTTGAGGAATGATGATAGAATGTGGACGGACCATGGGCACATTATATACTGTGAGTAAAGTGCAGGCTATGGCGCTTAGGCATCCCAAACACATATTCGATGATCAAGACCAGTGGTGATCCCCACGTTCTTTCTCTGTAAAAAACGCTTTCAACATTGTGAGGGAAGTGTGCTTTAGGAGGGATTCGTTGCAGTGTTGCGTCTGTTAAAGAAGGAAGCTCTTGGGACTGACTCTGTGGTAACTGCAATAGGCGCACATAGGGCTCTAGTATCAGACGTCTATCCGTTTGACTATAGCAAGCTCTGTTTAAGGGAAACTCTTTCAGGCTGAATCGCACTTCTCACAGTGTCTTATCAGCGGAGGAATAGAGAAAGAACAACTATGGACAGAGGGAACGTTGTGCCCTGAGAGTGAAGGACCGGGTATGGAACATAGGCTTCTATGACACATACTGGAAGGTCAACACCTGTGATGTTCCATTGTGTCTAACTCGTGTCAAAACCCTTCAAATGTACGAGGGAACTGTGCTACAGTACTTTCCCACGAAAATAATGAGTCTGTGCTAAGTTTGAAACTGTAGGACCTGTCTGTGCAGCAATCAGAGAGAGTATCGTACAGGACCCTGACGGGTTATTCTTAGGAAGGTATCTTTTCAGGGATCCTAGTTAAAGTGTGTTCTCATTCATAACAGTGTCTCCTACTCTGAGGAATGATGATAGAATGCGGACGGACTTTGGGCACATTAGGTACTGTGGTTAACGTGCAGGCTATGGCGCTTAGGCATCCCAAACACATATTAGATAATCAAGACCAGTGGTGATCCGCACTTTCTTTCTGAGTAAAAAACGCTTCCAGCATTGTGATGCAAGTGTGCTTTAGGAGGGATTCGTTGCTGTGTTGCGGCTGTTAGAAAAGGAAGCTCTTGGGACTGACTCTGCGGTAACTGCAATAGGCGTACATAGGGCTCTAGTATCATACGTCTATCCGTTGGACTATAGCAAGTTCTGTTTAAGGGAAACTCTTTCAGGCTGAATCGCACTTCTCACAGTGTCTTATCAGCGGAGGAATAGAGAAAGAACAACTATGGACAGAGGGAACGTTTTGCCCTGAGAGTGAAGGACCGGGTATGGAACATAGGCCTCTATGACACATACTGGAAGGTCAACACCTGTGATGTTCCATTGTGTATAACTCGTCTCAAAACCCTTCAGATGTACGAGGGAACTGTGCTACAGTATTTTCCCAGGACAGGAATGAGTCTGTGCTAAGTTGGAAACTGTAAGACCTGTCCTTGTAGCAATCATAGAGAGTATTGTACAGGACCCTGACGGGTTATTCTTAGGATGGTATCTTTTCAGGGATCCTAGTTAAAGTGTGTTCTCATACATAACAGTGTCTCCTCCTTTGAGGAATGATGATAGAACACGGACGGACTATGGGCATCTTAGGTACTCTGAGTAAAGTGCAGGCTATGGCGCTTAGGCATCCCAAACTCATATTGCATGCTCACGACCAGTGGTGATCCGCACTTTCTTTCAGTGTTAAAAACGCTTCCAACATTGTGAGGGAAGTGTGCTTTAGGAGGGATTCGTTGCAGTGTTGCGTCTGATAAAGAAGGAAGCTCTTGGGACTGACTATGCGATAACTGCAATAGGCGCACATAGGGCTCTAGTATCAGACGTCTATCCCTTGGACTATAGCAAGTTCTGTTTAAGGGAAACTCCTTCAGGCGGAATCGCACTTCTCCCAGTGTCTTTTTAATGGAGGAATGGAGAAAGAACAACTACGGAGAGAGGGAACGTTGTGCCCTTAGAGTGAAGGAAAGGGTATGGAACATAGGCCTCTAAGACACATACTGGAAAGTCAACAGCTGTGATGTTCCACTGTGTCTAACTCGTCTCAAAACACTTAAAATGCAGGAGGGAACTGTGCTACTGTACGTTCTCACTTCAGGAATGAGTCTGTGCTAAGTTGGAAACTGGAGGGCCTGTCTGAGTAGCAATCATAGAGAGATTCGTACAGGACCCTTTCAGGTTATTCTTAGGAAGGTATCTTTTCAGGGATCCACTTAAAATGTGTTCTCATTGATAATAGTATCTCCTTCTTTGAGGAATGATGATAGAATGTGGACGGACCATGGGCACATTATATACTGTGAGTAAAGTGCAGGCTATGGCGCTTAGGCATCCCAAACACATATTCGATGATCAAGACCAGTGGTGATCCCCACGTTCTTTCTCTGTAAAAAACGCTTTCAACATTGTGAGGGAAGTGTGCTTTAGGAGGGATTCGTTGCAGTGTTGCATCTGTTAAAGAAGGAAGCTCTTGGGACTGACTCTGCGGTAACTGCAGTAGGCGCACATAGGGCTCTAGTATCAGACGTCTATCCGTTGGACTATAGCAAGCTGTGTTTAAGGGAAACTCTTTCAGGCTGAATCGCACTTCTCACAGTGTCTTATCAGCGGAGGAATAGAGAAAGAACAACTATGGACAGAGGGAACGTTGTGCCCTGAGAGTGAAGGACCGGGTATGGAACATAGGCTTCTATGACACATACTGGAAGGTCAACACCTGTGATGTTCCATTGTGTCTAACTCGTGTCCAAACCCTTCAAATGTACGAGGGAACTGTGCTACAGTACTTTCCCACGGCAATAATGAGTCTGTGCTAAGTTGGAAACTGTAGGACCTGTCTGTGCAGCAATCAGAGAGAGTATCGTAGAGGACCCTGACGGGTTATTCTTAGGAAGGTATCTTTTCAGGGATCCTAGTTAAAGTGTGTTCTCATTCTTAACAGTGTCTCCTACTCTGAGGAATGATGATAGAATGCGGACGGACTTTGGGCACATTAGGTACTGTGAGTAAAGTGCAGGCTATGGCGCTTAGGCATGCCAAACACATATTAGATAATCAAGACCAGTGGTGATCCGCACTTTCTTTCTGAGTAAAAAACGCTTCCAGCATTGTGATGGAAGTGTGCTTTAGGAGGGATTCGTTGCTGTGTTGCGTCTGTTAGAAAAGGAAGCTCTTGGGACTGACTCTGCGGTAACTGCAATAGGCGTACATAGGGCTCTAGTATCATACGTCTATCCGTTGGACTATAGCAAGTTCTGTTTAAGGGAAACTCTTTCAGGCTGAATCGCACTTCTCACAGTGTCTTATCAGCGGAGGAATAGAGAAAGAACAACTATGGACAGAGGGAACGTTTTGCCCTGAGACTGAAGGACCGGGTATGGAACATAGGCCTCTATGACACATACTGGAAGGTCAACACCAGTGATGTTCCATTGTGTATAACTCGTCTCAAAACCCTTCAGATGTACGAGGGAACTGTGCTACAGTATTTTCCCAGGACAGGAATGAGTCTGTGCTAAGTTGGAAACTGTAAGACCTGTCCGTGTAGCAATCATAGAGAGTATTGTACAGGACCCTGACGGGTTATTCTTAGGAAGGAATCTTTTCAGGGATCCTAGTTAAAGTGTGTTCTCATTCATAACAGTGTCTCCTCCTTTGAGGAATGATGATAGAACACGGACGGACTATGGGCATCTTAGGTACTCTGAGTAAACTGCAGGCTATGGCGCTTAGGCATCCCAAACTCATATTGGATGCTCACGACCAGTGGTAATCCGCACTTTCTTTCAGTGTTAAAAACGCTTCCAACATTGTGAGGGAAGTGTGCTTTAGGAGGGATTCGTTGCAGTGTAGAGTCTGATAAAGAAGGAAGCTCTTGGGACTGACTATGCGATAACTGCAATAGGCACACATAGGGCTCTAGTATCAGACGTCTATCCGTTGGACTATAGCAAGTTCTGTTTAAGGGAAACTCCATCAAACGGAATCGCACTTCTCACAGTGTCTTTTCAGAGGGGGAAAGGATATAGAACAACTAAGGGGAGGGAACGTTGTGCCCTGAGAGTGAATACAGCTTATGGCACATAGGCCTCTATGACACATACTGGAAGGTCAACACCTGTGATGTTCCACTGTGTCTAGCTCGTCTCAAACACTTCAAATGTACGAGGGAACTTTGCTACTGTACATTCTCACGACAGGTTTGAGTCTGTGCTCTGTAGGAAACATTAGGACCTGTCTGTGTAGCAATCATAAACTATCACATACAGGACCATGACAAGTGATTCTTAGGAAGGTATCTTTTCAGGGATCCTACTTAAAGTGCGTTCTCATTCATCACAGAGTCTCCTCCTTTCAGGAATGATGATAGAACACGGACGGACTATGGGCACCTTAGGTACTGTGAGTAAAGTGCAGGCTATGGCGCTTAGGCATCCCAAACTAATATTGGATGCTCACGACCAGTGGTGATCGGCACTTTCTTTCAGTGTTAAAAACGCTTCCAACATTGTGAGGGAAGTGTGCTTTAGGAGGGATTCGTTGCAGTGTTGCGTCTGTTAAAGAAGGAAGCGCTTGGGACTGATTCTGCGGTAACTACAATATGCGCACATAGGGCTCTAATAACAGACGTCTATCCCTTGGACTATAGCAAGTTCTGTTTAAGGGAAACTCCTTCAGGCGGAATCGCACTTCTCCCAGTGTCTTTTTAATGGAGGAATGGAGAAAGAACAACTACGGAGAGAGGGAACGTTGTGCCCTTAGAGTGAAGGAAAGGGTATGGAACATAGGCCTCTAAGACACATACTGGAAAGTCAACACCTGTGATGTACCACTGTGTCTAACTCGTCTCAAAACACTTAAAATGCAGGAGGGAACTGTGCTACTGTACGTTCTCACTTCAGGAATGAGTCTGTGCTAAGTTGGAAACTGGAGGGCCTGTCTGAGTGCAATCATAGACAGATTCGTACAGGACCCTTTCAGGTTATTCTTAGGAAGGTATCTTTTCAGGGATCCACTTAAAATGTGCTCTCATTGATAATAGTATCTCCTTCTTTGAGGAATGATGATAGAATGTGGACGGACCATGGGCACATTATATACTGTGAGTAAAGTGCAGGCTATGGCGCTTAGGCATCCCAAACACATATTCGATGATCAAGACCAGTGGTGATCCCCACGTTCTTTCTCTGTAAAAAACGCTTTCAACATTGTGAGGGAAGTGTGCTTTAGGAGGGATTCGATGCAGTGTTGCGTCTGTTAAAGAAGGAAGCTCTTGGGACTGACTCTGCAGTAACTGCAATAGGCGCACATAGGGCTCTATTATCAGAAGTCTATCCGTTGGACTATAGCAAGCTCTGTGTAAGGGAAACTCTTTCAGGCTGAATCGCACTTCTCACAGTGTCTTATCAGCGGAGGAATAGAGAAAGAACAACTATGGACAGAGGGAACGTTGTGGCCTGAGAGTGAAGGACCGGGTATGGAACATAGTCTTCTATGACACATACTGGAAGGTCAACACCTGTGATGTTCCATTGTGTCGAACTCGTGTCAAAACCCTTCAAATGTACGAGGGAACTGTGCTACAGTACTTTCCCACGACAATAATGAGTCTGTGCTAAGTTGGAAACTGTAGGACCTGTCTGTGCAGCAATCAGAGAGAGTATCGTAGAGGACCCTGACGGGTTATTCTTAGGAAGGTATCTTTTCAGGGATCCTAGTTAAAGTGTGTTCTCATTCTTAACAGTGTCTCCTACTCTGAGGAATGATGATAGAATGCGGACGGACTTTGGGCACATTAGGTAATGTGAGTAAAGTGCAGGCTATGGCGATTAGGCATCCCAAACACATATTAGATAATCAAGACCAGTGGTGATCCGCACTTTCTTTCTGAGTAAAAAACGCTTCCAGCATTGTGATGGAAGTGTGCTTTAGGAGGGATTCGTTGCTGTGTTGCGTCTGTTAGAAAAGGAAGCTCTTGGGACTGACTCTGCGGTAACTGCAATAGGCGTACATAGGGCTCTAGTATCATACGTCTCTCCGTTGGACTATAGCAAGTTCTGTATAAGGGAAACTCTTTCAGGCTGAATCGCACTTCTCACAATGTCTTATCAGCGGAGGGATAGAGAAAGAACAACTATGGACAGAGGGAACGTTTTGCCCTGAGAGTGAAGGACCGGGTATGGAACATAGGCCTCTATGACACATACTGGAAGGTCAACACCTGTGATGTTCCACTGTGTCTAGCTTGTCTCAAACACTTCAAATGTACGAGGAAATTTTGCTATTGTACGTTCTCACGACAGGTTTGAGTCTGTGCTCTGTAGGAAACATTAGGACCTGTCTGTGTAGCAATCATAAACTATCACATACAGGAACATGACAAGTGATTCTTAGGAAGGTATCTTTTCAGGGATCCTACATAAAGTGCGTTCTCATTCATCACAGAGTCTCCCCTTTCAGGAATGATACAGAACACGGACGCACTATGGGCACCTTAGGTACTGTGAGTAAAGTGCAGGCTATGGCGCTTAGGCATCCCAAACTCATTTTGGAAGCTCACGACCAGTGGTGACGCGCACTTTCTTTCAGTGTTAAAAACGCTTCCAACATTGTGAGGGAAGTGTGCTTTAGGAGGGATTCGTTGCACTGTTGCGTCTGTTAAAGAAGGAAGCGCTTGGGACTGACTCTGCGGTAACTGCAATAGGCTCACATAGGGCTCTAGTAACAGACGTCTATCCCTTGGACTATAACAAGTTCTGTTTAAGGGAAACTCCTTCAGGTGGAATCGCACTTCTCCCAGTGTCTTTTTAATGGAGGAATGGAGAAAGAACAACTACGGAGAGAGGGAACGTTGTGCCCTTAGAGTGAAGGAAAGGGTATGGAACCTAGGCCTCTAAGACACATACTGGAAAGTCAACAGCTGTGATGTTCCACTGTGTCTAACTCGTCTCAAAACACTTAAAATGCATTAGGGAACTGTGCTACTGTACGTTCTCACGTCAGGAATGAGTCTGTGCTAAGTTGGAAACTGGAGGGCCTGTCTGAGTAGCAATCATAGAGAGATTCGTACAGGACCCTTTCAGGTTATTCTTAGGAAGGTATCTTTTCAGGGATCCTACTTAAAATGTGTTCTCATTGATAATAGTATCTCCTTCTTTGAGGAATGATGATAGAATGTGGACGGACCATGGGCACATTATATACTGTGAGTAAAGTGCAGGCTATGGCGCTTAGGCATCCCAAACACATATTCGATGATCAAGACCAGTGGTGATCCCCACGTTCTTTCTCTGTAAAAAACGCTTTCAACATTGTGAGGGAAGTGTGCTTTAGGAGGGATTCGTTGCAGTGTTGCGTCTGTTAAAGAAGGAAGCTCTTGGGACTGACTCTGCGGTAACTGCAATAGGCGCACATAGGGCTCTAGTATCAGACGTCTATCCGTTGGACTATAGCAAGCTCTGTTTAAGGGAAACTCTTTCAGGCTGAATCGCACTTCTCACAGTGTCTTATCAGCGGAGGAATAGAGAAAGAACAACTATGGACAGAGGGAACGTTGTGCCCTGAGAGTGAAGGACCGGGTATGGAACATAGGCTTCTATGACACATACTGGAAGGTCAACACCTGTGATGTTCCATTGTGTCTAACTCGTGTCAAAACCCTTCAAATGTACGAGGGAACTGTGCTACAGTACTTTCCCACGACAATAATGAGTCTGTGCTAAGTTGGAAACTGTAGGACCTGTCTGTGCAGCAATCAGAGAGAGTAACGTACAGGACCCAGACGGGTTATTCATAGGAAGGAATCTTTTCAGGGATCCTAGTTAAAGTGTGTTCTCATTCATAACATTGTCTCCTACTCTGAGGAATGATGATAGAATGCGGACGGACTTTGGGCACATTAGGTACTGTGAGTAAAGTGCAGGCTATGCGCTTAGGCATTCCAAACACGTATTAGATAATCAAGACCAGTGGTGATCCGCACTTTCTTTCTGAGTAAAAAACGCTTCAGCATTGTGATGGAATGTGCTTTAGGAGGGATTCGTTGCTGTGTTGCGTCTGTTAGAAAAGGAAGCTCTTGGGACTGACTCTGCGGTAACTGCAATAGGCGTACATAGGGCTCTAGTATCATACGTCTCTCAGTTGGACCATAGCAAGTTCTGTTTAAGGGAAACTCTTTCAGGCTGAATCGCACTTCTCACAGTGTCTTATCAGCGGAGGAATAGAGAAAGAACAACTATGGACAGAGGGAACGTTTTGCCCTGAGAGTGAAGGACCGGGTATGGAACATAGGATTCTATGACACATACTGGAAGGTCAACACCTGTGATGTTCCATTGTGTATAACTCGTCTCAAAACCCTTCAGATGTACGAGGGAACTGTGCTACAGTATTTTCCCAGGACAGGTATGAGTCTGTGCTAAGTTGGCAACTGTAAGACCTGTCCGTGGAGCAATCATAGAGAGTATTGTACAGGACCCTGACGGTTTATTCTTAGGAAGGTATCTTTTCAGGGATCCTAGTTAAAGTGTGTTCTCATTCATTACAGTGTCTCCTCCTTTGAGGAATGATGATGGAACACGGACGGACTATGGGCAACTTAGGTACTCTGAGTAAAGTGCAGGCTATGGCGCTTAGGCATCCCAAACTCATATTGGATGCTCACGACCAGTGGTGATCCGCACTTTCTTTCAGTGTTAAAAACGCTTCCAACATTGTGAGGAAAGTGTGCTTTAGGAGGGATTCGTTGCAGTGTTGCGTCTGATAAAGAAGGAAGCTCTTGGGACTGACTCTGCGATAACTGCAATAGGCGCACATAGGGCTCTAGTATCAGACGTCTATCCGTTGGACTATAGCAAGTTCTGTTTAAGGGAAACTCCATCAAACGGAATCGCACTTTTCAAGGTGTGTTTTCAGAGGGGGAAAGGATATAGAACAAATAAGGGGAGGGAACGTTGTGCCCTGAGAGTGAATGACAGCTTATGGCACATAGGCCTCTATGACACATACTGGAAGGTCAACACCTGTGATGTTCCACTGTGTCTAGCTCGTCTCAAACACTTCAAATGTACGAGGGAACTTTGCTACTGTACATTCTCACGACAGGTTTGAGTCTGTGCTCTGTAGGAAACATTAGGACCTGTCTGTGTAGCAATCATAAACTATCACATACAGGACCATGACAAGTGATTCTAAGGAAGGTATCTTTTCAGGGATCCTACTTAAAGTACGTTCTCATTCATCACAGGGTCTCCTCCTTTCAGGAATGATGATAGAACACGGACGGACTATGGGCACCTTAGGTACTGTGAGTAAAGTGCAGGCTATGGCGCTTAGGCATCCCAAACTCATATTGGATGCTCACGACCAGTGGTGATCCGCACTTTCTTTCAGTGTTAAAAACGCTTCCAACATTGTGAGGGAAGTGTGCTTTAGGAGGGATTCGTTGCACTGTTGCGTCTGTTAAAGAAGGAAGCGCTTGGGACTGACTCTGCGGTAACTGCAATAGGCGCACATAGGGCTCTAGTAACAGACGTCTATCCCTTGGACTATAGCAAGATCTGTTCAAGGGAAACTCCTTCAGGCGGAATCACACTTCTCCCAGTGTCTTTTTAATGGAGGAATGGAGAAAGAACAACTACGGAGAGAAGGAACGTTGTGCCCTTAGAGTGAAGGAAAGGGTATGGAACATAGGCCTCTAAGACACATACTGGAAAGTCAACAGCTGTGATGTTCCACTGTGTCTAACTCGTCTCAAAACACTTAAAATGCAGGAGGGAACTGTGCTACTGTACGTTCTCACTTCAGGAATGAGTCTGTGCTAAGTTGGAAACTGTAGGGCCTGTCTGAGTAGCAATCATAGAGAGATTCGTACAGGACCCTTTCAGGTTATTCTTAGGAAGGTATCTTTTCAGGGATCCACTTAAAATGTGTTCTCATTGATAATAGTATCTCCTTCTTTGAGGAATGATGATAGAATGTGGACGGACCATGGGCACATTATATACTGTGAGTAAAGTGCAGGCTATGGCGCTTAGGCATCCCAAACACATATTCGATGATCAAGACCAGTGGTGATCCCCACGTTCTTTCTCTGTAAAAAACGCTTTCAACATTGTGAGGGAAGTGTGCTTTAGGAGGGATTCGTTGCAGTGTTGCGTCTGTTAAAGAAGGAAGCTCTTGGGACTGACTCTGCAGTAACTGCAATAGGCGCACATAGGGCTCTAGTATCAGACGTCTATCCGTTGGACTATAGCAAGCTCTGTTTAAGGGAAACTCTTTCAGGCTGAATCGCACTTCTCACAGTGTCTTATCAGCGGAGGAATAGAGAAAGAACAACTATGGACAGAAGGAACGTTGTGCCCTGAGAGTGAAGGACCGGGTATGGAACATAGGCTTCTATGACACATACTGGAAGGTCAACACCTGTGATGTTCCATTGTGTCTAACTCGTGTCAAAACCCTTCAAATGTACGAGGGAACTGTGCTACAGTACTTTCCCACGACAATAATGAGTCTGTGCTAAGTTGGAAACTGTAGGACCTGTCTGTGCAGCAATCAGAGAGAGTATCGTACAGGACCCTGACGGGTTATTCTTAGGAAGGTATCTTTTCAGGGATCCTAGTTAAAGTGTGTTCTCATTCTTAACAGTGTCTCCTACTCTGAGGAATGATGATAGAATGCGGACGGACTTTGGGCACATTAGGTACTGTGAGTAAAGTGCAGGCTATGGCGCTTAGGCATCCCAAACACATATTAGATAATCAAGACCAGTGGTGATCCGCACTTTCTTTCTGAGTAAAAAACGCTTCCAGCATTGTGATGGAAGTGTGCTTTAGGAGGGATTCGTTGCTGTGTTGCGTCTGTTAGAAAAGGAAGCTCTTGGGACTGACTCTGCGGTAACTGCAATAGGCGTACATAGGGCTCTAGTATCATACGTCTATCCGTTGGACTATAGCAAGTTCTGTTTAAGGGAAACTCTTTCAGGCTGAATCGCACTTCTCACAGTGTCTTATCAGCGGAGGAATAGAGAAAGAACAACTATGGACAGAGGGAACGTTTTGCCCTGAGAGTGAAGGACCGGGTATGGAACATAGGCCTCTATGACACATACTGGAAGGTCAACACCTGTGATGTTACACTGTGTCTAGCTTGTCTCAAACACTTCAAATGTACGAGGAAACTTTGCTACTGTACGTTCTCACGACAGGTTTGAGTCTGTGCTCTGTAGGAAACATTAGGACCTGTCTGTGTAGCAATCATAAACTATCACATACAGGACCATGACAAGTGATTCTTAGGAAGGTATCTTTTCAGGGATCCTACTTAAAGTGCGTTCTCATTCATCACAGAGTCTCCTCCTTTCAGGAATGATGACAGAACACGGACGGACTATGGGCACCTTAGGTACTGTGAGTAAAGTGCAGGCTATGGCGCTTAGGCATCCCAAACTCATATTGGAAGGTCACGACCAGTGGTGATCCGCACTTTCTTTCAGTGTTAAAAACGCTTCCAACATTGTGAGGGAAGTGTGCTTTAGGAGGGATTCGTTGCAGTGTTGCGTCTGTTAAAGAAGGAAGCGCTTGGGACTGACTCTGCCGTAACTGCAATAGGCGCACATAGGGCTCTAGTAACAGACGTCTATCCCTTGGACTATAGCAAGTTCTGTTTAAGGGAAACTCCTTCAGGCGGAATCGCACTTCTCCCTGTGTCTTTTTAATGGAGGAATGGAGGAAGAACAACTACGGAGAGAGGGAACGTTGTGCCCTTAAGGTGAAGGAACGGGTATGGAACATAGGCCTCTAAGACACTTACTGGAAGTCAACAGCTGTGATATTCCACTGTGTCTAACTCGTCTAAAAACACTTAAAATGCAGGAGGGAACTGTGCTACTGTACGTTCTCACTTCAGGAATGAGTCTGTGCTAAGTTGGAAACTGGAGGGCCTGTCTGAGTAGCAATCATAGAGAGATTCGTACAGGACCCTTTCAGGTTATTCTTAGGAAGGTATCTTTTCAGGGATCCTACTTAAAATGTGTTCTCATTGATAATAGTATCTCCTTCTTTGAGGAATGATGATAGAATGTGGACGGACCATGGGCACATTATATACTGTGAGTAAAGTGCAGGCTATGGCGCTTAGGCATCCCAAACACATATTCGATGATCAAGACCAGTGGTGATCCCCACGTTCTTTCTCTGTAAAAAACGCTTTCAACATTGTGAGGGAAGTGTGCTTTAGGAGGGATTCGTTGCAGTGTTGCGTCTGTTAAAGAAGGAAGCTCCTGGGACTGACTCTGCGGTAACTGAAATAGGCGCACATAGGGCTCTAGTATCAGACGTCTATCCATTGGACTATAGCAAGCTCTGTTTAAGGGAAACTCTTTCAGGCTGAATCGCACTTCTCACAGTGTCTTATCAGTGGAGGAATAGAGAAAGAACAACTATGGACAGAGGGAACGTTGTGCCCTGAGAGTGAAGGACCGGGTATGGAACATAGGCTTCTATGACACATACTGGAAGGTCAACACCTGTGATGTTCCATTGTGTATAACTCGTGTCAAAACCCTTCAAATGTACGAGGGAACTGTGCTACAGTACTTTCCCACGACAATAATGAGTCTGTGCTAAGTTGGAAACTGTAGGACCTGTCTGTGCAGCAATCAGAGAGAGTATCGTACAGGACCCTGACGGGTTATTCTTAGGAAGGTATCTTTTCAGGGATCCTAGTTAAAGTGTGTTCTCATTCTTAACAGTGTCTCCTACTCTGAGGAATGATGATAGAATGCGGACGGACTTTGGGCACATTAGGTACTGTGAGTAAAGTGCAGGCTATGGCGCGTAGGCATCCCAAACACATATTAGATAATCAAGACCAGTGGTGATCCGCACTTTCTTTCTGAGTAAAAAACGCTTCCAGCATTGTGATGGAAGTGTTCTTTAGGAGGGATTCGTTGCTGTGTTGCGTCTGTTAGAAAAGGAAGCTCTTGGGACTGACTCTGCGGTAACTGCAATAGGCGTACATAGGGCTCTAGTATCATACGTCTATCCATTGGACTATAGCAAGTTCTGTTTAAGGGAAACTCTTTCAGGCTGAATCGCACTTCTCACAGTGTCTTATCAGCGGAGGAATAGAGAAAGAACAACTATGGACAGAGGGAACGTTTTGCCCTGGGAGTGAAGGACCGTGTATGGAACATAGGCCTCTATGACACATACTGGAAGGTCAACACCTGTGATGTTCCATTGTGTATAACTCGTCTCAAAACCCTTCAGATGTACGAGGGAACTGTGCTACAGTATTTTCCCAGGACAGGAATGAGTCTGTGCTAAGTTGGAAACTGTAAGACCTGTCCGTGGAGCAATCATAGAGAGTATTGTGCAGGACCCTGACGGGTTATTCTTAGGAAGGTATCTTTTCAGGGATCCTAGTTAAAGTGTGTTCTCATTCATAACAGTGTCTCCTCCTTTGAGGAATGATGATAGAACACGGACGGACTATGGGCATCTTAGGTACTCTGAGTAAAGTGCAGGCTATGGCGCTTAGGAATCCCAAACTCATATTGGATGCTCACGACCAGTGGTGATCCGCACTTTCTTTCAGTGTTAAAAACGCTTCCAACATTGTGAGGGAAGTGTGCTTTAGGAGGGATTCGTTGCAGTGTTGCGTCTGATAAAGAAGGAAGCTCTTGGGACTGACTATGCGATAACTGCAATAGGCGCACATAGGGCTCTAGTATCAGACGTCTATCCGTTGGACTATAGCAAGTTCTGTTTAAGGGAAACTCCATCAAACGGAATCGCACTTCTCACAGTGTCTTTTCAGAGGGGGAAATGATATAGAACAACTAAGGGGAGGGAACGTTGTGCCCTGAGAGTGAATGACAGCTTATGGCACATAGGCCTCTATGACACATACTGGAAGGTCAACACCTGTGATGTTCCGCTGTGTCTAGCTCGTCTCAAACACTTCAAGTGTACGAGGGAACTTTGCTACTGTACGTTCTCACGACAGGTTTGAGTCTGTGCTCTGTAGGAAACATTAGGACCTGTCTGTGTAGCAATCATAAACTATCACATACAGGACCATGACAAGTGATTCTTAGGAAGGTATCTTTTCAGGGATCCTACTTAAAGTGTGTTCTCATTCATCACAGAGTCTCCTCCTTTCAGGAATGATGACAGAACACGGACGGACTATGGGCACCTTAGGTACTGTGAGTAAAGTGCAGGCTATGGCGCTTAGGCATCCCAAACTCATATTGGATGCTCACGACCAGTGGTGATCCGCACTTTCTTTCAGTGTTAAAAACGCTTCAAACATTGTGAGGGAAGTGTGCTTTAGGAGGGATTCGTTGCAGTGTTGCGTCTGTTAAAGAAGGAAGCGCTTGGGACTGACTCTGCGGTAACTGCAATAGGCGCACATAGGGCTCTAGTAACAGACGTCTATCCCTTGGACTATAGCAAGTTCTGTTTAAGGGAAACTCCTTCAGGCGGAATCGCACTTCTCCCAGTGTCTTTTTAATGGAGGAATGGAGAAAGAACAACTACGGAGAGAGGGAACGTTGTGCCCTTAGAGTGAAGGAAAGGGTATGGAACATAGGGCTCTAAGACACATACTGGAAAGTCAACAGCTGTGATGTTCCACTGTGTCTAACTCGTCTCAAAACACTTAAAATGCAGGAGGGAACTGTGCTACTGTACGTTCTCACTGCAGGAATGAGTCTGTGCTAAGTTGGAAACTGGAGGGCCTGTCTGAGTAGCAATCATAGAGAGATTCGTACAGGACCCTTTCAGGTTATTCTTAGGAAGGTATCTTTACAGGGATCCTACTTAAAATGTGTTCTCATTGATAATAGTATCTCCTTCTTTGAGGAATGATGATAGAATGTGGACGGACCATGGGCACATTATATACTGTGAGTAAAGTGCAGGCTATGGCGCTTAGGCATCCCAAACACATATTCGATGATCAAGACCAGTGGTGATCCCCACGTTCTTTCTCTGTAAAAAACGCTTTCAACATTGTGAGGGAAGTGTGCTTTAGGAGGGATTCGTTGCAGTGTTGCGTCTGTTAAAGAAGGAAGCTCTTGGGACTGACTCTGCGGTAACTGCAATAGGCGCACATAGGGCTCTAGTATCAGACGTCTATCCGTTGGACTATAGCAAGCTCTGTTTAAGGGAAACTCTTTCAGGCTGAATCGCACTTCTCACAGTGTCTTATCAGCGGAGGAATAGAGAAAGAACAACTTTGGACAGAGGGAACGTTGTGCCCTGAGAGTGAAGGACCGGGTATGGAACATAGGCTTCTATGACACATACTGGAAGGTCAACACCTGTGATGTTCCATTGTGTATAACTCGTCTCAAAACCCTTCAGATGTACGAGGGAACTGTGCTACAGTATTTTCCCAGGACAGGAATGAGTCTGTGCTAAGTTGGAAACTGTAAGACCTGTCCGTGGAGCAATCATAGAGAGTATTGTACAGGACCCTGACGGGTTATTCTTAGGAAGGTATCTTTCCAGGGATCCTAGTTAAAGTGTGTTCTCATTCATAACAGTGTCTCCTCCTTTGAGGAATGATGATAGAACACGGACGGACTATGGGCATCTTAGGTACTCTGAGTAAAGTGCAGGCTATGGCGCTTAGGCATCCCAAACTCATATTGCATGCTCACGAACAGTGGTGATCCGCACTTTCTTTCAGTGTTAAAAACGCTTCCAACATTGTGAGGGAAGTGTGCTTTAGGAGGGA
This sequence comes from Neogale vison, assembly GCF_020171115.1. Taxonomy (NCBI): domain Eukaryota; kingdom Metazoa; phylum Chordata; class Mammalia; order Carnivora; family Mustelidae; genus Neogale; species Neogale vison. The sequence goes on along the minus strand of NC_058100.1, from coordinate 26,689,788 downwards.
TTCGTTGCAGTGTTGCGTCTGATAAAGAAGGAAGCTCTTGGGACTGACTATGCGATAACTGCAATAGGCGCACATAGGGCTCTAGTATCAGACGTCTATCAGTTAGACTATAGCAAGTTCTGTTTAAGGGAAACTCCATCAAACGGAATGGCACTTCTCAGTGTCTTTTCAGAGGGGGAAAGGATATAGAACAACTAAGGGGAGGGAACGTTGTGCCCTGAGAGTGAATGACAGCTTATGGCACATAGGCCTCTATGACACATACTGGAAGGTCAACACCTGTGATGTTCCACTGTGTCTAGCTCGTCTCAAACACTTCAAATGTACGAGGGAACTTTGCTACTATACGTTCTCACGACAGGTTTGAGTCTGTGCTCTGTAGGAAACATTAGGACCTGTCTGTGTAGCAATCATAAACTATCACATACAGGACCATGACAAGTGATTCTTAGGAAGGTATCTTTTCAGGGATCCTACTTGAAGTGCGTTCTCATTCATCACAGAGTCTCCTCCTTTCAGGAATGATGACAGAACACGGACGGACTATGGGCACCTTAGGTACTGTGAGTAAAGTGCAGGCTATGGCGCTTAGGCATCCCAAACTCATATTGCATGCTCACGACCAGTGGTGATCCGCACTTTCTTTCAGTGTTAAAAACGCTTCAAACATTGTGAGGGAAGTGTGCTTTAGGAGGGATTCGTTGCAGTGTTGCGTCTGTTAAAGAAGGAAGCGCTTGGGACTGACTCTGCGGTAACTGCAATAGGCGCACATAGGGCTCTAGTAACAGACGTCTATCCCTTGGACTATAGCAAGTTCTGTTTAAGGGAAACTCCTTCAGGCGGAATCGCACTTCTCCCAGTGTCTTTTTAATGGAGGAATGGAGGAAGAACAACTACGGAGAGAGGGAACGTTGTGCCCTTAGAGTGAAGGAAAGGGTATGGAACATAGGGCTCTAAGACACATACTGGAAAGTCAACAGCTGTGATGTTCCACTGTGTCTAACTCGTCTCAAAACACTTAAAATGCAGGAGGGAACTGTGCTACTGTACGTTCTCACTGCAGGAATGAGTCTGTGCTAAGTTGGAAACTGGAGGGCCTGTCTGAGTAGCAATCATAGAGAGATTCGTACAGGACCCTTTCAGGTTATTCTTAGGAAGGTATCTTTACAGGGATCCTACTTAAAATGTGTTCTCATTGATAATAGTATCTCCTTCTTTGAGGAATGATGATAGAATGTGGACGGACCATGGGCACATTATATACTGTGAGTAAAGTGCAGGCTATGGCGCTTAGGCATCCCAAACACATATTCGATGATCAAGACCAGTGGTGATCCCCACGTTCTTTCTCTGTAAAAAACGCTTTCAACATTGTGAGGGAAGTGTGCTTTAGGAGGGATTCGTTGCAGTGTTGCGTCTGTTAAAGAAGGAAGCTCTTGGGACTGACTCTGCGGTAACTGCAATAGGCGCACATAGGGCTCTAGTATCAGACGTCTATCCGTTGGACTATAGCAAGCTCTGTTTAAGGGAAACTCTTTCAGGCTGAATCGCACTTCTCACAGTGTCTTATCAGCGGAGGAATAGAGAAAGAACAACTATGGACAGAGGGAACGTTGTGCCCTGAGAGTGAAGGACCGGGTATGGAACATAGGCTTCTATGACACATACTGGAAGGTCAACACCTGTGATGTTCCATTGTGTATAACTCGTCTCAAAACCCTTCAGATGTACGAGGGAACTGTGCTACAGTATTTTCCCAGGACAGGAATGAGTCTGTGCTAAGTTGGAAACTGTAAGACCTGTCCGTGGAGCAATCATAGAGAGTATTGTACAGGACCCTGACGGGTTATTCTTAGGAAGGTATCTTTCCAGGGATCCTAGTTAAAGTGTGTTCTCATTCATAACAGTGTCTCCTCCTTTGAGGAATGATGATAGAACACGGACGGACTATGGGCATCTTAGGTACTCTGAGTAAAGTGCAGGCTATGGCGCTTAGGCATCCCAAACTCATATTGGATGCTCACGACCAGTGGTGATCCGCACTTTCTTTCAGTGTTAAAAACGCTTCCAACATTGTGAGGGAAGTGTGCTTTAGGAGGGATTCGTTGCAGTGTTGCGTCTGATAAAGAAGGAAGCTCTTGGGACTGACTATGCGATAACTGCAATAGGCGCACATAGGGCTCTAGTATCAGACGTCTATCCGTTGGACTATAGCAAGTTCTGTTTAAGGGAAACTCCATCAAACGGAATCGCACTTCTCACTGTGTCTTTTCAGAGGGGGAAAGGATATAGAACAACTAAGGGGAGGGAACGTTGTGCCCTGAGAGTGAATGACAGCTTATGGCACATAGGCCTCTATGACACATACTGGAAGGTCAACACCTGTGATGTTCCACTGTGTCTAGCTCGTCTCAAACACTTCAAATGTACGAGGGAACTTTGCTACTGTACGTTCTCACGACAGGTTTGAGTCTGTGCTCTGTAGGAAACATTAGGACCTGTCTGTGTAGCAATCATAAACTATCACATACAGGACCATGACAAGTGATTCTTAGGAAGGTATCTTTTCAGGGATCCTACTTAAAGTGCGTTCTCATTCATCACAGAGTCTCCTCCTTTCAGGAATGATGACAGAACACGGACGGACTATGGGCACCTTACGAACTGTGAGTAAAGTGCAGGCTATGTCACTTAGGCATCCCAAACTCATATTGGATGCTCACGACCAGTGGTGATCCGCACTTTCTTTCAGTGTTAAAAACGCTTCCAACATTGTGAGGGAAGTGTGCTTTAGGAGGGATTCGTTGCAGTGTTGCGTCTGTTAAAGAAGGAAGCGCTTGGGACTGACTCTGCGGTAACTGCAATAGGCGCACATAGGGCTCTAGTAACAGACGTCTATCCCTTGGACTATAGCAAGTTCTGTTTAAGGGAAACTCCTTCAGGCGGAATCGCACTTCTCCCAGTGTCTTTTTAATGGAGGAATGGAGAAAGAACAACTACGGAGAGAGGGAACGTTGTGCCCTTAGAGTGAAGGAAAGCGTATGGAACATAGGCCTCTAAGACACATACTGGAAGTCAACAGCTGTGATGGTCCACTGTGTCTAACTCGTCTCAAAACACTTAAAATGCAGGAGGGAACTGTGCTACTGTACGTTCTCACTTCAGGAATGAGTCTGTGCTAAGTTGGAAACTGGAGGGCCTGTCTGAGTAGCAATCATAGAGAGATTCGTACAGGACCCTTTCAGGTTATTCTTAGGAAGGTATCTTTTCAGGGATCCTACTTAAAATGTGTTCTCATTGATAATAGTATCTCCTTCTTTGAGGAATGATGATAGAATGTGGACGGACCATGGGCACATTATATACTGTGAGTAAAGTGCAGGCTATGGCGCTTAGGCATCCCAAACACATATTCGATGATCAAGACCAGTGGTGATCCCCACGTTCTTTCTCTGTAAAAAACGCTTCCAACATTGTGAGGGAAGTGTGCTTTAGGAGGGATTCTTTGCAGCGTTGCGTCTTTTAAAGAAGGAAGCTCTTGGGACTGACTCTGCGGTAACTGCAATAGGCGCACATAGGGCTCTAGTATCAGACGTCTATCCGTTGGACTATAGCAAGTTCTGTTTAAGGGAAACTCCATCAAACGGAATCGCACTTCTCACAGTGTCTTTTCAGAGGGGGAAAGGATATAGAACAATTAAGGGGAGGGAACGTTGTGCCCTGAGAGTGAATGACAGCTTATGGCACATAGGCCTCTATGACACATAATGGAAGGTCAACACCTGTGATTTTCCACTGTGTCTAGCTCGTCTCAAACACTTCAAATATACGAGGGAACTTTGCTACTGTACGTTCTCACGACAGGTTTGAGTCTGTGCTCTGTAGGAAACATTAGGACCTGTCTGTGTAGCAATCATAAACTATCACATAGAGGACCATGACAAGTGATTCTTAGGAAGGTATCTTTTCAGGGATCCTACTTAAAGTGCGTTCTCATTCATCACCGAGTCTCCTCCTTTCAGGAATGATGATAGAACACGGACGGACAATGGGCACCTTAGGTACTGTGAGTAAAGTGCAGGCTATGGCGCTTAGGCATCCCAAACTCATATTGCATGCTCACGACCAGTGGTGATCCGCACTTTCTTTCAGTGTTAAAAACGCTTCCAACATTGTGAGGGAAGTGTGCTTTAGGAGGTATTCATTGCACTGTTGCGTCTGTTAAAGAAGGAAGCGCTTGGGACTGAGTCTGCGGTAACTGCAATAGGCGCACATAGGGCTCTAGTAACAGACGTCTATCCCTTGGACTATAGCAAGTTCTGTTTAAGGGAAACTCCTTCAGGCGGAATCGCACTTCTCCCAGTGTCTTTTTAATGGAGGAATGGAGAAAGAACAACTACGGAGAGAGGGAACGTTGTGCCCTTAGAGTGAAGGAAAGGGTATGGAACATAGGCCTCTAAGACACATACTGGAAAGTCAACAGCTGTGATGTTCCACTGTGTCTAACTCGTCTCAAAACACTTAAAATGCAGGAGGGAACTGTGCTACTGTACGTTCTCACTTCAGGAATGAGTCTGTGCTAAGTTGGAAACTGGAGGGCCTGTCTGAGTAGCAATCATAGAGAGATTCGTACAGGACCCTTTCAGGTTATTCTTAGGAAGGTATCTTTTCAGGGATCCTACTTAAAATGTGTTCTCATTGATAATAGTATCTCCTTCTTTGAGGAATGATGATAGAATGTGGACGGACCATGGGCACATTATATACTGTGAGTAAACTGCAGGCTATGGCGCTTAGGCATCCCAAACACATATTCGATGACCAAGACCAGTGGTGATCCCCACGTTCTTTCTCTGTAAAAAACGCTTTCAACATTGTGAGGGAAGTGTGCTTTAGGAGGGATTCGTTGCAGTGTTGCGTCTGTTAAAGAAGGAAGCTCTTGGTACTGACTCTGCGGTAACTGCAATAGGCGCACATAGGGCTCTCGTATCAGACGTCTATCCGTTGGACTATAGCAAGCTCTGTTTAAGGGAAACTCTTTCAGGCTGAATCGCACATCTCACAGTGTCTTTTCAGCGGAGGAATAGAGAAAGAACAACTATGGACAGAGGGAATTTGTGCCCTGAGAGTGAAAGACCGGGTATGGAACATAGGCTTCTATGACACATACTGGAAGGTCAACACCTGTGATGTTCCATTGTGTCTAACTCGTGTCAAAACCCTTCAAATGTACGAGGGAACTGTGCTACAGTACTTTCCCACGACAATAATGAGTCTGTGCTAAGTTGGAAACTGTCGGACCTGTCTGTGCAGCAATCAGAGAGAGTATCGTACAGGACCCTGATGGGTTATTCTTAGGAAGGTATCTTTTCAGGGATCCTAGTTAAAGTGTGTTCTCATTCATAACAGTGTCTCCTACTCTGAGGAATGATGATAGAATGCGGACGGACTTTGGGCACATTAGGTACTGTGAGTAAAGTGCAGGCTATGGCGCTTAGGCATCCCAAACACATATTAGATAATCAAGACCAGTGGTGATCCGCTCTTTCTTTCTGAGTAAAAAACGCTTCCAGCATTGTGATGGAAGTGTGCTTTAGGAGGGATTCGTTGCTGTGTTGCGTCTGTTAGAAAAGGAAGCTCTTGGGACTGACTCTGCGGTAACTGCAATAGGCGTACATAGGGCTCTAGTATCATACGTCTATCCGTTGGACTATAGCAAGTTCTGTTTAAGGGAAACTCTTTCAGGCTGAATCGCACTTCTCACAGTGTCTTATCAGCGGAGGAATAGAGAAAGAACAACTATGGACAGAGGGAACGTTTTGCCCTGAGAGTGAAGGACCGGGTATGGAACATAGGCCTCTATGACACATACTGGAAGGTCAACACCTGTGATGTTCCATTGTGTATAACTCGTCTCAAAACCCTTCAGATGTACGAGGGAACTGTGCTACAGTATTTTCCCAGGACAGGAATGAGTCTGTGCTAAGTTGGAAACTGTAAGACTTGTCCGTGTAGCAATCATAGAGAGTATTGTACAGGACCCTGACGGGTTATTCTTAGGAAGGTATCTTTTCAGGGATCCTAGTTAAAGTGTGTTCTCATTCATAATAGTGTCTCCACCTTTGAGGAATGATGATAGAACATGGACGGACTATGGGCATCTTAGGTACTCTGAGTAAAGTGCAGGCTATGGCGCTTAGGCATCCCAAACTCATATTGCATGCTCACGACCAGTGGTGATCCGCACTTTCTTTCAGTGTTAAAAACGCTTCCAACATTGTGAGGGAAGTGTGCTTTAGGAGGGATTCGTTGCAGTGTTGCGTCTGATAAAGAAGGAAGCTCTTGGGACTGACTATGCGATAACTGCAATAGGCGCACATAGGGCTCTAGAATCAGACGTCTATCCGTTGGACTATAGCAAGTTCTGTTTAAGGGAAACTCCATCAAACGGAATCGCACTTCTCACAGTGTCTTTTCAGAGGGGGAAAGGATATAGAACAACTAAGGGGAGGGAACGTTGTGCCCTGAGAGTGAATGACAGCTTATGGCACATAGGCCTCTATGACACATAATGGAAGGTCAACACCTGTGATGTTCCACTGTGTCTAGCTCGTCTCAAACACTTCAAATGTACGAGGGAACTTTGCTGCTGTACGTTCTCACGACAGGTTTGAGTCTGTGCTCTGTAGGAAACATTAGGACCTGTCTGTGTAGCAATCATAAACTATCACATACAGGACCATGACAAGTGATTCATAGGAAGGTATCTTTTCAGGGATCCTACTTAAAGTGCGTTCTCATTCATCACAGAGTCTCCTCATTTCAGGAATGATGACAGAACACGGACGGACTATGGGCACCTTAGGTACTGTGAGTAAAGTGCAGGCTATGGCGCTTAGGCATCCCAAACTCATATTGGATGCTCACGACCAGTGGTGATCCGCACTTTCTTTCAGTGTTAAAAACGCTTCCAACAATGTGAGGGAAGTGTGCTTTAGGAGGGATTCGTTGCACTGTTGTGTCTGATAAGAAGTAAGCGCTTGGGACTGACTCTGCGGTAACTGCAATAGGCGCACATAGGGCTCTAGTAACAGACGTCTATCCCTTGGACTATAGCAAGTTCTGTTTAAGGGAAACTCCTTCAGGCGGAATCGCACTTCTCCCAGTGTCTTTTTAATGGAGGAATGGAGAAAGAACAACTACGGAGAGAGGGAACGTTGTGCCCTTAGAGTGAAGGAAAGCGTATGGAACATAGGCCTCTAAGACACATACTGGAAAGTCAACAGCTGTGATGTTCCACTGTGTCTAACTCGTCTCAAAACACTTAAAATGCAGGAGGGAACTGTGCTACTGTACGTTCTCACTTCAGGAATGAGTCTGTGCTAAGTTGGAAACTGGAGGGCCTGTCTGAGTAGCAATCATAGAGAGATTCGTACAGGACCCTTTCAGGTTATTCTTAGGAATTTATCTTTTCAGGGATCCTACTTAAAATGTGTTCTCATTTGTAATAGTATCTCCTTCTTTGAGGAATGATGATAGAATGTGGACGGACCATGGGCACATTATATACTGTGAGTAAAGTGCAGGCTATGGCGCTTAGGCATCCCAAACACATATTCGATGATCAAGACCAGTGGTGATCCCCACGTTCTTTCTCTGTAAAAAACGCTTTCAACATTGTGAGGGAAGTGTGTCTTAGGAGGGATTCGTTGCAGTGTTGCGTCTGTTAAAGAAGGAAGCTCTTGGGACTGACTCTGCGGTAACTGCAATAGGCGCACATAGGGCTCTAGTATCAGACGTCTATCCGTTGGACTATAGCAAGCTCTGTTTAAGGGAAACTCTTTCAGGCTGAATCGCACATCTCACAGTGTCTTATCAGCGGAGGAATAGAGAAAGAACAACTATGGACAGAGGGAACGTTGTGCCCTGAGAGTGAAGGACCGGGTATGGAACATAGGCTTCTATGACACATACTGGAAGGTCAACACCTGTGATGTTCCATTGTGTCTAACTCGTGTCAAAACCCTTCAAATGTGCGAGGGAACTGTGCTACAGTACTTTCCCACGACAATAATGAGTCTGTGCTAAGTTGGAAACTGTAGGACCTGTCTGTGCAGCAATCAGAGAGAGTATCGTACAGGACCCTGACGGGTTATTCTTAGGAAGGTATCTTTTCAGGGATCCTAGTTAAAGTGTGTTCTCATTCTTAACAGTGTCTCCTACTCTGAGGAATGATGATAGAATGCGGACGGACTTTGGGCACATTAGGTACTGTGAGTAATGTGCAGGCTATGGCGCTTAGGCATCCCAAACACATATTAGATAATCAAGACCAGTGGTGATCCGCACTTTCTTTCTGAGTAAAAAACGCTTCCAGCATTGTGATGGTAGTGTGCTTTAGGAGGAATTCGTTGCTGTGTTGCGTCTGTTAGAAAAGGAAGCTCTTGGGACTGACTCTGCGGTAACTGCAATAGGCGTACATAGGGCTCTAGTATCATACGTCTATCCGTTGGACTATAGCAAGTTCTGTTTAAGGGAAACTCTTTCAGGCTGAATCGCACTTCTTACAGTGTCTTATCAGCGGAGGAATAGAGAAAGAAGAACTATGGACATAGGGAACGTTTTGCCCTGAGAGTGAAGGACCGGGTATGGAACATAGGCCTCTATGACACATACTGGAAGGTCAACACCTGTGATGTTCCATTGTGTATAACTCGTCTCAAAACCCTTCAGATGTACGAGGGAACTGTGCTACAGTATTTTCCCAGGACAGGAATGAGTCTGTGCTAAGTTGGAAACTGTAAGACCTGTCCGTGTAGCAATCATAGAGAGTATTGTACAGGACCCTGACGGGTTATTCTTAGGAAGGTATCTTTTCAGGGATCCTAGTTAAAGTGTGTTCTCATTCATAACAGTGTCTCCTCCCTTGAGGAATGATGATAGAACACGGACGGACTATGGGCATCTTAGGTACTCTGAGTAAAGTGCAGGCTATGGCGCTTAGGCATCCCAAACTCATATTGCATGCTCACGACCAGTGGTGATCCGCACTTTCTTTCAGTGTTAAAAACGCTTCCAACATTGTGAGGGAAGTGTGCTTTAGGAGGGATTCGTTGCAGTGTTGCGTCTGATAAAGAAGGAAGCTCTTGGGACTGACAATGCGATAACTGCAATAGGCGCACATAGGGCTCTAGTATCAGACGTCTATCCGTTGGACTATAGCAAGTTCTGTTTAAGGGAAACTCAATCAAACGGAATCGCACTTCTCACAGTGTCTTTTCAGAGGGGGAAAAGATATAGAACAACTAAGGGGAGGGAACGTTGTGCCCTGAGAGTGAATGACAGCTTATGGCACATAGGCCTCTATGACACATACTGGAAGGTCAACACCTGTGATGTTCCACTGTGTCTAGCTCGTCTCAAACACTTCAAATGTACGAGGGAACTTTGCTACTGTACGTTCTCACGACAGGTTTGAGTCTGTGCTCTGTAGGAAACATTAGGACCTGTCTGTGTACCAATCATAAACTATCACATACAGGACCATGACAAGTGATTCTTAGGAAGGTATCTTTTCAGGGATCCTACTTAAAGTGCGTTCTCATTCATCACAGAGTCTCCTCCTTTCAGGAATGATGACAGAACACGGACGGACTATGGTCACCTTAGGTACTGTGAGTAAATTGCAGGCTATGGCGCTTAGGCATCCCAAACTCATATTGGATGCTCACGACCAGTGGTGATCCGCACTTTCTTTCAGTGTTAAAAACGCTTCCAACATTGTGAGGGAAGTGTGCTTTAGGAGGGATTCGTTGCAGTGTTGCGTCTGTTAAAGAAGGAAGCGCTTGGGACTGACTCTGCGGTAACTGCAATAGGCGCACATAGGGCTCTAGTAACAGACGTCTATCCCTTGGACTATAGCAAGTTCTGTTTAAGGGAAACTCCTTCAGGCGGAATCGCACTTCTCCCAGTGTCTTTTTAATGGAGGAATGGAGAAAGAACAACTACGGAGAGAGGGAACGTTGAGCCCTTAGAGTGAAGGAAAGGGTATGGAACATAGGCCTCTAAGACACATACTGGAAAGTCAACAGCTGTGATGTTCCACTGTGTCTAACTCGTCTCAAAACACTTAAAATGCAGGAGGGAACTGTGCTACTGTACGTTCTCACTTCAGGAATGAGTCTGTGCTAAGTTGGAAACTGGAGGGCCTGTCTGAGTAGCAATCATAGAGAGATTCGTACAGGACCCTTTCAGGTTATTCTTAGGAAGGTATCATTTCAGGGATCCTACTTAAAATGTGTTCTCATTGATAATAGTATCTCCTTCTTTGAGGAATGATGATAGAATGTGGACGGACCATGGGCACATTATATACTGTGAGTAAAGTGCAGGCTATGGCGCTTAGGCATCCCAAACACATATTCGATGATCAAGACCAGTGGTGATCCCCACGTTCTTTCTCTGTAAAAAACGCTTTCAACATTGTGAGGGAAGTGTGCTTTAGGAGGGATTCGTTGCAGTGTTGCGTCTGTTAAAGAAGGAAGCTATTGGGACTGACTCTGCCGTAACTGCAATAGGCGCACATAGGGCTCTAGTATCAGACGTCTATCCGTTGGACTATAGCAAGCTCTGTTTAAGGGAAACTCTTTCAGGCTGAATCGCACATCTCACAGTGTCTTATCAGCGGAGGAATAGAGAAAGAACAACTATGGACAGAGGGAATTTGTGCCCTGAGAGTGAAGGACCGGGTATGGAACATAGGCTTCTATGACACATACTGGAAGGTCAACACCTGTGATGTTCCATTGTGTCTAACTCGTGTCAAAACCCTTCAAATGTATGAGGGAACTGTGCTACAGTACTTTCCCACGACAATAATGAGTCGGTGCTAAGTTGGAAACTGTAGGACCTGTCTGTGCAGCAATCAGAGAGAGTTTCGTACAGGACCCTGACGGGTTATTCTTAGGAAGGTATCTTTTCAGGGATCCTAGTTAAAGTGTGTTCTCATTCTTAACAGTGTCTCCTACTCTGAGGAATGATGATAGAATGCGGACGGACTTTGGGCACATTAGGTACTGTGAGTAAAGTGCAGGCTATGGCGCTTAGGCATCCCAAACACATATTAGATAATCAAGACCAGTGGTGATCCGCACTTTCTTTCTGAGTAAAAAACGCTTCCAGCATTGTGATGGAAGTGTGCTTTAGGAGGGATTCGTTGCTGTGTTGCGTCTGTTAGAAAAGGAAGCTCTTGGAACTGACTCTGCGGTAACTGCAATAGGCGTACATAGGGCTCTAGTATCATACGTCTATCCGTTGGACTATAGCAAGTTCTGTTTAAGGGAAACTCTTTCAGGCTGAATCGCACTTCTCACAGTGTCTTATCAGCGGAGGAATAGAGAAAGAACAACTATGGACAGAGGGAACGTTTTGCCCTGAGACTGAAGGACCGGGTAAGGAACATAGGCCTCTATGACACATACTGGATGGTCAACACCTGTGATGTTCCATTGTGTATAACTCGTCTCAAAACCCTTCAGATGTACGAGGGAACTGTGCTACAGTATTTTCCCAGGACAGGAATGAGTCTGTGCTAAGTTGGAAACTGTAAGACCTGTCCGTGTAGCAATCATAGAGAGTATTGTACAGGACCCTGACGGGTTATTCTTAGGAAGGTATCTTTTCAGGGATCCTAGTTAAAGTGTGTTCTCATTCATAACAGTGTCTCCTCCTTTGAGGAATGATGATAGAACACGGACGGACTATGGGCATCTTAGGTACTCTGAGTAAAGTGCAGGCTATGGCGCTTAGGCATCCCAAACTCATATTGCATGCTCACGACCAGTGGTGATCCGCACCTTCTTTCAGTGTTAAAAACGCTTCCAACATTGTGAGGGAAGTGTGCTTTAGGAGGGATTCGTTGCAGTGTTGCGTCTGAAAAAGAAGGAAGCTCTTGGGACTGACTATGCGATAACTGCAATAGGCGCACATAGGGCTCTAGAATCAGACGTCTATCCGTTGGACTATAGCAAGTTCTGTTTAAGGGAAACTCCATCAAACGGAATCGCACTTCTCACAGTGTCTTTTCAGAGGGGGAAAGGATATAGAACAACTAAGGGGAGGGAACGTTGTGCCCTGAGAGTGAATGACAGCTTATGGCACATAGGCCTCTATGACACATACTGGAAGGTCAACACCTGTGATGCTCCACTGTGTCTAGCTCATCTCAAACACTTCAAATGTACGAGGGAACTTTGCTACTGTACGTTCTCACGACAGGTTTGAGTCTGTGCTCTGTAGGAAACATTAGGACCTGTCTGTGTACCAATCATAAACTATCACATATAGGACCATGACAAGTGATTCTTAGGAAGGTATCTTTTCAGGGATCCTACTTAAAGTGCGTTCTCATTCATCACAGAGTCTCCTCCTTTCAGGAATGATGACAGAACACGGACGGACTATGGGCACCTTAGGTACTGTGAGTAAAGTGCAGGCTATGGCGCTTAGGCATCCCAAACTTATATTGGATGCTCACGACCAGTGGTGATCCGCACTTTCTTTCAGTGTTAAAAACGCTTCCAACATTGTGAGGGAAGTGTGCTTTAGGAGGGATTCGTTGCACTGTTGAGTCTGTTAAAGAAGGATCGCTTGGGACTGACTCTGCGGTAACTGCAATAGGCGCACATAGGGCTCTAGTAACAGACGTCTATCCCTTGGACTATAGCAAGTTCTGTTTAAGGGAAACTCCTTCAGGCGGAATCGCACTTCTCCCAGTGTCTTTTTAATGGAGGAATGGAGAAAGAACAACTACGGAGAGAGGGAACGTTGTGCCCTTAGAGTGATGGAAAGGGTATGGAACATAGGCCTCTAAGACACATACTGGAAAGTCAACAGCTGTGATGTTCCACTGTGTCTAACTCGTCTCAAAACACTTAAAATGCAGGAGGGAACTGTGCTACTGTACGTTCTCACTGCAGGAATGAGTCTGTGCTAAGTTGGAAACTGGAGGGCCTGTCTGAGTAGCAATCATAGAGAGATTCGTACAGGACCCTTTCAGGTTATTCTTAGGAAGGTATCTTTTCAGGGATCCTACTTAAAATGTGTTCTCATTGATAATAGTATCTCCTTCTTTGAGGAATGATGATAGAATGCGGACGGACTTTGGGCACATTAGGTACTGTGAGTAATGTGCAGGCTATGGCGCTTAGGCATCCCAAACACATATTAGATAATCAAGACCAGTGGTGATCCGCACTTTCTTTCTGAGTAAAAAACGCTTCCAGCATTGTGATGGTAGTGTGCTTTAGGAGGAATTCGTTGCTGTGTTGCGTCTGTTAGAAAAGGAAGCTCTTGGGACTGACTCTGCGGTAACTGCAATAGGCGTACATAGGGCTCTAGTATCATACGTCTATCCGTTGGACTATAGCAAGTTCTGTTTAAGGGAAACTCTTTCAGGCTGAATCGCACTTCTTACAGTGTCTTATCAGCGGAGGAATAGAGAAAGAAGAACTATGGACATAGGGAACGTTTTGCCCTGAGAGTGAAGGACCGGGTATGGAACATAGGCCTCTATGACACATACTGGAAGGTCAACACCTGTGATGTTCCATTGTGTATAACTCGTCTCAAAACCCTTCAGATGTACGAGGGAACTGTGCTACAGTATTTTCCCAGGACAGGAATGAGTCTGTGCTAAGTTGGAAACTGTAAGACCTGTCCGTGTAGCAATCATAGAGAGTATTGTACAGGACCCTGACGGGTTATTCTTAGGAAGGTATCTTTTCAGGGATCCTAGTTAAAGTGTGTTCTCATTCATAACAGTGTCTCCTCCCTTGAGGAATGATGATAGAACACGGACGGACTATGGGCATCTTAGGTACTCTGAGTAAAGTGCAGGCTATGGCGCTTAGGCATCCCAAACTCATATTGCATGCTCACGACCAGTGGTGATCCGCACTTTCTTTCAGTGTTAAAAACGCTTCCAACATTGTGAGGGAAGTGTGCTTTAGGAGGGATTCGTTGCAGTGTTGCGTCTGATAAAGAAGGAAGCTCTTGGGACTGACAATGCGATAACTGCAATAGGCGCACATAGGGCTCTAGTATCAGACGTCTATCCGTTGGACTATAGCAAGTTCTGTTTAAGGGAAACTCAATCAAACGGAATCGCACTTCTCACAGTGTCTTTTCAGAGGGGGAAAAGATATAGAACAACTAAGGGGAGGGAACGTTGTGCCCTGAGAGTGAATGACAGCTTATGGCACATAGGCCTCTATGACACATACTGGAAGGTCAACACCTGTGATGTTCCACTGTGTCTAGCTCGTCTCAAACACTTCAAATGTACGAGGGAACTTTGCTACTGTACGTTCTCACGACAGGTTTGAGTCTGTGCTCTGTAGGAAACATTAGGACCTGTCTGTGTACCAATCATAAACTATCACATACAGGACCATGACAAGTGATTCTTAGGAAGGTATCTTTTCAGGGATCCTACTTAAAGTGCGTTCTCATTCATCACAGAGTCTCCTCCTTTCAGGAATGATGACAGAACACGGACGGACTATGGTCACCTTAGGTACTGTGAGTAAATTGCAGGCTATGGCGCTTAGGCATCCCAAACTCATATTGGATGCTCACGACCAGTGGTGATCCGCACTTTCTTTCAGTGTTAAAAACGCTTCCAACATTGTGAGGGAAGTGTGCTTTAGGAGGGATTCGTTGCAGTGTTGCGTCTGTTAAAGAAGGAAGCGCTTGGGACTGACTCTGCGGTAACTGCAATAGGCGCACATAGGGCTCTAGTAACAGACGTCTATCCCTTGGACTATAGCAAGTTCTGTTTAAGGGAAACTCCTTCAGGCGGAATCGCACTTCTCCCAGTGTCTTTTTAATGGAGGAATGGAGAAAGAACAACTACGGAGAGAGGGAACGTTGAGCCCTTAGAGTGAAGGAAAGGGTATGGAACATAGGCCTCTAAGACACATACTGGAAAGTCAACAGCTGTGATGTTCCACTGTGTCTAACTCGTCTCAAAACACTTAAAATGCAGGAGGGAACTGTGCTACTGTACGTTCTCACTTCAGGAATGAGTCTGTGCTAAGTTGGAAACTGGAGGGCCTGTCTGAGTAGCAATCATAGAGAGATTCGTACAGGACCCTTTCAGGTTATTCTTAGGAAGGTATCATTTCAGGGATCCTACTTAAAATGTGTTCTCATTGATAATAGTATCTCCTTCTTTGAGGAATGATGATAGAATGTGGACGGACCATGGGCACATTATATACTGTGAGTAAAGTGCAGGCTATGGCGCTTAGGCATCCCAAACACATATTCGATGATCAAGACCAGTGGTGATCCCCACGTTCTTTCTCTGTAAAAAACGCTTTCAACATTGTGAGGGAAGTGTGCTTTAGGAGGGATTCGTTGCAGTGTTGCGTCTGTTAAAGAAGGAAGCTATTGGGACTGACTCTGCCGTAACTGCAATAGGCGCACATAGGGCTCTAGTATCAGACGTCTATCCGTTGGACTATAGCAAGCTCTGTTTAAGGGAAACTCTTTCAGGCTGAATCGCACATCTCACAGTGTCTTATCAGCGGAGGAATAGAGAAAGAACAACTATGGACAGAGGGAATTTGTGCCCTGAGAGTGAAGGACCGGGTATGGAACATAGGCTTCTATGACACATACTGGAAGGTCAACACCTGTGATGTTCCATTGTGTCTAACTCGTGTCAAAACCCTTCAAATGTATGAGGGAACTGTGCTACAGTACTTTCCCACGACAATAATGAGTCGGTGCTAAGTTGGAAACTGTAGGACCTGTCTGTGCAGCAATCAGAGAGAGTTTCGTACAGGACCCTGACGGGTTATTCTTAGGAAGGTATCTTTTCAGGGATCCTAGTTAAAGTGTGTTCTCATTCTTAACAGTGTCTCCTACTCTGAGGAATGATGATAGAATGCGGACGGACTTTGGGCACATTAGGTACTGTGAGTAAAGTGCAGGCTATGGCGCTTAGGCATCCCAAACACATATTAGATAATCAAGACCAGTGGTGATCCGCACTTTCTTTCTGAGTAAAAAACGCTTCCAGCATTGTGATGGAAGTGTGCTTTAGGAGGGATTCGTTGCTGTGTTGCGTCTGTTAGAAAAGGAAGCTCTTGGAACTGACTCTGCGGTAACTGCAATAGGCGTACATAGGGCTCTAGTATCATACGTCTATCCGTTGGACTATAGCAAGTTCTGTTTAAGGGAAACTCTTTCAGGCTGAATCGCACTTCTCACAGTGTCTTATCAGCGGAGGAATAGAGAAAGAACAACTATGGACAGAGGGAACGTTTTGCCCTGAGACTGAAGGACCGGGTAAGGAACATAGGCCTCTATGACACATACTGGATGGTCAACACCTGTGATGTTCCATTGTGTATAACTCGTCTCAAAACCCTTCAGATGTACGAGGGAACTGTGCTACAGTATTTTCCCAGGACAGGAATGAGTCTGTGCTAAGTTGGAAACTGTAAGACCTGTCCGTGTAGCAATCATAGAGAGTATTGTACAGGACCCTGACGGGTTATTCTTAGGAAGGTATCTTTTCAGGGATCCTAGTTAAAGTGTGTTCTCATTCATAACAGTGTCTCCTCCTTTGAGGAATGATGATAGAACACGGACGGACTATGGGCATCTTAGGTACTCTGAGTAAAGTGCAGGCTATGGCGCTTAGGCATCCCAAACTCATATTGCATGCTCACGACCAGTGGTGATCCGCACCTTCTTTCAGTGTTAAAAACGCTTCCAACATTGTGAGGGAAGTGTGCTTTAGGAGGGATTCGTTGCAGTGTTGCGTCTGAAAAAGAAGGAAGCTCTTGGGACTGACTATGCGATAACTGCAATAGGCGCACATAGGGCTCTAGAATCAGACGTCTATCCGTTGGACTATAGCAAGTTCTGTTTAAGGGAAACTCCATCAAACGGAATCGCACTTCTCACAGTGTCTTTTCAGAGGGGGAAAGGATATAGAACAACTAAGGGGAGGGAACGTTGTGCCCTGAGAGTGAATGACAGCTTATGGCACATAGGCCTCTATGACACATACTGGAAGGTCAACACCTGTGATGCTCCACTGTGTCTAGCTCATCTCAAACACTTCAAATGTACGAGGGAACTTTGCTACTGTACGTTCTCACGACAGGTTTGAGTCTGTGCTCTGTAGGAAACATTAGGACCTGTCTGTGTACCAATCATAAACTATCACATATAGGACCATGACAAGTGATTCTTAGGAAGGTATCTTTTCAGGGATCCTACTTAAAGTGCGTTCTCATTCATCACAGAGTCTCCTCCTTTCAGGAATGATGACAGAACACGGACGGACTATGGGCACCTTAGGTACTGTGAGTAAAGTGCAGGCTATGGCGCTTAGGCATCCCAAACTTATATTGGATGCTCACGACCAGTGGTGATCCGCACTTTCTTTCAGTGTTAAAAACGCTTCCAACATTGTGAGGGAAGTGTGCTTTAGGAGGGATTCGTTGCACTGTTGAGTCTGTTAAAGAAGGATCGCTTGGGACTGACTCTGCGGTAACTGCAATAGGCGCACATAGGGCTCTAGTAACAGACGTCTATCCCTTGGACTATAGCAAGTTCTGTTTAAGGGAAACTCCTTCAGGCGGAATCGCACTTCTCCCAGTGTCTTTTTAATGGAGGAATGGAGAAAGAACAACTACGGAGAGAGGGAACGTTGTGCCCTTAGAGTGATGGAAAGGGTATGGAACATAGGCCTCTAAGACACATACTGGAAAGTCAACAGCTGTGATGTTCCACTGTGTCTAACTCGTCTCAAAACACTTAAAATGCAGGAGGGAACTGTGCTACTGTACGTTCTCACTGCAGGAATGAGTCTGTGCTAAGTTGGAAACTGGAGGGCCTGTCTGAGTAGCAATCATAGAGAGATTCGTACAGGACCCTTTCAGGTTATTCTTAGGAAGGTATCTTTTCAGGGATCCTACTTAAAATGTGTTCTCATTGATAATAGTATCTCCTTCTTTGAGGAATGATGATAGAATGTGGACGGACCATGGGCACATTATATACTGTGAGTCAAGTGCAGGCTATGGCGCTTAGGCATCCCAAACACATATTCGATGATCAAGACCAGTGGTGATCCCCACGTTCTTTCTCTATAAAAAACGCTTTCAACATTGTGAGGGAAGTGTGCTTTAGGAGGGATTCGTTGCAGTGTTGCGTCTGTTAAAGAAGGAAGCTATTGGGACTGACTCTGCCGTAACTGCAATAGGCGCACATAGGGCTCTAGTATCAGACGTCTATCCGTTGGACTATAGCAAGCTCTGTTTAAGGGAAACTCTTTCAGGCTGAATCGCACTTCTCACAGTGTCTTATCAGCGGAGGAATAGAGAAAGAACAACTATGGACAGAGGGAATTTGTGCCCTGAGAGTGAAGGACCGGGTATGGAACATAGGCTTCTATGACACATACTGGAAGGTCAAAACCTGTGATGTTCCATTGTGTCTAACTCGTGTCAAAACCCTTCATATGTATGAGGGAACTGTGCTACAGTACTTTCCCACGACAATAATGAGTCGGTGCTAAGTTGGAAACTGTAGGACCTGTCTGTGCAGCAATCA
The DNA here is from genome assembly GCF_020171115.1 of Neogale vison. Taxonomy (NCBI): domain Eukaryota; kingdom Metazoa; phylum Chordata; class Mammalia; order Carnivora; family Mustelidae; genus Neogale; species Neogale vison. The sequence goes on along the minus strand of NC_058100.1, from coordinate 26,671,152 downwards.
GAGAGAGTTTCGTACAGGACCCTGACGGGTTATTCTTAGGAAGGTATCTTTTCAGGGATCCTAGTTAAAGTGTGTTCTCATTCTTAACAGTGTCTCCTACTCTGAGGAATGATGATAGAATGCGGACGGACTTTGGGCACATTAGGTACTGTGAGTAAAGTGCAGGCTATGGCGCTTAGGCATCCCAAACACATATTAGATAATCAAGACCAGTGGTGATCCGCACTTTCTTTCTGAGTAAAAAACGCTTCCAGCATTGTGATGGAAGTGTGCTTTAGGAGGGATTCGTTGCTGTGTTGCGTCTGTTAGAAAAGGAAGCTCTTGGGACTGACTCTGCGGTAACTGCAATAGGCGTACATAGGGCTCTAGTATCATACGTCTATCCGTTGGACTATAGCAAGTTCTGTTTAAGGGAAACTCTTTCAGGCTGAATCGCACTTCTCACAGTGTCTTATCAGCGGAGGAATAGAGAAAGAACAACTATGGAGAGAGGGAACGTTGTGCCCTGAGAGTGAAGGACCGGGTATGGAACATAGGCCTCTATGACACATACTGGAAGGTCAACACCTGTGATGTTCCATTGTGTATAACTCGTCTCAAAACCCTTCAGATGTACGAGGGAACTGTGCTACAGTATTTTCCCAGGACAGGAATGAGTCTGTGCTAAGTTGGAAACTGTAAGACCTGTCCGTGTAGCAATCATAGAGAGTATTGTACAGGACCCTGACGGGTTATCCTTAGGAAGGTATCTTTTCAGGGATCCTAGTTAAAGTGTGTTCTCATTCATCACAGTGTCTCCTCCTTTGAGGAATGATGATAGAACACGGACGGAATATGGGCATCTTAGGTACTCTGAGTAAAGTGCAGGCTATGGCGCTTAGGCATCCCAAACTCATATTGGATGCTCACGACCAGTGGTGATCCGCACTTTCTTTCAGTGTTAAAAACGCTTCCAACATTGTGAGGGAAGTGTGCTTTAGGAGGGATTCGTTGCAGTGTTGCGTCTGATAAAGAAGGAAGCTCTTGGGACTGACTATGCGATAACTGCAATAGGCGCACATAGGGCTCTAGAATCAGACGTCTATCCGTTGGACTATAGCAAGTTCTGTTTAAGGGAAACTCCATCAAACGGAATCGCACTTCTCACAGTGTCTTTTCAGAGGGGGAAAGGATATAGAACAACTAAGGGGAGGGAACGTTGTGCCCTGAGAGTGAATGACATCTTATGGCACATAGGCCTCTATGACACATACTGGAAGGTCAACACCTGTGATGTTCCACTGTGTCTAGCTCGTCTCTAACACTTCAAATGTACGAGGGAACTTTGCTACTGTACGTTCTCACGACAGGTTTGAGTCTGTGCTCTGTAGGAAACATTAGGACCTGTCTGTGTAGCAATCATAAACTATCACATACAGGACCATGACAAGTGATTCTTAGGAAGGTATCTTTTCAGGGATCCTACTTAAAGTGCGTTCTCATTCATCACAGAGTCTCCTCCTTTCAGGAATGATGATAGAACACGGACGGACTATGGGCACCTTAGGTACTGTGAGTAAAGTGCAGGCTATGGCGCTTAGGCATCCCAAACACATATTAGATAATCAAGACCAGTGGTGATCCGCACTTTCTTTCAGTGTTAAAAACGCTTCCAACATTGCGAGGGAAGTGTGCTTTAGGAGGGATTCGTTGCAGTGTTGCTTCTGTTAAAGAAGGAAGCGCTTGGGACTGACTCTGCGGTAACTGCAATAGGCGCACATAGGGCTCTAGTAACAGACGTCTATCCCTTGGACTATAGCAAGTTCTGTTTAAGGGAAACTCCTTCAGGCGGAATCGCACTTCTCCCAGTGTCTTTTTAATGGAGGAATGGAGAAAGAACAACTACGGAGAGAGGGAACGTTGTGCCCTTAGAGTGAAGGAAAGGGTATGGAACATAGGCCTCTAAGACACATACTGGAAAGTCAACAGCTGTGATGTTCCACTGTGTCTAACTCATCTCAAAACACTTAAAATGCAGGAGGGAACTGTGCTACTGTACGTTCTCACTGCAGGAATGAGTCTGTGCTAAGTTGGAAACTGGAGGGCCTGTCTGAGTAGCAATCATAGAGAGATTCGTACAGGACCCTTTCAGGTTATTCTTAGGAAGGTATCTTTTCAGGGATCCTACTTAAAATGTGTTCTCATTGATAATAGTATCTCCTTCTTTGAGGAATGATGATAGAATGTGGACGGACCATGGGCACATTATATACTGTGAGTAAAGTGCAGGCTATGGCGCTTAGGCATCCCAAACACATATTCGATGATCAAGACCAGTGGTGATCCCCACGTTCTTTCTCTGTAAAAAACGCTTTCAACATTGTGAGGGAAGTGTGCTTTAAGAAGGATTCGTTCCAATGTTGCGTCTGTTAAAGAAGGAAGATCTTGGGACTGACTCTGCGGAAACTACAGTAGGCGCACATAGGGCTCTAGTATCAGACGTCTATCCGTTGGACTATAGCAAGCTCTGTTTAAGGGAAACTCTTTCAGGCTGAATCGCACTTCTCACAGTGTCTTATCAGCGGAGGAATAGAAGAAGAACAACTATGGACAGAGGGAACGTTGTGCCCTGAGAGTGAAAGACCGGGTATGGAACATAGGCTTCTATGACACATACTGGAAGGTCAACACCTGTGATGTTCCATTGTGTCTAACTCGTGTCAAAACCCTTCAAATGTAAGAGGGAACTTTGCTACAGTACTTTCCCACGACAATAATGAGTCTGTGCTAAGTTGGAAACTGTAGGACCTGTCTGTGCAGCAATCAGAGAGAGTATCGTACAGGACCCTGACGGGTTATTCTTAGGAAGGTATCTTTTCAGGGATCCTAGTTAAAGTGTGTTCTCATTCTTAACAGTGTCTCCTATTCTGAGGAATGATGATAGAATGCGGACGGACTTTGGGCACATTAGGTACTGTGAGTAATGTGCAGGCTATGGCGCTTAGGCATCCCAAACACATATTAGATAATCAAGACCAGTGGTGATCCGCACTTTCTTTCTGAGTAAAAAACGCTTCCAGCATTGTGATGGAAGTGTGCTTTAGGAGGGATTCGTTGCTGTGTTGCGTCTGTTAGAAAAGGAAGCTCTTGGGACTGACTCTGCGCTAACTGCAATAGGCGTACATAGGGCTCTAGTATCATACGTCTATCCGTTGGACTATAGCAAGTTCTGTTTAAGGGAAACTCTTTCAGGCTGAATCGCACTTCTCACAGTGTCTTATCAGCGGAGGAATAGAGAAAGAACAACTATGGAGAGAGGGAACGTTGTGCCCTGAGAGTGAAGGACCGGGTAGGGAACATAGGCCTCTATGACACATACTGGAAGGTCAACACTTGTGATGTTCCATTGTGTATAACTCGTCTCAAAACCCTTCAGATGTACGAGGGAACTGTGCTACAGTATTTTCCCAGGACAGGAATGAGTCTGTGCTAAGTTGGAAACTGTAAGACCTGTCCGTGTAGCAATCATAGAGAGTATTGTACAGGACCCTGACGGGTTATTCTTAGGAAGGTATCTTTTCAGGGATCCTAGTTAAAGTGTGTTCTCATTCATAACAGTGTCTCCTCCTTTGAGGAATGATGATAAAACACGGACGGACTATGGGCATCTTAGGTACTCTGAGTAAAGTGCAGGCTATGGCGCTTAGGCATCCCAAACTCATATTGGATGCTCACGACCAGTGGTGATCCGCACTTTCTTTCAGTGTTAAAAACGCTTCCAACATTGTGAGGGAAGTGTGCTTTAGGAGGGATTCGTTGCAGTGTTGCGTCTGATAAAGAAGGAAGCTCTTGGGACTGACTATGCGATAACTGCAATAGGCGCACATAGGGCTCTAGTATCAGACGTCTATCCGTTGGACTATAGCAAATTCTGTTTAAGGGAAACTCCATCAAACGGAATCGCACTTCTCACAGTGTCTTTTCAGAGGGGGAAAGGATATAGAACAACGAAGGGGAGGGAACGTTGTGCCCTGAGAGTGAATGACAGCTTAGGGCACATAGGCCTCTATGACACATACTGGAAGGTCAACACCTGTGATGTTCCACTGTGTCTAGCTCGTCTCAAACACTTCAAATGTACGAGGGAACTTTGCTACTGTACGTTCTCACGACAGGTTTGAGTCTGTGCTAAGTTGGAAACTGGAGGGCCTGTCTGAGTAGCAATCATAGAGAGATTCGTACAGGACCCTTTCAGGTTATTCTTAGGAAGGTATCTTTACAGGGATCCTACTTAAAATGTGTTCTCATTGATAATAGTATCTCCTTCTTTGAGGAATGATGATAGAATGTGGACGGACCATGGGCACATTATATACTGTGAGTAAAGTGCAGGCTATGGCGCTTAGGCATCCCAAACACATATTCGATGATCAAGACCAGTGGTGATCCCCACGTTCTTTCTCTGTAAAAAACGCTTTCAACATTGTAAGGGAAGTGTGCTTTAGGAGGGATTCGTTGCAGTGTTGCGTCTGTTAAAGAAGGAAGCTCTTGGGACTGACTCTGCGGTAACTGCAATAGGCGCACATAGGGCTCTAGTATCAGACGTCTATCCGTTGGACTATAGCAAGCTCTGTTTAAGGGAAACTCTTTCAGGCTGAATCGCACTTCTCACAGTGTCTTATCAGCGGAGGAATAGAGAAAGAACAACTATGGACAGAGGGAACGTTGTGCCCTGAGAGTGAAGGACCGGGTATGGAACATAGGCTTCTATGACACATACTGGAAGGTCAACACCTGTGATGTTCCATTGTGTCTAACTCGTCTCAAAACCCTTCAGATGTACGAGGGAACTGTGCTACAGTATTTTCCCAGGACAGGAATGAGTCTGTGCTAAGTTGGAAACTGTAAGACCTGTCCGTGGAGTAATCATAGAGAGATTGTACAGGACCCTGACGGGTTATTCTTAGGAAGGTATCTTTTCAGGGATCCTAGTTAAAGTGTGTTCTCATTCATCACAGTGTCTCCTCCTTTGAGGAATGATGATAGAACACGGACGGACTATGGGCATCTTAGGTACTCTGAGTAAAGTGCAGGCTATGGCGCTTAGGCATCCCAAACTCATATTGGATGCTCACGACCAGTGGTGATCCGCACTTTCTTTCAGTGTTAAAAACGCTTCCAACATTGTGAGGGAAGTGTGCTTTAGGAGGGATTCGTTGCAGTGTTGCGTCTGATAAAGAAGGAAGCTCTTGGGACTGACTATGCGATAACTGCAATAGGCGCACATAGGGCTCTAGTATCAGACGTCTATCCGTTGGACTATAGCAAGTTCTGTTTAAGGGAAACTCCATCAAACGGAATCGCACTTCTCACAGTGTCTTTTCAGAGGGGGAAAGGATATAGAACAACTAAGGGGAGGGAACGTTGTGCCCTGAGAGTGAATGACAGCTTATGGCACATAGGCCTCTATGACACATACTGGAAGGTCAACACCTGTGATGTTCCACTGTGTCTAGCTCGTCTCAAACACTTCAAATGTACGAGGGAACTTTGCTACTGTACGTTCTCACGACAGGTTTGAGTCTGTGCTCTGTAGGAAACATTAGGACCTGTCTGTGTAGCAATCATAAACTATCACATACAGGACCATGACAAGTGATTCTTAGGAAGGTATCTTTTCAGGGATCCTACTTAAAGTGCGTTCTCATTCATCACAGAGTCTCCTCCTTTCAGGAATGATGACAGAACACGGACGGACTATGGGCACCTTACGAACTGTGAGTAAAGTGCAGGCTATGTCACTTAGGCATCCCAAACTCATATTGGATGCTCACGACCAGTGGTGATCCGCACTTTCTTTCAGTGTTAAAAACGCTTCCAACATTGTGAGGGAAGTGTGCTTTAGGAGGGATTCGTTGCAGTGTTGCGTCTGTTAAAGAAGGAAGCGCTTGGGACTGACTCTGCGGTAACTGCAATAGGCGCACATAGGGCTCTAGTAACAGACGTTTATCCCTTGGACTATAGCAAGTTCTGTTTAAGGGAAACTCCTTCAGGCGGAATCGCACTTCTCCCAGTGTCTTTTTAATGGAGGAATGGAGAAAGAACAACTACGGAGAGAGGGAACGTTGTGCCCTTAGAGTGAAGGAAAGCGTATGGAACATAGGCCTCTAAGACACATACTGGAAAGTCAACAGCTGTGATGGTCCACTGTGTCTAACTCGTCTCAAAACACTTAAAATGCAGGAGGGAACTGTGCTACTGTACGTTCTCACTTCAGGAATGAGTCTGTGCTAAGTTGGAAACTGGAGGGCCTGTCTGAGTAGCAATCATAGAGAGATTCGTACAGGACCCTTTCAGGTTATTCTTAGGAAGGTATCTTTTCAGGGATCCTACTTAAAATGTGTTCTCATTGATAATAGTATCTCCTTCTTTGAGGAATGATGATAGAATGTGGACGGACCATGGGCACATTATATACTGTGAGTAAAGTGCAGGCTATGGCGCTTAGGCATCCCAAACACATATTCGATGATCAAGACCAGTGGTGATCCCCACGTTCTTTCTCTGTAAAAAACGCTTTCAACATTGTGAGGGAAGTGTGCTTTAGGAGGGATTCGTTGCAGTGTTGCGTCTGTTAAAGAAGGAAGCTATTGGGACTGACTCTGCCGTAACTGCAATAGGCGCACATAGGGCTCTAGTATCAGACGTCTATCCGTTGGACTATAGCAAGCTCTGTTTAAGGGAAACTCTTTCAGGCTGAATCGCACTTCTCACAGTGTCTTATCAGCGGAGGAATAGAGAAAGAACAACTATGGACAGAGGGAATTTGTGCCCTGAGAGTGAAGGACCGGGTATGGAACATAGGCTTCTATGACACATACTGGAAGGACAACACCTGTGATGTTCCATTGTGTCTAACTCGTGTCAAAACCCTTCAAATGTACGAGGGAACTGTGCTACAGTACTTTCCCACGACAATAATGAGTCTGTGCTAAGTTGGAAACTGTAGGACCTGTCTGTGCAGCAATCAGAGAGAGTATCGTACAGGACCCTGACGGGTTATTCTTAGGAAGGTATCTTTTCAGGGATCCTAGTTAAAGTGTGTTCTCATTCTTAACAGTGTCTCCTACTCTGAGGAATGATGATAGAATGCGGACGGACTTTGGGCACATTAGGTACTGTGAGTAAAGTGCAGGCTATGGCGCTTAGGCATCCCAAACACATATTAGATAATCAAGACCAGTGGTGATCCGCACTTTCTTTCTGAGTAAAAAACGCTTCCAGCATTGTGATGGAAGTGTGCTTTAGGAGGGATTCGTTGCTGTGTTGCGTCTGTTAGAAAAGGAAGCTCTTGGGACTGACTCTGCGGTTACTGCAATAGGCGTACATAGGGCTCTAGTATCATACGTCTATCCGTTGGACTATAGCAAGTTCTGTTTAAGGGAAACTCTTTCAGGCTGAATCGCACTTCTCACAGTGTCTTATCAGCGGAGGAATAGAGAAAGAACAACTATGGACAGAGGGAACGTTGGGCCCTGAGAGTGAAGGACCGGGTATGGAAGATAGGCCTCTATGACACATACTGGAAGGTCAACACCTGTGATGTTCCATTGTGTATAACTCGTCTCAAAACCCTTCAGATGTACGAGGGAACTGTGCTACAGTATTTTCCCAGGACAGGAATGAGTCTGTGCTAAGTTGGAAACTGTAAGACCTGTCCGTGTAGCAATCATAGAGAGTATTGTACAGGACCCTGACGGGTTATTCTTAGGAAGGTATCTTTTCAGGGATCCTAGTTAAAGTGTGTTCTCATTCATCACAGTGTCTCCTCCTTTGAGGAATGATGATAGAACACGGACGGACTATGGGCATCTTAGGTACTCTGAGTAAAGTGCAGGCTATGGCGCTTAGGCATCCCAAACTCATATTGGATGCTCACACCAGTGGTGATCCGCACTTTCTTTCAGTGTTAAAAACGCTTCCAACATTGTGAGGGAAGTGTGCTTTAGGAGGGATTCGTTGCAGTGTTGCGTCTGATAAAGAAGGAAGCTCTTGGGACTGACTATGCGATAACTGCAATAGGCGCACATAGGGCTCTAGAATCAGACGTCTATCCGTTGGACTATAGCAAGTTCTGTTTAAGGGAAACTCCATCAAACGGAATCGCACTTCTCACAGTGTCTTTTCAGAGGGGGAAAGGATATAGAACAACTAAGGGGAGGGAACGTTGTGCCCTGAGAGTGAATGACATCTTATGGCACATAGGCCTCTATGACACATACTGGAAGGTCAACACCTGTGATGTTCCACTGTGTCTAGCTCGTCTCTAACACTTCAAATGTACGAGGGAACTTTGCTACTGTACGTTCTCACGACAGGTTTGAGTCTGTGCTCTGTAGGAAACATTAGGACCTGTCTGTGTAGCAATCATAAACTATCACATACAGGACCATGACAAGTGATTCTTAGGAAGGTATCTTTTCAAGGATCCTACTTAAAGTGCGTTCTCATTCATCACAGAGTCTCCTCCTTTCAGGAATGATGATAGAACACGGACGGACTATGGGCACCTTAGGTACTGTGAGTAAAGTGCAGGCTATGGCGCTTAGGCATCTCAAACTCATATTGGATGCTCAGGACCAGTGGTGATCCGCACTTTCTTTCAGTGTTAAAAACGCTTCCAACATTGCGAGGGAAGTGTGCTTTAGGAGGGATTCGTTGCAGTGTTGCGTCTGTTAAAGAAGGAAGCGCTTGGGACTGACTCTGCGGTAACTGCAATAGGCGCACATAGGGCTCTAGTAACAGACGTCTATCCCTTGGACTATAGCAAGTTCTGTTTAAGGGAAACTCCTTCAGGCGGAATCGCACTTCTCCCAGTGTCTTTTTAATGGAGGAATGGAGAAAGAACAACTACGGAGAGAGGGAACGTTGTGCCCTTAGAGTGAAGGAAAGGGTATGGAACATAGGCCTCTAAGACACATACTGGAAAGTCAACAGCTGTGATGTTCCACTGTGTCTAACTCATCTCAAAACACTTAAAATGCAGGAGGGAACTGTGCTACTGTACGTTCTCACTTCAGGAATGAGTCTGTGCTAAGTTGGAAACTGGAGGGCCTGTCTGAGTAGCAATCATAGAGAGATTCGTACAGGACCCTTTCAGGTTATTCTTAGGAAGGTATCTTTTCAGGGATCCTACTTAAAATGTGTTCTCATTGATAATAGTATCTCCTTCTTTGAGGAATGATGATAGAATGTGGACGGACCATGGGCACATTTTATACTGTGAGTAAAGTGCAGGCTATGGCGCTTAGGCATCCCAAACACATATTCGATGATCAAGACCAGTGGTGACCCCCACGTTCTATCTCTGTAAAAAACGCTTTCAACATTGTGAGGGAAGTGTGCTTTAAGAAGGATTCGTTGCAGTGTTGCGTCTGTTAAAGAAGGAAGATCTTGGGACTGACTCTGCGGTAACTACAGTAGGCGCACATAGGGCTCTAGTATCAGACGTCTATCCGTTGGACTATAGCAAGCTCTGTTTAAGGGAAACTCTTTCAGGCTGAATCGCACTTCTCACAGTGTCTTATCAGCGGAGGAATAGAAGAAGAACAACTATGGACAGAGGGAACGTTGTGCCCTGAGAGTGAAAGACCGGGTATGGAACATAGGCTTCTATGACACATACTGGAAGGTCAACACCTGTGATGTTCCATTGTTTCTAACTCGTGTCAAAACCCTTCAAATGTACGAGGGAACTATGCTACAGTACTTTCCCACGACAATAATGAGTCTGTGCTAAGTTGGAAACTGTAGGACCTGTCTGTGCAGCAATCAGAGAGAGTATCGTACAGGACCCTGACGGGTTATTCTTAGGAAGGTATCTTTTCAGGGATCCTAGTTAAAGTGTGTTCTCATTCTTAACAGTGTCTCCTACTCTGAGGAATGATGATAGAATGCGGACGGACTTTGGGCACATTAGGTACTGTGAGTAATGTGCAGGCTACGGCGCTTAGGCATCCCAAACACATATTAGATAATCAAGACCAGTGGTGATCCGCACTTTCTTTCTGAGTAAAAAACGCTTCCAGCATTGTGATGGAAGTGTGCTTTAGGAGGGATTCGTTGCTGTGTTGCGTCTGTTAGAAAAGGAAGCTCTTGGGACTGACTCTGCGGTAACTGCAATAGGCGTACATAGGGCTCTAGTATCATACGTCTATCCGTTGGACTATAGCAAGTTCTGTTTAAGGGAAACTCTTTCAGGCTGAATCGCACTTCTCACAGTGTCTTATCAGCGGAGGAATAGAGAAAGAACAACTATGGACAGAGGGAACGTTGTGCCCTGAGAGTGAAGGACCGGGTATGGAACATAGGCCTCTATGACACATACTGGAAGGTCAACACTTGTGTTGTTCCATTGTGTATAACTCGTCTCAAAACCCTTCAGATGTACCAGGGAACTGTGCTACAGTATTTTCCCAGGACAGGAATGAGTCTGTGCTAAGTTGGAAACTGTAAGACCTGTCCGTGGAGCAATCATAGAGAGTATTGTACAGGACCCTGACGGGATATTCTTAGGAAGGTATCTTTTCAGGGATCCTAGTTAAAGTGTGTTCTCATTCATAACAGTGTCTCCTCCTTTGAGGAATGATGATAGAACACGGACGGACTATGGGCATCTTAGGTACTCTGAGTAAAGTGCAGGCTATGGCGCTTAGGCATCCCAAACTCATATTGGATGCTCACGACCAGTGGTGATCCGCACTTTCTTTCAGTGTTAAAAACGCTTCCAACATTGTGAGGGAAGTGTGCTTTAGGAGGGATTCGTTGCAGTGTTGCGTCTGATAAAGAAGGAAGCTCTTGGGACTGACTATGCGATAACTGCTATAGGCGCACATAGGGCTCTAGAATCAGACGTCTATCCGTTGGACTATAGCAAGTTCTGTTTAAGGGAAACTCCATCAAACGGAATCGCACTTCTCACAGTGTCTTTTCAGAGGGGGAAAGGATATAGAACAACTAAGGGGAGGGAACGTTGTGCCCTGAGAGTGAATGACATCTTATGGCACATAGGCCTCTATGACACATACTGGAAGGTCAACACCTGTGATGTTCCACTGTGTCTAGCTCGTCTCAAACACTTCAAATGTACAAGGGAACTTTGCTACTGTACGTTCTCACGACAGGTTTGAGTCTGTGCTCTGTAGGAAACATTAGGACCTGTCTGTGTAGCAATCATAAACTATCACATACAGGACCATGACAAGTGATTCTTAGGAAGGTATCTCTTCAGGGATCCTACTTAAAGTGCGTTCTCATTCATCACAGAGTCTCCTCCTTTCAGGAATGATGACAGAACACGGACGGACTATGGGCACCTTAGGTACTGTGAGTAAAGTGCAGGCTATGGCGCTTAGGCATCCCAAACTCATATTGGATGCTCACGACCAGTGGTGATCCGCACTTTCTTTCAGTGTTAAAAACGCTTCCAACATTGTGAGGGAAGTGTGCTTTAGGAGGGATTCGTTGCACTGTTGCGTCTGTTAAAGAAGGATCGCTTGGGACTGACTCTGCGGTAAATGCAATAGGCGCACATAGGGCTCTAGTAACAGACGTCTATCCCTTGGACTATAGCAAGTTCTGTTTAAGGGAAACTCCTTCAGGCGGAATCGCACTTCTCCCAGTGTCTTTTTAATGGAGGAATGGAGAAAGAACAACTACGGAGAGAGGGAACGTTGTGCCCTTAGAGTGAAGGAAAGGGTATGGAACATAGGCCTCTAAGACACATACTGGAAAGTCAACAGCTGTGATGTTCCACTGTGTCTAACTCATCTCAAAACACTTAAAATGCAGGAGGGAACTGTGCTACTGTACGTTCTCACTTCAGGAATGAGTCTGTGCTAAGTTGGAAACTGGAGGGCCTGTCTGAGTAGCAATCATAGAGAGATTCGTACAGGACCCTTTCAGGTTATTCTTAGGAAGGTATCTTTTCAGGGATCCTACTTAAAATGTGTTCTCATTGATAATAGTATCTCCTTCTTTGAGGAATGATGATAGAATGTGGACGGACCATGGGCACATTTTATACTGTGAGTAAAGTGCAGGCTATGGCGCTTAGGCATCCCAAACACATATTCGATGATCAAGACCAGTGGTGACCCCCACGTTCTTTCTCTGTAAAAAACGCTTTCAACATTGTGAGGGAAGTGTGCTTTAAGAAGGATTCGTTGCAGTGTTGCGTCTGTTAAAGAAGGAAGATCTTGGGACTGACTCTGCGGTAACTACAGTAGGCGCACATAGGGCTCTAGTATCAGACGTCTATCCGTTGGACTATAGCAAGCTCTGTTTAAGGGAAACTCTTTCAGGCTGAATCGCACTTCTCACAGTGTCTTATCAGCGGAGGAATAGAAGAAGAACAACTATGGACAGAGGGAACGTTGTGCCCTGAGAGTGAAAGACCGGGTATGGAACATAGGCTTCTATGACACATACTGGAAGGTCAACACCTGTGATGTTCCATTGTGTCTAACTCGTGTCAAAACCCTTCAAATGTACGAGGGAACTGTGCTACAGTACTTTCCCACGACAATAATGAGTCTGTGCTAAGTTGGAAACTGTAGGACCTGTCTGTGCAGCAATCAGAGAGAGTATCGTACAGGACCCTGACGGGTTATTCTTAGGAAGGTATCTTTTCAGGGATCCTAGTTAAAGTGTGTTCTCATTCTTAACAGTGTCTCCTACTCTGAGGAATGATGATAGAATGCGGACGGACTTTGGGCACATTAGGTACTGTGAGTAATGTGCAGGCTATGGCGCTTAGGCATCCCAAACACATATTAGATAATCAAGACCAGTGGTGATCCGCACTTTCTTTCTGAGTAAAAAACGCTTCCAGCATTGTGATGGAAGTGTGCTTTAGGAGGGATTCGTTGCTGTGTTGCGTCTGTTAGAAAAGGAAGCTCTTGGGACTGACTCTGCGGTAACTGCAATAGGCGTACATAGGGCTCTAGTATCATACGTCTATCCGTTGGACTATAGCAAGTTCTGTTTAAGGGAAACTCTTTCAGGCTGAATCGCACTTCTCACAGTGTCTTATCAGCGGAGGAATAGAGAAAGAACAACTATGGACAGAGGGAACGTTGTGCCCTGAGAGTGAAGGACCGGGTATGGAACATAGGCCTCTATGACACATACTGGAAGGTCAACACTTGTGATGTTCCATTGTGTATAACTCGTCTCAAAACCCTTCAGATGTACGAGGGAACTGTGCTACAGTATTTTCCCAGGACAGGAATGAGTCTGTGCTAAGTTGGAAACTGTAAGACCTGTCCGTGGAGCAATCATAGAGAGTATTGTACAGGACCCTGACGGGATATTCTTAGGAAGGTATCTTTTCAGGGATCCTAGTTAAAGTGTGTTCTCATTCATAACAGTGTCTCCTCCTTTGAGGAATGATGATAGAACACGGACGGACTATGGGCATCTTAGGTACTCTGAGTAAAGTGCAGGCTATGGCGCTTAGGCATCCCAAACTCATATTGGATGCTCACGACCAGTGGTGATCCGCACTTTCTTTCAGTGTTAAAAACGCTTCCAACATTGTGAGGGAAGTGTGCTTTAGGAGGGATTCGTTGCAGTGTTGCGTCTGATAAAGAAGGAAGCTCTTGGGACTGACTATGCGATAACTGCTATAGGCGCACATAGGGCTCTAGAATCAGACGTCTATCCGTTGGACTATAGCAAGTTCTGTTTAAGGGAAACTCCATCAAACGGAATCGCACTTCTCACAGTGTCTTTTCAGAGGGGGAAAGGATATAGAACAACTAAGGGGAGGGAACGTTGTGCCCTGAGAGTGAATGACATCTTATGGCACATAGGCCTCTATGACACATACTGGAAGGTCAACACCTGTGATGTTCCACTGTGTCTAGCTCGTCTCAAACACTTCAAATGTACGAGGGAACTTTGCTACTGTACGTTCTCACGACAGGTTTGAGTCTGTGCTCTGTAGGAAACATTAGGACCTGTCTGTGTAGCAATCATAAACTATCACATACAGGACCATGACAAGTGATTCTTAGGAAGGTATCTTTTCAGGGATCCTACTTAAAGTGCGTTCTCATTCATCACAGAGTCTCCTCCTTTCAGGAATGATGACAGAACACGGACGGACTATGGGCACCTTAGGTACTGTGAGTAAAGTGCAGGCTATGGCGCTTAGGCATCCCAAACTCATATTGGATGCTCACGACCAGTGGTGATCCGCACTTTCTTTCAGTGTTAAAAACGCTTCCAACATTGTGAGGGAAGTGTGCTTTAGGAGGGATTCGTTGCACTGTTGCGTCTGTTAAAGAAGGAAGCGCTTGGGACTGACTCTGCGGTAAATGCAATAGGCGCACATAGGGCTCTAGTAACAGACGTCTATCCCTTGGACTATAGCAAGTTCTGTTTAAGGGAAACTCCTTCAGGCGGAATCGCACTTCTCCCAGTGTCTTTTTAATGGAGGAATGGCGAAAGAACAACTACGGAGAGAGGGAACGTTGTGCCCTTAGAGTGAAGGAAAGGGTATGGAACATAGGCCTCTAAGACACATACTGGAAAGTCAACAGCTGTGATGTTCCACTGTGTCTAACTCGTCTCAAAACACTTAAAATGCAGGAGGGAACTGTGCTACTGTACGTTCTCACTTCAGGAATGAGTCTGTGCTAAGTTGGAAACTGGAGGGCCTGTCTGAGTAGCAATCATAGAGAAATTCGTACAGGACACTTTCAGGTTATTCTTAGGAAGGTATCTTTTCAGGGATCCTACTTAAAATGTGTTCTCATTGATAATAGTATCTCCTTCTTTGAGGAATGATGATAGAATGTGGACGGACCATGGGCACATTATATACTGTGAGTAAAGTGCAGGCTATGGCGCTTAGGCATCCCAAACACATATTCGATGATCAAGACCAGTGGTGATCCCCACGTTCTTTCTCTGTAAAAAACGCTTTCAACATTGTGAGGGAAGTGTGCTTTAGGAGGGATTCGTTGCAGTGTTGCGTCTGTTAAAGAAGGAAGCTCTTGGGACTGACTCTGCGGTAACTGCAGTAGGCGCACATAGGGCTCTAGTATCAGACGTCTATCCGTTGGACTATAGCAAGCTCTGTTTAAGGGAAACTCTTTCAGGCTGAATCGCACTTCTCACAGTGTCTTATCAGCGGAGGAATAGAATAAGAACAACTATGGACAGAGGGAACGTTGTGCCCTGAGAGTGAAGGACCGGGTATGGAACATAGGCTTCTATGACACATACTGGAAGGTCAACACCTGTGATGTTCCATTGTGTCTAACTCGTGTCAAAACCCTTCAAATGTACGAGGGAACTGTGCTACAGTACTTTCCCACGACAATAATGAGTCTGTGCTAAGTTGGAAACTGTAGGACCTGTCTGTGCAGCAATCAGAGAGAGTATCGTACAGGACCCTGACGGGTTATTCTTAGGAAGGTATCTTTTCAGGGATCCTAGTTAAAGTGTGTTCTCATTCTTAACAGTGTCTCCTACTCTGAGGAATGATGATAGAATGCGGACGGACTTTGGGCACATTAGGTACTGTGAGTAAAGTGCAGGCTATGGCGCTTAGGCATCCCAAACACATATTAGATAATCAAGACCAGTGGTGATCCGCACTTTCTTTCTGAGTAAAAAACGCTTCCAGCATTGTGATGGAAGTGTGCTTTAGGAGGGATTCGTTGCTGTGTTGCGTCTGTTAGAAAAGGAAGCTCTTGGGACTGACTCTGCGGTAACTGCAATAGGCGTACATAGGGCTCTAGTATCATACGTCTATCCGTTGGACTATAGCAAGTTCTGTTTAAGGGAAACTCTTTCAGGCTGAATCGCACTTCTCACAGTGTCTTATCAGCGGAGGAATAGAGAAAGAACAACTATGGACAGAGGGAACGTTTTGCCCTGAGAGTGAAGGACTGGGTATGGAACATAGGCCTCTATGACACATACTGGAACGTCAACACCTGTGATGTTCCATTGTGTATAACTCGTCTCAAAACCCTTCAGATGTACGAGGGAACTGTGCTACAGTATTTTCCCAGGACAGGAATGAGTCTGTGCTAAGTTGGAAACTGTAAGACCTGTCCGTGGAGCAATCATAGAGAGTATTGTACAGGACCCTGACGGGTTATTCTTAGGAAGGTATCTTTTCAGGGATCCTAGTTAAAGTGTGTTCTCATTCATAACAGTGTCTCCTCCTTTGAGGAATGATGATAGAACACGGACGGACTATGGGCATCTTAGGTACTCTGAGTAAAGTGCAGGCTATGGCGCTTAGGCATCCCAAACTCATATTGGATGCTCACGACCAGTGGTGATCCGCACTTTCTTTCAGTGTTAAAAACGCTTCCAACATTGTGAGGGAAGTGTGCTTTAGGAGGGATTCGTTGCAGTGTTGCGTCTGATAAAGAAGGAAGCTCTTGGGACTGACTATGCGATAACTGCAATAGGCGCACATAGGGCTCTAGTATCAGACGCCTATCCGTTGGACTATAGCAAATTCTGTTTAAGGGAAACTCCATCAAACGGAATCGCACTTCTCACAGTGTCTTTTCAGAGGGGGAAGGATATAGAACAACGAAGGGGAGGGAACGTTGTGCCCTGAGAGTGAATGACAGCTTATGGCACATAGGCCTCTATGACACATACTGGAAGGTCAACACCTGTGATGTTCCACTGTGTCTAGCTCGTCTCAAACACTTCAAATGTACGAGGGAACTTTGCTACTGTACGTTCTCACGACAGGTTTGAGTCTGTGCTCTGTAGGAAACATTAGGACCTGTCTGTGTAGCAATCATAAACTATCACATACAGGACCATGACAAGTGATTCTTAGGAAGGTATCTTTTCAAGGATCCTACTTAAAGTGCGTTCTCATTCATCACAGAGTCTCCTCCTTTCAGGAATGATGATAGAACACGGACGGACTATGGGTACCTTAGGTACTGTGAGTAAAGTGCAGGCTAAGGCGCTTAGGCATCCCAAACTCATATTGGATGCTCAGGACCAGTGGTGATCCGCACTTTCTTTCAGTGTTAAAAACGCTTCCAACATTGCGAGGGAAGTGTGCTTTAGGAGGGATTCGTTGCAGTGTTGCGTCTGTTAAAGAAGGAAGCGCTTGGGACTGACTCTGCGGTAACTGCAATAGGCGCACATAGGGCTCTAGTAACAGACGTCTATCCCTTGGACTATAGCAAGTTCTGTTTAAGGGAAACTCCTTCAGGCGGAATCGCACTTCTCCCAGTGTCTTTTTAATGGAGGAATGGCGAAAGAACAACTACGGAGAGAGGGAACGTTGTGCCCTTAGAGTGAAGGAAAGGGTATGGAACATAGGCCTCTAAGACACATACTGGAAAGTCAACAGCTGTGATGTTCCACTGTGTCTAACTCGTCTCAAAACACTTAAAATGCAGGAGGGAACTGTGCTACTGTACGTTCTCACTTCAGGAATGAGTCTGTGCTAAGTTGGAAACTGGAGGGCCTGTCTGAGTAGCAATCATAGAGAAATTCGTACAGGACACTTTCAGGTTATTCTTAGGAAGGTATCTTTTCAGGGATCCTACTTAAAATGTGTTCTCATTGATAATAGTATCTCCTTCTTTGAGGAATGATGATAGAATGTGGACGGACCATGGGCACATTATATACTGTGAGTAAAGTGCAGGCTATGGCGCTTAGGCATCCCAAACACATATTCGATGATCAAGACCAGTGGTGATCCCCACGTTCTTTCTCTGTAAAAAACGCTTTCAACATTGTGAGGGAAGTGTGCTTTAGGAGGGATTCGTTGCAGTGTTGCGTCTGTTAAAGAAGGAAGCTCTTGGGACTGACTCTGCGGTAACTGCAGTAGGCGCACATAGGGCTCTAGTATCAGACGTCTATCCGTTGGACTATAGCAAGCTCTGTTTAAGGGAAACTCTTTCAGGCTGAATCGCACTTCTCACAGTGTCTTATCAGCGGAGGAATAGAATAAGAACAACTATGGACAGAGGGAACGTTGTGCCCTGAGAGTGAAGGACCGGGTATGGAACATAGGCTTCTATGACACATACTGGAAGGTCAACACCTGTGATGTTCCATTGTGTCTAACTCGTGTCAAAACCCTTCAAATGTACGAGGGAACTGTGCTACAGTACTTTCCCACGACAATAATGAGTCTGTGCTAAGTTGGAAACTGTAGGACCTGTCTGTGCAGCAATCAGAGAGAGTATCGTACAGGACCCTGACGGGTTATTCTTAGGAAGGTATCTTTTCAGGGATCCTAGTTAAAGTGTGTTCTCATTCTTAACAGTGTCTCCTACTCTGAGGAATGATGATAGAATGCGGACGGACTTTGGGCACATTAGGTACTGTGAGTAAAGTGCAGGCTATGGCGCTTAGGCATCCCAAACACATATTAGATAATCAAGACCAGTGGTGATCCGCACTTTCTTTCTGAGTAAAAAACGCTTCCAGCATTGTGATGGAAGTGTGCTTTAGGAGGGATTCGTTGCTGTGTTGCGTCTGTTAGAAAAGGAAGCTCTTGGGACTGACTCTGCGGTAACTGCAATAGGCGTACATAGGGCTCTAGTATCATACGTCTATCCGTTGGACTATAGCAAGTTCTGTTTAAGGGAAACTCTTTCAGGCTGAATCGCACTTCTCACAGTGTCTTATCAGCGGAGGAATAGAGAAAGAACAACTATGGACAGAGGGAACGTTTTGCCCTGAGAGTGAAGGACTGGGTATGGAACATAGGCCTCTATGACACATACTGGAACGTCAACACCTGTGATGTTCCATTGTGTATAACTCGTCTCAAAACCCTTCAGATGTACGAGGGAACTGTGCTACAGTATTTTCCCAGGACAGGAATGAGTCTGTGCTAAGTTGGAAACTGTAAGACCTGTCCGTGGAGCAATCATAGAGAGTATTGTACAGGACCCTGACGGGTTATTCTTAGGAAGGTATCTTTTCAGGGATCCTAGTTAAAGTGTGTTCTCATTCATAACAGTGTCTCCTCCTTTGAGGAATGATGATAGAACACGGACGGACTATGGGCATCTTAGGTACTCTGAGTAAAGTGCAGGCTATGGCGCTTAGGCATCCCAAACTCATATTGGATGCTCACGACCAGTGGTGATCCGCACTTTCTTTCAGTGTTAAAAACGCTTCCAACATTGTGAGGGAAGTGTGCTTTAGGAGGGATTCGTTGCAGTGTTGCGTCTGATAAAGAAGGAAGCTCTTGGGACTGACTATGCGATAACTGCAATAGGCGCACATAGGGCTCTAGTATCAGACGCCTATCCGTTGGACTATAGCAAATTCTGTTTAAGGGAAACTCCATCAAACGGAATCGCACTTCTCACAGTGTCTTTTCAGAGGGGGAAGGATATAGAACAACGAAGGGGAGGGAACGTTGTGCCCTGAGAGTGAATGACAGCTTATGGCACATAGGCCTCTATGACACATACTGGAAGGTCAACACCTGTGATGTTCCACTGTGTCTAGCTCGTCTCAAACACTTCAAATGTACGAGGGAACTTTGCTACTGTACGTTCTCACGACAGGTTTGAGTCTGTGCTCTGTAGGAAACATTAGGACCTGTCTGTGTAGCAATCATAAACTATCACATACAGGACCATGACAAGTGATTCTTAGGAAGGTATCTTTTCAAGGATCCTACTTAAAGTGCGTTCTCATTCATCACAGAGTCTCCTCCTTTCAGGAATGATGATAGAACACGGACGGACTATGGGTACCTTAGGTACTGTGAGTAAAGTGCAGGCTAAGGCGCTTAGGCATCCCAAACTCATATTGGATGCTCAGGACCAGTGGTGATCCGCACTTTCTTTCAGTGTTAAAAACGCTTCCAACATTGCGAGGGAAGTGTGCTTTAGGAGGGATTCGTTGCAGTGTTGCGTCTGTTAAAGAAGGAAGCGCTTGGGACTGACTCTGCGGTAACTGCAATAGGCGCACATAGGGCTCTAGTAACAGACGTCTATCCCTTGGACTATAGCAAGTTCTGTTTAAGGGAAACTCCTTCAGGCGGAATCGCACTTCTCCCAGTGTCTTTTTAATGGAGGAATGGAGAAAGAACAACTACGGAGAGAGGGAACGTTGTGCCCTTAGAGTGAAGGAAAGGGTATGGAACATAGGCCTCTAAGACACATACTGGAAAGTCAACAGCTGTGATGTTCCACTGTGTCTAACTCGTCTCAAAACACTTAAAATGCAGGAGGGAACTGTGCTACTGTACGTTCTCACTTCAGGAATGAGTCTGTGCTAAGTTGGAAACTGGAGGGCCTGTCTGAGTAGCAATCATAGAGAGATTCGTACAGGACCCTTTCAGGTTATTCTTAGGAAGGTATCTTTTCAGGGATCCTACTTAAAATGTGTTCTCATTGATAATAGTATCTCCTTCTTTGAGGAATGATGATAGAATGTGGACGGACCATGGGCACATTATATACTGTGAGTAAAGTGCAGCTATGGCGCTTAGGCATCCCAAACACATATTCGATGATCAAGACCAGTGGTGATCCCCACGTTCTATCTCTGTAAAAAACGCTTTCAACATTGTGAGGGAAGTGTGCTTTAGGAGGGATTTGTTGCAGTGTTGCGTCTGTTAAAGAAGGAAGCTCTTGGGACTGACTCTGCGGTAACTGCAGTAGGCGCACATAGGGCTCTAGTATCAGACGTCTATCCGTTGGACTATAGCAAGCTCTGTTTAAGGGAAAGTCTTTCAGGCTGAATCGCACTTCTCACAGTGTCTTATCAGCGGAGGAATAGAGAAAGAACAACTATGTACAGAGGGAACGTTGTGCCCTGAGAGTGAAGGACCGGGTATGGAACATAGGCTTCTATGACACATACTGGAAGGTCAATACCTGTGATGTTCCATTGTGTCTAACTCGTGTCAAAACCCTTCAAATGTACGAGGGAACTGTGCTACAGTACTTTCCCACGACAATAATGAGTCTGTGCTAAGTTGGAAACTGTAGGACCTGTCTGTGCAGCAATCAGAGAGAGTATCGTACAGGACCCTGACGGGTTATTCTTAGGAAGGTATCTTTTCAGGGATCCTAGTTAAAGTGTGTTCTCATTCTTAACAGTGTCTCCTACTCTGAGGAATGATGATAGAATGCGGACGGACTTTGGGCACATTAGGTACTGTGAGTAAAGTGCAGGCTATGGTGCTTAGGCATCCCAAACACATATTAGATAATCAAGACCAGTGGTGATCCGCACTTTCTTTCTGAGTAAAAAACGCTTCCAGCATTGTGATGGAAGTGTGCTTTAGGAGGGATTCGTTGCTGTGTTGCGTCTGTTAGAAAAGGAAGCTCTTGGGACTGACTCTGCGGTAACTGCAATGGGCGTACATAGGGCTCTAGTATCATACGTCTATCCGTTGGACCATAGCAAGTTCTGTTTAAGGGAAACTCTTTCAGGCTGAATCGCACTTCTCACAGTGTCTTATCAGCGGAGGAATAGAGAAAGAACAACTATGGACAGAGGGAACGTTTTGCCGTGAGAGTGAAGGACCGGGTATGGAACATAGGCCTCTATGACACATACTGGAAGGTCAACACCTGTGATGTTCCATTGTGTATAACTCGTCTCAAAACCCTTCAGATGTACGAGGGAACTGTGCTACAGTATTTTCCCAGGACAGGAATGAGTCTGTGCTAAGTTGGAAACTGTAAGACCTGTCCGTGGAGCAATCATAGAGAGTATTGTACAGGACCCTGACGGGTTATTCTTAGGAAGGTATCTTTTCAGGGATCCTAGTTAAAGTGTGTTCTCATTCATAAGAGTGTCTCCTCCTTTGAGGAATGATGATAGAACACGGACGGACTATGGGCATCTTAGGTACTCTGAGTAAAGTGCAGGCTATGGCGCTTAGGCATCCCAAACTCATATTGCATGCTCACGACCAGTGGTGATCCGCACTTTCTTTCAGTGTTAAAAACGCTTCCAGGGGGACAAGATGGCGGGGTACTAGGAAGAGGCGTCTTTTCAGCTGGTACCCCAAAGTGAGCTGATTACCTACCAAAGAACTCTGATCACCCATGAAATCAGCCTGAGATCAGAATTATACACGTCTGGATCTCTACAGGGGCAGAAGACGCCAGTGAGCAGGTAAAGCGGAATGGGAACAGCGGACTGATATCGGAAGATAAACAAAAGGGGGAGGGAGCCACCAGAGGCGACCGGTGCAAAAGTAATACCCCGATACGAGCGAGAGTGCCCTGCGTCTGGGGATCAGCATTAACTCGGAGACTGGTTGAAAGCACTCCAAAAGAGCAAAGGATTGCGGGGGCAAACTGTGGGAATCGGGGCGGCTAGGGACAGGGGCTTGAGTCCCCGGTCCCAGACGGCCTCCCCGGCGCGGAGGCAGAGAGAGTGCGGCGGAGAAACCGGCTCCTGGTCCCTAAGCCGCCAGCGTGCCCCAGAGCGCGGGGTTCCGGCTCCTGTGAGGGGATGGAAGCTGCGCCGGTCTGCAGAACGCGCGCTAGCCCTACCACAAAGCTTGAGATGCGCGTGCACGTCGCTCCAGCTCTCCTGGGTTTCTAAGGCCCTGGGGCGCTTCTTGACCCGGGCCATTGTTTCAAAGTCTAAGCATCGCGCCCGCGAAACTCTTCCCCGGACAGAGGCGCGCAAAAGCCCAGCCTGCGGCTTACGGACCAGCGCCCCGTTCTCAGTGCCCCAGACGCGCGCCCGACCCACAGCCGCCTCTGAAAAGAGGTGCGCGCAAGCCGGGCACTCCCAGCCCGGGCCGGCGGCAAAATCTCAGTGTGCGATCGCTGCTTGGAACCTCTCTGGCGGTCAGGAGCTCCCAGACAGCCGCCACTGCCTTGGCTTTGGGGACGAGCAAAAGATCCTGCGCCCCCAGGGTCTGCAACTTGGAACCTGCACTGCCAGCATCCAAGGGGGAATTTATTCAGCTTCTGCACCCAGACTGAGGCTTCTCTCTGAGACGGAGATCAGGAAGTGTTCCAGGGTGCACCTTGACTGCACCAGAGTTGATACATCCAGCTACATCTGTTCAGTCTTCTCCCACCAAAATGACTAGGAGGAGGAATGCCCAACAGAAGAAAAATACAGAGGATGGACCTTCCGCAACAGAGCTAACGGCTATCAACATAGACAATATGTCGGAAAGAGAATTCAGGTTAACAATTATCCAGGCAATAGCTAGGTTGGAGAAAGCCATGGATGACCAAACAGAATTGATTAGAGCCGAACTGAAAGCGACCAGACAGGATGTTCACAATGTTAGGGCGGAGCTTAAAGCTACCAGGGAGGAGGTCCACAATGCTCTCAATGAGTTCCAATCCAATCTAAACTCTCTCAAAGCTAGGGTAACTGAGACAGAAGATAGAATTAGTGATCTGGAAGACAAACAGATAGAGAGAAAGGATCAGGAGGAAGTCTGGAACAAACAGCTTAGATCCCACGAAAGCAGAATTAGGGAAATAAGTGATGCCATGAAGCGTTCCAACGTCAGAATTATTGGAATTCCTGAAGGGGAGGAGAAAGAAAGAAGTCTAGAAGATGTCGTGGAACAAGTCCTTCATGAAAACTTTCCGAATCTCGCGAATGAAACCAGCGTTCATGTACTAGAGGCTGAACGGTCTCCACCCAAGATTATACACTCCAAAAAAACATCACGACACCTGATAGTCAAATTGAGAAATTATAATTGTAGGTATAATCTCTTGAAAGCTGCCAGGGCAAAGAGGCTCCTTACTTACAGAGGGAAGCCCATCAGAATAACGTCAGACCTGTCCACAGAGACCTGGAAAGCCAGAAGAGGCTGGCAAGATATATTCAGGGCACTAAATGAGAAGAACATGCAGCCAAGAATACTTTATCCAGCAAGACTGACATTCAAAATGGATGGAGAGATAAAGAGTTTCCAAGACCGGCAAGACTTAAAAGACTATGCAACCACCAAGCCGATACTGCAGGAAATATTAAGGGGGGTTCTATAAAAGAGGAAAAATCCCAAGAATAGCATTGAACAGAAATATAGAGACAGTCTACAGAAAGAAAGACTTCAAAGGTAACTCGATGTCAATAAAAACGTATCTATCAATAATCACTCTCAATGTGAATGGCCTCAATGCACCCATAAAACGGCACAGGGTTGCAGATTGGATAAAACGACAGGACCCATCCATATGCTGCCTACAAGAGACCCATTTTGAACCTAAAGATACACGCAGACTGAAAGTGAAGGGGTGGAGAAGCATCTTTCATGCCAATGGGACTCAAAAGAAGGCTGGGGTAGCGATTCTCATATCAGATAAATTAGACTTCAAACTAAAGACTGTAGTCAGAGATACAGAAGGACACTACATAATCCTTAAAGGGACTATCCACCAAGATGATCTAACAATTGTAAATATCTATGCTCCCAATATGGGAGCAGCCAATTACTTAAGAAAACTGTTAATCAAGATAAAGAGTCATATTGATATGAATACACTAATCGTAGGTGATCTTAACACGCCTCTTTCAGAATTAGACAGATCATCGAAGCAGAAAATCAATAAAGAAACAAGAGCATTGAACGACACATTGGACCAGATGGACCTCATAGATATATACAGAACATTCCACCCTAAAACAGCAGAATACTCATTCTTCTCAAGTGCACACGAACCTTCTCCAGAATAGACCACATACTGGGTCACAAATCAGGACTCAGCCGATACCAAAAGACTGAGATTATTCCCTGCATATTCTCAGATCACAATGCTTTGAAACTGGAGCTCAATCACAAGGAAAAGTTCCGAAGGAACTCAAACACCTGGAAGCTAAAGACCACCTTGCTTAAGAATGCTTGGATCAACCAGGAGATCAAAGAAGAACTGAAACAATTCATGGAAACCAATGAGAATGAAGACACTTCGGTCCAAAACCTATGGGATACAGCAAAGGCAGTCCTAAGGGGAAAATATATAGCCATCCAAGCCTTTCTCAAAAAAATTGAAAAATCCAGAACACACCAGCTGTCTCTACACCTTAAAGAACTGGAGGATCAACAACAAATCAAACCAACTCCACACATAAGAAGGGAAATCATCAAGATTAGAGCTGAGATCAATGAGGGAGAAACCAGAGATACAGTAGAACGTATCAATGAAACTAGAAGCTGGTTTTTTGAAAGAATCAATAAGATCGATAAGCCACTGGCTACACTAATCCAAAAGAAAAGAGAGAAATCCCAAATTCATAAAATTATGAATGAAAGGGGAGAGATCACAACTAACACCAAGGAAGTAGAAACAATCATCAGAAGTTACTACGAACAGTTATATGCCAATAAGCTTAGCAACCTTGATGAAATGGATGCATTCCTGGAAAAATATAAACTACCAAAATTGAACCAGGAAGAAACCGACAACCTGAATAGACCGATATCTAATAACGAGATTGAAGCAGTGATCAAAAATCTCCCAAAAAACAAGAGCCCAGGACCTGACGGATTCCCTGGGGAATTCTGCCAAACCTTCCAAGAAGAAATAACACCTATTCTCCTGAAGCTGTTTCAAAAAATTGAAGCAGAAGGAAAACTTCCAGACTCTTTCTATGAAGCCAGCATTACCCTGATCCCCAAACCAGGCAAGGACCATACCAAAAAGGAGAATTTCAGACCAATATCACTGATGAATATGGATGCTAAGATTCTCAACAAGATCCTAGCCAACAGGATCCAACAACACATTAAAAAGATTATCCACCATGATCAGGTGGGATTCATCCCTGGGCTACAAGGATGGTTCAACATTCGTAAATCAATCAATGTGATACAACAAATTAATAGGAGAAGAGAGAAGAACCACATGGTCCTCTCAATTGATGCAGAAAAAGCATTTGACAAAATCCAACATCCGTTCCTGATTAAAACGCTTCAAAGTATAGGGATAGAGGGAACATTCCTGAACCTCATCAAATCTATCTATGAAAGACCCACAGCAAATATCATCCTCAATGGGAAAAAGCTTGCAGCCTTCCCGTTGAGATCAGGAACAAGACAAGGATGCCCACTTTCACCACTCTTGTTCAACATAGTATTAGAAGTCCTAGCAACAGCAATCAGACAACAGAGAGAAATAAAAGGTATCCAAATTGGTAATGAAGAAGTCAAACTCTCTCTCTTCGCAGATGACATGATTCTTTATATGGAAAACCCAAAAGACTCCACCCCCAAACTACTAGAACTCATACAGCAATTCAGCAGCGTGGCAGGATACAAAGTCAATGTGCAGAAATCAGTGGCTTTCTTATACACTAACAAGGAAAATACAGAAAGGGAAATTAGAGAATCGATTCCATTTACTATAGCACCAAGAACCATAAGATACCTGGGAATAAACCTAACTAAAGAGGTAAAGGATCTATACTTGAGGAACTATAGAACACTCATGAAAGAAATTGAAGAAGACACAAAAAGATGGAAGACCATTCCATGCTCTTGGATCGGAAGAATAAACATCGTTAAAATGTCTATACTGCCTAGAGCAATCTATACTTTTAATGCCATTCCGATCAAAATTCCACCGGCATTCTTCAAAGAGCTGGAGCAAATAATCCAAAAATTTGTATGGAATCAGAAGAGACCCCGAATCGCTAAGGAAACGTTGAAAAACAAAAATAAAGCTGGCGGCATCACCTTACCTGATTTCAAGCTTTATTACAAAGCTGTGATCACCAAGACAGCATGGTACTGGCATAAAAACAGACACATAGACCAGTGGAACAGAGTAGAGAGCCCTGATATGGACCCTCAACTCTATGGTCAATTAATCTTCGACAAAACAGGAAAAAATATACAGTGGAAAAAAGACAGTCTCTTCAATAAATGGTGCTGGGAAAACTGGACAGCTATATGTAGAAGAATGAAACTCGACCATTCTCTTACACCGTACACAAAGATCAACTCAAAATGGATAAAAGACCTCAACGTGAGACAGGAATCTATCAGAATCTTAGAGGAGAACATAGGCAGTAATCTCTTCGATATCAGCCACAGCAACTTCTTTCAAGATACGTCTCCAAAGGCAAAGGAAACAAAAGCGAAAATAGACTTCTGGGACTTCATCAAAATCAAAAGCTTCTGCCCAGCAAAGGAAACAGTCAAAAAAACAAAGAGGCAACCCACGGAATGGGAGAAGATATTTGCAAATGACAGTACAGACAAAAGGTTGATATCCAGGATCTATAATGAACTCCTCAAACTCAACCCACACGAAACAGACAAACACATCAAAAAATGGGCAGAAGATATGAACAGACACTTCTCCAATCAAGAAATACAAATGGCTATCAGACACATGAAAAAATGCTCATCATCATTAGCCCTCAGGGAGATTCAAATTAAAACCACATTGAGATATCACCTTACACCAGTTAGAATGGCCAAAATTAACAAAACAGGAAACAACATGTGTTGGAGAGGATGTGGAGAAAGGGGAACCCTCTTACACTGTTGGTGGGAATGCAAGTTGGTGCAGCCTCTTTGGAGAACAGTGTGGAGATTCCTCAAGAAATTAAAAATAGAGCTTCCCTACGACCCTGCAATTGCACTCCTGGGTATTTACCCCAAAGATACAGATGTCGTGAAAAGAAGGGCCATCTGTACCCCAATGTTTATAGCAGCAATGGCCACAGTCGCCAAACTATGGAAAGAACCAAGATGCCCTTCAACGGATGAATGGATAAGGAAGATGTGGTCCATATACACTATGGAGTATTATGCCTCCATCAGAAAGGACGAATATCCAACTTTTGTAGCAACATGGACGGGACTGGAAGAGATTATGCTGAGTGAAATCAGTCAAGCAGAGAGAGTCAATTATCATATGGTTTCACTTATTTGTGGAGCATAACCAATAGCATGGAGGACAAGGGGCGTTAGAGAGTAGTAGGGAATTTGGGTAAATTGGAAGGGGAGGTGAACCATGAGAGACTATGGACTCTGAAAAACAGTCTGAGGGGTTTGAAGTGGCGGGGGGGTGGGAGGTTGGGGTACCAGGTGGTGGGTATTATAGAGGGCACAGCTTGCATGGAGCACTGGGTGTGGTGAAAAAATAATGAATACTGTTTTTCTGAAAATAAATAAATTGGGAAAAAAAAAAAAAAAAACGCTTCCAACATTGTGAGGGAAGTGTGCTTTAGGAGGGATTCGTTGCAGTGTTGCGTCTGATAAAGAAGGAAGCTCTTGGGACTGACTATGCGATAACTGCAATAGGCGCACATAGGGCTCCAGTATCAGACGTCTATCCGTTGGACTATAGCAAGTTCTGTTTAAGGGAAACTCCATCAAACGGAAACGCACTTCTCACAGTGTCTTTTCAGAGGGGGAAAGGATATAGAACAACTAAGGGGAGGGAACGTTGTGCCCTGAGAGTGAATGACAGCTTATGGCACATAGGCCTCTATGACACATACTGGAAGGTCAACACCTGTGATGTTCCACTGTGTCTAGCTCGTCTCAAACACTTCAAATGTACGAGGGAACTTTGCTACTGTACGTTCTCACGACAGGTTTAAGTCTGTGCTCTGTAGGAAACATTAGGACCTGTCTGTGTAGCAATCATAAACTATCACATACAGGACCATGACAAGTGATTCTTAGGAAGGTATCTTTTCAGGGATCCTACTTAAAGTGCGTTCTCATTCATCACAGAGTCTCCTCCTTTCAGGAATGATGATAGAACACGGACGGACTATGGGCACCTTAGGTACTGTGAGTAAAGTGCAGGCTATGGCGCTTAGGCATCCCAAACTCATATTGGATGTTCACGACCAGTGGTGATCCGCACTTTCTTTCAGTGTTAAAAACGCTTCTAACATTGTGAGGGAAGTGTGCTTTAGGAGGGATTCGTTGCAGTGTTGCGTCTGTTAAAGAAGGAAGCGCTTGGGCCTGACTCTGCCGTAACTGCAATAGGCGCACATAGGGCTCTAGTAACAGACGTCTATCCCTTGGACTATAGCAAGTTCTGTCTAAGGGAAACTCCTTCAGGCGGAATCGCACTTCTCCCAGTGTCTTTTTAATGGAGGAATGGAGAAAGAACAACTACGGAGAGAGGGAACGTTGTGCCCTTAGAGTGAAGGAAAGGGTATGGAACATAGGCCTCTAAGACACATACTGGAAAGTCAACAGCTGTGATGTTCCACTGTGTCTAACTCGTCTCAAAACACTTAAAATGCAGGAGGGAACTGTGCTACTGTACGTTCTCACTTCAGGAATGAGTCTGTGCTAAGTTGGAAACTGGAGGGCCTGTCTGAGTAGCAATCATAGAGAGATTCGTACAGGACCCTTTCAGGTTATTCTTAGGAAGATATCTTTTCAGGGATCCACTTAAAATGTGTTCTCATTGATAATAGTATCTCCTTCTTTGAGGAATGATGATAGAATGTGGACGGACCATGGGCACATTATATACTGTGAGTAAAGTGCAGGCTATGGCGCTTAGGCATCCCAGACACATATTCGATGATCAAGACCAGTGGTGATCCCCACGTTCTTTCTCTGTAAAAAACGCTTTAAACATTGTGAGGGAAGTGTGCTTTAGGAGGGATTCGTTGCAGTGTTGCGTCTGTTAAAGAAGGAAACTCTTGGGAGTGACTCTGCGGTAAGTGCAATAGGCGCACATAGGGCTCTAGTATCAGACGTCTATCCGTTGGACTATAGCAAGCTCTGTTTAAGGGAAACTCTTTCAGGCTGAATCGCACTTCTCACAGTGTCTTATCAGCGGAGGAATAGAGAAAGAACAACTATGGACAGAGGGAACGTTGTGCCCTGAGAGTGAAGGACCGGGTATGGAACATAGGCTTCTATGACACATACTGGAAGGTCAACACCTGTGATGTTCCATTGTGTCTAACTCGTGTCAAAACCCTTCAGATGTACGAGGGAACTGTGCTACAGTACTTTCCCACGACAATAATGAGTCTGTGCTAAGTTGGAAACTGTAGGACCTGTCTGTGCAGCAATCAGAGAGAGTATCGTACAGGACCCTGACGGGTTATTCTTAGGAAGGTATCTTTTCAGGGATCCTAGTTAAAGTGTGTTCTCATTCTTAACAGTGTCTCCTACTCTGAGGAATGATGATAGAATGCGGACGGACTTTGGGCACATTAGGTACTGTGAGTAAAGTGCAGGCTATGGCGCTTAGGCATCCCAAACACATATTAGATAATCAAGACCAGTGGTGATCCGCACTTTCTTTCTGAGTAAAAAACGCTTCCAGCATTGTGATGGAAGTGTGCTTTAGGAGGGATTCGTTGCTGTGTTGCGTCTGTTAGAAAAGGAAGCTCTTGGGACTGACTCTGCGGTAACTGCAATAGGCGTACATAGGGCTCTAGTATCATACGTCTATCTGTTGGACTATAGCAAGTTCTGTTTAAGGGAAACTCTTTCAGGCTGAATCGCACTTCTCACAGTGTCTTATCAGCGGAGGAATAGAGAAAGAACAACTATGGACAGAGGGAACGTTTTGCCCTGAGAGTGAAGGACCGGGTATGGAACATAGGCCTCTATGACACATACTGGAAGGTCAACACCTGTGATGTTCCATTGTGTATAACTCGTCTCAAAACACTTCAGATGTACGAGGGAACTGTGCTACAGTATTTTCCCAGGACAGGATTGAGTCTGTGCTAAGTTGGAAACTGTAAGACCTGTCTGTGGAGCAATCATAGAGAGTATTGTACAGGACCCTGACGGATTATTCTTAGGAAGGTATCTTTTCAGGGATCCTAGTTAAAGTGTGTTCTCATTCATAACAGTGTCTCCTCCTTTGAGGAATGATGATAGAACACGGATGGACTATGGGCAACTTAGGTACTCTGAGTAAAGTGCAGGCTATGGCGCTTAGGCATCCCAAACTCATATTGCATGCTAACGACCAGTGGTGATCCGCACTTTCTTTCAGTGTTAAAAATGCTTCCAACATTGTGAGGGAAGTGTGCTTTAGGAGGGATTCGTTGCAGTGTTGCGTCTGATAAAGAAGGAAGCTCTTGGGACTGACTATGCGATAACTGCAATAGGCGCACATAGGGCTCTAGTATCAGACGTCTATCCGTTGGACTATAGCAAGTTCTGTTTAAGGTAAACTCCATCAAACGGAAACGCACTTCTCACAGTGTCTTTTCAGAGGGGGAAAGGATATAGAACAACTAAGGGGAGGGAACGTTGTGCCCTGAGAGTGAATGACAGCTTACGGCACATAGGCCTCTACGACACATACTGGAAGGTCAACACCTGTGATGTTCCACTGTGTCTCAAACACTTCAAATGTACGAGGGAACTTTGCTACTGTACGTTCTCACGACAGGTTTGAGTCTGTGCTCTATAGGAAACATTAGGACCTGTCTGTGTAGCAATCATAAACTATCACATACAGGACCATGACAAATGATTCTTAGGAAGGTATCTTTTCAGGGATCCTACTTAAAGTGCGTTCTCATTCATCACAGAGTCTCCTCCTTTCAGGAATGATGATAGAACACGGACGGACTATGGGCACCTTAGGTACTGTGAGTAAAGTGCAGGCTATGGCGCTTAGGCATCCCAAACTCATATTGGAAGCTCACGACCAGTGGTGATCCGCACTTTCTTTCAGTGTTAAAAACGCTTCCAACATTGTGAGGGAAGTGTGCTTTAGGAGGGATTCGTTGCAGTGTTGCGTCTGTTAAAGAAGGAAGCGCTTGGGCCTGACTCTGACGTAAATGCAATAGGCGCACATAGGGCTCTAGTAACAGACGTCTATCCCTTGGACTTTAGCAAGTTCTGTTTAAGGGAAACTCCTTCAGGCGGAATCGCACTTCTCCCAGTGTCTTTTTAATGGAGGAATGGAGAAAGAACAACTACGGAGAGAGGGAACGTTGTGCCCTTAGAGTGAAGGAAAGGGTATGGAACATAGGCCTCTAAGACACATACTGGAAAGTCAACAGCTGTGATGTTCCACTGTGTCTAACTCGTCTCAAAACACTTAAAATGCAGGAGGGAACTGTGCTACTGTACGTTCTCACTTCAGGAATGAGTCTGTGCTAAGTTGGAAACTGGAGGGCCTGTCTGAGTAGCAATCATAGAGAGATTCGTACAGGACCCTTTCAGGTTATTCTTAGGAAGGTATCTTTTCAGGGATCCACTTAAAATGTGTTCTCATTGATAATAGTATCTCCTTCTTTGAGGAATGATGATAGAATGTGGACGGACCATGGCCACATTATATACTGTGAGTAAAGTGCAGGCTATGGCGCTTAGGCATCCCAGACACATATTCGATGATCAAGACCAGTGGTGATCCCCACGTTCTTTCTCTGTAAAAAACGCTTTCAACATTGTGAGGGAAGTGTGCTTTAGGAGGGATTCGTTGCAGTGTTGCGTCTGTTAAAGAAAGAAGCTCTTGGGACTGACTCTGCGGTAACTGCAATAGGCGCACATAGGGCTCTAGTATCAGACGTCTATCCGTTGGACTATAGCAAGCTCTGTTTAAGGGAAACTCTTTCAGGCTGAATCGCACTTCTCACAGTGTCTTATCAGCGGAGGAATAGAGAAAGAACAACTATGGACAGAGGGAACGTTGTGCCCTGAGAGTGAAGGACCGGGTATGGAACATAGGCTTCTATGACACATACTGGAAGGTCAACACCTGTGATGTTCCATTGTGTCTAACTCGTGTCAAAACCCTTCAAATGTACGAGGGAACTGTGCTACAGTACTTTCCCACGACAATAATGAGTCTGTGCTAAGTTGGAAACTGTAGGACCTGTCTGTGCAGCAATCAGAGAGAGTATCGTACAGGACCCTGACGGGTTATTCTTAGGAAGGTATCTTTTCAGGGATCCTAGTTAAAGTGTGTTCTCATTCTTAACAGTGTCTCCTACTCTGAGGAATGATGATAGAATGCGGACGGACTTTGGGCACATTAGGTACTGTGAGTAAAGTGCAGGCTATGGCGCTTAGGCATCCCAAACACATATTAGATAATCAAGACCAGTGGTGATCCGCACTTTCTTTCTGAGTAAAAAACGCTTCCAGCATTGTGATGGAAGTGTGCTTTAGGAGGGATTCGTTGCTGTGTTGCGTCTGTTAGAAAAGGAAGCTCTTGGGACTGACTCTGCGGTAACTGCAATAGGCGTACATAGGGTTCTAGTATCATACGTCTATCCGTTGGACTATAGCAAGTTCTGTTTACGGGAAACTCTTTCAGGCTGAATCGCACTTCTCACAGTGTCTTATCAGCGGAGGAATAGAGAAAGAACAAGTATGGACAGAGGGAACGTTTTGCCCTGAGAGTGAAGGACCGGGTATGGAACATAGGCCTCTTTGACACATACTGGAAGGTCAACACCTGTGATGTTCCATTGTGTATAACTCGTCTCAAAACCCTTCAGATGTACGAGGGAACTGTGCTACAGTATTTTCCCAGGACAGGAATGAGTCTGTGCTAAGTTGGAAACTGTAAGACCTGTCCGTGGAGCAATCATAGAGAGTATTGTACAGGACCCTGACGGTTTATTCTTAGGAAGGTATCTTTTCAGGGATCCTAGTAAAAGTGTGTTCTCTTTCATAACAGTGTCTCCTCCTTTGAGGAATGATGATAGAACACGGACGGACTATGGGCATCTTAGGTACTCTGAGTAAAGTGCAGGCTATGGCGCTTAGGCATCCCAAACTCATATTGGATGCTCACGACCAGTGGTGATCCGCACTTTCTTTCAGTGTTAAAAACGCTTCCAACATTGTGAGGGAAGTGTGCTTTAGGAGGGATTCGTTGCAGTGTTGCGTCTGATAAAGAAGGAAGCTCTTGGGACTGACTATGCGATAACTGCAATAGGCGTTACATAGGGCTCTAGTATCAGACGTCTATCCGTTGGACTATAGCAAGTTCTGTTTAAGGGAAACTCCATCAAACGGAATCGCACTTCTCACAGTGTCTTTTCAGAGGGGGAAAGGATATAGAACAACTAAGGGGAGGGAACGTTGTGCCCTGAGAGTGAATTACAGCTTATGGCACATAGGCCTCTATGACACATACTGGAAGGTCAACACCTGTGATGTTCCACTGTGTCTAGCTCGTCTCAAACACTTCAAATGTACGAGGGAACTTTGCTACTGTACGTTCTCACGACAGGTTTGAGTCTGTGCTCTGTAGGAAACATTAGGACCTGTCTGTGTAGCAATCATAAACTATCACATACAGGAAAATGACAAGTGATTCTTAGGAAGGTATCTTTTCAGGGATCCTACTTAAAGTACGTTCTCATTCATCACAGAGTCTCCTCCTTTCAGGAATGATGACAGAACACGGACGGACTATGGGCACCTTAGGTACTGTGAGTAAAGTGCAGGCTATGGCGCTTAGGCATCCCAAAATCATATTGGATGCTCACGACCAGTGGTGATCCGCACTTTCTTTCAGTGTTAAAAACGCTTCCAACATTGTGAGGGAAGTGTGCTTTAGGAGGGATTCGTTGCACTGTTGCGTCTGTTAAAGAAGGAAGCGCTTGGGACTGACTCTGCGGTAACTGCAATAGGCGCACATAGGGCTCTAGTATCAGACGTCTATCCGTTGGACTATAGCAAGCTCTGTTTAAGGGAAACTCTTTCAGGCTGAATCGCACTTCTCACAGTGTCTTATCAGCGGAGGAATAGAGAAAGAACAACTATGGACAGAGGGAACGTTGTGCCCTGAGAGTGAAGGACCGGGTATGGAACATAGGCTTCTATGACACATACTGGAAGGTCAACACCTGTGATGTTCCATTGTGTCTAACTCGTGTCAAAACCCTTCAAATGTACGAGGGAACTGTGCTACAGTACTTTCCCACGACAATAATGAGTCTGTGCTAAGTTGGAAACTGTAGGACCTGTCTGTGCAGCAATCAGAGAGAGTATCGTACAGGACCCTGACGGGTTATTCTTAGGAAGGTATCTTTTCAGGGATCCTAGTTAAAGTGTGTTCTCATTCTTAACAGTGTCTCCTACTCTGAGGAATGATGATAGAATGCGGACGGACTTTGGGCACATTAGGTACTGTGAGTAAAGTGCAGGCTATGGCGCTTAGGCATCCCAAACACATATTAGATAATCAAGACCAGTGGTGATCCGCACTTTCTTTCTGAGTAAAAAACGCTTCCAGCATTGTGATGGAAGTGTGCTTTAGGAGGGATTCGTTGCTGTGTTGCGTCTGTTAGAAAAGGAAGCTCTTGGGACTGACTCTGCGGTAACTGCAATAGGCGTACATAGGGCTCTAGTATCATACGTCTATCCGTTGGACTATAGCAAGTTCTGTTTACGGGAAACTCTTTCAGGCTGAATCGCACTTCTCACAGTGTCTTATCAGCGGAGGAATAGAGAAAGAACAAGTATGGACAGAGGGAACGTTTTGCCCTGAGAGTGAAGGACCGGGTATGGAACATAGGCCTCTATGACACATACTGGAAGGTCAACACCTGTGATGTTCCATTGTGTATAACTCGTCTCAAAACCCTTCAGATGTACGAGGGAACTGTGCTACAGTATTTTCCCAGGACAGGAATGAGTCTGTGCTAAGTTGGAAACTGTAAGACCTGTCCGTGGAGCAATCATAGAGAGTATTGTACAGGACCCTGACGGGTTATTCTTAGGAAGGTATCTTTTCAGGGATCCTAGTTAAAGTGTGTTCTCATTCATAACAGTGTCTCCTCCTTTGAGGAATGATGATAGAACACGGACGGACTATGGGCATCTTAGGTACTCTGAGTAAAGTGCAGGCTATGGCGCTTAGGCATCCCAAACTCATATTGCATGCTCACGACCAGTGGTGATCCGCACTTTCTTGCAGTGTTAAAAACGCTTCCAACATTGTGAGGGAAGTGTGCTTTAGGAGGGATTCGTTGCAGTGTTGCGTCTGATAAAGAAGGAAGCTCTTGGGACTGACTCTGCGATAACTGCAATAGGCGCACATAGGGCTCTTGTATCAGACGTCTATCCGTTGGACTATAGCAAGTTCTGTTTAAGGGAAACTCCATCAAACGGAATCGCACTTCTCACAGTGTCTTTTCAGAGGGGGAAAGGATATAGAACAACTAAGGGGAGGGAACGTTGTGCCCTGAGAGTGAATGACAGCTTATGGCACATAGGCCTCTATGACACATACTGGAAGGTCAACACCTGTGATGTTCCACTGTGTCTAGCTCGTCTCAAACAATTCAAATGTACGAGGGAACTTTGCTGCTGTACGTTCTCACGACAGTTTTGAGTCTGTGCTCTGTAGGAAACATTAGGACCTGTCTGTGTAGCAATCATAAACTATCACATACAGGACCATGACAAGTGATTCTTAGGAAGGTATCTTTTCAGGGATCCTACTTAAAGTGCGTTCTCATTCATCACAGAGTCTCCTCCTTTCAGGAATGATGACAAAACACGGACGGACTATGGGCACTTTAGGTACTGTGAGTAAAGTGCAGGCTATGGCGCTTAGGCATCCCAAACTCATATTGGATGCTCACGACCAGTGGTGATCCGCACTTTCTTTCAGTGTTAAAAACGCTTCCAACATTGTGAGGGAAGTGTGCTTTAGGAGGGATTCGTTGCACTGTTGCGTCTGTTAAAGAAGGAAGCGCTTGGGACTTACTCTGCGATAACTGCAATAGGCGCACATAGGGCTCTAGTAACAGACGTCTATCCCTTGGACTATAGCAAGTTCTGTTTAAGGGAAACTCCTTCAGGCGGAATCGCACTTCTCCCAGTGTCTTTTTAATGGAGGAATGGAGAAAGAACAACTACGGAGAGAGGGAACGTTGTACCCTTAGAGTGAAGGAAAGGGTATGGAACATAGGCCTCTAAGACACATACTGGAAAGTCAACAGCTGTGATGTTCCACTGTGTCTAACTCGTCTCAAAACACTTAAAATGCAGGAGGGAACTGTGCTACTGTACGTTCTCACTTCAGGAATGAGTCTGTGCTAAGTTGGAAACTGGAGGGCCTGTCTGAGTAGCAATCATAGAGAGATTCGTACAGGACCCTTTCAGGTTATTCTTAGGAAGGTATCTTTTCAGGGATCCTACTTAAAATGTGTTCTCATCGATAATAGTATCTCCTTCTTTGAGGAATGATGATAGAATGTGGACGGACCATGGGCACATTATATACTGTGAGTAAAGTGCAGGCTATGGCGCTTAGGCATCCCCAACACATATTCGATGACCAAGACCAGTGGTGATCCCCACGTTCTTTCTCTGTAAAAAACGCTTTCAACATTGTGAGGGAAGTGTGCTTTAGGAGGGATTCGTTGCAGTGTTGCGTCTGTTAAAGAAGGAAGCTCTTGGGACTGACCCTGCGGTAACTGCAATAGGCGCACATAGGGCTCTAGTATCAGACGTCTATCCGTTGGACTATAGCAAGCTCTGTTTAAGGGAAACTCTTTCAGGCTGAATCGCACTTCTCACAGTGTCTTATCAGCGGAGGAATAGAGAAAGAACAACTATGGACAGAGGGAACGTTATGCCCTGAGAGTGAAGACCGGGTATGGAACATAGGCTTCTATGACACATACTGGAAGGTCAACACCTGTGATGTTCCATTGTGTCTAACTCGTGTCAAAACCCTTCAAATGTACGAGGGAACTGTGCTACAGTACTTTCCCACGACAATAATGAGTCTGTGCTAAGTTGGAAACTGTCGGACCTGTCTGTGCAGCAATCAGAGAGAGTATCGTACAGGACCCTGACGGGATATTCTTAGGAAGGTATCTTTTCAGGGATCCTAGTTAAAGTGTGTTCTCATTCTTAACAGTGTCTCCTACTCTGAGGAATGATGATAGAATGCGGACGGACTTTGGGCACATTAGGTACTGTGAGTAAAGTGCAGGCTATGGCGCTTAGGCATCCCAAACACATATTAGATAATCAAGACCAGTGGTGATCCGCACTTTCTTTCTGAGTAAAAAACGCTTCCAGCATTGTGAGCGAAGTGTGCTTTAGGAGGGATTCGTTGCTGTGTTGCGTCTGTTAGAAAAGGAAGCTCTTGGGACTGACTCTGCGGTAACTGTAATAGGCATACATAGGGCTCTAGTATCATACGTCTATCCGTTGGACTATAGCAAGTTCTGTTTAAGGGAAACTCTTTCAGGCTGAATCGCACTTCTCACAGTGTCTTATCAGCGGAGGAATAGAGAAAGAACAACTATGGACAGAGGGAACGTTGTGCCCTGAGAGTGAAGGACCGGGTATGGAACATAGGCCTCTATGACACATACTGGAAGGTCAACACCTGTGATGTTCCATTGTGTATAACTCGTCTCAAAACCCTTCAGATGTATGAGGGAACTGTGCTACAGTATTTTCCCAGGACAGGAATGAGTCTGTGCTAAGTTGGAAACTGTAAGACCTGTCCGTGGAGCAATCATAGAGAGTATTGTACAGGACCCTGACGGGTTATTCTTAGGAAGGTATCTTTTCAGGGATCCTAGTTAAAGTGTGTTCTCATTCATAACAGTGTCTCCTCCTTTGAGGAATGATGATAGAACACGGACGGACTATGGGCATCTTAGGTACTCTGAGTAAAGTGCAGGCTATGGCGCTTAGGCATCCCAAACTCATATTGGATGCTCACGACCAGTGGTGATCCGCACTTTCTTTCAGTGTTAAAAACGCTTCCAACATTGTGAGGGAAGTGTGCTTTAGGAGGGATTCGTTGCAGTGTTGCGTCTGTTAAAGAAGGAAGCTCTTGGGACTGACCCTGCGGTAACTGCAATAGGCGCACATAGGGCTCTAGTATCAGACGTCTATCCGTTGGACTATAGCAAGCTCTGTTTAAGGGAAACTCTTTCAGGCTGAATCGCACTTCTCACAGTGTCTTATCAGCGGAGGAATAGAGAAAGAACAACTATGGACAGAGGGAACGTTGTGCCCTGAGAGTGAAGACCGGGTATGGAACATAGGCTTCTATGACACATACTGGAAGGTCAACACCTGTGATGTTCCATTGTGTCTAACTCGTGTCAAAACCCTTCAAATGTACGAGGGAACTGTGCTACAGTACTTTCCCACGACAATAATGAGTCTGTGCTAAGTTGGAAACTGTCGGACCTGTCTGTGCAGCAATCAGAGAGAGTATCGTACAGGACCCTGACGGGATATTCTTAGGAAGGTATCTTTTCAGGGATCCTAGTTAAAGTGTGTTCTCATTCTTAACAGTGTCTCCTACTCTGAGGAATGATGATAGAATGCGGACGGACTTTGGGCACATTAGGTACTGTGAGTAAAGTGCAGGCTATGGCGCTTAGGCATCCCAAACACATATTAGATAATCAAGACCAGTGGTGATCCGCACTTTCTTTCTGAGTAAAAAACGCTTCCAGCATTGTGAGCGAAGTGTGCTTTAGGAGGGATTCGTTGCTGTGTTGCGTCTGTTAGAAAAGGAAGCTCTTGGGACTGACTCTGCGGTAACTGTAATAGGCATACATAGGGCTCTAGTATCATACGTCTATCCGTTGGACTATAGGAAGTTCTGTTTAAGGGAAACTCTTTCAGGCTGAATCGCACTTCTCACAGTGTCTTATCAGCGGAGGAATAGAGAAAGAACAACTATGGACAGAGGGAACGTTGTGCCCTGAGAGTGAAGGACCGGGTATGGAACATAGGCCTCTATGACACATACTGGAAGGTCAACACCTGTGATGTTCCATTGTGTATAACTCGTCTCAAAACCCTTCAGATGTATGAGGGAACTGTGCTACAGTATTTTCCCAGGACAGGAATGAGTCTGTGCTAAGTTGGAAACTGTAAGACCTGTCCGTGGAGCAATCATAGAGAGTATTGTACAGGACCCTGACGGGTTATTCTTAGGAAGGTATCTTTTCAGGGATCCTAGTTAAAGTGTGTTCTCATTCATAACAGTGTCTCCTCCTTTGAGGAATGATGATAGAACACGGACGGACTATGGGCATCTTAGGTACTCTGAGTAAAGTGCAGGCTATGGCGCTTAGGCATCCCAAACTCATATTGGATGCTCACGACCAGTGGTGATCCGCACTTTCTTTCAGTGTTAAAAACGCTTACAACATTGTGAGGGAAGTATGCTTTAGGAGGGATTCGTTGCAGTGTTGCGTCTGATAAAGAAGGAAGCTCTTGGGACTGACTCTGCGATAACTGCAATAGGCGCACATAGGGCTCTAGTATCAGACGTCTATCCGTTGGACTATAGCAAGTTCTGTTTAAGGGAAACTCCATAAAACAGAATCGCACTTCTCACAGTGTCTTTTCAGAGGGGGAAAGGATATAGAACAACTAAGGGGAGGGAACGTTGTGCCCTGAGAGTGAATGACAGCTTATGGCACATAGGCCTCTATGACACATACTGGAAGGTCAACACCTGTGATGTTCCACCCTGTCTAGCTCGTCTCAAACACTTCAAATGTATGAGGGAACTTTGCTACTGTACGTTCTCACGACAGGTTTGAGTCTGTGCTCTGTAGGAAACATTAGGACCTGTCTGTGTAGCAATCATAAACTATCACATACAGGACCATGACAAGTGATTCTTAGGAAGGTATCTTTTCAGGGATCCTACTTAAAGTGCGTTCTCATTCATCACAGAGTCTCCTCCTTTCAGGAATGATGACAGAACACGGACGGACTATGGGCACCTTAGGTACTGTGAGTAAAGTGCAGGCTATGGCGCTTAGGCATCCCAAACTCATATTGGATGCTCACGACCAGTGGTGATCCGCATTTTCTTTCAGTGTTAAAAACGCTTCCAACATTGTGAGGGAAGTGTGCTTTAGGAGGGATTCGTTGCAGTGTTGCGTCTGTTAAAGAAGGAAGCTCTTGGGACTTACTCTGTGGTAACTGCAATAGGCGCACATAGGGCTCTAGTATCATACGTCTATCCGTTGGACTATAGCAAGTTCTTTTTTTTTTTTTTTTTTTTTTCCAATTTATTTATTTTCAGAAAAACAGTATTCATTATTTTTTCACCACACCCAGTGCTCCATGCAAGCTGTTCCCTCTATAATACCCACCACCTGGTACCCCAACCTCCCACCCCCCCGCCGCTTCAAACCCCTCAGACTGTTTTTCAGAGTCCATAGTCTCTCATGGTTCACCTCCCCTTCCAATTTACCCAAATTCCCTACTACTCTCTAACGCCCCTTGTCCTCCATGCTATTGGTTATGCTCCACAAATGAGTGAAACCATATGATAATTGACTCTCTCTGCTTGACTGATTTCACTCAGCATAATCTCTTCCAGTCCCGTCCATGTTGCTACAAAAGTTGGATATTCGTCCTTTCTGATGGAGGCATAATACTCCATAGTGTATATGGACCACATCTTCCTTATCCATTCATCCGTTGAAGGGCATCTTGGTTCTTTCCATAGTTTGGCGACTGTGGCCATTGCTGCTATAAACATTGGGGTACAGATGGCCCTTCTTTTCACGACATCTGTATCTTTGGGGTAAATACCCAGGAGTGCAATTGCAGGGTCGTAGGGAAGCTCTATTTTTAATTTCTTGAGGAATCTCCACACTGTTCTCCAAAGAGGCTGCACCAACTTGCATTCCCACCAACAGTGTAAGAGGGTTCCCCTTTCTCCACATCCTCTCCAACACATGTTGTTTCCTGTTTTGTTAATTTTGGCCATTCTAACTGGTGTAAGGTGATATCTCAATGTGGTTTTAATTTGAATCTCCCTGAGGGCTAATGATGATGAGCATTTTTTCATGTGTCTGATAGCCATTTGTATTTCTTGATTGGAGAATTGTCTGTTCATATCTTCTGCCCATTTTTTGATGTGTTTGTCTGTTTCGTGTGGGTTGAGTTTGAGGAGTTCATTATAGATCCTGGATATCAACCTTTTGTCTGTACTGTCATTTGCAAATATCTTCTCCCATTCCGTGGGTTGCCTCTTTGTTTTTTTGACTGTTTCCTTTGCTGGGCAGAAGCTTTTGATTTTGATGAAGTCCCAGAAGTCTATTTTCGCTTTTGTTTCCTTTGCCTTTGGAGACGTATCTTGAAAGAAGTTGCTGTGGCTGATATCGAAGAGATTACTGCCTATGTTCTCCTCTAAGATTCTGATAGATTCCTGTCTCACGTTGAGGTCTTTTATCCATTTTGAGTTGATCTTTGTGTACGGTGTAAGAGAATGGTCGAGTTTCATTCTTCTACATATAGCTGTCCAGTTTTCCCAGCACCATTTATTGAAGAGACTGTCTTTTTTCCACTGTATATTTTTTCCTGTTTTGTCGAAGATTAATTGACCATAGAGTTGAGGGTCCATATCAGGGCTCTCTACTCTGTTCCACTGGTCTATGTGTCTGTTTTTATGCCAGTACCATGCTGTCTTGGTGATCACAGCTTTGTAATAAAGCTTGAAATCAGGTAAGGTGATGCCGCCAGCTTTATTTTTGTTTTTCAACGTTTCCTTAGCGATTCGGGGTCTCTTCTGATTCCATACAAATTTTTGGATTATTTGCTCCAGCTCTTTGAAGAATGCCGGTGGAATTTTGATCGGAATGGCATTAAAAGTATAGATTGCTCTAGGCAGTATAGACATTTTAACGATGTTTATTCTTCCGATCCAAGAGCATGGAATGGTCTTCCATCTTTTTGTGTCTTCTTCAATTTCTTTCATGAGTGTTCTATAGTTCCTCAAGTATAGATCCTTTACCTCTTTAGTTAGGTTTATTCCCAGGTATCTTATGGTTCTTGGTGCTATAGTAAATGGAATCGATTCTCTAATTTCCCTTTCTGTATTTTCCTTGTTAGTGTATAAGAAAGCCACTGATTTCTGCACATTGACTTTGTATCCTGCCACGCTGCTGAATTGCTGTATGAGTTCTAGTAGTTTGGGGGTGGAGTCTTTTGGGTTTTCCATATAAAGAATCATGTCATCTGCGAAGAGAGAGAGTTTGACTTCTTCATTACCAATTTGGATACCTTTTATTTCTCTCTGTTGTCTGATTGCTGTTGCTAGGACTTCTAATACTATGTTGAACAAGAGTGGTGAAAGTGGGCATCCTTGTCTTGTTCCTGATCTCAACGGGAAGGCTGCAAGCTTTTTCCCATTGAGGATGATATTTGCTGTGGGTCTTTCATAGATAGATTTGATGAGGTTCAGGAATGTTCCCTCTATCCCTATACTTTGAAGCGTTTTAATCAGGAACGGATGTTGGATTTTGTCAAATGCTTTTTCTGCATCAATTGAGAGGACCATGTGGTTCTTCTCTCTTCTCCTATTAATTTGTTGTATCACATTGATTGATTTACGAATGTTGAACCATCCTTGTAGCCCAGGGATGAATCCCACCTGATCATGGTGGATAATCTTTTTAATGTGTTGTTGGATCCTGTTGGCTAGGATCTTGTTGAGAATCTTAGCATCCATATTCATCAGTGATATTGGTCTGAAATTCTCCTTTTTGGTATGGTCCTTGCCTGGTTTGGGGATCAGGGTAATGCTGGCTTCATAGAAAGAGTCTGGAAGTTTTCCTTCTGCTTCAATTTTTTGAAACAGCTTCAGGAGAATAGGTGTTATTTCTTCTTGGAAGGTTTGGCAGAATTCCCCAGGGAATCCGTCAGGTCCTGGGCTCTTGTTTTTTGGGAGATTTTTGATCACTGCTTCAATCTCGTTATTAGATATCGGTCTATTCAGGTTGTCGATTTCTTCCTGGTTCAATTTTGGTAGTTTATATTTTTCCAGGAATGCATCCATTTCATCAAGGTTGCTAAGCTTATTGGCATATAACTGTTCGTAGTAACTTCTGATGAT
The DNA here is from genome assembly GCF_020171115.1 of Neogale vison. NCBI lineage: Eukaryota > Metazoa > Chordata > Mammalia > Carnivora > Mustelidae > Neogale > Neogale vison. The sequence goes on along the minus strand of NC_058100.1, from coordinate 26,627,362 downwards.
TGTTTCTACTTCCTTGGTGTTAGTTGTGATCTCTCCCCTTTCATTCATAATTTTATGAATTTGGGATTTCTCTCTTTTCTTTTGGATTAGTGTAGCCAGTGGCTTATCGATCTTATTGATTCTTTCAAAAAACCAGCTTCTAGTTTCATTGATACGTTCTACTGTATCTCTGGTTTCTCCCTCATTGATCTCAGCTCTAATCTTGATGATTTCCCTTCTTATGTGTGGAGTTGGTTTGATTTGTTGTTGATCCTCCAGTTCTTTAAGGTGTAGAGACAGCTGGTGTGTTCTGGATTTTTCAATTTTTTTGAGCAAGGCTTGGATGGCTATATATTTTCCCCTTAGGACCGCCTTTGCTGTATCCCATAGGTTTTGGACCGAAGTGTCTTCATTCTCATTGGTTTCCATGAATTGTTTCAGTTCTTCTTTGATCTCCTGGTTGATCCAAGCATTCTTAAGCAAGGTGGTCTTTAGCTTCCAGGTGTTTGAGTTCCTTCGGAACTTTTCCTTGTGATTGAGCTCCAGTTTCAAAGCATTGTGATCTGAGAATATGCAGGGAATAATCTCAGTCTTTTGGTATCGGCTGAGTCCTGATTTGTGACCCAGTATGTGGTCTATTCTAAAGAAGGTTCCGTGTGCACTTGAGAAGAATGAGTATTCTGCTGTTTTAGGGTGGAATGTTCTGTATATATCTATGAGGTCCATCTGGTCCAATGTGTCGTTCAATGCTCTTGTTTCTTTATTGATTTTCTGCTTCGATGATCTGTCTAATTCTGAAAGAGGCGTGTTAAGATCACCTACGATTAGTGTATTCATATCAATATGACTCTTTATCTTGATTAACAGTTTTCTTAAGTAATTGGCTGCTCCCATATTGGGAGCATAGATATTTACAATTGTTAGATCATCTTGGTGGATAGTCCCTTTAAGGATTATGTAGTGTCCTTCTGTATCTCTGACTACAGTCTTTAGTTTGAAGTCTAATTTATCTGATATGAGAATCGCTACCCCAGCCTTCTTTTGAGTCCCATTGGCATGAAAGATGCTTCTCCACCCCTTCACTTTCAGTCTGCGTGTATCTTTAGGTTCAAAATGGGTCTCTTGTAGACAGCATATGGATGGGTCCTGTCGTTTTATCCAATCTGCAACCCTGTGCCGTTTTATGGGTGCATTGAGGCCATTCACATTGAGAGTGATTATTGATAGATACGTTTTTATTGACATCGAGTTACCTTTGAAGTCTTTCTTTCTGTAGACTGTCTCTATATTTCTGTTCAATGCTATTCTTGGGATTTTTCCTCTTTTATAGAACCCCCCTTAATATTTCCTGCAGTATCGGCTTGGTGGTTGCATAGTCTTTTAAGTCTTGCCGGTCTTGGAAACTCTTTATCTCTCCATCCATTTTGAATGTCAGTCTTGCTGGATAAAGTATTCTTGGCTGCATGTTCTTCTCATTTAGTGCCCTGAATATATCTTGCCAGCCTCTTCTGGCTTTCCAGGTCTCTGTGGACAGGTCTGACGTTATTCTGATGGGCTTCCCTCTGTAAGTAAGGAGCCTCTTTGCCCTGGCAGCTTTCAAGAGATTATACCTACAATTATAATTTCTCAATTTGACTATCAGGTGTCGTGATGTTTTTTTGGAGTGTATAATCTTGGGTGGAGACCGTTCAGCCTCTAGTACATGAACGCTGGTTTCATTCGCGAGATTCGGAAAGTTTTCATGAAGGACTTGTTCCACGACATCTTCTAGACTTCTTTCTTTCTCCTCCCCTTCAGGAATTCCAATAATTCTGACGTTGGAACACTTCATGGCATCACTTATTTCCCTAATTCTGCTTTCGTGGGATCTAAGCTGTTTGTTCCAGGCTTCCTCCTGATCCTTTCTCTCTATCTGTTTGTCTTCCAGATCACTAATTCTATCTTCTGTCTCAGTTACCCTAGCTTTGAGAGAGTTTAGATTGGATTGGAACTCATTGAGAGCATTGTGGACCTCCTCCCTGGTAGCTTTAAGCTCCGCCCTAACATTGTGAACATCCTGTCTGGTCGCTTTCAGTTCGGCTCTGATCAATTCTGTTTGGTCATCCATGGCTTTCTCCAACCTAGCTATTGCCTGGATAATTGTTAGCCTGAATTCTCTTTCCAACATATTGTCTATGTTGATAGCCGTTAGCTCTGTTGCGGAAGGTCCATCCTCTGTATTTTTCTTCTGTTGGGCATTCCTCCTCCTAGTCATTTTGGTGGGAGAAGACTGAACAGATGTAGCTGGATGTATCAACTCTGGTGCAGTCAAGGTGCACCCTGGAACACTTCCTGATCTCCGTCTCAGAAGCCTCAGTCTGGGTGCAGAAGCTGAATAAATTCCCCCTCGGATGCTGGCAGTGCAGGTTCCAAGTTGCAGACCCTGGGGCGCAGGATCTTTTGCTCGTCCCCAAAGCCAAGGCAGTGGCGGCTGTCTGGGAGCTCCTGACCGCCAGAGAGGTTCCAAGCAGTGATCGCACACTGAGATTTTGCCGCTGGCCGGGGCTGGGAGTGCCCTGCTTGCGCGCACCTCTTTTCAGAGGCGGCTGTGGGTCGGGCGCGCGTCTGGGGCGCTGGTCCGTAAGCCGCAGGCTGGGCTTTTGCGCGCCTCTGTCCGGGGAAGAGTTTCGCGGGCGCGAGGCTTAGACTTTGAAACAATGGCCCGGGTCAAGAAGCGCCCCAGGGCCTTAGAAACCCAGGAGAGCTGGAGCGACGTGCACGCGCATCTCAAGCTTTGTGGTAGGGCTAGCGCGCGTTCTGCAGACCGGCTCCCATCCCCTCACAGGAGCCGGAACCCCGCGCTCTGGGGCACGCTGGCGGCTTAGGGACCAGGAGCCGGTTTCTCCGCCGCACTCTCTCTGCCTCCGCGCCGGGGAGGCCGTCTGGGACCGGGGACTCAAGCCCCTGTCCCTAGCCGCCCCGATTCCCACAGTTTGCCCCCGCGATCCTTTGCTCTTTTGGAGTGCTTTCAACCAGTCTCGAGTTAATGCTGGTCCCCAGACGCAGGGCACTCTCGCTCGTATCGGGGTATTACTTTTGCACCGGTCGCCTCTGGTGGCTCCCTCCCCCTTTTGTTTATCTTCCGATATCAGTCCGCTGTTCCCATTCCGCTTTACCTGCTCACTGGCGTCTTCTGCCCCTGTAGAGATCCAGACGTGTATAATTCTGATCTCAGGCTGATTTCATGGGTGATCAGAGTTCTTTGGTAGGTAATCAGCTCACTTTGGGGTACCAGCTGAAAAGACGCCTCTTCCTAGTACCCCGCCATCTTGTCCCCCCCGGACTATAGCAAGTTCTGCTTAAGGGAAACTCTTTCAGGCTGAATCGCACTTCTCACAGTGTCTTATCAGCGGAGGAATAGAGAAAGAACAACTATGGACAGAGGGAACGTTTTGCCCTGAGAGTGAAGGACCGGGTATGGAACATAGGCCTCTATGACACATACTGGAAGGTCAACACCTGTGATGTTCCATTGTGTATAACTCGTCTCAAAACCCTTCAGATGTACGAGGGAACTGTGCTACAGTATTTTCCCAGGACAGGAATGAGTCTGTGCTAAGTTGGAAACTGTAAGACCTGGCCGTGGAGCAATCATAGAGAGTATTGTACAGGACCCTGACGGGTTCTTCTTAGGAAGGTATCTTTTCAGGGATCCTAGTTAAAGTGTGTTCTCATTCATAACAGTTTCTTCTCCTTTGAGGAATGATGATAGAACACGGACGGACTATGGGCATCTTAGGTACTCTGAGTAAAGTGCAGGCTATGGCGCTTAGGCATCCCAAACTCATATTAGATGCTCACGACCAGTGGTGATCCGCACTTTCATTCAGTGTTAAAAACGCTTCCAATATTGTGAGGGAAGTGTGCTTTAGGAGGGATTCGTTGCAGTGTTGCGTCTGATAAAGAAGGAAGCTCTTGGGACTGACTATGCGATAACTGCAATAGGCGCACATAGGGCTCTAGTATCAGACGTCTATCCGTTGGACTATAGCAAGTTCTGTTTAAGGGAAACTCCATCAAACGCAATCGCACTTCTCACAGTGTCTTTTCAGAGGGGGAAAGGATATAGAACAACTAAGGGGAGGGAACGTTGTGCCCTGAGAGTGAATGACAGCTTATGGCACATAGGCCTCTATGACACATACTGGAAGGTCAACACCTGTGATGTTCCACTGTGTCTAGCTCGTCTCAAACACTTCAATAGTACGAGGGAACTTTGCTACTGTACGTTCTCACGACAGGTTTGAGTCTGTGCTCTGTAGGAAACATTAGGACCTGTCTGTGTAGCAATCATAAACTATCACATACAGGACCATGACAAGTGATTCTTAGGAAGGTATCTTTTCAGGGATCCTACTTAAAGTGCGTTCTCATTCATCACAGAGTCTCCTCCTTTCAGGAATGATGACAGAACACGGACGGACTATGGGCACCTTAGGTACTGTGAGTAAAGTGCAGGCTATGGCGCTTAGGCATCCCAAACTCATATTGGATGCTCACGACCAGTGGTGATCCGCACTTTCTTTCAGTGTTAAAAACGCTTCCAACATTGTGAGGGAAGTGTGCTTTAGGAGGGATTCGTTGCACTGTTGCGTCTGTTAAAGAAGGAAGCGCTTGGGACTGACTCAGCGGTAACTGCAATAGGCGCACATAGGGCTCTAGTAACAGACGTCTATCCCTTGGACTATAGCAAGTTCTGTTTAAGGGAAACTCCTTCAGGCGGAATCGCACTCCTCCCAGTGTCTTTTTAATGGAGGAATGGAGAAAGAACAACTACGGAGAGAGGGAACGTTGAGCCCTTAGAGTGAAGGAAAGGGTATGGAACATAGGCCTCTAAGACACATACTGGAAAGTCAACAGCTGTGATGTTCCACTGTGTCTAACTCGTCTCAAAACACTTAAAATGCAGGAGGGAACTGTGCTACTGTACGTTCTCACTTCAGGAATGAGTCTGTGCTAAGTTGGAAACTGGAGGCCTGCCTGAGTAGCAATCATAGAGAGATTCGTACAGGACCCTTTCAGGTTATTCTTAGGAAGGTATCTTTTCAGGGATCCTACTTAAAATATGTTCTCATTGTTAATAGTATCTCCTTCTTTGAGGAATGATGATAGAATGTGGACGGACCATGGGCACATTTTATACTATGAGTAAAGTGCAGGCTATGGCGCTTAGGCATCCCAAACACATATTCGATGATCAAAACGATTGGTGATCCCCACGTACTTTCTCTGTAAAAAACGCTTTCAACATTGTGAGGGAAGTGTGCTTTAGGAGGGATTCGTTGCAGTGTTGCGTCTGTTAAAGAAGGAAGCTCTTGGGACTGACTCTGCGGTAACTGCAATAGGCGCACATAGGGCTCTAGTATCAGACGTCTATCCGTTGGACTATAGCAAGCTCTGTTTAAGGGAAACTCTTTCAGGCTGAATCGCACTTCTCACAGTGTCTTATCAGCGGAGGAATAGAGAAAGAACAACTATGGACAGAGGGAACGTTGTGCCCTGAGAGTGAAGGACCGGGTATGGAACATAGGCTTCTATGACACATACTGGAAGGTCAACACCTGTGATGTTCCATTGTGTCTAACTCGTGTCAAAACCCTTCAAATGTACGAGGGAACTGTGCTACAGTACTTTCCCACGACAATAATGAGTCTGTGCTAAGTTGGAAACTGTAGGACCTGTCTGTGCAGCAATCAGAGAGAGTATCGTACAGGACCCTGACGGGTTATTCTTAGGAAGGTATCTTTTCAGGGATCCTAGTTAAAGTGTGTTCTCATTCTTAACAGTGTCTCCTACTCTGAGGAATGATGATAGAATGCGGACGGACTTTGGGCACATTAGGTACTGTGAGTAAAGTGCAGGCTATGGCGCTTAGGCATCCCAAACACATATTAGATAATCAAGACCAGTGGTGATCCGCACTTTCTTTCTGAGTAAAAAACGCTTCCAGCATTGTGATGGAAGTGTGCTTTAGGAGGGATTCGTTGCTGTGTTGCGGCTGTTAGAAAAGGAAGCTCTTGGACTGACTCTGCGGTAACTGCAATAGGCGTACATAGGGCTCTAGTATCATACGTCTATCCGTTGGACTATAGCAAGTTCTGTTTAAGGGAAACTCTTTCAGGCTGAATCGCACTTCTCACAGTGTCTTATCAGCGGAGGAATAGAGAAAAAACAACTATGGACAGAGGGAACGTTTTGCCCTGAGAGTGAAGGACCGGGTATGGAACATAGGCCTCTATGACACATACTGGAAGGTCAACACCTGTGATGTTCCATTGTGTATAACTCGTCTCAAAACCCTTCAGATGTACGAGGGAACTGTGCTACAGTATTTTCCCAGGACAGGAATGAGTCTGTGCTAAGTTGGAAACTGTAAGACCTGTCCGTGGAGCAATCATAGAGAGTATTGTACAGGACACTGACGGGTTATTCTTAGGAAGGTATCTTTTCAGGGATCCTAGTTAAAGTGTGTTCTCATTCATAACAGTGTCTCCTCCTTTGAGGAATGATGATAGAACACGGACGGACTATGGGCATCTTAGGTACTCTGAGTAAAGTGCAGGCTATGGCGCTTAGGCATCCCAAACTCATATTGCATGCTCACGACCAGTGGTGATCCGCACTTTCTTTCAGTGTTAAAAACGCTTCCAACATTGTGAGGGAAGTGTGCTTTAGGAGGGATTCGTTGCAGTGTTGCGTCTGATAAAGAAGGAAGCTCTTGGGATTGACTCTGCGATAACTGCAATAGGCGCACATAGGGCTCTAGTGTCAGACGTCTATCCGTTGGACTATAGCAAGTTCTGTTTAAGGGAAACTCCATCAAACGGAATCGCACTTCTCACAGTGTCTTTTCAGAGGGGGAAAGGATATAGAACAACTAAGGGGAGGGAACGTTGTGCCCTGAGAGTGAATGACAGCTTATGGCACATAGGCCTCTATGACACATACTGGAAGGTCAACACCTGTGATGTTCCACTGTGTCTAGCTCGTCTCAAACACTTCAATAGTACGAGGGAACTTTGCTACTGTACGTTCTCACGACAGGTTTGAGTCTGTGCTCTGTAGGAAACATTAGGACCTGTCTGTGTAGCAATCATAAACTATCACATACAGGACCATGACAAGTGATTCTTAGGAAGGTATCTTTTCAGGGATCCTACTTAAAGTGCGTTCTCATTCATCACAGAGTCTCCTCCTTTCAGGAATGATGACAGAACACGGACGGACTATGGGCACCTTAGGTACTGTGAGTAAAGTGCAGGCTATGGCGCTTAGGCATCCCAAACTCATATTGGATGCTCACGACCAGTGGTGATCCGCACTTTCTTTCAGTGTTAAAAACGCTTCCAACATTGTGAGGGAAGTGTGCTTTAGGAGGGATTCGTTGCACTGTTGCGTCTGTTAAAGAAGGAAGCGCTTGGGACTGACTCAGCGGTAACTGCAATAGGCGCACATAGGGCTCTAGTAACAGACGTCTATCCCTTGGACTATAGCAAGTTCTGTTTAAGGGAAACTCCTTCAGGCGGAATCGCACTCCTCCCAGTGTCTTTTTAATGGAGGAATGGAGAAAGAACAACTACGGAGAGAGGGAACGTTGAGCCCTTAGAGTGAAGGAAAGGGTATGGAACATAGGCCTCTAAGACACATACTGGAAAGTCAACAGCTGTGATGTTCCACTGTGTCTAACTCGTCTCAAAACACTTAAAATGCAGGAGGGAACTGTGCTACTGTACGTTCTCACTTCAGGAATGAGTCTGTGCTAAGTTGGAAACTGGAGGCCTGCCTGAGTAGCAATCATAGAGAGATTCGTACAGGACCCTTTCAGGTTATTCTTAGGAAGGTATCTTTTCAGGGATCCTACTTAAAATATGTTCTCATTGTTAATAGTATCTCCTTCTTTGAGGAATGATGATAGAATGTGGACGGACCATGGGCACATTTTATACTATGAGTAAAGTGCAGGCTATGGCGCTTAGGCATCCCAAACACATATTCGATGATCAAAACGATTGGTGATCCCCACGTACTTTCTCTGTAAAAAACGCTTTCAACATTGTGAGGGAAGTGTGCTTTAGGAGGGATTCGTTGCAGTGTTGCGTCTGTTAAAGAAGGAAGCTCTTGGGACTGACTCTGCGGTAACTGCAATAGGCGCACATAGGGCTCTAGTATCAGACGTCTATCCGTTGGACTATAGCAAGCTCTGTTTAAGGGAAACTCTTTCAGGCTGAATCGCACTTCTCACAGTGTCTTATCAGCGGAGGAATAGAGAAAGAACAACTATGGACAGAGGGAACGTTGTGCCCTGAGAGTGAAGGACCGGGTATGGAACATAGGCTTCTATGACACATACTGGAAGGTCAACACCTGTGATGTTCCATTGTGTCTAACTCGTGTCAAAACCCTTCAAATGTACGAGGGAACTGTGCTACAGTACTTTCCCACGACAATAATGAGTCTGTGCTAAGTTGGAAACTGTAGGACCTGTCTGTGCAGCAATCAGAGAGAGTATCGTACAGGACCCTGACGGGTTATTCTTAGGAAGGTATCTTTTCAGGGATCCTAGTTAAAGTGTGTTCTCATTCTTAACAGTGTCTCCTACTCTGAGGAATGATGATAGAATGCGGACGGACTTTGGGCACATTAGGTACTGTGAGTAAAGTGCAGGCTATGGCGCTTAGGCATCCCAAACACATATTAGATAATCAAGACCAGTGGTGATCCGCACTTTCTTTCTGAGTAAAAAACGCTTCCAGCATTGTGATGGAAGTGTGCTTTAGGAGGGATTCGTTGCTGTGTTGCGGCTGTTAGAAAAGGAAGCTCTTGGACTGACTCTGCGGTAACTGCAATAGGCGTACATAGGGCTCTAGTATCATACGTCTATCCGTTGGACTATAGCAAGTTCTGTTTAAGGGAAACTCTTTCAGGCTGAATCGCACTTCTCACAGTGTCTTATCAGCGGAGGAATAGAGAAAAAACAACTATGGACAGAGGGAACGTTTTGCCCTGAGAGTGAAGGACCGGGTATGGAACATAGGCCTCTATGACACATACTGGAAGGTCAACACCTGTGATGTTCCATTGTGTATAACTCGTCTCAAAACCCTTCAGATGTACGAGGGAACTGTGCTACAGTATTTTCCCAGGACAGGAATGAGTCTGTGCTAAGTTGGAAACTGTAAGACCTGTCCGTGGAGCAATCATAGAGAGTATTGTACAGGACACTGACGGGTTATTCTTAGGAAGGTATCTTTTCAGGGATCCTAGTTAAAGTGTGTTCTCATTCATAACAGTGTCTCCTCCTTTGAGGAATGATGATAGAACACGGACGGACTATGGGCATCTTAGGTACTCTGAGTAAAGTGCAGGCTATGGCGCTTAGGCATCCCAAACTCATATTGCATGCTCACGACCAGTGGTGATCCGCACTTTCTTTCAGTGTTAAAAACGCTTCCAACATTGTGAGGGAAGTGTGCTTTAGGAGGGATTCGTTGCAGTGTTGCGTCTGATAAAGAAGGAAGCTCTTGGGATTGACTCTGCGATAACTGCAATAGGCGCACATAGGGCTCTAGTGTCAGACGTCTATCCGTTGGACTATAGCAAGTTCTGTTTAAGGGAAACTCCATCAAACGGAATCGCACTTCTCACAGTGTCTTTTCAGAGGGGGAAAGGATATAGAACAACTAAGGGGAGGGAACGTTGTGCCCTGAGAGTGAATGACAGCTTATGGCACATAGGCCTCTATGACACATACTGGAAGGTCAACACCTGTGATGTTCCACTGTGTCTAGCTCGTCTCAAACACTTCAAATGTACGAGGGAACTTTGCTACTGTACGTTCTCACGACAGGTTTGAGTCTGTGCTCTGTAGGAAACATTAGGACCTGTCTGTGTAGCAATCATAAACTATCACATACAGGACCATGACAAGTGATTCTTAGGAAGGTATCTTTTCAGGGATCCTACTTAAAGTGCGTTCTCATTCATCACAGAGTCTCCTCCTTTCAGGAATGATGACAGAACACGGACGGACTATGGGCACCTTAGGTACTGTGAGTAAAGTGCAAGCTATGGCGCTTAGGCATCCCAAACTCATATTGGATGCTCACGACCAGTGGTGATCCGCACTTTCTTTCAGTGTTAAAAACGCTTCCAACATTGTGAGGGAAGTGTGCTTTAGGAGGGATTCGTTGCAGTGTTGCGTCTGATAAAGAAGGAAGCTCTTGGGACTGACTCTGCGATAACTGCAATAGGCGCACATAGGGCTCTAGTATCAGACGTCTATCCGTTGGACTATAGCAAGTTCTGTTTAAGGGAAACTCCATCAAACGGAATCGCACTTCTCACAGTGTCTTTTCAGAGGGGGAAAGGATATAGAACAACTAAGGGGAGGGAACGTTGTGCCCTGAGAGTGAATGACAGCTTATGGCACATAGGCCTCTATGACACATACTGGAAGGTCAACACCTGTGATGTTCCACTGTGTCTAGCTCGTCTCAAACACTTCAAATGTACGAGGGAACTTTGCTACTGTACGTTCTCACGACAGGTTTGAGTCCGTGCTCTGTAAGAAACATTAGGACCTGTCTGTGTAGCAATCATAAACTATCACATATAGGACCATGACAAGTGATTCTTAGGAAGGTATCTTTTCAGGGATCCTACTTAAAGTGCGTTCTCATTCATCACAGAGTCTCCTCCTTTCAGGAATGATGACAGAACACGGACGGACTATGGGCACCTTAGGTACTGTGAGTAAAGTGCAGGCTATGGCGCTTAGGCATCCCAAACTCATATTGGATGCTCACGACCAGTGGTGATCCGCACTTTCTTTCAGTGTTAAAAACGCTTCCAACATTGTGAAAGAAGTGTGCTTTAGGAGGGATTCGTTGCACTGTTGCGTCTGTTAAAGAAGGAAGCGCTTGGGACTGACTCAGCGGTAACTGAAATAGGCGCACATAGGGCTCTAGTAACAGACGTCTATCCCTTGGACTATAGCAAGTTCTGTTTAAGGGAAACTCCTTCAGGCGGAATCGCACTTCTCCCAGTGTCTTTTTAATGGAGGAATGGAGGAAGAACAACTACGGAGAGAGGGAACGTTGTGCCCTTAGAGTGAAGGAAATGGTATGGAACATAGGCCTCTAAGACACATAGTGGAAGTCAACAGTGTGATGTTCCACTGTGTCTAACTCGTCTCAAAACACTTAAAATGCTGGAGGAAACTGTGGTACTGTACGTTCTCACTTCAGGAATGAGTCTGTGCTAAGTTGGAAACTGGAGGGCCTGTCTGAGTAGCAATCATAGAGAGATTCGTACAGGACCCTTTCAGGTTATTCTTAGGAAGGTATCTTTTCAGGGATCCTACTTAAAATGTGTTCTCATTGATAATAGTATCTCCTTCTTTGAGGAATAATGACAGAATGTGGACGGACCATGGGCACATTATATACTGTGAGTAAAGTGCAGGCTATGGCGCTTAGGCATCCCAAACACATATTCGATTTTCAAGACCAGTGGTGATCACAACGTTCTTTCTCTGTAAAAAACGCTTTCAACATTGTGAGGGAAGTGTGCTTTAGGAGGGATTCATTGCAGTGTTGCGTCTGTTAAAGAAGGAAGCTCTTGGGACTGACTCTGCGGTAACTGCAATAGGCGCACATACGGCTCTAGTATCAGACGTCTATCCATTGGACTATAGCAAGCTCTGTTTAAGGGAAACTCTTTCAGGCTGAATCGCACTTCTCACAGTGTCTTATCAGCGGAGGAATAGAGAAAGAACAACTATGGACAGAGGGAACGTTGTGCCCTGAGAGTGAAGACCGGGTATGGAACATAGGCTTCTATGACACATACTGGAAGGTCAACACCTGTGATGTTCCATTGTGTCTAACTCGTGTCAAAACCCTTCAAATGTACGAGGGAACTGTGCTACAGTACTTTCCCACGACAATAATGAGTCTGTGCTAAGTTGGAAACTGTAGGACCTGTCTGTGCAGCAATCAGAGAGAGTATCGTACAGGACCCTGACGGGTTATTCTTAGGAAGGTATCTTTTCAGGGATCCTAGTTAAAGTGTGTTCTCATTCTTAACAGTGTCTCCTACTCTGAGGAATGATGATAGAATGCGGACGGACTTTGGGCACATTAGGTACTGTGAGTAAAGTGCAGGCTATGGCGCTTAGGCATCCCAAACACATATTAGATAATCAAGACCAGTGGTGATCCGCACTTTCTTTCTGAGTAAAAAACGCTTCCAGCATTGTGATGGAAGTGTGCTTTAGGAGGGATTCGTTGCTGTGTTGCGTCTGTTAGAAAAGGAAGCTTTTGGGACTGACTATGCGATAACTGCAATAGGCGCACATAGGGCTCTAGTATCAGACGTCTATCCGTTGGACTATAGCAAGTTCTGTTTAAGGGAAACTCTTTCAGACTGAATCGCACTACTCACAGTGTCTTATCAGCGGAGGAATAGAGAAAGAACAACTATGGACAGAGGGAACGTTTTGCCCTGAGAGTGAAGGACCGGGTATGGAACATAGGCCTCTATGACACATACTGGAAGGTCAACACCTGTGATGTTCCATTGTGTATAACTCGTCTCAAAACCCTTCAGATGTGCGAGGGAACTGTGCTACAGTATTTTCCCAGGACAGGAATGAGTCTGTGCTTAGTTGGAAACTGTAAGACCTGTCCGTGGAGCAATCATAGAGAGTATTGTACAGGACCCTGACGGGTTATTCTTAGGAAGGTATCTTTTCAGGGATCCTAGTTAAAGTGTGTTCTCATTCATAACAGTGTCTCCTCCTTTGAGGAATGATGATAGAACACGGACGGACTATGGGCATCTTAGGTACTCTGAGTAAAGTGCAGGCTATGGCGCTTAGGCATCCCAAACTCATATTGGATGCTCACGACCAGTGGTGATCCGCACTTTCTTTCAGTGTTAAAAACGCTTCCAACATTGTGAGGGAAGTGTGCTTTAGGAGGGATTCGTTGCACTGTTGCGTCTGTTAAAGAAGGAAGCGCTTGGGACTGACTCAGCGGTAACTGCAATAGGCGCACATAGGGCTCTAGTATCAGACGTCTATCCCTTGGACTATAGCAAGTTCTGTTTAAGGGAAACTCCTTCAGGCGGAATCGCACTTCTCCCAGAGTCTTTTTTTTTTTTTTTTTTACATTAAGTAAGGTTTATTTTAGATCTGAAGAGAAGTTTAACATTCAGAAAGTGATCAATCTAATTCGTCACACTGACAGAATAAAGGGGGGAAAATGGCATAATAACATCAACAGATACAGGAAAAGCTTTTATAAAAGTCAATATTCTTGCATGATAAACTTTTAGCAAACTAAAAATAGAGGATAATCTTCTTAATTTGGTAAAGAATATCTACAAATGTCTACAGCATACATTATATTTAATTAAGACATATTAAAAATTTCCCATCAGGACTGGGAACAAGAAAGTCTGATATCATTACTTTTTCCAACTTTGCACTGGATGACCTTGCCTGTGCAATATTATTAAAATCTCTGCTGAGCAGATAGCCTGATGCAGGGCTTGATCCCAGGACTCTGGGATCATGACTTGAGCCGAAGGCAGAGGCTTAACCCACTGAGCCACCCAGGTGCCCCAATAAATGAAAACTTTAAAAAATGATATGACTGTTGAATAAAAAACAATTAGAAAATAAAAATTTTTAAAGAAAGTATTAATTTAGCATCAAGCACATAAAATTCCTTATATATTTATCTAATAAAAATTGTGTATAATCTTTGACCATAAAACTATAAAATATTACTTAGAAAAATTAAAGAGGAGATAAATAAATGAAAGAATTTATAGAATTTTGTAAATACAGTAATTCTTTCCCAAATTACATAGAGTAACTAAATAGATTCAATGCAATCCCAATCCCAGTGTCTTTTTAATGGAGGAATGGAGAAAGAACAACTACGGAGAGAGGGAACGTTGTGCCCTTAGAGTGAAGGAAAGGGTATGGAACATAGGCCTCTAAGACACATACTGGAAAGTCAACAGCTGTGATGTTCCACTGTGTCTAACTCGTCTCAAAACACTTAAAATGCAGGAGGGAACTGTGCTACTGTACGTTCTCACTTCAGGAATGAGTCTGTGCTAAGTTGGAAACTGGAGGGCCTGTCTGAGTAGCAATCATAGAGAGATTCGTACAGGACCCTTTCAGGTTATTCTTAGGAAGGTATCGTTTCAGGGATCCACTTAAAATGTGTTCTCACTGAAATAGTATCTCCTTCTTTGAGGAATGATGATAGAATGTGCACGGACCATGGGCACATTATATACTGTGAGTAAAGTGCAGGCTATGGCGCTTAGGCATCCCAAACACATATTCGATGATCAAGACCAGTGGTGATCCCCATGTTCTTTCTCTGTAAAAAACGCTTTCAGCATTGTGAGGGAAGTGTGCTTTAGGAGGGATTCGTTGCAGTGTTGCGTCTGTTAAAGAAGGAAGCTCTTGGGACTGACTCTGCGGTAACTGCAATAGGCGCACATAGGGCTCTAGTATCAGACGTCTCTCCGTTGGACTATAGCAAGCTCTGTTTAAGGGAAACTCTTTCAGGCTGAATCGCACTTCTCACAGTGTCTTATCAGCGGAGGAATAGAGAAAGAACAACTATGGACAGAGGGAACGTTGTGCCCTGAGAGTGAAGGACCGGGTATGGAACATAGGCTTCTATGACACATACTGGAAGGTCAACACCTGTGATGTTCCATTGTGTCTAACTCGTGTCAAAACCCTTCAAATGTACGAGGGAACTGTGCTACAGTACTTTCCCACGACAATAATGAGTCTGTGCTAAGTTGGAAACTGTAGGACCTGTCTGTGCAGCAATCAGAGAGAGTATCGTACAGGACCCTGACGGGTTATTCTTAGGAAGGTATCTTTTCAGGGATCCTAGTTAAAGTGTGTTCTCATTCTTAACAGTGTCTCCTACTCTGAGGAATGATGATAGAATGCGGACGGACTTTGGGCACATTAGGTACTGTGAGTAAAGTGCAGGCTATGGCGCTTAGGCATCCCAAACACATATTAGATAACCAAGACCAGTGGTGATCCGCACTTTCATTCTGAGTAAAAAACGCTTCCAGCATTGTGATGGAAGTGTGCTTTAGGAGGGATTCGTTGCTGTGTTGCGTCTGTTAGAAAAGGAAGCTCTTGGGACTGACTCTGCGGTAACTGCAATAGGCGTACATAGGGCTCTAGTATCATACGTCTATCCGTTGGACTATAGCAAGTTCTGTTTAAGGGAAACTCTTTCAGGCTGAATCGCACTTCTCACAGTGTCTTATCAGCGGAGGAATAGAGAAAGAACAACTATGGACAGAGGGAACGTTTTGCCCTGAGAGTGAAGGACCGGGTATGGAACATAGGCCTCTATGACACATACTGGAAGGTCAACACCTGTGATGTTCCATTGTGTATAACTCGTCTCAAAACCCTTCATATGTACGAGGGAACTGTGCTACAGTATTTTACAAAAACAGGAATGAGTCTGTGCTAAGTTGGAAACTGTAAGACCTGTCCGTGTAGCAATCATAGAGAGTATTGTACAGGACCCTGACGGGTTATTCTTAGGAAGTTATCTTTTCAGGGATCCTAGTTAAAGTGTGTTCTCATTCATAACAGTGTCTCCTCCTTTGAGGAATGATGATAGAACACGGACGGACTATGGACATCTTAGGTACTCTGAGTAAAGTGCAGGCTATGGCGCTTAGGCATCCCAAACTCATATTGGATGCTCACGACCAGTGGTGATCCGCACTTTCTTTCAGTGTTAAAAACGCTTCCAACATTGTGAGGGAAGTGTGCTTTAGGAGGGATTCGTTGCAGTGTTGCGTCTGATAAAGAAGGAAGCTCTTGGGACTGACTCTGCGATAACTGCAATAGGCGCACATAGGGCTCTAGTATCAGACGTCTATCCGTTGGACTATAGCAAGTTCTGTTTAAGGGAAACTCCATCAAACGGAATCGCACTTCTCACAGTGTCTTTTCAGAGGGGGAAAGGATATAGAACAACTAAGGGGAGGGAACGTTGTGCCCTGAGAGTGAATGACAGCTTATGGCACATAGGCCTCTATGACACATACTGGAAGGTCAACACCTGTGATGTTCCACTGTGTCTAGCTCGTCTCAAACACTTCAAATGTACGAGGGAACTATGCTACTGTTCGTTCTCACGACAGGTTTGAGTCTGTGCTCTGTAGGAAACATTAGGACCTGTCTGTGTAGCAATCATAAACTATCACATATAGGACCATGACAAGTGATTCTTAGGAAGGTATCTTTTCAGGGATCCTACTTAAACTGCGTTCTCATTCATCACAGAGCCTCCTCCTTTCAGGAATGATGACAGAACACGGACGGACTATGGGCACCTTAGGTACTGTGAGTAAAGTGCAGGCTATGGCGCTTAGGCATCCCAAACTCATATTGGATGCTCACGACCAGTGGTGATCCGCACTTTCTTTCAGTGTTAAAAACGCTTCCAACATTGTGAGGGAAGTGTGCTTTAGGAGGGATTCGTTGCAGTGTTGCGTCTGTTAAAGAAGGAAGCGCTTGGGACTAACTCTGCGTTAACTGCAATAGGCGCACATAGGGCTCTAGTAACAGACGTCTATCCCTTGGACTATAGCAAGTTCTGTTTAAGGGAAACTCCTTCAGGCGGAATCGCACTTCTCCCAGTGTCTTTTTAATGGAGGAATGGAGAAAGAACAACTACGGAGAGAGGGAACGTTGTGCCCTTAGAGTGAAGGAAAGGGTATGGAACATAGGCCTCTAAGACACATACTGGAAAGTCAACAGCTGTGATGTTCCACTGTGTCTAACTCGTCTCAAAACACTTAAAATGCAGGAGGGAACTGTGCTACTGTACGTTCTCACTTCAGGAATGAGTCTGTGCTAAGTTGGAAACTGGAGGGCCTGTCTGAGTAGCAATCATAGAGAGATTCGTACAGGACCCTTTCAGGTTATTCTTAGGAAGGTATCTTTTCAGGGATCCTACTTAAAATGTGTTCTCATTGATAATAGTATCTCCTTCTTTGAGGAATGATGATAGAATGTGGACGGACCATGGGCACATTATATACTGTGAGTAAAGTAAAGGCTATGGCGCTTAGGCATCCCAAACACATATTCGATGATCAAGACCAGTGGTGATCCCCACGTTCTTTCTCTGTAAAAAACGCTTTCAACATTGTGAGGGAAGTGTGCTTTAGGAGGGATTCGTTGCAGTGTTGCGTCTGTTAAAGAAGGAAGCTCTTGGGACTGACTCTGCGGTAACTGCAATAGGCGCACATAGGGCTCTAGTATCAGACGTCTATCCGTTGGACTATAGCAAGCTCTGTTTAAGGGAAACTCTTTCAGGCGGAATCGCACTTCTCACAGTGTCTTATCAGCGGAGGAATAGAGAAAGAACAACTATGGACAGAGGGAACGTTGTGCCCTGAGAGTGAAGGACCGGGTATGGAACATAGGCTTCTATGACACATACTGGAAGGTCAACACCTGTGATGTTCCATTGTGTCTAACTCGTGTCAAAACCCTTCAAATGTACGAGGGAACTGTGCTACAGTACTTTCCCACGACAATAATGAGTCTGTGCTAAGTTGGAAACTGTAGGACCTGTCTGTGCAGCAATCAGAGAGAGTATCGTACAGGACCCTGACGGGTTATTCTTAGGAAGGTATCTTTTCAGGGATCCTAGTTAAAGTGTGTTCTCATTCTTAACAGTGTCTCCTACTCTGAGGAATGATGATAGAATGCGGACGGACTTTGGGCACATTAGGTACTGTGAGTAAAGTGCAGGCTCTGGCGCTTAGGCATCCCAAACACATATTAGATAATCAAGACCAGTGGTGATCCGCACTTTCTTTCTGAGTAAAAAACGCTTCCAGCATTGTGATGGAAGTGTGCTTTAGGAGGGATTCGTTGCTGTGTTGCGTCTGTTAGAAAAGGAAGCTCTTGGGACTGACTCTGCGGTAACTGCAATAGGCGTACATAGGGCTCTAGTATCATACGTCTATCCGTTGGACTATAGCAAGTTCTGTTTAAGGGAAACTCTTTCAGGCTGAATCGCACTTCTCACAGTGTCTTATCAGTGGAGGAATAGAGAAAGAACAACTATGGACAGAGGGAACGTTTTGCCCTGAGAGTGAAGGACCGGGTATGGAACATAGGCCTCTATGACACATACTGGAAGGTCAACACCTGTGATGTTCCATTGTGTATAACTCGTCTCAAAACCCTTCAGATGTACGAGGTAACTGTGCTACAGTATTTTCCCAGGACAGGAATGAGTCTGTGCTAAGTTGGAAACTGTAAGACCTGTCCGTGGAGCAATCATAGAGAGTATTGTACAGGACCCTGACGGGTTATTCTTAGGAAGGTATCTTTTCAGGGATCCTAGTTAAAGTGTGTTCTCATTCATAACAGTGTCTCCTCCTTTGAGGAATGATGATAGAACACGGACGGACTATGGGCATCTTAGGTACTCTGAGTAAAGTGCAGGCTATGGCGCTTAGGCATCCCAAACTCATATTGGATGCTCACGACCAGTGGTGATCCGCACTTTCTTTCAGTGTTAAAAACGCTTCCAACATTGTGAGGGAAGTGTGCTTTAGGAGGGATTCGTTGCAGTGTTGCGTCTGATAAAGAAGGAAGCTCTTGGGACTGACTCTGCGATAACTGCAATAGGCGCACATAGGGCTCTAGTATCAGACGTCTATCCGTTGGACTATAGCAAGTTCTGTTTAAGGGAAACTCCATCAAACGGAATCGCACTTCTCACAGTGTCTTTTCAGAGGGGGAAAGGATATAGAACAACTAAGGGGAGGGAACGTTGTGCCCTGAGAGTGAATGACAGCTTATGGCACATAGGCCTCTATGACACATACTGGAAGGTCAACACCTGTGATGTTCCACTGTGTCTAGCTCGTCTCAAACACTTCAAATGTACGACGGAACTTTGCTACTGTACGTTCTCACGACAGGTTTGAGTCTGTGCTCTGTAGGAAACATTAGGACCTGTCTGTGTAGCAATCATAAACTATCACATACAGGACCATGACAAGTGATTCTTAGGAAGGTATCTTTTCAGGGATCCTACTTAAAGTGCGTTCTCATTCATCACAGAGCCTCCTCCTTTCAGGAATGATGACAGAACACGGACGGACTATGGGCACCTTAGGTACTGTGAGTAAAGTGCAGGCTATGGCGCTTAGGCATCCCAAACTCATATTGGATGCTCACGACCAGTGGTGATCCGCACTTTCTTTCAGTGTTAAAAACGCTTCCAACATTGTGAGGGAAGTGTGCTTTAGGAGGGATTCGTTGCACTGTTGCGTCTGTTAAAGAAGGAAGCGCTTGGGACTGACTCTGCGGTAACTGCAATAAGCGCACATAGGGCTCTAGTAACAGACGTCTATCCCTTGGATTATAGCAAGTTCTGTTTAAGGGAAACTCCTTCAGGCGGAATCACACTTCTCCCAGTGTCTTTTTAATGGAGGAATGGAGAAAGAACAACTACGGAGAGAGGGAACGTTGTGCCCTTAGAGTGAAGGAAAGGGTATGGAACATAGGCCTCTAAGACACATACTGGAAAGTCAACAGCTGTGATGTTCCACTGTGTCTAACTCGTCTCAAAACACTTAAAATGCAGGAGGGAACTGTGCTACTGTACGTTCTCACTTCAGGAATGAGTCTGTGCTAAGTTGGAAACTGGAGGGCCTGTCTGAGTAGCAATCATAGAGAGATTCGTACAGGACCCTTTCAGGTTATTCTTAGGAAGGTATCTTTTCAGGGATCCACTTAAAATGTGTTCTCACTGAAATAGTATCTCCTTCTTTGAGGAATGATGATAGAATGTGGACGGACCATGGGCACATTATATACTGTGAGTAAAGTGCAGGCTATGGCGCTTAGGCATCCCAAACACATATTCGATGATCAAGACCAGTGGTGATCCCCACGTTCTTTCTCTGTAAAAAACGCTTTCAGCATTGTGAGGGAAGTGTGCTTTAGGAGGGATTCGTTGCAGTGTTGCGTCTGTTAAAGAAGGAAGCTCTTGGGACTGACTCTGCGGTAACTGCAATAGGCGCACATAGGGCTCTAGTATCGGACGTCTATCCGTTGGACTATAGCAAGCTCTGTTTAAGGGAAATTCTTTCAGGCTGAATCGCACTTCTCACAGTGTCTTATCAGCGGAGGAATAGAGAAAGAACAACTATGGACAGAGGGAACGTTGTGCCCTGAGAGTGAAGGACCGGGTATGGAACATAGGCTTCTATGACACATACTGGAAGGTCAACACCTGTGATGTTCCATTGTGTCTAACTCGTGTCAAAACCCTTCAAATGTACGAGGGAACTGTGCTACAGTACTTTCCCACGACAATAATGAGTCTGTGCTAAGTTGGAAACTGTAGGACCTGTCTGTGCAGCAATCAGAGAGAGTATCGTACAGGACCCTGACGGGTTATTCTTAGGAAGGTATCTTTTCAGGGATCCTAGTTAAAGTCTGTTCTCATTCTTAACAGTGTCTCCTACTCTGAGGAATGATGATAGAATGCGGACGGACTTTGGGCACATTAGGTACTGTGAGTAAAGTGCAGGCTATGGCGCTTAGGCATCCCAAACACATATTAGATAATCAAGACCAGTGGTGATCCGCACTTTCTTTCTGAGTAAAAAACGCTTCCAGCATTGTGATGGAAGTGTGCTTTAGGAGGGATTCGTTGCTGTGTTGCGTCTGTTAGAAAAGGAAGCTCTTGGGACTGACTCTGCGGTAACTGCAATAGGCGTACATAGGGCTCTAGTATCATATGTCTATCCGTTGGACTATAGCAAGTTCTGTTTAAGGGAAACTCTTTCAGGCTGAATCGCACTTCTCACAGTGTCTTATCAGCGGAGGAATAGAGAAAGAACAACTATGGACAGAGGGAACGTTTTGCCCTGAGAGTGAAGGACCGGGTATGGAACATAGGCCTCTATGACACATACTGGAAGGTCAACACCTGTGATGTTCCATTGTGTATAACTCGTCTCAAAACCCTTCAGATGTACGAGGGAACTGTGCTACAGTATTTTCCCAGGACAGGAATGAGTCTGTGCTACGTTGGAAACTGTAAGACCTGTCCGTGGAGCAATCATAGAGAGTATTGTACAGGACCCTGAAGGGTTATTCTTAGGAAGGTATCTTTTCAGGGATCCTAGTTAAAGTGTGTTCTCATTCATAACAGTGTCTCCTCCTTTGAGGAATGATGATAGAACACGGACGGACTATGGGCATCTTAGGTACTCTGAGTAAAGTGCAGGCTATGGCGCTTAGGCATCCCAAACTCATATTGGATGCTCACGACCAGTGGTGATCCGCACTTTCTTTCAGTGTTAAAAACGCTTCCAACATTGTGAGGGAAGTGTGCTTTAGGAGGGATTCGTTGCAGTGTTGCGTCTGATAAAGAAGGAAGCTCTTGGGACTGACTCTGCGATAACTGCAATAGGCGCACATAGGGCTCTAGTATCAGACGTCTATCCGTTGGACTATAGCAAGTTCTGTTTAAGGGAAACTCCATCAAACGGAATCGCACTTCTCACAGTGTCTTTTCAGAGGGGGAAAGGATATAGAACAACTAAGGGGAGGGAAAGTTGTGCCCTGAGAGTGAAAGACAGCTTATGGCACATAGGCCTCTACGACACATACTGGAAGGTCAACACCTGTGATGTTCCATTGTGTCTAGCTCGTCTCAAACACTTCAAATGTACGAGGGAACTTTGCTACTGTACGTTCTCACGACAGGTTTGAGTCTGTGCTCTGTAGGAAACATTAGGACCTGTCTGTGTAGCAATCATAAACTATCACATACAGGACCATGACAAGTGATTCTTAGGAAGGTATCTTTTCAGGGATCCTCCTTAAAGTGCGTTCTCATTCATCACAGAGTCTCCTCCTTTCAGGAATGATGACAGAACACGGACGGACTATGGGCACCTTAGGTACTGTGAGTAAAGTGCAGGCTATGGCGCTTAGGCATCCCAAACTCATATTGGATGCTCACGACCAGTGGTGATCCGCACTTTCTTTCAGTGTTAAAAACGCTTCCAACATTGTGAGGGAAGTGTGCTTTAGGAGGGATTCGTTGCACTGTTGCGTCTGTTAAAGAAGGAAGCGCTTGGGACTGACTCTGCGGTAACTGCAATAGGCGCACATAGGGCTCTAGTATCAGACGTCTATCCCTTGGACTATAGCAAGTTCTGTTTAAGGGAAACTCCTTCAGGCGGAATCGCACTTCTCCCAGTGTCTTTTTAATGGAGGAATGGAGAAAGAACAACTACGGAGAGAGGGAACGTTGTGCCCTTCGAGTGAAGGAAAGGGTATGGAACATAGGCCTCTAAGACACATACTGGAAAGTCAACAGCTGTGATGTTCCACTGTGTCTAACTCGTCTCAAAACACTTAAAATGCAGGAGGGAACTGTGCTACTGTACGTTCTCACTTCAGGAATGAGTCTGTGCTAAGTTGGAAACTGGAGGGCCTGTCTGAGTAGCAATCATAGAGAGATTCGTACAGGACCCTTTCAGGTTATTCTTAGGAATTTATCTTTTCAGGGATCCTACTTAAAATGTGTTCTCATTTGTAATAGTATCTCCTTCTTTGAGGAATGATGATAGAATGTGGACGGACCATGGGCACATTATATACTGTGAGTAAAGTGCAGGCTATGGCGCTTAGGCATCCCAAACACATATTCGATGATCAAGACCAGTGGTGATCCCCACGTTCTTTCTCTGTAAAAAACGCTTTCAACATTGTGAGGGAAGTGTGCTTTAGGAGGGATTCGTTGCAGTGTTGCGTCTGTTAAAGAAGGTAGCTCTTGGGACTGACTCTGCGGTAACTGCAATAGGCGCACATAGGGCTCTAGTATCAGACGTCTATCCGTTGGACTATAGCAAGCTCTGTTTAAGGGAAATTATTTCAGGCTGAATCGCACTTCTCACAGTGTCTTATCAGCGGAGGAATAGAGAAAGAACAACTATGGACAGAGGGAACGTTGTGCCCTGAGAGTGAAGGACCGGGTATGGAACATAGGCTTCTATGACACATACTGGAAGGTCAACACCTGTGATGTTCCATTGTGTCTAACTCGTGTCAAAACCCTTCAAATGTACGAGGGAACTGTGCTACAGTACTTTCCCACGACAATAATGAGTCTGTGCTAAGTTGGAAACTGTAGGACCTGTCTGTGCAGCAATCAGAGTGAGTATCGTACAGGACCCTGACGGGTTATTCTTAGGAAGGTATCTTTTCAGGGATCCTAGTTAAAGTGTGTTCTCATTCTTAACAGTGTCTCCTACTCTGAGGAATGATGATAGAATGCGGACGGACTTTGGGCACATTAGGTACTGTGAGTAAAGTGCAGGCTATGGCGCTTAGGCATCCGAAACACATATTAGATAATCAAGACCAGTGGTGATCCGCACTTTCTTTCTGAGTAAAAAACGCTTCCAGCATTGTGATGGAAGTGTGCTTTAGGAGGGATTCGTTGCTGTGTTGCGTCTGTTAGAAAAGGAAGCTCTTGGGACTGACTCTGCGGTAACTGCAATAGGCGTACATAGGGCTCTAGTATCATATGTCTATCCGTTGGACTATAGCAAGTTCTGTTTAAGGGAAACTCTTTCAGGCTGAATCGCACTTCTCACAGTGTCTTATCAGCGGAGGAATAGAGAAAGAACAACTATGGACAGAGGGAACGTTTTGCCCTGAGAGTGAAGGACCGGGTATGGAACATAGGCCTCTATGACACATACTGGAAAGTCAACACCTGTGATGTTCCATTGTGTATAACTCGTCTCAAAACCCTTCAGATGTACGAGGGAACTGTGCTACAGTATTTTCTCAGGACAGGAATGAGTCTGTGCTACGTTGGAAACTGTAAGACCTGTCCGTGGAGCAATCATAGAGAGTATTGTACAGGACCCTGACGGGTTATTCTTAGGAAGGTATCTTTTCAGGGATCCTAGTTAAAGTGTGTTCTCATTCATAACAGTGTCTCCTCCTTTGAGGAATGATGATAGAACACGGACGGACTATGGACATCTTAGGTACTCTGAGTAAAGTGCAGGCTATGGCGCTTAGGCATCCCAAACTCATATTGGATGCTCACGACCAGTGGTGATCCGCACTTTCTTTCAGTGTTAAAAACGCTTCCAATATTCTGAGGGAAGTGTGCTTTAGGAGGGATTCGTTGCAGTGTTGCGTCTGATAAAGAAGGAAGCTCTTGGGACTGACTCTGCGATAACTGCAATAGGCGCACATAGGGCTCTAGTATCAGACGTCTATCCGTTGGACTATAGCAAGTTCTGTTTAAGGGAAACTCCATCAAACGGAATCGCACTTCTCACAGTGTCTTTTCAGAGGGGGAAAGGATATAGAACAACTAAGGGGAGGGAAAGTTGTGCCCTGAGAGTGAAAGACAGCTTATGGCACATAGGCCTCTACGACACATACTGGAAGGTCAACACCTGTGATGTTCCATTGTGTCTAGCTCGTCTCAAACACTTCAAATGTACGAGGGAACTTTGCTACTGTACGTTCTCACGACAGGTTTGAGTCTGTGCTCTGTAGGAAACATTAGGACCTGTCTGTGTAGCAATCATAAACTATCACATACAGGACCATGACAAGTGATTCTTAGGAAGGTATCTTTTCAGGGATCCTCCTTAAAGTGCGTTCTCATTCATCACAGAGTCTCCTCCTTTCAGGAATGATGACAGAACACGGACGGACTATGGGCACCTTAGGTACTGTGAGTAAAGTGCAGGCTATGGCGCTTAGGCATCCCAAACTCATATTGGATGCTCACGACCAGTGGTGATCCGCACTTTCTTTCAGTGTTAAAAACGCTTCCAACATTGTGAGGGAAGTGTGCTTTAGGAGGGATTCGTTGCACTGTTGCGTCTGTTAAAGAAGGAAGCGCTTGGGACTGACTCTGCGGTAACTGCAATAGGCGCACATAGGGCTCTAGTATCAGACGTCTATCCCTTGGACTATAGCAAGTTCTGTTTAAGGGAAACTCCTTCAGGCGGAATCGCACTTCTCCCAGTGTCTTTTTAATGGAGGAATGGAGAAAGAACAACTACGGAGAGAGGGAACGTTGTGCCCTTCGAGTGAAGGAAAGGGTATGGAACATAGGCCTCTAAGACACATACTGGAAAGTCAACAGCTGTGATGTTCCACTGTGTCTAACTCGTCTCAAAACACTTAAAATGCAGGAGGGAACTGTGCTACTGTACGTTCTCACTTCAGGAATGAGTCTGTGCTAAGTTGGAAACTGGAGGGCCTGTCTGAGTAGCAATCATAGAGAGATTCGTACAGGACCCTTTCAGGTTATTCTTAGGAATTTATCTTTTCAGGGATCCTACTTAAAATGTGTTCTCATTTGTAATAGTATCTCCTTCTTTGAGGAATGATGATAGAATGTGGACGGACCATGGGCACATTATATACTGTGAGTAAAGTGCAGGCTATGGCGCTTAGGCATCCCAAACACATATTCGATGATCAAGACCAGTGGTGATCCCCACGTTCTTTCTCTGTAAAAAACGCTTTCAACATTGTGAGGGAAGTGTGCTTTAGGAGGGATTCGTTGCAGTGTTGCGTCTGTTAAAGAAGGTAGCTCTTGGGACTGACTCTGCGGTAACTGCAATAGGCGCACATAGGGCTCTAGTATCAGACGTCTATCCGTTGGACTATAGCAAGCTCTGTTTAAGGGAAATTATTTCAGGCTGAATCGCACTTCTCACAGTGTCTTATCAGCGGAGGAATAGAGAAAGAACAACTATGGACAGAGGGAACGTTGTGCCCTGAGAGTGAAGGACCGGGTATGGAACATAGGCTTCTATGACACATACTGGAAGGTCAACACCTGTGATGTTCCATTGTGTCTAACTCGTGTCAAAACCCTTCAAATGTACGAGGGAACTGTGCTACAGTACTTTCCCACGACAATAATGAGTCTGTGCTAAGTTGGAAACTGTAGGACCTGTCTGTGCAGCAATCAGAGTGAGTATCGTACAGGACCCTGACGGGTTATTCTTAGGAAGGTATCTTTTCAGGGATCCTAGTTAAAGTGTGTTCTCATTCTTAACAGTGTCTCCTACTCTGAGGAATGATGATAGAATGCGGACGGACTTTGGGCACATTAGGTACTGTGAGTAAAGTGCAGGCTATGGCGCTTAGGCATCCGAAACACATATTAGATAATCAAGACCAGTGGTGATCCGCACTTTCTTTCTGAGTAAAAAACGCTTCCAGCATTGTGATGGAAGTGTGCTTTAGGAGGGATTCGTTGCTGTGTTGCGTCTGTTAGAAAAGGAAGCTCTTGGGACTGACTCTGCGGTAACTGCAATAGGCGTACATAGGGCTCTAGTATCATATGTCTATCCGTTGGACTATAGCAAGTTCTGTTTAAGGGAAACTCTTTCAGGCTGAATCGCACTTCTCACAGTGTCTTATCAGCGGAGGAATAGAGAAAGAACAACTATGGACAGAGGGAACGTTTTGCCCTGAGAGTGAAGGACCGGGTATGGAACATAGGCCTCTATGACACATACTGGAAAGTCAACACCTGTGATGTTCCATTGTGTATAACTCGTCTCAAAACCCTTCAGATGTACGAGGGAACTGTGCTACAGTATTTTCTCAGGACAGGAATGAGTCTGTGCTACGTTGGAAACTGTAAGACCTGTCCGTGGAGCAATCATAGAGAGTATTGTACAGGACCCTGACGGGTTATTCTTAGGAAGGTATCTTTTCAGGGATCCTAGTTAAAGTGTGTTCTCATTCATAACAGTGTCTCCTCCTTTGAGGAATGATGATAGAACACGGACGGACTATGGACATCTTAGGTACTCTGAGTAAAGTGCAGGCTATGGCGCTTAGGCATCCCAAACTCATATTGGATGCTCACGACCAGTGGTGATCCGCACTTTCTTTCAGTGTTAAAAACGCTTCCAATATTCTGAGGGAAGTGTGCTTTAGGAGGGATTCGTTGCAGTGTTGCGTCTGATAAAGAAGGAAGCTCTTGGGACTGACTCTGCGATAACTGCAATAGGCGCACATAGGGCTCTAGTATCAGACGTCTATCCGTTGGACTATAGCAAGTTCTGTTTAAGGGAAACTCCATCAAACGGAATCGCACTTCTCACAGTGTCTTTTCAGAGGGGGAAAGGATATAGAACAACTAAGGGGAGGGAAAGTTGTGCCCTGAGAGTGAAAGACAGCTTATGGCACATAGGCCTCTACGACACATACTGGAAGGTCAACACCTGTGATGTTCCATTGTGTCTAGCTCGTCTCAAACACTTCAAATGTACGAGGGAACTTTGCTACTGTACGTTCTCACGACAGGTTTGAGTCTGTGCTCTGTAGGAAACATTAGGACCTGTCTGTGTAGCAATCATAAACTATCACATACAGGACCATGACAAGTGATTCTTAGGAAGGTATCTTTTCAGGGATCCTCCTTAAAGTGCGTTCTCATTCATCACAGAGTCTCCTCCTTTCAGGAATGATGACAGAACACGGACGGACTATGGGCACCTTAGGTACTGTGAGTAAAGTGCAGGCTATGGCGCTTAGGCATCCCAAACTCATATTGGATGCTCACGACCAGTGGTGATCCGCACTTTCTTTCAGTGTTAAAAACGCTTCCAACATTGTGAGGGAAGTGTGCTTTAGGAGGGATTCGTTGCAGTGTTGCGTCTGTTAAAGAAGGAAGCGCTTGGGACTGACTCTGCGGTAACTGCAATAGGCGCACATAGGGCTCTAGTAACAGACGTCTATCCCTTGGACTATAGCAAGTTCTGTTTAAGGGAAACTCCTTCAGGCGGAATCGCACTTCTCCCAGTGTCTTTTTAATGGAGGAATGGAGAAAGAACAACTACGGAGAGAGGGAACGTTGTGCCCTTCGAGTGAAGGAAAGGGTATGGAACATAGGCCTCTAAGACACATACTGGAAAGTCAACAGCTGTGATGTTCCACTGTGTCTAACTCGTCTCAAAACACTTAAAATGCAGGAGGGAACTGTGCTACTGTACGTTCTCACTTCAGGAATGAGTCTGTGCTAAGTTGGAAACTGGAGGGCCTGTCTGAGTAGCAATCGTAGAGAGATTCGTACAGGACCCTTTCAGGTTATTCTTAGGAAGGTATCTTTTCAGGGATCCTACTTAAAATGTGTTCTCATTGATAATAGTATCTCCTTCTTTGAGGAATGATGATAGAATGTGGACGGACCATGGGCACATTATATACTGTGAGTAAAGTGCAGGCTATGGCGCTTAGGCATCCCAAACACATATTCGATGATCAAGACCAGTGGTGATCCCCACGTTCTTTCTCTGTAAAAAACGCTTTCAACATTGTGAGGGAAGTGTGCTTTAGGAGGGATTCGTTGCAGTGTTGCGTCTGTTAAAGAAGGAAGCTCTTGGGACTGACTCTGCGGTAACTGCAATAGGCGCACATAGGGCTCTAGTATCAGACGTCTATCCGTTGGACTATAGCAAGCTCTGTTTAAGGGAAACTCTTTCAGGCTGAATCGCACTTCTCACAGTGTCTTATCAGCGGAGGAATAGAGAAAGAACAACTATGGACAGAGGGAACGTTGTGCCCTGAGAGTGAAGGACCGGGTATGGAACATAGGCTTCTATGACACATACTGGAAGGTCAACACCTGTGATGTTCCATTGTGTCTAACTCGTGTCAAAACCCTTCAAATGTACGAGGGAACTGTGCTACAGTACTTTCCCACGACAATAATGAGTCTGTGCTAAGTTGGAAACTGTAGGACCTGTCTGTGCAGCAATCAGAGAGAGTATCGTACAGGACCCTGACGGGTTATTCTTAGGAAGGTATCTTTTCAGGGATCCTAGTTAAAGTGTGTTCTCATTCTTAACAGTGTCTCCTACTCTGAGGAATGATGATAGAATGCGGACGGACTTTGGGCACATTAGGTACTGTGAGTAAAGTGCAGGCTATGGCGCTTAGGCATCCCAAACACATATTAGATAATCAAGACCAGTGGTGATCCGCACTTTCTTTCTGAGTAAAAAACGCTTCCAGCATTGTGATGGAAGTGTGCTTTAGGAGGGATTCGTTGCTGTGTTGCGTCTGTTAGAAAAGGAAGCTCTTGGGACTGACTCTGCGGTAACTGCAATAGGCGTACATAGGGCTCTAGTATCATACGTCTATCCGTTGGACTATAGCAAGTTCTGTTTAAGGGAAACTCTTTCAGGCTGAATCGCACTTCTCACAGTGTCTTATCAGCGGAGGAATAGAGAAAGAACAACTATGGACAGAGGGAACGTTTTGCCCTGAGAGTGAAGGACCGGGTATGGAACATAGGCCTCTATGACACATACTGGAAGGTCAACACCTGTGATGTTCCATTGTGTATAACTCGTCTCAAAACCCTTCAGATGTACGAGGGAACTGTGCCACAGTATTTTCCCAGGACAGGAATGAGTCTGTGCTAAGTTGGAAACTGTAAGACCTGTCCGTGGAGCAATCATAGAGAGTATTGTACAGGACCCTGACGGGTTATTCTTAGGAAGGTATCTTTTCAGGGATCCTAGTTAAAGTGTGTTCTCATTCATAACAGTGTCTCCTCCTTTGAGGAATGATGATAGAACACGGACGGACTATGGGCATCTTAGGTACTCTGAGTAAAGTGCAGGCTATGGCGCTTAGGCATCCCAAACTCATATTGGATGCTCACGACCAGTGGTGATCCGCACTTTCTTTCAGTGTTAAAAACGCTTCTAATATTCTGAGGGAAGTGTGCTTTAGGAGGGATTCGTTGCAGTGTTGCGTCTGATAAAGAAGGAAGCTCTTGGGACTGACTCTGCGATAACTGCAATAGGCGCACATAGGGCTCTAGTATCAGACGTCTATCCGTTAGACTATAGCAAGTTCTGTTTAAGGGAAACTCCATCAAACGGAATCGCACTTCTCACAGTGTCTTTTCAGAGGGGGAAAGGATATAGAACAACTAAGGGGAGGGAACGTTGTGCCCTGAGAGTGAATGACAGCTTATGGCACATAGGCCTCTACGACACATATTGGAAGGTCAACACCTGTGATGTTCCACTGTGTCTAGCTCGTCTCAAACACTTCAAATGTACGAGGGAACTTTGCTAATGTACGTTCTCACGACAGGTTTGAGTCTGTGCTCTGTAGGAAACATTAGGACCTGTCTGTGTAGCAATCATAAACTATCACATACAGGACCATGACAAGTGATTCTTAGGAAGGTATCTTTTCTTTTTTTTTTTTTTTTTTCCCAATTTATTTATTTTCAGAGAAACAGTATTCATTATTTTTTCACCACACCCAGTGCTCCATGCAAGCTGTGCCCTCTATAATACCCACCACCTGGTACCCCAACCTCCCACCCCCCCGCCACTTCAAACCCCTCAGACTGTTTTTCAGAGTCCATAGTCTCCATGGTTCACCTCCCCTTCCAATTTACCCAAATTCCAATAGCATGGAGGACAAGGGGCGTTAGAGAGTAGTAGGGAATTTGGGTAAATTGGAAGGAAGGTATCTTTTCAGGGATCCTACTTAAAGTGCGTTCTCATTCATCACAGAGTCTCCTCCTTTCAGGAATGATGACAGAACACGGACGGACTATGGGCACCTTAGGTACTGTGAGTAAAGTGCAGGCTATGGCGCTTAGGCATCCCAAACTCATATTGGATGCTCACGACCAGTGGTGATCCGCACTTTCTTTCAGTGTTAAAAACGCTTCCAACATTGTGAGGGAAGTGTGCTTTAGGAGGGATTCGTTGCACTGTTGCGTCTGTTAAAGAAGGAAGCGCTTGGGACTGACTCTGCGGTAACTGCAATAGGCGCACATAGGGCTCTAGTAACAGACGTCTATCCCTTGGACTATAGCAAGTTCTGTTTAAGGGAAACTCCTTCAGGCGGAATCGCACTTCTCCCAGTGTCTTTTTAATGGAGGAATGGAGAAAGAACAACTACGGAGAGAGGGAACGTTGTGCCCTTAGAGTGAAGGAAAGGGTATGGAACATAGGCCTCTAAGACACATACTGGAAAGTCAACAGCTGTGATGTTCCACTGTGTCTAACTCGTCTCAAAACACTTAAAATGCAGGAGGGAACTGTGCTACTGTACGTTCTCACTTCAGGAATGAGTCTGTGCTAAGTTGGAAACTGGAGGGCCTGTCTGAGTAGCAATCATAGAGAGATTCGTACAGGACCCTTTCAGGTTATTCTTAGGAAGGTATCTTTTCAGGGATCCTACTTAAAATGTGTTCTCATTGATAATAGTATCTCCTTCTTTGAGGAATGATGATAGAATGTGGACGGACCATGGGCACATTATATACTGTGAGTAAAGTGCAGGCTATGGCGCTTAGGCATCCCAAACACATATTCGATGATCAAGACCAGTGGTGATCCCCACGTTCTTTCTCTGTAAAAAACGCTTTCAACATTGTGAGGGAAGTGTGCTTTAGGAGGGATTCGTTGCAGTGTTGCGTCTGTTAAAGAAGGAAGCTCTTGGGACTGACTCTGCGGTAACTGCAATAGGCGCACATAGGGCTCTAGTATCAGACGTCTATCCGTTGGACTATAGCAAGCTCTGTTTAAGGGAAACTCTTTCAGGCTGAATCGCACTTCTCACAGTGTCTTATCAGCGGAGGAATAGAGAAAGAACAACTATGGACAGAGGGAACGTTGTGCCCTGAGAGTGAAGGACCGGGTATGGAACATAGGCTTCTATGACACATACTGGAAGGTCAACACCTGTGATGTTCCATTGTGTCTAACTCGTGTCAAAACCCTTCAAATGTACGAGGGAACTGTGCTACAGTACTTTCCCACGACAATAATGAGTCTGTGCTAAGTTGGAAACTGTAGGACCTGTCTGTGCAGCAATCAGAGAGAGTATCGTACAGGACCCTGACGGGTTATTCTTAGGAAGGTATCTTTTCAGGGATCCTAGTTAAAGTGTGTTCTCATTCTTAACAGTGTCTCCTACTCTGAGGAATGATGATAGAATGCGGACGGACTTTGGGCACATTAGGTACTGTGAGTAAAGTGCAGGCTCTGGCGCTTAGGCATCCGAAACACATATTAGATAATCAAGACCAGTGGTGATCCGCACTTTCTTTCTGAGTAAAAAACGCTTCCAGCATTGTGATGGAAGTGTGCTTTAGGAGGGATTCGTTGCTGTGTTGCGTCTGTTAGAAAAGGAAGCTCTTGGGACTGACTCTGCGGTAACTGCAATAGGCGTACATAGGGCTCTAGTATCATATGTCTATCCGTTGGACTATAGCAAGTTCTGTTTAAGGGAAACTCTTTCAGGCTGAATCGCACTTCTCACAGTGTCTTATCAGCGGAGGAATAGAGAAAGAACAACTATGGACAGAGGGAACGTTTTGCCCTGAGAGTGAAGGACCGGGTATGGAACATAGGCCTCTATGACACATACTGGAAGGTCAACACCTGTGATGTTCCATTGTGTATAACTCGTCTCAAAACCCTTCAGATGTACGAGGGAACTGTGCTACAGTATTTTCCCAGGACAGGAATGAGTCTGTGCTAAGTTGGAAACTGTAAGACCTGTCCGTGGAGCAATCATAGAGAGTATTGTACAGGACCCTGACGGGTTATTCTTAGAAAGGTATCTTTTCAGGGATCCTAGTTAAAGTGTGTTCTCATTCATAACAGTGTCTCCTCCTTTGAGGAATGATGATAGAACACGGACGGACTATGGGCATCTTAGGTACTCTGAGTAAAGTGCAGGCTATGGCGCTTAGGCATCCCAAACTCATATTGGATGCTCACGACCAGTGGTGATCCGCACTTTCTTTCAGTGTTAAAAACGCTTCCAATATTCTGAGGGAAGTGTGCTTTAGGAGGGATTCGTTGCAGTGTTGCGTCTGATAAAGAAGGAGGCTCTTGGGACTGACTCTGGTATAACTGCAGTAGGCGCACATAGGGCTCTAGTATCAGACGTCTATCCGTTGGACTATAGCAAGTTCTGTTTAAGGGAAACTCCATCAAACGGAATCGCACTTCTCACAGTGTCTTTTCAGAGGGGGAAAGGATATAGAACAACAAAGGGGAGGGAACGTTGTGCCCTGAGAGTGAATGACAGCTTATGGCACATAGGCCTCTACGACACATACTGGAAGGTCAACACCTGTGATGTTCCATTGTGTCTAGCTCGTCTCAAACACTTCAAATGTACGAGGGAACTTTGCTACTGTACGTTCTCACGACAGGTTTGAGTCTGTGCTCTGTAGGAAACATTAGGACCTGTCTGTGTAGCAATCATAAACTATCACATACAGGACCATGACAAGTGATTCTTAGGAAGGTATCTTTTCAGGGATCCTCCTTAAAGTGCGTTCTCATTCATCACAGAGTCTCCTCCTTTCAGGAATGATGACAGAACACGGACGGACTATGGGCACCTTAGGTACTGTGAGTAAAGTGCAGGCTATGGCGCTTAGGCATCCCAAACTCATATTGGATCCTCAGGACCAGTGGTGATCCGCACTTTCTTTCAGTGTTAAAAACGCTTCCAACATTGTGAGGGAAGTGTGCTTTAGGAGGGATTCGTTGCAGTGTTGCGTCTGTTAAAGAAGGAAGCCCTTGGGACTGACTCTGCGGTAACTGCAATAGGCGCATAGGGCTCTAGTAACAGACGTCTATCCCTTGGACTATAGCAAGTTCTGTTTAAGGGAAACTCCTTCAGGCGGAATCGCACTTCTCCAAGTGTCTTTTTAATGGAGGAATGGAGAAAGAACAACTACGGAGAGAGGGAACGTTGTGCCCTTAGAGTGAAGGAAAGGGTATGGAACATAGGCCTCTAAGACACATACTGGAAAGTCAACAGCTGTGATGTTCCACTGTGTCTAACTCGTCTCAAAACACTTAAAATGCAGGAGGGAACTGTGCTACTGTACGTTCTCACTTCAGGAATGAGTCTGTGCTAAGTTGGAAACTGGAGGGCCTGTCTGAGTAGCAATCATAGAGAGATTCGTACAGGACCCTTTCAGGTTATTCTTAGGAAGGTATCTTTTCAGGGATCCTACTTAAAATGTGTTCTCATTGATAATAGTATCTCCTTCTTTGAGGAATGATGATAGAATGTGGACGGACCATGGGCACATTATATACTGTGAGTAAAGTGCAGGCTATGGCGCTTAGGCATCCCAAACACATATTCGATGATCAAGACCAGTGGTGATCCCCACGTTCTTTCTCTGTAAAAAACGCTTTCAACATTGTGAGGGAAGTGTGCTTTAGGAGGGATTCGTTGCAGTGTTGCGTCTGTTAAAGAAGGAAGCTCTTGGGACTGACTCTGCGGTAACTGCAATAGGCGCACATAGGGCTCTAGTATCAGACGTCTATCCGTTGGACTATAGCAAGCTCTGTTTAAGGGAAACTCTTTCAGGCTGAATCGCACTTCTCACAGTGTCTTATCAGCGGAGGAATAGAGAAAGAACAACTATGGACAGAGGGAACGTTGTGCCCTGAGAGTGAAGGACCGGGTATGGAACATAGGCTTCTATGACACATACTGGAAGGTCAACACCTGTGATGTTCCATTGTGTCTAACTCGTGTCAAAACCCTTCAAATGTACGAGGGAACTGTGCTACAGTACTTTCCCACGACAATAATGAGTCTGTGCTAAGTTGGAAACTGTAGGACCTGTCTGTGCAGCAATCAGAGAGAGTATCGTACAGGACCCTGACGGGTTATTCTTAGGAAGGTATCTTTTCAGGGATCCTAGTTAAAGTGTGTTCTCATTCTTAACAGTGTCTCCTACTCTGAGGAATGATGATAGAATGCGGACGGACTTTGGGCACATTAGGTACTGTGAGTAAAGTGCAGGCTATGGCGCTTAGGCATCCGAAACACATATTAGATAATCAAGACCAGTGGTGATCCGCACTTTCTTTCTGAGTAAAAAACGCTTCCAGCATTGTGATGGAAGTGTGCTTTAGGAGGGATTCGTTGCTGTGTTGCGTCTGTTAGAAAAGGAAGCTCTTGGGACTGACTCTGCGGTAACTGCAATTGGCGTACATAGGGCTCTAGTATCATACGTCTATCCGTTGGACTATAGCAAGTTCTGTTTAAGGGAAACTCTTTCAGGCTGAATCGCACTTCTCACAGTGTCTTATCAGCGGAGGAATAGAGAAAGAACAACTATGGACAGAGGGAACGTTTTGCCCTGAGAGTGAAGGACCGGGTATGGAACATAGGCCTCTATGACACATACTGGAAGGTCAACACCTGTGATGTTCCATTGTGTATAACTCGTCTCAAAACCCTTCAGATGTACGAGGGAACTGTGCTACAGTATTTTCCCAGGACAGGAATGAGTCTGTGCTAAGTTGGAATCTGTAAGACCTGTCCGTGGAGCAATCATAGAGAGTATTGTACAGGACCCTGACGGGTTATTCTTAGGAAGGTATCTTTTCAGGGATCCTAGTTAAAGTGTGTTCTCATTCATAACAGTGTCTCCTCCTTTGAGGAATGATGATAGAACACGGACGGACTATGGGCATCTTAGGTACTCTGAGTAAAGTGCAGGCTATGGCGCTTAGGCATCCCAAACTCATATTGGATGCTCACGACCAGTGGTGATCCGCACTTTCTTTCAGTGTTAAAAACGCTTCCAATATTCTGAGGGAAGTGTGCTTTAGGAGGGATTCGTTGCAGTGTTGCGTCTGATAAAGAAGGAAGCTCTTGGGACTGACTCTGCGATAACTGCAATAGGCGCACATAGGGCTCTAGTATCAGACGTCTATCCGTTGGACTATAGCAAGTTCTGTTTAAGGGAAACTCCATCAAACGGAATCGCACTTCTCACAGTGTCTTTTCAGAGGGGGAAAGGATATAGAACAACTAAGGGGAGGGAACGTTGTGCCCTGAGAGTGAATGACAGCTTATGGCACATAGGCCTCTACGACACATACTGGAAGGTCAACACCTGTGATGTTCCACTGTGTCTAGCTCGTCTCAAACACTTCAAATGTACGAGGGAACTTTGCTAATGTACGTTCTCACGACAGGTTTGAGTCTGTGCTCTGTAGGAAACATTAGGACCTGTCTGTGTAGCAATCATAAACTATCACATACAGGACCATGACAAGTGATTCTTAGGAAGGTATCTTTTCTTTTTTTTTTTTTTTCCCAATTTATTTATTTTCAGAGAAACAGTATTCATTATTTTTTCACCACACCCAGTGCTCCATGCAAGCTGTGCCCTCTATAATACCCACCACCTGGTACCCCAACCTCCCACCCCCCCGCCACTTCAAACCCCTCAGACTGTTTTTCAGAGTCCATAGTCTCTCATGGTTCACCTCCCCTTCCAATTTACCCAAATTCCAATAGCATGGAGGACAAGGGGCGTTAGAGAGTAGTAGGGAATTTGGGTAAATTGGAAGGAAGGTATCTTTTCAGGGATCCTACTTAAAGTGCGTTCTCATTCATCACAGAGTCTCCTCCTTTCAGGAATGATGACAGAACACGGACGGACTATGGGCACCTTAGGTACTGTGAGTAAAGTGCAGGCTATGGCGCTTAGGCATCCCAAACTCATATTGGATGCTCACGACCAGTGGTGATCCGCACTTTCTTTCAGTGTTAAAAACGCTTCCAACATTGTGAGGGAAGTGTGCTTTAGGAGGGATTCGTTGCACTGTTGCGTCTGTTAAAGAAGGAAGCGCTTGGGACTGACCCTGCGGTAACTGCAATAGGCGCACATAGGGCTCTAGTAACAGACGTCTATCCCTTGGACTATAGCAAGTTCTGTTTAAGGGAAACTCCTTCAGGCGGAATCGCACTTCTCCCAGTGTCTTTTTAATGGAGGAATGGAGAAAGAACAACTACGGAGAGAGGGAACGTTGTGCCCTTAGAGTGAAGGAAAGGGTATGGAACATAGGCCTCTAAGACACATACGGAAAGTCAACAGCTGTGATGTTCCACTGTGTCTAACTCGTCTCAAAACACTTAAAATGCAGGAGGGAACTGTGCTACTGTACGTTCTCACTTCAGGAATGAGTCTGTGCTAAGTTGGAAACTGGAGGGCCTGTCTGAGTAGCAATCATAGAGAGATTCGTACAGGACCCTTTCAGGTTATTCTTAGGAAGGTATCTTTTCAGGGATCCTACTTAAAATGTGTTCTCATTGATAATAGTATCTCCTTCTTTGAGGAATGATGATAGAATGTGGACGGACCATGGGCACATTATATACTGTGAGTAAAGTGCAGGCTATGGCGCTTAGGCATCCCAAACACATATTCGATGATCAAGACCAGTGGTGATCCCCACGTTCTTTCTCTGTAAAAAACGCTTCCAACATTGTGAGGGAAGTGTGCTTTAGGAGGGATTCGTTGCAGTGTTGCGTCTGTTAAAGAAGGAAGCCCTTGGGACTGACTCTGCGGTAACTGCAATAGGCGCATAGGGCTCTAGTAACAGACGTCTATCCCTTGGACTATAGCAAGTTCTGTTTAAGGGAAACTCCTTCAGGCGGAATCGCACTTCTCCAAGTGTCTTTTTAATGGAGGAATGGAGAAAGAACAACTACGGAGAGAGGGAACGTTGTGCCCTTAGAGTGAAGGAAAGGGTATGGAACATAGGCCTCTAAGACACATACTGGAAAGTCAACAGCTGTGATGTTCCACTGTGTCTAACTCGTCTCAAAACACTTAAAATGCAGGAGGGAACTGTGCTACTGTACGTTCTCACTTCAGGAATGAGTCTGTGCTAAGTTGGAAACTGGAGGGCCTGTCTGAGTAGCAATCATAGAGAGATTCGTACAGGACCCTTTCAGGTTATTCTTAGGAAGGTATCTTTTCAGGGATCCTACTTAAAATGTGTTCTCATTGATAATAGTATCTCCTTCTTTGAGGAATGATGATAGAATGTGGACGGACCATGGGCACATTATATACTGTGAGTAAAGTGCAGGCTATGGCGCTTAGGCATCCCAAACACATATTCGATGATCAAGACCAGTGGTGATCCCCACGTTCTTTCTCTGTAAAAAACGCTTTCAACATTGTGAGGGAAGTGTGCTTTAGGAGGGATTCGTTGCAGTGTTGCGTCTGTTAAAGAAGGAAGCTCTTGGGACTGACTCTGCGGTAACTGCAATAGGCGCACATAGGGCTCTAGTATCAGACGTCTATCCGTTGGACTATAGCAAGCTCTGTTTAAGGGAAACTCTTTCAGGCTGAATCGCACTTCTCACAGTGTCTTATCAGCGGAGGAATAGAGAAAGAACAACTATGGACAGAGGGAACGTTGTGCCCTGAGAGTGAAGGACCGGGTATGGAACATAGGCTTCTATGACACATACTGGAAGGTCAACACCTGTGATGTTCCATTGTGTCTAACTCGTGTCAAAACCCTTCAAATGTACGAGGGAACTGTGCTACAGTACTTTCCCACGACAATAATGAGTCTGTGCTAAGTTGGAAACTGTAGGACCTGTCTGTGCAGCAATCAGAGAGAGTATCGTACAGGACCCTGACGGGTTATTCTTAGGAAGGTATCTTTTCAGGGATCCTAGTTAAAGTGTGTTCTCATTCTTAACAGTGTCTCCTACTCTGAGGAATGATGATAGAATGCGGACGGACTTTGGGCACATTAGGTACTGTGAGTAAAGTGCAGGCTATGGCGCTTAGGCATCCGAAACACATATTAGATAATCAAGACCAGTGGTGATCCGCACTTTCTTTCTGAGTAAAAAACGCTTCCAGCATTGTGATGGAAGTGTGCTTTAGGAGGGATTCGTTGCTGTGTTGCGTCTGTTAGAAAAGGAAGCTCTTGGGACTGACTCTGCGGTAACTGCAATTGGCGTACATAGGGCTCTAGTATCATACGTCTA
The DNA here is from genome assembly GCF_020171115.1 of Neogale vison. Classification (NCBI taxonomy): domain Eukaryota; kingdom Metazoa; phylum Chordata; class Mammalia; order Carnivora; family Mustelidae; genus Neogale; species Neogale vison. The sequence continues at coordinate 26,588,382 of NC_058100.1, read as the reverse complement.
TCCGTTGGACTATAGCAAGTTCTGTTTAAGGGAAACTCTTTCAGGCTGAATCGCACTTCTCACAGTGTCTTATCAGCGGAGGAATAGAGAAAGAACAACTATGGACAGAGGGAACGTTTTGCCCTGAGAGTGAAGGACCGGGTATGGAACATAGGCCTCTATGACACATACTGGAAGGTCAACACCTGTGATGTTCCATTGTGTATAACTCGTCTCAAAACCCTTCAGATGTACGAGGGAACTGTGCTACAGTATTTTCCCAGGACAGGAATGAGTCTGTGCTAAGTTGGAATCTGTAAGACCTGTCCGTGGAGCAATCATAGAGAGTATTGTACAGGACCCTGACGGGTTATTCTTAGGAAGGTATCTTTTCAGGGATCCTAGTTAAAGTGTGTTCTCATTCATAACAGTGTCTCCTCCTTTGAGGAATGATGATAGAACACGGACGGACTATGGGCATCTTAGGTACTCTGAGTAAAGTGCAGGCTATGGCGCTTAGGCATCCCAAACTCATATTGGATGCTCACGACCAGTGGTGATCCGCACTTTCTTTCAGTGTTAAAAACGCTTCCAATATTCTGAGGGAAGTGTGCTTTAGGAGGGATTCGTTGCAGTGTTGCGTCTGATAAAGAAGGAAGCTCTTGGGACTGACTCTGCGATAACTGCAATAGGCGCACATAGGGCTCTAGTATCAGACGTCTATCCGTTGGACTATAGCAAGTTCTGTTTAAGGGAAACTCCATCAAACGGAATCGCACTTCTCACAGTGTCTTTTCAGAGGGGGAAAGGATATAGAACAACTAAGGGGAGGGAACGTTGTGCCCTGAGAGTGAATGACAGCTTATGGCACATAGGCCTCTACGACACATACTGGAAGGTCAACACCTGTGATGTTCCACTGTGTCTAGCTCGTCTCAAACACTTCAAATGTACGAGGGAACTTTGCTAATGTACGTTCTCACGACAGGTTTGAGTCTGTGCTCTGTAGGAAACATTAGGACCTGTCTGTGTAGCAATCATAAACTATCACATACAGGACCATGACAAGTGATTCTTAGGAAGGTATCTTTTCTTTTTTTTTTTTTTTTCCCAATTTATTTATTTTCAGAGAAACAGTATTCATTATTTTTTCACCACACCCAGTGCTCCATGCAAGCTGTGCCCTCTATAATACCCACCACCTGGTACCCCAACCTCCCACCCCCCCGCCACTTCAAACCCCTCAGACTGTTTTTCAGAGTCCATAGTCTCTCATGGTTCACCTCCCCTTCCAATTTACCCAAATTCCAATAGCATGGAGGACAAGGGGCGTTAGAGAGTAGTAGGGAATTTGGGTAAATTGGAAGGAAGGTATCTTTTCAGGGATCCTACTTAAAGTGCGTTCTCATTCATCACAGAGTCTCCTCCTTTCAGGAATGATGACAGAACACGGACGGACTATGGGCACCTTAGGTACTGTGAGTAAAGTGCAGGCTATGGCGCTTAGGCATCCCAAACTCATATTGGATGCTCACGACCAGTGGTGATCCGCACTTTCTTTCAGTGTTAAAAACGCTTCCAACATTGTGAGGGAAGTGTGCTTTAGGAGGGATTCGTTGCACTGTTGCGTCTGTTAAAGAAGGAAGCGCTTGGGACTGACCCTGCGGTAACTGCAATAGGCGCACATAGGGCTCTAGTAACAGACGTCTATCCCTTGGACTATAGCAAGTTCTGTTTAAGGGAAACTCCTTCAGGCGGAATCGCACTTCTCCCAGTGTCTTTTTAATGGAGGAATGGAGAAAGAACAACTACGGAGAGAGGGAACGTTGTGCCCTTAGAGTGAAGGAAAGGGTATGGAACATAGGCCTCTAAGACACATACTGGAAAGTCAACAGCTGTGATGTTCCACTGTGTCTAACTCGTCTCAAAACACTTAAAATGCAGGAGGGAACTGTGCTACTGTACGTTCTCACTTCAGGAATGAGTCTGTGCTAAGTTGGAAACTGGAGGGCCTGTCTGAGTAGCAATCATAGAGAGATTCGTACAGGACCCTTTCAGGTTATTCTTAGGAAGGTATCTTTTCAGGGATCCTACTTAAAATGTGTTCTCATTGATAATAGTATCTCCTTCTTTGAGGAATGATGATAGAATGTGGACGGACCATGGGCACATTATATACTGTGAGTAAAGTGCAGGCTATGGCGCTTAGGCATCCCAAACACATATTCGATGATCAAGACCAGTGGTGATCCCCACGTTCTTTCTCTGTAAAAAACGCTTTCAACATTGTGAGGGAAGTGTGCTTTAGGAGGGATTCGTTGCAGTGTTGCGTCTGTTAAAGAAGGAAGCTCTTGGGACTGACTCTGCGGTAACTGCAATAGGCGCACATAGGGCTCTAGTATCAGACGTCTATCCGTTGGACTATAGCAAGCTCTGTTTAAGGGAAACTCTTTCAGGCTGAATCGCACTTCTCACAGTGTCTTATCAGCGGAGGAATAGAGAAAGAACAACTATGGACAGAGGGAACGTTGTGCCCTGAGAGTGAAGGACCGGGTATGGAACATAGGCTTCTATGACACATACTGGAAGGTCAACACCTGTGATGTTCCATTGTGTCTAACTCGTGTCAAAACCCTTCAAATGTACGAGGGAACTGTGCTACAGTACTTTCCCACGACAATAATGAGTCTGTGCTAAGTTGGAAACTGTAGGAGCTGTCTGTGCAGCAATCAGAGAGAGTATCGTACAGGACCCTGACGGGTTATTCTTAGGAAGGTATCTTTTCAGGGATCCTAGTTAAAGTGTGTTCTCATTCTTAACAGTGTCTCCTACTCTGAGGAATGATGATAGAATGCGGACGGACTTTGGGCACATTAGGTACTGTGAGTAAAGTGCAGGCTATGGCGCTTAGGCATCCCAAACACATATTAGATAATCAAGACCAGTGGTGATCCGCACTTTCTTTCTGAGTAAAAAACGCTCCCAGCATTGTGATGGAAGTGTGCTTTAGGAGGGATTCGTTGCTGTGTTGCGTCTGTTAGAAAAGGAAGCTCTTGGGACTGACTCTGCGGTAACTGCAATTGGCGTACATAGGGCTCTAGTATCATACGTCTATCCGTTGGACTATAGCAAGTTCTGTTTAAGGGAAACTCTTTCAGGCTGAATCGCACTTCTCACAGTGTCTTATCAGCGGAGGAATAGAGAAAGAACAACTATGGACAGAGGGAACGTTTTGCCCTGAGAGTGAAGGACCGGGTATGGAACATAGGCCTCTATGACACATACTGGAAGGTCAACACCTGTGATGTTCCATTGTGTATAACTCGTCTCAAAACCCTTCAGATGTACGAGGGAACTGTGCTACAGTATTTTCCCAGGACAGGAATGAGTCTGTGCTAAGTTGGAAACTGTAAGACCTGTCCGTGGAGCAATCATAGAGAGTATTGTACAGGACCCTGACGGGTTATTCTTAGGAAGGTATCTTTTCAGGGATCCTAGTTAAAGTGTGTTCTCATTCATAACAGTGTCTCCTCCTTTGAGGAATGATGATAGAACACGGACGGACTATGGGCATCTTAGGTACTCTGAGTAAAGTGCAGGCTATGGCGCTTAGGCATCCCAAACTCATATTGGATGCTCACGACCAGTGGTGATCCGCACTTTCTTTCAGTGTTAAAAACGCTTCCAATATTCTGAGGGAAGTGTGCTTTAGGAGGGATTCGTTGCAGTGTTGCGTCTGATAAAGAAGGAAGCTCTTGGGACTGACTCTGCGATAACTGCAATAGGCGCACATAGGGCTCTAGTATCAGACGTCTATCCGTTGGACTATAGCAAGTTCTGTTTAAGGGAAACTCCATCAAACGGAATCGCACTTCTCACAGTGTCTTTTCAGAGGGGGAAAGGATATAGAACAACTAAGGGGAGGGAACGTTGTGCCCTGAGAGTGAATGACAGCTTATGGCACATAGGCCTCTACGACACATACTGGAAGGTCAACACCTGTGATGTTCCACTGTGTCTAGCTCGTCTCAAACACTTCAAATGTACGAGGGAACTTTGCTAATGTACGTTCTCACGACAGGTTTGAGTCTGTGCTCTGTAGGAAACATTAGGACCTGTCTGTGTAGCAATCATAAACTATCACATACAGGACCATGACAAGTGATTCTTAGGAAGGTATCTTTTCTTTTTTTTTTTTTTTCCCAATTTATTTATTTTCAGAGAAACAGTATTCATTATTTTTTCACCACACCCAGTGCTCCATGCAAGCTGTGCCCTCTATAATACCCACCACCTGGTACCCCAACCTCCCACCCCCCCGCCACTTCAAACCCCTCAGACTGTTTTTCAGAGTCCATAGTCTCTCATGGTTCACCTCCCCTTCCAATTTACCCAAATTCCAATAGCATGGAGGACAAGGGGCGTTAGAGAGTAGTAGGGAATTTGGGTAAATTGGAAGGAAGGTATCTTTTCAGGGATCCTACATAAAGTGCGTTCTCATTCATCACAGAGTCTCCTCCTTTCAGGAATGATGACAGAACACGGACGGACTATGGGCACCTTAGGTACTGTGAGTAAAGTGCAGGCTATGGCGCTTAGGCATCCCAAACTCATATTGGATCCTCAGGACCAGTGGTGATCCGCACTTTCTTTCAGTGTTAAAAACGCTTCCAACATTGTGAGGGAAGTGTGCTTTAGGAGGGATTCGTTGCACTGTTGCGTCTGTTAAAGAAGGAAGCGCTTGGGACTGACTCTGCGGTAACTGCAATAGGCGCATAGGGCTCTAGTAACAGACGTCTATCCCTTGGACTATAGCAAGTTCTGTTTAAGGGAAACTCCTTCAGGCGGAATCGCACTTCTCCAAGTGTCTTTTTAATGGAGGAATGGAGAAAGAACAACTACGGAGAGAGGGAACGTTGTGCCCTTAGAGTGAAGGAAAGGGTATGGATCATAGGCCTCTAAGACACATACTGGAAAGTCAACAGCTGTGATGATCCACTGTGTCTAACTCGTCTCAAAACACTTAAAATGCAGGAGGGAACTGTGCTACTGTACGTTCTCACTTCAGGAATGAGTCTGTGCTAAGTTGGAAACTGGAGGGCCTGTCTGAGTAGCAATCATAGAGAGATTCGTACAGGACCCTTTCAGGTTATTCTTAGGAAGGTATCTTTTCAGGGATCCTACTTAAAATGTGTTCTCATTGATAATAGTATCTCCTTCTTTGAGGAATGATGATAGAATGTGGACGGACCATGGGCACATTATATACTGTGAGTAAAGTGCAGGCTATGGCGCTTAGGCATCCCAAACACATATTCGATGATCAAGACCAGTGGTGATCCCCACGTTCTTTCTCTGTAAAAAACGCTTTCAACATTGTGAGGGAAGTGTGCTTTAGGAGGGATTCGTTGCAGTGTTGCGTCTGTTAAAGAAGGAAGCTCTTGGGACTGACTCTGCGGTAACTGCAATAGGCGCACATAGGGCTCTAGTATCAGACGTCTATCCGTTGGACTATAGCAAGCTCTGTTTAAGGGAAACTCTTTCAGGCTGAATCGCACATCTCACAGTGTCTTAGCGGAGGAATAGAGAAAGAACAACTATGGACAGAGGGAATTTGTGCCCTGAGAGTGAAGGACCGGGTATGGAACATAGGCTTCTATGACACATACTGGAAGGTCAACACCTGTGATGTTCCATTGTGTCTAACTCGTGTCAAAACCCTTCAAATGTACGAGGGAACTGTGCTACAGTACTTTCCCACGACAATAATGAGTCTGTGCTATGTTGGAAACTGTAGGACCTGTCTGTGCAGCAATCAGAGAGAGTATCGTACAGGACCCTGACGGGTTATTCTTAGGAAGGTATCTTTTCAGGGATCCTAGTTAAAGTGTGTTCTCATTCTTAACAGTGTCTCCTACTCTGAGGAATGATGATAGAATGCGGACGGACTTTGGGCACATTAGGTACTGTGAGTAAAGTGCAGGCTATGGCGCTTAGGCATCCGAAACACATATTAGATAATCACGACCAGTGGTGATCCGCACTTTCTTTCTGAGTAAAAAACGCTTCCAGCATTGTGATGGAAGTGTGCTTTAGGAGGGATTCGTTGCTGTGTTGCGTCTGTTAGAAAAGGAAGCTCTTGGGACTGACTCTGCGGTAACTGCAATAGGCGTACATAGGGCTCTAGTATCATACGTCTATCCGTTGGACTATAGCAAGTTCTGTTTAAGGGAAACTCTTTCAGGCTGAATCGCACTTCTCACAGTGTCTTATCAGCGGAGGAATAGAGAAAGAACAACTATGGACAGAGGGAACGTTTTGCCCTGAGAGTGAAGGACCGGGTATGGAACATAGGCCTCTATGACACATACTGGAAGGTCAACACCTGTGATGTTCCATTGTGTCTAACTCGTCTCAAAACCCTTCAGATGTACGAGGGAACTGTGCTACAGTATTTTCCCAGGACAGGAATGAGTCTGTGCTAAGTTGGAAACTGTAAGACCTGTCCGTGGAGCAATCATAGAGAGTATTGTACAGGACCCTGACGGGTTATTCTTAGGAAGGTATCTTTTCAGGGATCCTAGTTAAAGTGTGTTCTCATTCATAACAGTGTCTCCTCCTTTGAGGAATGATGATAGAACACGGACGGACTATGGGCATCTTAGGTACTCTGAGTAAAGTGCAGGCTATGGCGCTTAGGCATCCCAAACTCATATTGGATGCTCACGACCAGTGGTGATCCGCACTTTCTTTCAGTGTTAAAAACGCTTCCAATATTCTGAGGGAAGTGTGCTTTAGGAGGGATTCGTTGCAGTGTTGCGTCTGATAAAGAAGGAAGCTCTTGGGACTGACTCTGCGATAACTGCAATAGGCGCACATAGGGCTCTAGTATCAGACGTCTATCCGTTGGACTATAGCAAGTTCTGTTTAAGGGAAACTCCATCAAACGGAATCGCACTTCTCACAGTGTCTTTTCAGAGGGGGAAAGGATATAGAACAACTAAGGGGAGGGAACGTTGTGCCCTGAGAGTGAATGACAGCTTATGGCACATAGGCCTCTACGACACATACTGGAAGGTCAACACCTGTGATGTTCCACTGTGTCTAGCTCGTCTCAAACACTTCAAATGTACGAGGGAACTTTGCTAATGTACGTTCTCACGACAGGTTTGAGTCTGTGCTCTGTAGGAAACATTAGGACCTGTCTGTGTAGCAATCATAAACTATCACATACAGGACCATGACAAGTGATTCTTAGGAAGGTATCTTTTCTTTTTTTTTTTTTTTTCCCAATTTATTTATTTTCAGAGAAACAGTATTCATTATTTTTTCACCACACCCAGTGCTCCATGCAAGCTGTGCCCTCTATAATACCCACCACCTGGTACCCCAACCTCCCACCCCCCCGCCACTTCAAACCCCTCAGACTGTTTTTCAGAGTCCATAGTCTCTCATGGTTCACCTCCCCTTCCAATTTACCCAAATTCCAATAGCATGGAGGACAAGGGGCGTTAGAGAGTAGTAGGGAATTTGGGTAAATTGGAAGGAAGGTATCTTTTCAGGGATCCTACTTAAAGTGCGTTCTCATTCATCACAGAGTCTCCTCCTTTCAGGAATGATGACAGAACACGGACGGACTATGGGCACCTTAGGTACTGTGAGTAAAGTGCAGGCTATGGCGCTTAGGCATCCCAAACTCATATTGGATGCTCACGACCAGTGGTGATCCGCACTTTCTTTCAGTGTTAAAAACGCTTCCAACATTGTGAGGGAAGTGTGCTTTAGGAGGGATTCGTTGCAGTGTTGCGTCTGTTAAAGAAGGAAGCGCTTGGGACTGACTCTGCGGTAACTGCAATAGGCGCACATAGGGCTCTAGTAACAGACGTCTATCCCTTGGACTATAGCAAGTTCTGTTTAAGGGAAACTCCTTCAGGCGGAATCGCACTTCTCCCAGTGTCTTTTTAATGGAGGAATGGAGAAAGAACAACTACGGAGAGAGGGAACGTTGTGCCCTTAGAGTGAAGGAAAGGGTATGGAACATAGGCCTCTAAGACACATACTGGAAAGTCAACAGCTGTGATGTTCCACTGTGTCTAACTCGTCTCAAAACACTTAAAATGCAGGAGGGAACTGTGCTACTGTACGTTCTCACTTCAGGAATGAGTCTGTGCTAAGTTGGAAACTGGAGGGCCTGTCTGAGTAGCAATCATAGAGAGATTCGTACAGGACCCTTTCAGGTTATTCTTAGGAAGGTATCTTTTCAGGGATCCTACTTAAAATGTGTTCTCATTGATAATAGTATCTCCTTCTTTGAGGAATGATGATAGAATGTGGACGGACCATGGGCACATTATATACTGTGAGTAAAGTGCAGGCTATGGCGCTTAGGCATCCCAAACACATATTCGATGATCAAGACCAGTGGTGATCCCCACGTTCTTTCTCTGTAAAAAACGCTTTCAACATTGTGAGGGAAGTGTGCTTTAGGAGGGATTCGTTGCAGTGTTGCGTCTGTTAAAGAAGGAAGCTCTTGGGACTGACTCTGCGGTAACTGCAATAGGCGCACATAGGGCTCTAGTATCAGACGTCTATCCGTTGGACTATAGCAAGCTCTGTTTAAGGGAAACTCTTTCAGGCTGAATCGCACATCTCACAGTGTCTTAGCGGAGGAATAGAGAAAGAACAACTATGGACAGAGGGAATTTGTGCCCTGAGAGTGAAGGACCGGGTATGGAACATAGGCTTCTATGACACATACTGGAAGGTCAACACCTGTGATGTTCCATTGTGTCTAACTCGTGTCAAAACCCTTCAAATGTACGAGGGAACTGTGCTACAGTACTTTCCCACGACAATAATGAGTCTGTGCTATGTTGGAAACTGTAGGACCTGTCTGTGCAGCAATCAGAGAGAGTATCGTACAGGACCCTGACGGGTTATTCTTAGGAAGGTATCTTTTCAGGGATCCTAGTTAAAGTGTGTTCTCATTCTTAACAGTGTCTCCTACTCTGAGGAATGATGATAGAATGCGGACGGACTTTGGGCACATTAGGTACTGTGAGTAAAGTGCAGGCTATGGCGCTTAGGCATCCGAAACACATATTAGATAATCAAGACCAGTGGTGATCCGCACTTTCTTTCTGAGTAAAAAACGCTTCCAGCATTGTGATGGAAGTGTGCTTTAGGAGGGATTCGTTGCTGTGTTGCGTCTGTTAGAAAAGGAAGCTCTTGGGACTGACTCTGCGGTAACTGCAATAGGCGTACATAGGGCTCTAGTATCATACGTCTATCCGTTGGACTATAGCAAGTTCTGTTTAAGGGAAACTCTTTCAGGCTGAATCGCACTTCTCACAGTGTCTTATCAGCGGAGGAATAGAGAAAGAACAACTATGGACAGAGGGAACGTTTTGCCCTGAGAGTGAAGGACCGGGTATGGAACATAGGCCTCTATGACACATACTGGAAGGTCAACACCTGTGATGTTCCATTGTGTCTAACTCGTCTCAAAACCCTTCAGATGTACGAGGGAACTGTGCTACAGTATTTTCCCAGGACAGGAATGAGTCTGTGCTAAGTTGGAAACTGTAAGACCTGTCCGTGGAGCAATCATAGAGAGTATTGTACAGGACCCTGACGGGTTATTCTTAGGAAGGTATCTTTTCAGGGATCCTAGTTAAAGTGTGTTCTCATTCATAACAGTGTCTCCTCCTTTGAGGAATGATGATAGAACACGGACGGACTATGGGCATCTTAGGTACTCTGAGTAAAGTGCAGGCTATGGCGCTTAGGCATCCCAAACTCATATTGGATGCTCACGACCAGTGGTGATCCGCACTTTCTTTCAGTGTTAAAAACGCTTCCAATATTCTGAGGGAAGTGTGCTTTAGGAGGGATTCGTTGCAGTGTTGCGTCTGATAAAGAAGGAAGCTCTTGGGACTGACTCTGCGATAACTGCAATAGGCGCACATAGGGCTCTAGTATCAGACGTCTATCCGTTGGACTATAGCAAGTTCTGTTTAAGGGAAACTCCATCAAACGGAATCGCACTTCTCACAGTGTCTTTTCAGAGGGGGAAAGGATATAGAACAACTAAGGGGAGGGAACGTTGTGCCCTGAGAGTGAATGACAGCTTATGGCACATAGGCCTCTACGACACATACTGGAAGGTCAACACCTGTGATGTTCCACTGTGTCTAGCTCATCTCAAACACTTCAAATGTACGAGGGAACTTTGCTAATGTACGTTCTCATGACAGGTTTGAGTCTGTGCTCTGTAGGAAACATTAGGACCTGTCTGTGTAGCAATCATAAACTATCACATACAGGACCATGACAAGTGATTCTTAGGAAGGTATCTTTTCTTTTTTTTTTTTTTTTTTCCCAATTTATTTATTTTCAGAGAAACAGTATTCATTATTTTTTCACCACACCCAGTGCTCCATGCAAGCTGTGCCCTCTATAATACCCACCACCTGGTACCCCAACCTCCCACCCCCCCGCCACTTCAAACCCCTCAGACTGTTTTTCAGAGTCCATAGTCTCTCATGGTTCACCTCCCCTTCCAATTTACCCAAATTCCAATAGCATGGAGGACAAGGGGCGTTAGAGAGTAGTAGGGAATTTGGGTAAATTGGAAGGAAGGTATCTTTTCAGGGATCCTACTTAAAGTGCGTTCTCATTCATCACAGAGTCTCCTCCTTTCAGGAATGATGACAGAACACGGACGGACTATGGGCACCTTAGGTACTGTGAGTAAAGTGCAGGCTATGGCGCTTAGGCATCCCAAACTCATATTGGATGCTCACGACCAGTGGTGATCCGCACTTTCTTTCAGTGTTAAAAACGCTTCCAACATTGTGAGGGAAGTGTGCTTTAGGAGGGATTCGTTGCAGTGTTGCGTCTGTTAAAGAAGGAAGCGCTTGGGACTGACTCTGCGGTAACTGCAATAGGCGCACATAGGGCTCTAGTAACAGACGTCTATCCCTTGGACTATAGCAAGTTCTGTTTAAGGGAAACTCCTTCAGGCGGAATCGCACTTCTCCCAGTGTCTTTTTAATGGAGGAATGGAGAAAGAACAACTACGGAGAGAGGGAACGTTGTGCCCTTAGAGTGAAGGAAAGGGTATGGAACATAGGCCTCTAAGACACATACTGGAAAGTCAACAGCTGTGATGTTCCACTGTGTCTAACTCGTCTCAAAACACTTAAAATGCAGGAGGGAACTGTGCTACTGTACGTTCTCACTTCAGGAATGAGTCTGTGCTAAGTTGGAAACTGGAGGGCCTGTCTGAGTAGCAATCATAGAGAGATTCGTACAGGACCCTTTCAGGTTATTCTTAGGAAGGTATCTTTTCAGGGATCCTACTTAAAATGTGTTCTCATTGATAATAGTATCTCCTTCTTTGAGGAATGATGATAGAATGTGGACGGACCATGGGCACATTATATACTGTGAGTAAAGTGCAGGCTATGGCGCTTAGGCATCCCAAACACATATTCGATGATCAAGACCAGTGGTGATCCCCACGTTCTTTCTCTGTAAAAAACGCTTTCAACATTGTGAGGGAAGTGTGCTTTAGGAGGGATTCGTTGCAGTGTTGCGTCTGTTAAAGAAGGAAGCTCTTGGGACTGACTCTGCGGTAACTGCAATAGGCGCACATAGGGCTCTAGTATCAGACGTCTATCCGTTGGACTATAGCAAGCTCTGTTTAAGGGAAACTCTTTCAGGCTGAATCGCACTTCTCACAGTGTCTTATCAGCGGAGGAATAGAGAAAGAACAACTATGGACAGAGGGAACGTTGTGCCCTGAGAGTGAAGGACCGGGTATGGAACATAGGCTTCTATGACACATACTGGAAGGTCAACACCTGTGATGTTCCATTGTGTCTAACTCGTGTCAAAACCCTTCAAATGTACGAGGGAACTGTGCTACAGTTCTTTCCCACGACAATAATGAGTCTGTGCCAAGTTGGAAACTGTAGGACCTGTCCGTGCAGCAATCAGAGAGAGTATCGTACAGGACCCTGACGGGTTATTCTTAGGAAGGTATCTTTTCAGGGTTCCTAGTTAAAGTGTGTTCTCATTCTTAACAGTGTCTCCTACTCTGAGGAATGATGATAGAATGCGGACGGACTTTGGGCACATTAGGTACTGTGAGTAAAGTGCAGGCTCTGGCGCTTAGGCATCCCAAACACATATTAGATAATCAAGACCAGTGGTGATCCGCACTATCTTTCTGAGTAAAAAACGCTTCCAGCATTGTGATGGAAGTGTGCTTTAGGAGGGATTCGTTGCTGTGTAGCGTCTGGTAGAAAAGGAAGCTCTTGGGACTGACTCTGCTGTAACTGCAATAGGCGTACATAGGGCTCTAGTATCATACGTCTATCCGTTGGACTATAGCAAATTCTGTTTAAGGGAAACTCTTTCAGGCTGAATCGCACTTCTCACAGTGTCTTATCAGCGGAGGAATAGAGAAAGAACAACTATGGACAGAGGGAACGTTTTGCCCTGAGAGTGAAGGACAGGGTATGGAACATAGGCCTCTATGACACATACTGGAAGGTCAACACCTGTGATGTTCCATTGTGTATAACTCATCTCAAAACCCTTCAGATGTACGAGGGAACTGTGCTACAGTATTTTCCCAGTACAGGAATGAGTCTTTGCTAAGTTGGAAACTGTAAGACCTGTCCGTGGAGCAATCATAGATAGTATTGTACAGGACCCTGACGGGTTATTCTTAGGAAGGTATCTTTTCAGGGATCCTAGTTAAAGTGTGTTCTCATTCATAACAGTATCTCCTCCTTTGAGGAATGATGATAGAACACGGACGGACTATGGGCATCTTAGGTACTCTGATTAAAGTGCAGGCTATGGCGCTTAGGCATCCCAAACTCATATTGGATGCTCACGACCAGTGGTGATCCGCACTTTCTTTCAGTGTTAAAAACGCTTCCAACATTGTGAGGGAAGTGTGCTTTAGGAGGGATTCGTTGCAGTGTTGCTTCTGTTAAAGAAGGAAGCTCTTGGGACTGACTATGCGATAACTGCAATAGGCGCACATAGGGCTCTAGTATCAGACGTCTATCCGTTGGACTATAGCAAGTTCTGTTTAAGGGAAACTCCATCAAACGGAATCGCACTTCTCACAGTGTCTTTTCAGAGGGGGAAAGGATATAGAACAACTAAGGGGAGGGAACGTTGTGCCCTGAGAGTGAATGACAGCTTATGGCACATAGGCCTCTACGACACATACTGGAAGGTCAACACCTGTGATGTTCCACTGTGTCTAGCTCGTCTCAAACACTTCAAATGTACGAGGGAACTTTGCTAATGTACGTTCTCACGACAGGTTTGAGTCTGTGCTCTGTAGGAAACATTAGGACCTGTCTGTGTAGCAATCATAAACTATCACATACAGGACCATGACAAGTGATTCTTAGGAAGGTATCTTTTCAGGGATCCTACTTAAAGTGCGTTCTCATTCATCACAGAGTCTCCTCCTTTCAGGAATGATGACAGAACACGGACGGACTATGGGCACCTTAGGTACTGTGAGTAAAGTGCAGGCTATGGCACTTAGGCATCCCAAACTCATATTGGATGCTCACGACCAGTGGTGATCCGCACTTTCTTTCAGTGTTAAAAACGCTTCCAACATTGTGAGGGAAGTGTGCTTTAGGAGGGATTCGTTGCACTGTTGCGTCTGTTAAAGAAGGAAGCGCTTGGGACTGACTCTGCGGTAACTGCAAGTGGCGCACATAGGGCTCTAGTAACAGACGTCTATCCCTTGGACTATAGCAAGTTCTGTTTAAGGGAAACTCCTTCAGGCGGAATCGCACTTCTCCCAGTGTCTTTTTAATGGAGGAATGGAAAAGAACAACTACGGAGAGAGGGAACGTTGTGCCCTTAGAGTGAAGGAAAGGGTATGGAACATAGGCCTCTAAGACACATACTGGAAAGTCAACAGCTGTGATGTTCCACTGTGTCTAACTCGTCTCAAAACACTTAAAATGCAGGAGGGAACTGTGCTACTGTACGTTCTCACTTCAGGAATGAGTCTGTGCTAAGTTGGAAACTGGAGGGCCTATCTGAGTAGCAATCATAGAGAGATTCGTACAGGACCCTTTCAGGTTATTCTTAGGAAGGTATCTTTTCAGGGATCCTACTTAAAATGTGTTCTCATTGATAATAGTATCTCCTTCTTTGAGGAATGATGATAGAATGTGGACGGACCATGGGCACATTATATACTGTGAGTAAAGTGCAGGCTATGGCGCTTAGGCATCCCAAACACATATTCGATGATCAAGACCAGTGGTGATCCCCACGTTCTTTCTCTGTAAAAAACGCTTTCAACATAGTGAGGGAAGTGTGCTTTAGGAGGGATTCGTTGCAGTGTTGCGTCTGTTAAAGAAGGAAGCTCTTGGGACTGACTCTGCGGTAACTGCAATAGGCGCACATAGGGCTCTAGTATCAGACGTCTATCCGTTGGACTATAGCAAGCTCTGTTTAAGGGAAACTCTTTCAGGCTGAATCGCACTTCTCACAGTGTCTTATCAGCGGAGGAATAGAGAAAGAACAACTATGGACAGAGGGAACGTTGTGCCCTGAGAGTGAAGGACCGGGTATGGAACATAGGCTTCTATGACACATACTGGATGGTCAACACCTGTGATGTTCCATTGTGTCTAACTCGTGTCAAAACCCTTCAAATGTACGAGGGAACTGTGCTACAGTACTTTCCCACGACAATAATGAGTCTGTGCTAAGTTGGAAACTGTAGGACCTGTCTGTGCAGCAATCAGAGAGAGTATCGTACAGGACCCTGACGGGTTATTCTTAGGAAGGTATCTTTTCAGGGATCCTAGTTAAAGTGTGTTCTCATTCTTAACAGTGTCTCCTACTCTGAGGAATGATGATAGAATGCGGACGGACTTTGGGCACATTAGGTACTGTGAGTAAAGTGCAGGCTATGGCGCTTAGGCATCCCAAACACATATTAGATAATCAAGACCAGTGGTGATCCGCACTTTCTTTCTGAGTAAAAAACGCTTCCAGCATTGTGATGGAAGTGTGCTTTAGGAGGGATTCGTTGCTGTGTTGCGTCTGTTAGAAAAGGAAGCTCTTGGGACTGACTCTGCGGTAACTGCAATAGGCGTACATAGGGCTCTAGTATCATACGTCTATCCGTTGGACTATAGCAAGTTCTGTTTAAGGGAAACTCTTTCAGGCTGAATCGCACTTCTCACAGTGTCTTATCAGCGGAGGAATAGAGAAAGAACAACTATGGACAGAGGGAACGTTTTGCCCTGAGAGTGAAGGACCGGGTATGGAACATAGGCCTCTATGACACATACTGGAAGGTCAACACCTGTGATGTTCCATTGTGTCTAACTCGTGTCAAAACCCTTCAAATGTACGAGGGAACTGTGCTACAGTACTTTCCCACGACAATAATGAGTCTGTGCCAAGTTGGAAACTGTAGGACCTGTCCGTGCAGCAATCAGAGAGAGTATCGTACAGGACCCTGACGGGTTATTCTTAGGAAGGTATCTTTTCAGGGATCCTAGTTAAAGTGTGTTCTCATTCTTAACAGTGTCTCCTACTCTGAGGAATGATGATAGAATGCGGACGGACTTTGGGCACATTAGGTACTGTGAGTAAAGTGCAGGCTCTGGCGCTTAGGCATCCCAAACACATATTAGATAATCAAGACCAGTGGTGATCCACACTATCTTTCTGAGTAAAAAACGCTTCCAGCATTGTGATGGAAGTGTGCTTTAGGAGGGATTCGTTGCTGTGTAGCGTCTGGTAGAAAAGGAAGCTCTTGGGACTGACTCTGCGGTAACTGCAATAGGCGTACATAGGGCTCTAGTATCATACGTCTATCCGTTGGACTATAGCAAATTCTGTTTAAGGGAAACTCTTTCAGGCTGAATCGCACTTCTCACAGTGTCTTATCAGCGGAGGAATAGAGAAAGAACAACTATGGACAGAGGGAACGTTTTGCCCTGAGAGTGAAGGACAGGGTATGGAACATAGGCCTCTATGACACATACTGGAAGGTCAACACCTGTGATGTTCCATTGTGTATAACTCATCTCAAAACCCTTCAGATGTACGAGGGAACTGTGCTACAGTATTTTCCCAGTACAGGAATGAGTCTTTGCTAAGTTGGAAACTGTAAGACCTGTCCGTGGAGCAATCATAGATAGTATTGTACAGGACCCTGACGGGTTATTCTTAGGAAGGTATCTTTTCAGGGATCCTAGTTAAAGTGTGTTCTCATTCATAACAGTATCTCCTCCTTTGAGGAATGATGATAGAACACGGACGGACTATGGGCATCTTAGGTACTCTGATTAAAGTGCAGGCTATGGCGCTTAGGCATCCCAAACTCATATTGGATGCTCACGACCAGTGGTGATCCGCACTTTCTTTCAGTGTTAAAAACGCTTCCAACATTGTGAGGGAAGTGTGCTTTAGGAGGGATTCGTTGCAGTGTTGCTTCTGATAAAGAAGGAAGCTCTTGGGACTGACTATGCGATAACTGCAATAGGCGCACATAGGGCTCTAGTATCAGACGTCTATCCGTTGGACTATAGCAAGTTCTGTTTAAGGGAAACTCCATCAAACGGAATCGCACTTCTCACAGTGTCTTTTCAGAGGGGGAAAGGATATAGAACAACTAAGGGGAGGGAACGTTGTGCCCTGAGAGTGAATGACAGCTTATGGCACATAGGCCTCTACGACACATACTGGAAGGTCAACACCTGTGATGTTCCACTGTGTCTAGCTCGTCTCAAACACTTCAAATGTACGAGGGAACTTTGCTAATGTACGTTCTCACGACAGGTTTGAGTCTGTGCTCTGTAGGAAACATTAGGACCTGTCTGTGTAGCAATCATAAACTATCACATACAGGACCATGACAAGTGATTCTTAGGAAGGTATCTTTTCAGGGATCCTACTTAAAGTGCGTTCTCATTCATCACAGAGTCTCCTCCTTTCAGGAATGATGACAGAACACGGACGGACTATGGGCACCTTAGGTACTGTGAGTAAAGTGCAGGCTATGGCACTTAGGCATCCCAAACTCATATTGGATGCTCACGACCAGTGGTGATCCGCACTTTCTTTCAGTGTTAAAAACGCTTCCAACATTGTGAGGGAAGTGTGCTTTAGGAGGGATTCGTTGCACTGTTGCGTCTGTTAAAGAAGGAAGCGCTTGGGACTGACTCTGCGGTAACTGCAAGAGGCGCACATAGGGCTCTAGTAACAGACGTCTATCCCTTGGACTATAGCAAGTTCTGTTTAAGGGAAACTCCTTCAGGCGGAATCGCACTTCTCCCAGTGTCTTTTTAATGGAGGAATGGAAAAGAACAACTACGGAGAGAGGGAACGTTGTGCCCTTAGAGTGAAGGAAAGGGTATGGAACATAGGCCTCTAAGACACATACTGGAAAGTCAACAGCTGTGATGTTCCACTGTGTCTAACTCGTCTCAAAACACTTAAAATGCAGGAGGTAACTGTGCTACTGTACGTTCTCACTTCAGGAATGAGTCTGTGCTAAGTTGGAAACTGGAGGGCCTGTCTGAGTAGCAATCATAGAGAGATTCGTACAGGACCCATTCAGGTTATTCTTAGGAAGGTATCTTTTCAGGGATCCTACTTAAAATGTGTTCTCATTGATAATAGTATCTCCTTCTTTGAGGAATGATGATAGAATGTGGACGGACCATGGGCACATTATATACTGTGAGTAAAGTGCAGGCTATCGCGCTTAGGCATCCCAAACACATATTCGATGATCAAGACCAGTGGTGATCCCCACGTTCTTTCTCTGTAAAAAACGCTTTCAACATTGTGAGGGAAGTGTGCTTTAGGAGGGATTCGTTGCAGTGTTGCGTCTGTTAAAGAAGGAAGCTCTTGGGACTGACTCTGCGGTAACTGCAATAGGCGCACATAGGGCTCTAGTATCAGACGTCTATCCGTTGGACTATAGCAAGCTCTGTTTAAGGGAAACTCTTTCAGGCTGAATCGCACTTCTCACAGTGTCTTATCAGCGGAGGAATAGAGAAAGAACAACTATGGACAGAGGGAACGTTGTGCCCTGAGAGTGAAGGACCGGGTATGGAACATAGGCTTCTATGACACATACTGGATGGTCAACACCTGTGATGTTCCATTGTGTCTAACTCGTGTCAAAACCCTTCAAATGTACGAGGGAACTGTGCTACAGTACTTTCCCACGACAATAATGAGTCTGTGCTAAGTTGGAAACTGTAGGACCTGTCTGTGCAGCAATCAGAGAGAGTATCGTACAGGACCTTGACGGGTTATTCTTAGGAAGGTATCTTTTCAGGGATCCTAGTTAAAGTGTGTTCTCATTCTTAACAGTATCTCCTACTCTGAGGAATGATGATAGAATGCGGACGGACTTTGGGCACATTAGGTACTGTGAGTAAAGTGCAGGCTATGGCGCTTAGGCATCCCAAACACATATTAGATAATCAAGACCAGTGGTGATCCGCACTTTCTTTCTGAGTAAAAAACGCTTCCAGCATTGTGATGGAAGTGTGCTTTAGGAGGGATTCGTTGCTGTGTTGCGTCTGTTAGAAAAGGAAGCTCTTGGGACTGACTCTGCGGTAACTGCAATAGGCGTACATAGGGCTCTAGTATCATACGTCTATCCGTTGGACTATAGCAAGTTCTGTTTAAGGGAAACTCTTTCAGGCTGAATCGCACTTCTCACAGTGTCTTATCAGCGGAGGAATAGAGAAAGAACAACTATGGACAGAGGGAACGTTTTGCCGTGAGAGTGAAGGACCGTGTATGGAACATAGGCCTCTATGACACATACTGGAAGGTCAACACCTGTGATGTTCCATTGTGTATAACTCGTCTCAAAACCCTTCAGATGTACGAGGGAATTGTGCTACAGTATTTTCCCAGGACAAGAATGAGTCTGTGCTAAGTTGGAAACTGTAAGACCTGTCCGAGTAGCAATCATAGAGAGTATTGTACAGGACACTGACGGGTTATTCTTAGGAAGGTATCTTTTCAGGGATCCTAGTTAAAGTGTGTTCTCATACATAACAGTATCTCCTCCTTTGAGGAATAATGATAGAACACGGACGGACTATGGGCATCTTAGGTACTCTGATTAAAGTGCAGGCTATGGCGCTTAGGCATCCCAAACTCATATTGGATGCTCACGACCAGTGGTGATCCGCACTTTCTTTCAGTGTTAAAAACGCTTCCAACATTGTGAGGGAAGTGTGCTTTAGGAGGGATTCGTTGCAGTGTTGCGTCTGATAAAGAAGGAAGCTCTTGGGACTGACTATGCGATAACTGCAATAGGCGCACATAGGGCTCTAGTATCAGACGTCTATCCGTTGGACTATAGCAAGTTCTGTTTAAGGGAAACTCCATCAAACGGAATCGCACTTCTCACAGTGTCTTTTCAGAGGGGGAAAGGATATAGAACAACTAAGGGGAGGGAACGTTGTGCCCTGAGAGTGAATGACAGCTTATGGCACATAGGCCTCTACGACACATACTGGAAGGTCAACACCTGTGATGTTCCACTGTGTCTAGCTCGTCTCAAACACTTCAAATGTACGAGGGAACTTTGCTAATGTACGTTCTCACGACAGGTTTGAGTCTGTGCTCTGTAGGAAACATTAGGACCTGTCTGTGTAGCAATCATAAACTATCACATACAGGACCATGACAAGTGATTCTTAGGAAGGTATCTTTTCAGGGATCCTACTTAAAGTGCGTTCTCATTCATCACAGAGTCTCCTCCTTTCAGGAATGATGACAGAACACGGACGGACTATGGGCACCTTAGGTACTGTGAGTAAAGTGCAGGCTATGGCACTTAGGCATCCCAAACTCATATTGGATGCTCACGACCAGTGGTGATCCGCACTTTCTTTCAGTGTTAAAAACGCTTCCAACATTGTGAGGGAAGTGTGCTTTAGGAGGGATTCGTTGCACTTTTGCGTCTGTTAAAGAAGGAAGCGCTTGGGACTGACTCTGCGGTAACTGCAATAGGCGCACATAGGGCTCTAGTAACAGACGTCTATCCCTTGGACTATAGCAAGTTCTGTTTAAGGGAAACTCCTTCAGGCGGAATCGCACTTCTCCCAGTGTCTTTTTAATGGAGGAATGGAAAAGAACAACTACGGAGAGAGGGAACGTTGTGCCCTTAGAGTGAAGGAAAGGGTATGGAACATAGGCCTCTAAGACACATACTGGAAAGTCAACAGCTGTGATGTTCCACTGTGTCTAACTCGTCTCAAAACACTTAAAATGCAGGAGGGAACTGTGCTACTGTACGTTCTCACTTCAGGAATGAGTCTGTGCTAAGTTGGAAACTGGAGGGCCTGTCTGAGTAGCAATCATAGAGAGATTTGTACAGGACCCTTTCAGGTTATTCTTAGGAAGGTATCTTTTCAGGGATCCTACTTAAAATGTGTTCTCATTGATAATAGTATCTCCTTCTTTGAGGAATGATGATAGAATGTGGACGGACCATGGGCACATTATATACTGTGAGTAAAGTGCAGGCTATGGCGCTTAGGCATCCCAAACACATATTCGATGATCAAGACCAGTGGTGATCCCCACGTTCTTTCTCTGTAAAAAACGCTTTCAACATTGTGAGGGAAGTGTGCTTTAGGAGGGATTCGTTGCAGTGTTGCGTCTGTTAAAGAAGGAAGCTCTTGGGACTAACTCTGCGGTAACTGCAATAGGCGCACATAGGGCTCTAGTATCAGACGTCTATCCGTTGGACTATAGCAAGCTCTGTTTAAGGGAAACTCTTTCAGGCTGAATCGCACTTCTCACAGTGTCTTATCAGCGGAGGAATAGAGAAAGAACAACTATGGACAGAGGGAACGTTGTGCCCTGAGAGTGAAGGACCGGGTATGGAACATAGGCTTCTATGACACATACTGGAAGGTCAACACCTGTGATGTTCCATTGTGTCTAACTCGTGTCAAAACCCTTCAAATGTACGAGGGAACTGTGCTACAGTACTTTCCCACGACAATAATGAGTCTGTGCTAAGTTGGAAACTGTAGGACCTGTCCGTGCAGCAATCAGAGAGAGTATCGTACAGGACCCTGACGGGTTATTCTTAGGAAGGTATCTTTTCAGGGATCCTAGTTAAAGTGTGTTCTCATTCTTAACAGTGTCTCCTACTCTGAGGAATGATGATAGAACACGGACGGACTATGGGCATCTTAGGTACTCTGAGTAAAGTGCAGGCTATGGCGCTTAGGCATCCCAAACTCATATTGGATGCTCACGACCAGTGGTGATCCGCACTTTCTTTCAGTGTTAAAAACGCTTCCAACATTGTGAGGGAAGTGTGCTTTAGGAGGGATTCGTTGCAGTGTTGCGTCTGATAAAGAAGGAAGCTCTTGGGACTGACTCTGCGATAACTGCAATAGGCGCACATAGGGCTCTAGTATCAGACGTCTATCCGTTGGACTATAGCAAGTTCTGTTTAAGGGAAACTCCATCAAACGGAATCGCACTTCTCACAGTGTCTTTTCAGAGGGGGAAAGGATATAGAACAACTAAGGGGAGGGAACGTTGTGCCCTGAGAGTGAATGACAGCTTATTGCACATAGGCCTCTACGACACATACTGGAAGGTCAACACCTGTGATGTTCCACTGTGTCTAGCTCGTCTCAAACACTTCAAATGTACGAGGGAACTTTGTTACTGTACGTTCTCACGACAGGTTTGAGTCTGTGCTCTGTAGGAAACATTAGGACCTGTCTGTGTAGCAATCATAAACTATCACATACAGGACCATGACAAGTGATTCTTAGGAAGGTATCTTTTCAGGGATCCTACTTAAAGTGCGTTCTCATTCATCACAGAGTCTCCTCCTTTCAGGAATGATGACAGAACACGGACGGACTTTGGGCACCTTAGGTACTGTGAGTAAAGTGCAGGCTATGGCGCTTAGGCATCCCAAACTCATATTGGATGCTCACGACCAGTGGTGATCCGCACTTTCTTTCAGAGTTAAAAACGCTTCCAACATTGTGAGGGAAGTGTGCTTTAGGAGGGATTCGTTGCAGTGTTGCGTCTATTAAAGAAGGAAGCGCTTGGGACTGACTCTGCGGTAACTGCAATAGGCGCACATAGGGCTCTAGTAACAGACGTCTATCCCTTGGACTATAGCAAGTTCTGTTTAAGGGAAACTCCTTCAGGCGGAATCGCACTTCTCCCAGTGTTTTTTAATGGAGGAATGGAGAAAGAACAACTACGGAGAGAGGGAACGTTGTGCCCTTAGAGTGAAGGAAAGGGTATGGAACATAGGCCTCTAAGACACATACTGGAAAGTCAACAGCTGTGATGTTCCACTGTGTCTAACTCGTCTCAAAACACTTAAAATGCAGGAGGGAACTGTGCTACTGTACGTTCTCACTTCAGGAATGAGTCTGTGCTAAGTTGGAAACTGGAGGGCCTGTCTGAGTAGCAATCATAGAGAGATTCGTACAGGACCCTTTCAGGTTATTCTTAGGAAGGTATCTTTTCAGGGATCCTACTTAAAATGTGTTCTCATTGATAATAGTATCTCCTTCTTTGAGGAATGATGATAGAATGTGGACGGACCATGGGCACATTATATACTGTGAGTCAAGTGCAGGCTATGGCGCTTAGGCATCCCAAACACATATTCGATGATCAAGACCAGTGGTGATCCCCACGTTCTTTCTCTGTAAAAAACGCTTTCAACATTGTGAGGGAAGTGTGCTTTAGGAGGGATTCGTTGCAGTGTTGCGTCTGTTAAAGAAGGAAGCTCTTGGGACTGACTCTGCGGTAACTGCAATAGGCGCACATAGGGCTCTAGTATCAGACGTCTATCCGTTGGACTATAGCAAGCTCTGTTTAAGGGAAACTCTTTCAGGCTGAATCGCACTTCTCACAGTGTCTTATCAGCGGAGGAATAGAGAAAGAACAACTATGGACAGAGGGAACGTTTTGCCCTGAGAGTGAAGGACCGGGTATGGAACATAGGCCTCTATGACACATACTGGAAGGACAACACCTGTGATGTTCCATTGTGTCTAACTCGTGTCAAAACCCTTCAAATGTACGAGGGAACTGTGCTACAGTACTTTCCCACGACAATAATGAGTCTGTGCTAAGTTGGAAACTGTGGGACCTGTCTGTGCAGCAATCAGAGAGAGTATCGTACAGGACCCTGACGGGTTATTCTTAGGAAGGTATCTTTTCAGGGATCCTAGTTAAAGTGTGTTCTCATTCTTAACAGTGTCTCCTACTCTGAGGAATGATGATAGAATGCGGACGGACTTTGGGCACATTAGGTACTGTGAGTAAAGTGCAGGCTCTGGCGCTTAGGCATCCCAAACACATATTAGATAATCAAGACCAGTGGTGATCCGCACTTTCTTTCTGAGTAAAAAACGCTTCCAGCATTGTGATGGAAGTGTGCTTTAGGAGGGATTCGTTGCTGTGTTGCGTCTGTTAGAAAAGGAAGCTCTTGGGACTGACTCTGCGGTAACTGCAATAAGCGTACATAGGGCTCAAGTATCATGCGTCTATCCGTTGGACTATAGCAAGTTCTGTTTAAGGGAAACTCTTTCAGGCTGAATCGCACTTCTCACAGTGTCTTATCAGCGGAGGAATAGAGAAAGAACAACTATGGACAGAGGGAACGTTGTGCCCTGAGAGTGAAGGACCGGGTATGGAACATAGGCCTCTATGACACATACTGGAAGGTCAACACCTGTGATGTTCCATTGTGTATAACTCGTCTCAAAACCATTCAGATGTACGAGGGAATTGTGCTACAGTATTTTCCCAGGACAGGAATGAGTCTGTGCTAAGTTGGAAACTGTAAGACCTGTCCGTGTAGCAATCATAGAGAGTATTGTACAGGACACTGACGGGTTATTCTTAGGAAGGTATCTTTTCAGGGATCCTAGTTAAAGTGTGTTCTCATTCATAACAGTATCTCCTCCTTTGAGGAATGATGATAGAACACGGACGGACTATGGGCATCTTAGGTACTCTGATTAAAGTGCAGGCTATGGCGCTTAGGCATCCCAAACTCATATTGGATGCTCACGACCAGTGGTGATCCGCACTTTCTTTCAGTGTTAAAAACGCTTCCAACATTGTGAGGGAAGTGTGCTTTAGGAGGGATTCGTTGCAGTGTTGCGTCTGATAAAGAAGGAAGCTCTTGGGACTGACTCTGCGATAACTGCAATAGGCGCACATAGGGCTCTAGTATCAGACGTCTATCCGTTGGACTATAGCAAGTTCTGTTTAAGGGAAACTCCATTAAACGGAATCGCACTTCTCACAGTGTCTTTTCAGAGGGGGAAAGGATATAGAACAACTAAGGGGAGGGAACGTTGTGCCCTGAGAGTGAATGACAGCTTATGGCACATAGGCCTCTATGACACATACTGGAAGGTCAACACCTGTGATGATCCACTGTGTCTAGCTCGTCTCAAACCCTTCAAATGTACGAGGGAACTTTGCTACTGTACGTTCTCACGACAGGTTTGAGTCTGTGCTCTGTAGGAAACATTAGGACCTGTCTGTGTAGCAATCATAAACTATCACATACAGGACCATGACAAGTGATTCTTAGGAAGGTATCTTTTCAGGGATCCTACTTAAAGTGCGTTCTCATTCATCACAGAGTCTCCTCCTTTCAGGAATGATGACAGAACACGGACGGACTATGGGCAGCTTAGGTACTGTAGGTAAAGTGCAGGCTATGGCGCTTAGGCATCCCAAACTGATATTGGATGCTCACGGCCAGTGGTGATCCGCACTTTCTTTCAGTGTTAAAAACGCTTCCAACATTGTGAGGGAAGTGTGCTTTAGGAGGGATTCGTTGCAGTGTTGCGTCTGTTAAAGAAGGAAGCGCTTGGGACTGACTCTGCGGTAACTGCAATAGGCGCACATAGGGCTCTAGTAACAGACGTCTATCCCTTGGACTATAGCAAGTTCTGTTTAAGGGAAACTCCTTCAGGCGGAATCGCACTTCTCCCAGTGTCTTTTTAATGGAGGAATGGAGAAAGAACAACTACGGAGAGAGGGAACGTTGTGCCCTTAGAGTGAAGGAAAGGGTATGGAACATAGGCCTCTAAGACACATACTGGAAAGTCAACAGCTGTGATGTTCCACTGTGTCTAACTCGTCTCAAAACACTTAAAATGCAGGAGGGAACTGTGCTACTGTACGTTCTCACTTCAGGAATGAGTCTGTGCTAAGTTGGAAACTGGAGGGCCTGTCTGAGTAGCAATCATAGAGAGATTCGTACAGGACCCTTTCAGGTTATTCTTAGGAAGGTATCTTTTCAGGGATCCTACTTAAAATGTGTTCTCATTGATAATAGTATCTCCTTCTTTGAGGAATGATGATAGAATGTGGACGGACCATGGGCACATTATATACTGTGAGTCAAGTGCAGGCTATGGCGCTTAGGCATCCCAAACACATATTCGATGATCAAGACCAGTGGTGATCCCCACGTTCTTTCTCTGTAAAAAACGCTTTCAACATTGTGAGGGAAGTGTGCTTTAGGAGGGATTCGTTGCAGTGTTGCGTCTGTTAAAGAAGGAAGCTCTTGGGACTGACTCTGCGGTAACTGCAATAGGCGCACATAGGGCTCTAGTATCAGACGTCTATCCGTTGGACTATAGCAAGCTCTGTTTAAGGGAAACTCTTCCAGGCTGAATCGCACTTCTCACAGTGTCTTATCAGCGGAGGAATAGAGAAAGAACAACTATGGACAGAGGGAACGTTTTGCCCTGAGAGTGAAGGACCGGGTATGGAACATAGGCTTCTATGACACATACTGGAAGGTCAACACCTGTGATGTTCCATTGTGTCTAACTCGTGTCAAAACCCTTCAAATGTACGAGGGAACTGTGCTACAGTACTTTCCCACGACAATAATGAGTCTGTGCTAAGTTGGAAACTGTAGGACCTGTCTGTGCAGCAATCAGAGAGAGTATCGTACAGGACCCTGACGGGTTATTCTTAGGAAGGTATCTTTTCAGGGATCCTAGTTAAAATGTGGTCTCATTCTTAACAGTGTCTCCTACTCTGAGGAATGATGATAGAATGCGGACGGACTTTGGGCACATTAGGTACTGTGAGTAAAGTGCAGGCTATGGCGCTTAGGCATCCCAAACACATATTAGATAATCAAGACCAGTGGTGATCCGCACTTTCTTTCTGAGTAAAAAACGCTTCCAGCATTGTGATGGAAGTGTGCTTTAGGAGGGATTCGTTGCTGTGTTGCGGCTGTTAGAAAAGGAAGCTCTTGGGACTGACTCTGCGGTAACTGCAATAGGCGTACATAGGGCTCTAGTATCATACGTCTATCCGTTGGACTATAGCAAGTTCTGTTTAAGGGAAACTCTTTCAGGCTGAATCGCACTTCTCACAGTGTCTTATCAGCGGAGGAATAGAGAAAGAACAACTATGGACAGAGGGAACGTTTTGCCCTGAGAGTGAAGGACCGGGTATGGAACATAGGCCTCTATGACACATACTGGAAGGTCAACACCTGTGATGTTCCATTGTGTCTAACTCGTGTCAAAACCCTTCAAATGTACGAGGGAACTGTGCTACAGTACTTTCCCACGACAATAATGAGTCTGTGCTAAGTTGGAAACTGTAGGACCTGTCTGTGCAGCAATCAGAGAGAGTATCGTACAGGACCCTGACGGGTTATTCTTAGGAAGGTATCTTTTCAGGGATCCTAGTTAAAATGTGGTCTCATTCTTAACAGTGTCTCCTACTCTGAGGAATGATGATAGAATGCGGACGGACTTTGGGCACATTAGGTACTGTGAGTAAAGTGCAGGCTATGGCGCTTAGGCATCCCAAACACATATTAGATAATCAAGACCAGTGGTGATCCGCACTTTCTTTCTGAGTAAAAAACGCTTCCAGCATTGTGATGGAAGTGTGCTTTAGGAGGGATTCGTTGCTGTGTTGCGGCTGTTAGAAAAGGAAGCTCTTGGGACTAACTCTGCGGTAACTGCAATAGGCGTACATAGGGCTCTAGTATCATACGTCTATCCGTTGGACTATAGCAAGTTCTGTTTAAGGGAAACTCTTTCAGGCTGAATCGCACTTCTCACAGTGTCTTATCAGCGGAGGAATAGAGAAAGAACAACTATGGACAGAGGGAACGTTTTGCCCTGATAGTGAAGGACCGGGTATGGAACATAGGCCTCTATGACACATACTGGAAGGTCAACACCTGTGATGTTCCATTGTGTATAACTCGTCATAAAACCCTTCAGATGTACGAGGGAACTGTGCTACAGTATTTTCCCAGGACAGGAATGAGTCTGTGCTAAGTTGGAAACTGTAAGACCTGTCCGTGGAGCAATCATAGAGAGTATTGTACAGGACCCTGACGGGTTATTCTTAGGAAGGTATCTTTTAAGGGATCCTAGTTAAAGTGTGTTCTCATTCATAACAGTGTCTCCTGCTTTGAGGAATGATGATAGAACACGGACGGACTATGGGCATCTTAGGTACTCTGAGTAAAGTGCAGGCTATGGCGTTTAGGCATCCCAAACTCATATTGGATGCTCACGACCAGTGGTGATCCGCACTTTCTTTCAGTGTTAAAAACGCTTCCAACATTGTGAGGGAAGTGTGCTTTAGGAGGGATTCGTTGCAGTGTTGCGTCTGATAAAGAAGGAAGCTCTTGGGACTGACTATGTGATAACTGCAATAGGCGCACATAGGGCTCTAGTATCAGACGTCTATCCGTTGGAGTATAGCAAGTTCTGTTTAAGGGAAACTCCTTCAAACAGAATCGCACTTCTCACAGTGTCTTTTCAGAGGGGGAAAGGATATAGAACAACTAAGGGGAGGGAACGTTGTGCCCTGAGAGTGAATGACAGCTTATGGCACATAGGCCTCTATGACACATACTGGAAGGTCAACACCTGTGATGTTCCACTGTGTCTAGCTCGTCTCAAACACTTCAAATGTACGAGGGAACTTTGCTTCTGTACGTTCTCACGACAGGTTTGAGTCTGTGCTCTGTAGGAAACATTAGGACCTGTCTGTGTAGCAATCATAAACTGTCACATACAGGACCATGACAAGTGATTCTTAGGAAGGTATCTTTTCAGGGATCCTACTTAAAGTGCGTTCTCATTCATCACAGAGTCTCCTCCTTTCAGGAATGATGACAGAACACGGACGGACTATGGGCACCTTAGGTACTGTGAGTAAAGTGCAGGCTATGGCGCTTAGGCATCCCAAACTCATATTGGATGCTCACGACCAGTGGTGATCCGCACTTTCTTTCAGTGTTAAAAACGCTTCCAACATTGTGAGGGAAGTGTGCTTTAGGAGGAATTCGTTGCACTGTTGCGTCTGTTAAAGAAGGAAGCGCTTGGGACTGACTCAGCGGTAACTGCAATAGGCGCACATAGGGCTCTAGTAACAGACGTCTATCCCTTGGACTATAGCAAGTTCTGTTTAAGGGAAACTCCTTCAGGCGGAATCGCACTTCTCCCAGTGTCTTTTTAATGGAGGAATGGAGAAAGAACAACTACGGAGAGAGGGAACGTTGTGCCCTTAGAGTGAAGGAAAGGGTATGGAACATAGGCCTCTAAGACACATACTGGAAAGTCAACAGCTGTGATGTTCCACTGTGTCTAACTCGTCTCAAAACACTTAAAATGCAGGAGGGAACTGTGCTACTGTACGTTCTCACTTCAGGAATGAGTCTGTGCTAAGTTGGAAACTGGAGGCCTGCCTGAGTAGCAATCATAGAGAGATTCGTACAGGACCCTTTCAGGTTATTCTTAGGAAGGTATCTTTTCAGGGATCCTACTTAAAATGTGTTCTCATTGATAATAGTATCTCCTTCTTTGAGGAATGATGATAGAATGTGGACGGACCAAGGGCACATTTTATACTGTGAGTAAAGTGCAGGCTATGTCGCTTAGGCATCCCAAACACATATTCGATGATCAAGACCAGTGGTGATCCCCACGTTCTTTCTCTGTAAAAAACGCTTTCAACATTGTGAGGGAAGTGTGCTTTAGGAGGGATTCGTTGCAGTGTTGCGTCTGTTAAAGAAGGAAGCTCTTGGGACTGACTCTGCGGTAACTGCAATAGGCGCACATAGGGCTCTAGTATCAGACGTCTATCCGTTGGACTATAGCAAGCTCTGTTTAAAGGAAACTCTTTCAGGCTGAATCGCACTTCTCACAGTGTCTTATCAGCGGAGGAATAGAGAAAGAACAACTATGGACAGAGGGAACGTTTTGCCCTGAGAGTGAAGGACCGGGTATGGAACATAGGCCTCTATGACACATACTGGAAGGTCAACACCTGTGATGTTCCATTGTGTCTAAGTCGTGTCAAAACCCTTCAAATGTACGAGGGAACTGTGCTACAGTACTTTCCCACGACAATAATGAGTCTGTGCTAAGTTGGAAACTGTGGGACCTGTCTGTGCAGCAATCAGAGAGAGTATCGTACAGGACCCTGACGGGTTATTCTTAGGAAGATATCTTTTCAGGGATCCTAGTTAAAGTGTGGTCTCATTCTTAACAGTGTCTCCTACTCTGAGGAATGATGATAGAATGCGGACGGACTTTGGGCACATTAGGTACTGTGAGTAAAGTGCAGGCTATGGCGCTTAGGCATCCCAAACACATATTAGATAATCAAGACCAGTGGTGATCCGCACTTTCTTTCTGAGTAAAAAACGCTTCCAGCATTGTGATGGAAGTGTGCTTTAGGAGGGATTCGTTGCTGTGTTGCGGCTGTTAGAAAAGGAAGCTCTTGGGACTGACTCTGCGGTAACTGCAATAGGCGTACATAGGGCTCTAGTATCATACGTCTATCCGTTGGACTATAGCAAGTTCTGTTTAAGGGAAACTCTTTCAGGCTGAATCGCACTTCTCACAGTGTCTTATCAGCGGAGGAATAGAGAAAGAACAACTATGGACAGAGGGAACGTTTTGCCCTGATAGTGAAGGACCGGGTATGGAACATAGGCCTCTATGACACATACTGGAAGGTCAACACCTGTGATGTTCCATTGTGTATAACTCGTCTCAAAACCCTTCAGATGTACGAGGGAACTGTGCTACAGTATTTTCCCAGGACAGGAATGAGTCTGTGCTAAGTTGGAAACTGTAAGACCTGTCCGTGGAGCAATCATAGAGAGTATTGTACAGGACCCTGACGGGTTATTCTTAGGAAGGTATCTTTTCAGGGATCCTAGTTAAAGTGTGTTCTCATTCATAACAGTGTCTCCTCCTTTGAGGAATGATGATAGAACACGGACGGACTATGGGCATCTTAGGTACTCTGAGTAAAGTGCAGGCTATGGCGCTTAGGCATCCCAAACTCATATTGGATGCTCACGACCAGTGGTGATCCGCACTTTCTTTCAGTGTTAAAAACGCTTCCAACATTGTGAGGGAAGTGTGCTTTAGGAGGGATTCGTTGCAGTGTTGCGTCTGATAAAGAAGGAAGCTCTTGGGACTGACTCTGCGATAACTGCAATAGGCGCACATAGGGCTCTAGTATCAGACGTCTATCCGTTGGACTATAGCAAGTTCTGTTTAAGGGAAACTCCATCAAACGGAATCGCACTTGTCACAGTGTCTTTTCAGAGGGGGAAAGGATATAGAACAACTAAGGGGAGGGAACGTTGTGCCCTGAGAGTGAATGACAGCTTATGGCACATAGGCCTCTATGACACATACTGGAAGGTCAACACCTGTGATGTTCCACTGTGTCTAGCTCGTCTCAAACACTTCAAATGTACGAGGGAACTTTGCTACTGTACGTTCTCACGACAGGTTTGAGTCTGTGCTCTGTAGGAAACATTAGGACCTGTCTGTGTAGCAATCATAAACTATCACATACAGGACCATGACAAGTGATTCTTAGGAAGGTATCTTTTCAGGGATCCTACTTAAAGTGCGTTCTCATTCATCACAGAGTCTCCTCCTTTCAGAAATGATGACAGAACACGGACGGACTATGGGCACCTTAGGTACTGTGAGTAAAGTGCAGGCTATGGCGCTTAGGCATCCCAAACTCATATTGGATGCTCACGACCAGTGGTGATCCGCACTTTCTTTCAGTGTTAAAAACGCTTCCAACATTGTGAGGGAAGTGTGCTTTAGGAGGGATTCGTTGCAGTGTTGCGTCTGATAAAGAAGGAAGCTCTTGGGACTGACTCTGCGATAACTGCAATAGGCGCACATAGGGCTCTAGTATCAGACGTCTATCCGTTGGACTATAGCAAGTTCTGTTTAAGGGAAACACCATCAAACGGAATCGCACTTCTCACAGTGTCTTTTCAGAGGGGGAAAGGATATAGAACAACTAAGGGGAGGGAACGTTGAGCCCTGAGAGTGAATGACAGCTTATGGCACATAGGCCTCTATGACACATACTGGAAGGTCAACACCTGTGATGTTCCACTGTGTCTAGCTCGTCTCAAACACTTCAAATGTACGAGGGAACTTTGCTACTGTACGTTCTCACGACAGGATTGAGTCTGTGCTCTGTAGGAAACATTAGGACCTGTCTGTGTAGCAATCATAAACTATCACATACAGGAAAATGACAAGTGATTCTTAGGAAGGTATCTTTTCAGGGATCCTACTTAAAGTGCGTTCTCATTCATCACAGAGTCTCCTCCTTTCAGGAATGATGACAGAACACGGACGGACTATGGGCACCTTAGGTACTGTGAGTAAAGTGCAGGCTATGGCGCTTCGGCATCCCAAACACATATTCGATGATCAAGACCAGTGGTGATCCCCACGTTCTTTCGCTGTAAAAAACGCTTTCAGCATTGTGAGGGAAGTGTGCTTTAGGAGGGATTCGTTGCAGTGTTGCGTCTGTTAAAGAAGGAAGCTCTTGGGACTGACTCTGCGGTAACTGCAATAGGCGCACATAGGGCTCTAGTATCAGACGTCTATCCGTTGGACTATAGCAAGCTCTGTTTAAGGGAAACTCTTTCAGGCTGAATCGCACTTCTCACAGTGTCTTATCAGCGGAGGAATAGAGAAAGAACAACTATGGACAGAGGGAACGTTGTGCCCTGAGAGTGAAGGACCGGGTATGGAACATAGGCTTCTATGACACATACTGGAAGGTCAACACCTGTGATGTTCCATTGTGTCTAACTCGTGTCAAAACCCTTCAAATGTACGAGGGAACTGTGCTACAGTACTTTCCCACGACAATAATGAGTCTGTGCTAAGTTGGAAACTGTAGGACCTGTCTGTGCAGCAATCAGAGAGAGTATCGTACAGGACCCTGACGGGTTATTCTTAGGAAGGTATCTTTTCAGGGATCCTAGTTAAAGTGTGTTCTCATTCTTAACAGTGTCTCCTACTCTGAGGAATGATGATAGAATGCGGACGGACTTTGGGCACATTAGGTACTGTGAGTAAAGTGCAGGCTATGGCGCATAGGCATCCCAAACACATATTAGATAATCAAGACCAGTGGTGATCCGCACTTTCTTTCTGAGTAAAAAACGCTTCCAGCATTGTGATGGAAGTGTGCTTTAGGAGGGATTCGTTGCTGTGTTGCGTCTGTTAGAAAAGGAAGCTCTTGGGACTGACTCTGCGGTAACTGCAATAGGCGTACATAGGGCTCTAGTATCATACGTCTATCCGTTGGACTATAGCAAGTTCTGTTTAAGGGAAACTCTTTCAGGCTGAATCGCACTTCTCACAGTGTCTTATCAGCGGAGGAATAGAGAAAGAACAACTATGGACAGAGGGAACGTTTTGCCCTGAGAGTGAAGGACCGGGTATGGAACATAGGCCTCTATGACACATACTGGAAGGTCAACACCTGTGATGTTCCATTGTGTATAACTCGTCTCAAAACCCTTCAGATGTACGAGGGAACTGTGCTACAGTATTTTCCCAGGACAGGAATGAGTCTGTGCTAAGTTGGAAACTGTAAGACCTGTCCGTGGAGCAATCATAGAGAGTATTGTACAGGACCCTGACGGGTTATTCTTAGGAAGGTATCTTTTCAGGGATCCTAGTTAAAGTGTGTTCTCATTCTTAACAGTGTCTCCTCCTTTGAGGAATGATGATAGAACACGGACGGACTATGGGCATCTTAGGTACTCTGAGTAAAGTGCAGGCTATGGCGCTTAGGCATCCCAAACTCATATTGGATGCTCACGACCAGTGGTGATCCGCACTTTCTTTCAGTGTTAAAAACGCTTCCAACATTGTGAGGGAAGTGTGCTTTAGGAGGGATTCGTTGCAGTGTTGCGTCTGATAAAGAAGGAAGCTCTTGGGACTGACTCTGCGATAACTGCAATAGGCGCACATAGGGCTCTAGTATCAGACGTCTATCCGTTGGACTATAGCAAGTTCTGTTTAAGGGAAACTCCATCAAACGGAATCGCACTTCTCACAGTGTCTTTTCAGAGGGGGAAAGGATATAGAACAACTAAGGGGAGGGAACGTTGTGCCCTGAGAGTGAATGACAGCTTATGGCACATAGGCCTCTACGACACATACTGGAAGGTCAACACCTGTGATGTTCCACTGTGTCTAGCTCGTCTCAAACCCTTCAAATGTACGAGGGAACTTTGCTAATGTACGTTCTCACGACAGGTTTGAGTCTGTGCTCTGTAGGAAACATTAGGACCTGTCTGTGTAGCAATCATAAACTATCACATACAGGACCATGACAAGTGATTCTTAGGAAGGTATCTTTTCAGGGATCCTACTTAAAGTGCGTTCTCATTCATCACAGAGTCTCCTCCTTTCAGGAATGATGACAGAACACGGACGGACTATGGGCACCTTAGGTACTGTGAGTAAAGTGCAGGCTATGGCACTTAGGCATCCCAAACTCATATTGGATGCTCACGACCAGTGGTGATCCGCACTTTCTTTCAGAGTTAAAAACGCTTCCAACATTGTGAGGGAAGTGTGCTTTAGGAGGGATTCGTTGCAGTGTTGCGTCTGTTAAAGAAGGAAGCGCTTGGGACTGACTCTGCGGTAACTGCAATAGGCGCACATAGGGCTCTAGTAACAGACGTCTATCCCTTGGACTATAGCAAGTTCTGTTTAAGGGAAACTCCTTCAGGCGGAATCGCACTTCTCCCAGTGTCTTTTTAATGGAGGAATGGAGAAAGAACAACTACGGAGAGAGGGAACGTTGTGCCCTTAGTGTGAAGGAAAGGGTATGGAACATAGGCCTCTAAGACACATACTGGAAAGTCAACAGCTGTGATGTTCCACTGTGTCTAACTCGTCTCAAAACACTTAAAATGCAGGAGGGAACTGTGCTACTGTACGTTCTCACTTCAGGAATGAGTCTGTGCTAAGTTGGAAACTGGAGGGCCTGTCTGAGTAGCAATCATAGAGAGATTCGTACAGGACCCTTTCAGGTTATTCTTAGGAAGGTATCTTTTCAGGGATCCTACTTAAAATGTGTTCTCATTGATAATAGTATCTCCTTCTTTGAGGAATGATGATAGAATGTGGACGGACCATGGGCACATTATATACTGTGAGTCAAGTGCAGGCTATGGCGCTTAGGCATCCCAAACACATATTCGATGATCAAGACCAGTGGTGATCCCCACGTTCTTTCTCTGTAAAAAACGCTTTCAACATTGTGAGGGAAGTGTGCTTTAGGAGGGATTCGTTGCAGTGTTGCGTCTGTTAAAGAAGGAAGCTCTTGGGACTGACTCTGCGGTAACTGCAATAGGCGCACATAGGGCTCTAGTATCAGACGTCTATCCGTTGGACTATAGCAAGCTCTGTTTAAGGGAAACTCTTTCAGGCTGAATCGCACTTCTCACAGTGTCTTATCAGCGGAGGAATAGAGAAAGAACAACTATGGACAGAGGGAACGTTTTGCTCTGAGAGTGAAGGACCGGGTATGGAACATAGGCCTCTATGACACATACTGGAAGGTCAACACCTGTGATGTTCCATTGTGTCTAACTCGTGTCAAAACCCTTCAAATGTACGAGGGAACTGTGCTACAGTACTTTCGCACGACAATAATGAGTCTGTGCTAAGTTGGAAACTGTGGGACCTGTCTGTGCAGCAATCAGAGAGAGTATCGTACAGGACCCTGACGGGTTATTCTTAGGAAGGTATCTTTTCAGGGATCCTAGTTAAAGTGTGTTCTCATTCTTAACAGTGTCTCCTACTCTGAGGAATGATGATAGAATGCGGACGGACTTTGGGCACATTAGGTACTGTGAGTAAAGTGCAGGCTATGGCGCTTAGGCATCCCAAACACATATTAGATAATCAAGACCAGTGGTGATCCGCACTTTCTTTCTGAGTAAAAAACGCTTCCAGCATTGTGATGGAAGTGTGCTTTAGGAGGGATTCGTTGCTGTGTTGCGTCTGTTAGAAAAGGAAGCTCTTGGGACTGACTCTGCGGTAACTGCAATAGGCGTACATAGGGCTCAAGTATCATACGTCTATCCGTTGGACTATAGCAAGTTCTGTTTAAGGGAAACTCTTTCAGGCTGAATCGCACTTCTCACAGTGTCTTATCAGCGGAGGAATAGAGAAAGAACAACTATGGACAGAGGGAACGTTTTGCCCTGAGAGTGAAGGACCGGGTATGGAACATTGGCCTCTATGACACATACTGGAAGGTCAACACCTGTGATGTTCCATTGTGTATAACTCGTCTCAAAACCATTCAGATGTACGAGGGAATTGTGCTACAGTATTTTCCCAGGACAGGAATGAGTCTGTGCTAAGTAGGAAACTGTAAGACCTGTCCGTGTAGCAATCATAGAGAGTATTGTACAGGACACTGACGGGTTATTCTTAGGAAGGTATCTTTTCAGGGATCCTAGTTAAAGTGTGTTCTCATTCATAACAGTATCTCCTCCTTTGAGGAATGATGATAGAACACGGACGGACTATGGGCATCTTAGGTACTCTGATTAAAGTGCAGGCTATGGCGCTTAGGCATCCCAAACTCATATTGGATGCTCACGAACAGTGGTGATCCGCACTTTCTTTCAGTGTTAAAAACGCTTCCAACATTGTGAGGGAAGTGTGCTTTAGGAGGGATTCGTTGCAGTGTTGCGTCTGATAAAGAAGGAAGCTCTTGGGACTGACTCTGCGATAACTGCAATAGGCGCACATAGGGCTCTAGTATCAGACGTCTATCCGTTGGACTATAGCAAGTTCTGTTTAAGGGAAACTCCATTAAACGGAATCGCACTTCTCACAGTGTCTTTTCAGAGGGGGAAAGGATATAGAACAACTAAGGGGAGGGAACGTTGTGCCCTGAGAGTGAATGACAGCTTATGGCACATAGGCCTCTATGACACATACTGGAAGGTCAACACCTGTGATGTTCCACTGTGTCTAGCTCGTCTCAAACCCTTCAAATGTACGAGGGAACTTTGCTACTGTACGTTCTCACGACAGGTTTGAGTCTGTGCTCTGTAGGAAACATTAGGACCTGTCTGTGTAGCAATCATAAACTATCACATACAGGACCATGACAAGTGATTCTTAGGAAGGTATCTTTTCAGGGATCCTACTTAAAGTGCGTTCTCATTCATCACAGAGTCTCCTCCTTTCAGGAATGATGACAGAACACGGACGGACTATGGGCACCTTAGGTACTGTAGGTAAAGTGCAGGCTATGGCGCTTAGGCATCCCAAACTGATATTGGATGCTCACGGCCAGTGGTGATCCGCACTTTCTTTCAGTGTTAAAAACGCTTCCAACATTGTGAGGGAAGTGTGCTTTAGGAGGGATTCGTTGCAGTGTTGCGTCTGTTAAAGAAGGAAGCGCTTGGGACTGACTCTGCGGTAACTGCAATAGGCGCACATAGGGCTCTAGTAACAGACGTCTATCCCTTGGACTATAGCAAGTTCTGTTTAAGGGAAACTCCTTCAGGCGGAATCGCACTTCTCCCAGTGTCTTTTTAATGGAGGAATGGAGAAAGAACAACTACGGAGAGAGGGAACGTTGTGCCCTTAGAGTGAAGGAAAGGGTATGGAACATAGGCCTCTAAGACACATACTGGAAAGTCAACAGCTGTGATGTTCCACTGTGTCTAACTCGTCTCAAAACACTTAAAATGCAGGAGGGAACTGTGCTACTGTACGTTCTCACTTCAGGAATGAGTCTGTGCTAAGTTGGAAACTGGAGGGCCTGTCTGAGTAGCAATCATAGAGAGATTCGTACAGGACCCTTTCAGGTTATTCTTAGGAAGGTATCTTTTCAGGGATCCTACTTAAAATGTGTTCTCATTGATAATAGTATCTCCTTCTTTGAGGAATGATGATAGAATGTGGACGGACCATGGGCACATTATATACTGTGAGTAAAGTGCAGGCTATGGCGCTTAGGCATCCCAAACACATATTCGATGATCAAGACCAGTGGTGATCCCCACGTTCTTTCTCTGTAAAAAACGCTTTCAACATTGTGAGGGAAGTGTGCTTTAGGAGGGATTCGTTGCAGTGTTGCGTCTGTTAAAGAAGGAAGCTCTTGGGACTGACTCTGCGGTAACTGCAATAGGCGCACATAGGGCTCTAGTATCAGACGTCTATCCGTTGGACTATAGCAAGCTCTGTTTAAGGGAAACTCTTCCAGGCTGAATCGCACTTCTCACAGTGTCTTATCAGCGGAGGAATAGAGAAAGAACAACTATGGACAGAGGGAACGTTTTGCCCTGAGAGTGAAGGACCGGGTATGGAACATAGGCTTCTATGACACATACTGGAAGGTCAACACCTGTGATGTTCCATTGTGTCTAACTCGTGTCAAAACCCTTCAAATGTACGAGGGAACTGTGCTACAGTACTTTCCCACGACAATAATGAGTCTGTGCTAAGTTGGAAACTGTAGGACCTGTCTGTGCAGCAATCAGAGAGAGTATCGTACAGGACCCTGACGGGTTATTCTTAGGAAGGTATCTTTTCAGGGATCCTAGTTAAAATGTGGTCTCATTCTTAACAGTGTCTCCTACTCTGAGGAATGATGATAGAATGCGGACGGACTTTGGGCACATTAGGTACTGTGAGTAAAGTGCAGGCTATGGCGCTTAGGCATCCCAAACACATATTAGATAATCAAGACCAGTGGTGATCCGCACTTTCTTTCTGAGTAAAAAACGCTTCCAGCATTGTGATGGAAGTGTGCTTTAGGAGGGATTCGTTGCTGTGTTGCGGCTGTTAGAAAAGGAAGCTCTTGGGACTGACTCTGCGGTAACTGCAATAGGCGTACATAGGGCTCTAGTATCATACGTCTATCCGTTGGACTATAGCAAGTTCTGTTTAAGGGAAACTCTTTCAGGCTGAATCGCACTTCTCACAGTGTCTTATCAGCGGAGGAATAGAGAAAGAACAACTATGGACAGAGGGAACGTTTTGCCCTGAGAGTGAAGGACCGGGTATGGAACATAGGCCTCTATGACACATACTGGAAGGTCAACACCTGTGATGTTCCATTGTGTCTAACTCGTGTCAAAACCCTTCAAATGTACGAGGGAACTGTGCTACAGTACTTTCCCACGACAATAATGAGTCTGTGCTAAGTTGGAAACTCTGGTTCCTGTCTGTGCAGCAATCAGAGAGAGTATCGTACAGGACCCTGACGGGTTATTCTTAGGAAGGTATCTTTTCAGGGATCCTAGTTAAAGTGTGGTCTCATTCTTAACAGTGTCTCCTACTCTGAGGAATGATGATAGAATGCGGACGGACTTTGGGCACATTAGGTACTGTGAGTAAAGTGCAGGCTATGGCGCTTAGGCATCCCAAACACATATTAGATAATCAAGACCAGTGGTGATCCGCACTTTCTTTCTGAGTAAAAAACGCTTCCAGCATTGTGATGGAAGTGTGCTTTAGGAGGGATTCGTTGCTGTGTTGCGGCTGTTAGAAAAGGAAGCTCTTGGGACTGACTCTGCGGTAACTGCAATAGGCGTACATAGGGCTCTAGTATCATACGTCTATCCGTTGGACTATAGCAAGTTCTGTTTAAGGGAAACTCTTTCAGGCTGAATCGCACTTCTCACAGTGTCTTATCAGCGGAGGAATAGAGAAAGAACAACTATGGACAGAGGGAACGTTTTGCCCTGATAGTGAAGGACCGGGTATGGAACATAGGCCTCTATGACACATACTGGAAGGTCAACACCTGTGATGTTCCATTGTGTATAACTCGTCTCAAAACCCTTCAGATGTACGAGGGAACTGTGCTACAGTATTTTCCCAGGACAGGAATGAGTCTGTGCTAAGTTGGAAACTGTAAGACCTGTCCGTGGAGCAATCATAGAGAGTATTGTACAGGAACCTGACGGGTTATTCTTAGGAAGGTATCTTTTCAGGGATCCTAGTTAAAGTGTGTTCTCATTCATAACAGTGTCTCCTCCTTTGAGGAATGATGATAGAACACGGACGGACTATGGGCATCTTAGGTACTCTGAGTAAAGTGCAGGCTATGGCGCTTAGGCATCCCAAACTCATATTGGATGCTCACGACCAGTGGTGATCCGCACTTTCTTTCAGTGTTAAAAACGCTTCCAACATTGTGAGGGAAGTGTGCTTTAGGAGGGATTCGTTGCAGTGTTGCGTCTGATAAAGAAGGAAGTTCTTGGGACTGACTCTGCGATAACTGCAAT
Organism: Neogale vison; assembly: GCF_020171115.1. Lineage (NCBI taxonomy): Eukaryota > Metazoa > Chordata > Mammalia > Carnivora > Mustelidae > Neogale > Neogale vison. The sequence goes on along the minus strand of NC_058100.1, from coordinate 26,548,709 downwards.
AGGCGCACATAGGGCTCTAGTATCAGACGTCTATCCGTTGGACTATAGCAAGTTCTGTTTAAGGGAAACTCCATCAAACAGAATCGCACTTCTCACAGTGTCTTTTCAGAGGGGGAACGGATATAGAACAACTAAGGGGAGGGAACGTTGTGCCCTGAGAGTGAATGACAGCTTATGGCACATAGGCCTCTATGACACATACTGGAAGGTCAACACCTGTGATGTTCCACTGTGTCTAGCTCGTCTCAAACACTTCAAATGTACGAGGGAACTTTGCTACTGTACGTTCTCACGACAGGTTTGAGTCTGTGCTCTGTAGGAAACATTAGGACCTGTCTGTGTAGCAATCATAAACTATCACATACAGGACCATGACAAGTGATTCTTAGGAAGGTATCTTTTCAGGGATCCTACTTAAAGTGCGTTCTCATTCATCACAGAGTCTCCTCCTTTCAGGAATGATGACAGAACACGGACGGACTATGGGCACCTTAGGTACTGTGAGTAAAGTGCAGGCTATGGCGCTTAGGCATCCCAAACTCATATTGGATGCTCACGACCAGTGGTGATCCGCATTTTCTTTCAGTGTTAAAAACGCTTCCAACATTGTGAGGGAAGTGTGCTTTAGGAGGGATTCGTTGCAGTGTTGCGTCTGTTAAAGAAGGAAGCTCTTGGGACTGACTGCGGTAACTGCAATAGGCGCACATAGGGCTCTAGTATCATACGTCTATCCGTTGGACTATAGCAAGTTCTGTTTAAGGGAAACTCTTTCAGGCTGAATCGCACTTCTCACAGTGTCTTATCAGCGGAGGAATAGAGAAAGAACAACTATGGACAGAGGGAACGTTTTGCCCTGAGAGTGAAGGACCGGGTATGGAACATAGGCCTCTATGACACATACTGGAAGGTCAACACCTGTGATGTTCCATTGTGTATAACTCGTCTCAAAACCCTTCAGATGTACGAGGGAACTGTGCTACAGTATTTTCCCAGGACAGGAATGAGTCTGTGCTAAGTTGGAAACTGTAAGACCTGTCCGTGGAGCAATCATAGAGAGTATTGTACAGGACCCTGACGGGTTATTCTTAGGAAGGTATCTTTTCAGGGATCCTAGTTAAAGTGTGTTCTCATTCATAACAGTGTCTCCTCCTTTGAGGAATGATGATAGAACACGGACGGACTATGGGCATCTTAGGTACTCTGAGTAAAGTGCAGGCTATGGCGCTTAGGCATCCCAAACTCATATTGGATGCTCACGACCAGTGGTGATCCGCACTTTCTTTCAGTGTTAAAAACGCTTCCAACATTGTGAGGGAAGTGTGCTTTAGGAGGGATTCGTTGCAGTGTTGCGTCTGATAAAGAAGGAAGCTCTTGGGACTGACTCTGCGATAACTGCAATAGGCGCACATAGGGCTCTAGTATCAGACGTCTATCCGTTGGACTATAGCAAGTTCTGTTTAAGGGAAACTCCATCAAACGGAATCGCACTTGTCACAGTGTCTTTTCAGAGGGGGAAAGGATATAGAACAACTAAGGGGAGGGAACGTTGTGCCCTGAGAGTGAATGACAGCTTATGGCACATAGGCCTCTATGACACATACTGGAAGGTCAACACCTGTGATGTTCCACTGTGTCTAGCTCGTCTCAAACACTTCAAATGTACGAGGGAACTTTGCTACTGTACGTTCTCACGACAGGTTTGAGTCTGTGCTCTGTAGGAAACATTAGGACCTGTCTGTGTAGCAATAATAAACTATCACATACAGGACCATGACAAGTGATTCTTAGGAAGGTATCTTTTCAGGGATCCTACTTAAAGTGCGTTCTCATTCATCACAGAGTCTCCTCCTTTCAGGAATGATGACAGAACACGGACGGACTATGGGCACCTTAGGTACTGTGAGTAAAGTGCAGGCTATGGCGCTTAGGCATCCCAAACTCATATTGGATGCTCACGACCAGTGGTGATCCGCACTTTCTTTCAGTGTTAAAAACGCTTCCAACATTGTGAGGGAAGTGTGCTTTAGGAGGGATTCGTTGCAGTGTTGCGTCTGATAAAGAAGGAAGCTCTTGGGACTGACTCTGCGATAACTGCAATAGGCGCACATAGGGCTCTAGTATCAGACGTCTATCCGTTGGACTATAGCAAGTTCTGTTTAAGGGAAACTCCATCAAACGGAATCGCACTTCTCACAGTGTCTTTTCAGAGGGGGAAAGGATATAGAACAACTAAGGGGAGGGAACGTTGAGCCCTGAGAGTGAATGACAGCTTATGGCACATAGGCCTCTATGACACATACTGGAAGGTCAACACCTGTGATGTTCCACTGTGTCTAGCTCGTCTCAAACACTTCAAATGTACGAGGGAACTTTGCTACTGTACGTTCTCACGACAGGTTTGAGTCTGTGCTCTGTAGGAAACATTAGGACCTGTCTGTGTAGCAATCATAAACTATCACATACAGGAAAATGACAAGTGATTCTTAGGAAGGTATCTTTTCAGGGATCCTACTTAAAGTGCGTTCTCATTCATCACAGAGTCTCCTCCTTTCAGGAATGATGACAGAACACGGACGGACTATGGGCACCTTAGGTACTGTGAGTAAAGTGCAGGCTATGGCGCTTCGGCATCCCAAACACATATTCGATGATCAAGACCAGTGGTGATCCCCACGTTCTTTCGCTGTAAAAAACGCTTTCAGCATTGTGAGGGAAGTGTGCTTTAGGAGGGATTCGTTGCAGTGTTGCGTCTGTTAAAGAAGGAAGCTCTTGGGACTGACTCTGCGGTAACTGCAATAGGCGCACATAGGGCTCTAGTATCAGACGTCTATCCGTTGGACTATAGCAAGCTCTGTTTAAGGGAAACTCTTTCAGGCTGAATCGCACTTCTCACAGTGTCTTATCAGCGGAGGAATAGAGAAAGAACAACTATGGACAGAGGGAACGTTGTGCCCTGAGAGTGAAGGACCGGGTATGGAACATAGGCTTCTATGACACATACTGGAAGGTCAACACCTGTGATGTTCCATTGTGTCTAACTCGTGTCAAAACCCTTCAAATGTACGAGGGAACTGTGCTACAGTACTTTCCCACGACAATAATGAGTCTGTGCTAAGTTGGAAACTGTAGGACCTGTCTGTGCAGCAATCAGAGAGAGTATCGTACAGGACCCTGACGGGTTATTCTTAGGAAGGTATCTTTTCAGGGATCCTAGTTAAAGTGTGTTCTCATTCTTAACAGTGTCTCCTACTCTGAGGAATGATGATAGAATGCGGACGGACTTTGGGCACATTAGGTACTGTGAGTAAAGTGCAGGCTATGGCGCATAGGCATCCCAAACACATATTAGATAATCAAGACCAGTGGTGATCCGCACTTTCTTTCTGAGTAAAAAACGCTTCCAGCATTGTGATGGAAGTGTGCTTTAGGAGGGATTCGTTGCTGTGTTGCGTCTGTTAGAAAAGGAAGCTCTTGGGACTGACTCTGCGGTAACTGCAATAGGCGTACATAGGGCTCTAGTATCATACGTCTATCCGTTGGACTATAGCAAGTTCTGTTTAAGGGAAACTCTTTCAGGCTGAATCGCACTTCTCACAGTGTCTTATCAGCGGAGGAATAGAGAAAGAACAACTATGGACAGAGGGAACGTTTTGCCCTGAGAGTGAAGGACCGGGTATGGAACATAGGCCTCTATGACACATACTGGAAGGTCAACACCTGTGATGTTCCATTGTGTATAACTCGTCTCAAAACCCTTCAGATGTACGAGGGAACTGTGCTACAGTATTTTCCCAGGACAGGAATGAGTCTGTGCTAAGTTGGAAACTGTAAGACCTGTCCGTGGAGCAATCATAGAGAGTATTGTACAGGACCCTGACGGGTTATTCTTAGGAAGGTATCTTTTCAGGGATCCTAGTTAAAGTGTGTTCTCATTCTTAACAGTGTCTCCTCCTTTGAGGAATGATGATAGAACACGGACGGACTATGGGCATCTTAGGTACTCTGAGTAAAGTGCAGGCTATGGCGCTTAGGCATCCCAAACTCATATTGGATGCTCACGACCAGTGGTGATCCGCACTTTCTTTCAGTGTTAAAAACGCTTCCAAATTGTGAGGGAAGTGTGCTTTAGGAGGGATTCGTTGCAGTGTTGCGTCTGATAAAGAAGGAAGCTCTTGGGACTGACTATGCGATCACTGCAATAGGCGCACATAGGGCTCTAGTATCAGACGTCTATCCGTTGGACTATAGCAAGTTCTGTTTAAGGGAAACTCCATCAAACGGAATCGCACTTCTCACAGTGTCTTTTCAGAGGGGGAAAGGATATAGAACAACTAAGGGGAGGGAACGTTGTGCCCTGAGAGTGAATGACAGCTTATGGCACATAGGCCTCTATGACACATACTGGAAGGTCAACACCTGTGATGTTCCACTGTGTCTAGCTCGTCTCAAACACTTCAAATGTACGAGGGAACTTTGCTACTGTACGTTCTCACGACAGGTTTGAGTCTGTGCTCTATAGGAAACATTAGGACCTGTCTGTGTAGCAATCATAAACTATCACATACAGGAAAATGACAAGTGATTCTTAGGAAGGTATCTTTTCAGGGATCCTACTTAAAGTGCGTTCTCATTAATCACAGAGTCTCCTCCTTTCAGGAATGATGACAGAACACGGACGGACTATGGGCACCTTAGGTACTGTGAGTAAAGTGCAGGCTATGGCGCTTAGGCATCCCAAACTCATATTGGATGCTCACGACCAGTGGTGATCCGCACTTTCTTTCAGTGTTAAAAACGCTTCCAACATTGTGAAAGAAGTGTGCTTTAGGAGGGATTCGTTGCACTGTTGCGTCTGTTAAAGAAGGAAGCGCTTGGGACTGACTCAGCGGTAACTGCAATAGGCGCACATAGGGCTCTAGTAACAGACGTCTATCCCTTGGACTATAGCAAGTTCTGTTTAAGGGAAACTCCTTCAGGCGGAATCGCACTTCTCCCAGTGTCTTTTTAATGGAGGAATGGAGGAAGAACAACTACGGAGAGAGGGAACGTTGTGCCCTTAGGGTGAAGGAAATGGTATGGAACATAGGCCTCTAAGACACATAGTGGAAGTCAACAGTGTGATGTTCCACTGTGTCTAACTCGTCTCAAAACACTTAAAATGCTGGAGGAAACTGTGGTACTGTACGTTCTCACTTCAGGAATGAGTCTGTGCTAAGTTGGAAACTGGAGGGCCTGTCTGAGTAGCAATCATAGAGAGATTCGTACAGGACCCTTTCAGGTTATTCTTAGGAAGGTATCTTTTCAGGGATCCTACTTAAAATGTGTTCTCATTGATAATAGTATCTCCTTCTTTGAGGAATAATGACAGAATGTGGACGGACCATGGGCACATTATATACTGTGAGTAAAGTGCAGGCTATGGCGCTTAGGCATCCCAAACACATATTCGATGCTCAAGACCAGTGGTGATCCCCACGTTCTTTCTCTGTAAAAAACGCTTTCAACATTGTGAGGGAAGTGTGCTTTAGGAGGGATTCGTTGCAGTGTTGCGTCTGTTAAAGAAGGAAGCTCTTGGGACTGACTCTGCGGTAACTGCAATAGGCGCACATAGGGCTCTAGTATCAGACGTCTATCCATTGGACTATAGCAAGCTCTGTTTAAGGGAAACTCTTTCAGGCTGAATCGCACTTCTCACAGTGTCTTATCAGCGGAGGAATAGAGAAAGAACAACTATGGACAGAGGGAACGTTGTGCCCTGAGAGTGAAGACCGGGTATGGAACATAGGCTTCTATGACACATACTGGAAGGTCAACACCTGTGATGTCCATTGTGTCTAACTCGTGTCAAAACACTTCAAATGTACGAGGGAACTGTGCTACAGTACTTTCCCACGACAATAATGAGTCTGTGCTAAGTTGGAAACTGTAGGACCTGTCTGTGCAGCAATCAGAGAGAGTATCGTACAGGACCCTGACGGGTTATTCTTAGGAAGGTATCTTTTCAGGGATCCTAGTTAAAGTGTGTTCTCATTCTTAACAGTGTCTCCTACTCTGAGGAATGATGATAGAATGTGGACGGACTTTGGGCACATTAGGTACTGTGAGTAAAGTGCAGGCTATGGCGCTTAGGCATCCCAAACACATATTAGATAATCAAGACCAGTGGTGATCCGCACTTTCTTTCTGAGTAAAAAACGCTTCCAGCATTGTGATGGAAGTGTGCTTTAGGAGGGATTCGTTGCTGTGTTGCGTCTATTAGAAAAGGAAGCTCTTGGGACTGACTATGCGATAACTGCAATAGGCGCACATAGGGCTCTAGTATCAGACGTCTATCCGTTGGACTATAGCAAGTTCTGTTTAAGGGAAACTCTTTCAGGCTGAATCGCACTTCTCACAGTGTCTTATCAGCGGAGGAATAGAGAAAGAACAACTATGGACAGAGGGAACGTTTTGCCCTGAGAGTGAAGGACCGGGTATGGAACATAGGCCTCTATGACACATACTGGAAGGTCAACACCTGTGATGTTCCATTGTGTCTAACTCGTCTCAAAACCCTTCAGATGTACGAGGGAACTGTGCTACAGTATTTTCCCAGGACAGGAATGAGTCTGTGCTAAGTTGGAAACTGTAAGACCTGTCCGTGTAGCAATCATAGAGAGTATTGTGCAGGACCCTGACGGGTTATTCTTAGGAAGGTATCTTTTCAGGGATCCTAGTTAAAGTGTGTTCTCATTCATAACAGTGTCTCCTCCTTTGAGGAATGATGATAGAACACGGACGGACTATGGGCATCTTAGGTACTCTGAGTAAAGTGCAGGCTATGGCGCTTAGGCATCCCAAACTCATATTGGATGCTCACGACCAGTGGTGATCTGCACTTTCTTTCAGTGTTAAAAACGCTTCCAACATTGTGAGGGAAGTGTGCTTTAGGAGGGATTCGTTGCAGTGTTGCGTCTGATAAAGAAGGAAGCTCTTGGGACTGACTCTGCGATAACTGCAATAGGCGCACATAGGGCTCTAGTATCAGACGTCTATCCGTTGGACTATAGCAAGTTCTGTTTAAGGGAAACTCCATCAAACGGAATCGCACTTCTCACAGTGTCTTTTCAGAGGGGGAAAGGATATAGAACAACTAAGGGGAGGGAACGTTGTGCCCTGAGAGTGAATGACAGCTTATGGCACATAGGCCTCTATGACACATACTGGAAGGTCAACACCTGTGATGTTCCACTGTGTCTAGCTCGTCTCAAACACTTCAAATGTACGAGGGAACTTTGCTACTGTACATTCTCACGACAGGTTTGAGTCTGTGCTCTGTAGGAAACATTAGGACCTGTCTGTGTAGCAATCATAAACTATCACATACAGGACCATGACAAGTGATTCTTAGGAAGGTATCTTTTCAGGGATCCTACTTAAAGTGCGTTCTCATTCATCACAGAGTCTCCTCCTTTCAGGAATGATGACAGAACACGGACGGACTATGGGCACCTTAGGTACTGTGAGTAAAGTGCAGGCTATGGCGCTTAGGCATCCCAAACTCATATTGGATGCTCACGACCAGTGGTGATCCGCACTTTCTTTCAGTGTTAAAAACGCTTCCAACATTGTGAGGGAAGTGTGCTTTAGGAGGGATTCGTTGCACTGTTGCGTCTGTTAAAGAAGGAAGCGCTTTGGACTGACTCAGCGGTAACTGCAATAGGCGCACATAGGGCTCTAGTAACAGACGTCTATCCCTTGGACTATAGCAAGTTCTGTTTAAGGGAAACTCCTTCAGGCGGAATCGCACTTCTCCCAGAGTCTTTTTTTTTTTTTTTTTTTTTTTTTTTTTTACATTAAGTAAGGTTTATTTTAGATCTGAAGAGAAGTTTAACATTCAGAAAGTGATCAATCTAATTCGTCACACTGACAGAATAAAGGGGGGAAAATGGCATAATAACATCAACAGATACAGGAAAAGCTTTTATAAAAGTCAATATTCTTGCATGATAAACTTTTAGCAAACTAAAAATAGAGGATAATCTTCTTAATTTGGTAAAGAATATCTACAAATGTCTACAGCATACATTATATTTAATTAAGACATATTAAAAATTTCCCATCAGGACTGGGAACAAGAAAGTCTGATATCATTACTTTTTCCAACTTTGCACTGGATGACCTTGCCTGTGCAATATTATTAAAATCTCTGCTGAGCAGATAGCCTGATGCAGGGCTTGATCCCAGGACTCTGGGATCATGACTTGAGCCGAAGGCAGAGGCTTAACCCACTGAGCCACCCAGGTGCCCCAATAAATGAAAACTTTAAAAAATGATATGACTGTTGAATAAAAAACAATTAGAAAATAAAAATTTTTAAAGAAAGTATTAATTTAGCATCAAGCACATAAAATTCCTTATATATTTATCTAATAAAAATTGTGTATAATCTTTGACCATAAAACTATAAAATATTACTTAGAAAAATTAAAGAGGAGATAAATAAATGAAAGAATTTATAGAATTTTGTAAATACAGTAATTCTTTCCCAAATTACATAGAGTAACTAAATAGATTCAATGCAATCCCAATCCCAGTGTCTTTTTAATGGAGGAATGGAGAAAGAACAACTACGGAGAGAGGGAACGTTGTGCCCTTAGAGTGAAGGAAAGGGTATGGAACATAGGCCTCTAAGACACATACTGGAAAGTCAACAGCTGTGATGTTCCACTGTGTCTAACTCGTCTCAAAACACTTAAAATGCAGGAGGGAACTGTGCTACTGTACGTTCTCACTTCAGGAATGAGTCTGTGCTAAGTTGGAAACTGGAGGGCCTGTCTGAGTAGCAATCATAGAGAGATTCGTACAGGACCCTTTCAGGTTATTCTTAGGAAGGTATCGTTTCAGGGATCCACTTAAAATGTGTTCTCACTGAAATAGTATCTCCTTCTTTGAGGAATGATGATAGAATGTGGACGGACCATGGGCACATTATATACTGTGAGTAAAGTGCAGGCTATGGCGCTTAGGCATCCCAAACACATATTCGATGATCAAGACCAGTGGTGATCCCCACGTTCTTTCGCTGTAAAAAACGCTTTCAGCATTGTGAGGGAAGTGTGCTTTAGGAGGGATTCGTTGCAGTGTTGCGTCTGTTAAAGAAGGAAGCTCTTGGGACTGACTCTGCGGTAACTGCAATAGGCGCACATAGGGCTCTAGTATCAGACGTCTATCCGTTGGACTATAGCAAGCTCTGTTTAAGGGAAACTCTTTCAGGCTGAATCGCACTTCTCACAGTGTCTTATCAGCGGAGGAATAGAGAAAGAACAACTATGGACAGAGGGAACGTTGTGCCCTGAGAGTGAAGGACCGGGTATGGAACATAGGCTTCTATGACACATACTGGAAGGTCAACACCTGTGATGTTCCATTGTGTCTAACTCGTGTCAAAACCCTTCAAATGTACGAGGGAACTGTGCTACAGTACTTTCCCACGACAATAATGAGTCTGTGCTAAGTTGGAAACTGTAGGACCTGTCTGTGCAGCAATCAGAGAGAGTATCGTACAGGACCCTGACGGGTTATTCTTAGGAAGGTATCTTTTCAGGGATCCTAGTTAAAGTGTGTTCTCATTCTTAACAGTGTCTCCTACTCTGAGGAATGATGATAGAATGCGGACGGACTTTGGGCACATTAGGTACTGTGAGTAAAGTGCAGGCTATGGCGCATAGGCATCCCAAACACATATTAGATAATCAAGACCAGTGGTGATCCGCACTTTCTTTCTGAGTAAAAAACGCTTCCAGCATTGTGATGGAAGTGTGCTTTAGGAGGGATTCGTTGCTGTGTTGCGTCTGTTAGAAAAGGAAGCTCTTGGGACTGACTCTGCGGTAACTGCAATAGGCGTACATAGGGCTCTAGTATCATACGTCTATCCGTTGGACTATAGCAAGTTCTGTTTAAGGGAAACTCTTTCAGGCTGAATCGCACTTCTCACAGTGTCTTATCAGCGGAGGAATAGAGAAAGAACAACTATGGACAGAGGGAACGTTTTGCCCTGAGAGTGAAGGACCGGGTATGGAACATAGGCCTCTATGACACATACTGGAAGGTCAACACCTGTGATGTTCCATTGTGTATAACTCGTCTCAAAACCCTTCAGATGTACGAGGGAACTGTGCTACAGTATTTTCCCAGGACAGGAATGAGTCTGTGCTAAGTTGGAAACTGTAAGACCTGTCCGTGGAGCAATCATAGAGAGTATTGTACAGGACCCTGACGGGTTATTCTTAGGAAGGTATCTTTTCAGGGATCCTAGTTAAAGTGTGTTCTCATTCTTAACAGTGTCTCCTCCTTTGAGGAATGATGATAGAACACGGACGGACTATGGGCATCTTAGGTACTCTGAGTAAAGTGCAGGCTATGGCGCTTAGGCATCCCAAACTCATATTGGATGCTCACGACCAGTGGTGATCCGCACTTTCTTTCAGTGTTAAAAACGCTTCCAACATTGTGAGGGAAGTGTGCTTTAGGAGGGATTCGTTGCAGTGTTGCGTCTGATAAAGAAGGAAGCTCTTGGGACTGACTATGCGATCACTGCAATAGGCGCACATAGGGCTCTAGTATCAGACGTCTATCCGTTGGACTATAGCAAGTTCTGTTTAAGGGAAACTCCATCAAACGGAATCGCACTTCTCACAGTGTCTTTTCAGAGGGGGAAAGGATATAGAACAACTAAGGGGAGGGAACGTTGTGCCCTGAGAGTGAATGACAGCTTATGGCACATAGGCCTCTATGACACATACTGGAAGGTCAACACCTGTGATGTTCCACTGTGTCTAGCTCGTCTCAAACACTTCAAATGTACGAGGGAACTTTGCTACTGTACGTTCTCACGACAGGTTTGAGTCTGTGCTCTGTAGGAAACATTAGGACCTGTCTGTGTAGCAATCATAAACTATCACATACAGGAAAATGACAAGTGATTCTTAGGAAGGTATCTTTTCAGGGATCCTACTTAAAGTGCGTTCTCATTAATCACAGAGTCTCCTCCTTTCAGGAATGATGACAGAACACGGACGGACTATGGGCACCTTAGGTACTGTGAGTAAAGTGCAGGCTATGGCGCTTAGGCATCCCAAACTCATATTGGATGCTCACGACCAGTGGTGATCCGCACTTTCTTTCAGTGTTAAAAACGCTTCCAACATTGTGAAAAAAGTGTGCTTTAGGAGGGATTCGTTGCACTGTTGCGTCTGTTAAAGAAGGAAGCGCTTGGGACTGACTCAGCGGTAACTGCAATAGGCGCACATAGGGCTCTAGTAACAGACGTCTATCCCTTGGACTATAGCAAGTTCTGTTTAAGGGAAACTCCTTCAGGCGGAATCGCACTTCTCCCAGTGTCTTTTTAATGGAGGAATGGAGGAAGAACAACTACGGAGAGAGGGAACGTTGTGCCCTTAGGGTGAAGGAAATGGTATGGAACATAGGCCTCTAAGACACATAGTGGAAGTCAACAGTGTGATGTTCCACTGTGTCTAACTCGTCTCAAAACACTTAAAATGCTGGAGGAAACTGTGGTACTGTACGTTCTCACTTCAGGAATGAATCTGTGCTAAGTTGGAAACTGGAGGGCCTGTCTGAGTAGCAATCATAGAGAGATTCGTACAGGACCCTTTCAGGTTATTCTTAGGAAGGTATCTTTTCAGGGATCCTAGTTAAAGTGTGTTCTCATTGATAATAGTATCTCCTTCTTTGAGGAATAATGACAGAATGTGGACGGACCATGGGCACATTATATAGTGTGAGTAAAGTGCAGGCTATGGCGCTTAGGCATCCCAAACACATATTCGATGCTCAAGACCAGTGGTGATCCCCACGTTCTTTCTCTGTAAAAAACGCTTTCAACATTGTGAGGGAAGTGTGCTTTAGGAGGGATTCGTTGCAGTGTTGCGTCTGTTAAAGAAGGAAGCTCTTGGGACTGACTCTGCGGTAACTGCAATAGGCGCACATAGGGCTCTAGTATCAGACGTCTATCCATTGGACTATAGCAAGCTCTGTTTAAGGGAAACTCTTTCAGGCTGAATCGCACTTCTCACAGTGTCTTATCAGCGGAGGAATAGAGAAAGAACAACTATGGACAGAGGGAACGTTGTGCCCTGAGTGTGAAGACCGGGTATGGAACATAGGCTTCTATGACACATACTGGAAGGTCAACACCTGTGATGTCCATTGTGTCTAACTCGTGTCAAAACACTTCAAATGTACGAGGGAACTGTGCTACAGTACTTTCCCACGACAATAATGAGTCTGTGCTAAGTTGGAAACTGTAGGACCTGTCTGTGCAGCAATCAGAGAGAGTATCGTACAGGACCCTGACGGGTTATTCTTAGGAAGGTATCTTTTCAGGGATCCTAGTTAAAGTGTGTTCTCATTCTTAACAGTGTCTCCTACTCTGAGGAATGATGATAGAATGTGGACGGACTTTGGGCACATTAGGTACTGTGAGTAAAGTGCAGGCTATGGCGCTTAGGCATCCCAAACACATATTAGATAATCAAGACCAGTGGTGATCCGCACTTTCTTTCTGAGTAAAAAACGCTTCCAGCATTGTGATGGAAGTGTGCTTTAGGAGGGATTCGTTGCTGTGTTGCGTCTGTTAGAAAAGGAAGCTCTTGGGACTGACTATGCGATAACTGCAATAGGCGCACATAGGGCTCTAGTATCAGACGTCTATCCGTTGGACTATAGCAAGTTCTGTTTAAGGGAAACTCTTTCAGGCTGAATCGCACTTCTCACAGTGTCTTATCAGCGGAGGAATAGAGAAAGAACAACTATGGACAGAGGGAACGTTTTGCCCTGAGAGTGAAGGACCGGGTATGGAACATAGGCCTCTATGACACATACTGGAAGGTCAACACCTGTGATGTTCCATTGTGTATAACTCGTCTCAAAACCCTTCAGATGTACGAGGGAACTGTGCTACAGTATTTTCCCAGGACAGGAATGAGTCTGTGCTAAGTTGGAAACTGTAAGACCTGTCCGTGGAGCAATCATAGAGAGTATTGTGCAGGACCCTGACGGGTTATTCTTAGGAAGGTATCTTTTCAGGGATCCTAGTTAAAGTGTGTTCTCATTCATAACAGTGTCTCCTCCTTTGAGGAATGATGATAGAACACGGACGGACTATGGGCATCTTAGGTACTCTGAGTAAAGTGCAGGCTATGGCGCTTAGGCATCCCAAACTCATATTGGATGCTCACGACCAGTGGTGATCTGCACTTTCTTTCAGTGTTAAAAACGCTTCCAACATTGTGAGGGAAGTGTGCTTTAGGAGGGATTCGTTGCAGTGTTGCGTCTGATAAAGAAGGAAGCTCTTGGGACTGACTCTGCGATAACTGCAATAGGCGCACATAGGGCTCTAGTATCAGACGTCTATCCGTTGGACTATAGCAAGTTCTGTTTAAGGGAAACTCCATCAAACGGAATCGCACTTCTCACAGTGTCTTTTCAGAGGGGGAAAGGATATAGAACAAGTAAGGGGAGGGAACGTTGTGCCCTGAGAGTGAATGACAGCTTATGGCACATAGGCCTCTATGACACATACTGGAAGGTCAACACCTGTGATGTTCCACTGTGTCTAGCTCGTCTCAAACACTTCAAATGTACGAGGGAACTTTGCTACTGTACATTCTCACGACAGGTTTGAGTCTGTGCTCTGTAGGAAACATTAGGACCTGTCTGTGTAGCAATCATAAACTATCACATACAGGACCATGACAAGTGATTCTTAGGAAGGTATCTTTTCAGGGATCCTACTTAAAGTGCGTTCTCATTCATCACAGAGTCTCCTCCTTTCAGGAATGATGACAGAACACGGACGGACTATGGGCACCTTAGGTACTGTGAGTAAAGTGCAGGCTATGGCGCTTAGGCATCCCAAACTCATATTGGATGCTCACGACCAGTGGTGATCCGCACTTTCTTTCAGTGTTAAAAACTCTTCCAACATTGTGAGGGAAGTGTGCTTTAGGAGGGATTCGTTGCACTGTTGCGTCTGTTAAAGAAGGAAGCGCTTTGGACTGACTCAGCGGTAACTGCAATAGGCGCACATAGGGCTCTAGTAACAGACGTCTATCCCTTGGACTATAGCAAGTTCTGTTTAAGGGAAACTCCTTCAGGCGGAATCGCACTTCTCCCAGAGTCTTTTTTTTTTTTTTTTTTTTTTTTACATTAAGTAAGGTTTATTTTAGATCTGAAGAGAAGTTTAACATTCAGAAAGTGATCAATCTAATTCGTCACACTGACAGAATAAAGGGGGGAAAATGGCATAATAACATCAACAGATACAGGAAAAGCTTTTATAAAAGTCAATATTCTTGCATGATAAACTTTTAGCAAACTAAAAATAGAGCATAATCTTCTTAATTTGGTAAAGAATATCTACAAATGTCTACAGCATACATTATATTTAATTAAGACATATTAAAAATTTCCCATCAGGACTGGGAACAAGAAAGTCTGATATCATTACTTTTTCCAACTTTGCACTGGATGACGTTGCCTGTGCAATATTATTAAAATCTCTGCTGAGCAGATAGCCTGATGCAGGGCTTGATCCCAGGACTCTGGGATCATGACTTGAGCCGAAGGCAGAGGCTTAACCCACTGAGCCACCCAGGTGCCCCAATAAATGAAAACTTTAAAAAATGATATGACTGTTGAATAAAAAACAATTAGAAAATAAAAATTTTTAAAGAAAGTATTAATTTAGCATCAAGCACATAAAATTCCTTATATATTTATCTAATAAAAATTGTGTATAATCTTTGACCATAAAACTATAAAATATTACTTAGAAAAATTAAAGAGGAGATAAATAAATGAAAGAATTTATAGAATTTTGTAAATACAGTAATTCTTTCCCAAATTACATAGAGTAACTAAATAGATTCAATGCAATCCCAATCCCAGTGTCTTTTTAATGGAGGAATGGAGAAAGAACAACTACGGAGAGAGGGAACGTTGTGCCCTTAGAGTGAAGGAAAGGGTATGGAACATAGGCCTCTAAGACACATACTGGAAAGTCAACAGCTGTGATGTTCCACTGTGTCTAACTCGTCTCAAAACACTTAAAATGCAGGAGGGAACTGTGCTACTGTACGTTCTCACTTCAGGAATGAGTCTGTGCTAAGTTGGAAACTGGAGGGCCTGTCTGAGTAGCAATCATAGAGAGATTCGTACAGGACCCTTTCAGGTTATTCTTAGGAAGGTATCGTTTCAGGGATCCACTTAAAATGTGTTCTCACTGAAATAGTATCTCCTTCTTTGAGGAATGATGATAGAATGTGGACGGACCATGGGCACATTATATACTGTGAGTAAAGTGCAGGCTATGGCGCTTAGGCATCCCAAACACATATTCGATGATCAAGACCAGTGGTGATCCCCACGTTCTTTCGCTGTAAAAAACGCTTTCAGCATTGTGAGGGAAGTGTGCTTTAGGAGGGATTCGTTGCAGTGTTGCGTCTGTTAAAGAAGGAAGCTCTTGGGACTGACTCTGCGGTAACTGCAATAGGCGCACATAGGGCTCTAGTATCAGACGTCTATCCGTTGGACTATAGCAAGCTCTGTTTAAGGGAAACTCTTTCAGGCTGAATCGCACTTCTCACAGTGTCTTATCAGCGGAGGAATAGAGAAAGAACAACTATGGACAGAGGGAACGTTGTGCCCTGAGAGTGAAGGACCGGGTACGGAACATAGGCTTCTATGACACATACTGGAAGGTCAACAACTGTGATGTTCCATTGTGTCTAACTCGTGTCAAAACCCTTCAAATGTACGAGGGAACTGTGCTACAGTACTTTCCCACGACAATAATGAGTCTGTGCTAAGTTGGAAACTGTAGGACCTGTCTGTGCAGCAATCAGAGAGAGTATCGTACAGGACCCTGACGGGTTATTCTTAGGAAGGTATCTTTTCAGGGATCCTAGTTAAAGTGTGTTTTCATTCTTAACAGTGTCTCCTACTCTGAGGAATGATGATAGAATGCGGACGGACTTTGGGCACATTAGGTACTGTGAGTAAAGTGCAGGCTATGGTGCTTAGGCATCCCAAACACATATTAGATAATCAAGACCAGTGGTGATCCGCACTTTCTTTCTGAGTAAAAAACGCTTCCAGCATTGTGATGGAAGTGTGCTTTAGGAGGGATTCGTTGCTGTGTTGCGTCTGTTAGAAAAGGAAGCTCTTGGGACTGACTGCGGTAACTGCAATAGGCGTACATAGGGCTCTAGTATCTTACGTCTATCCGTTGGACTATAGCAAGTTCTGTTTAAGGGAAACTCTTTCAGGCTGAATCGCACTTCTCACAGTGTCTTATCAGCGGAGGAATAGAGAAAGAACAACTATGGACAGAGGGAACGTTTTGCCCTGAGAGTGAAGGACCGGGTATGGAACATAGGCCTCTATGACACATACTGGAAGGTCAACACCTGTGATGTTCCATTGTGTATAACTCGTCTCAAAACCCTTCAGATGTACGAGGGAACTGTGCTACAGTATTTTCCCAGGACAGGAATGAGTCTGTGCTAAGTTGGAAACTGTAAGACCTGTCCGTGGAGCAATCATAGAGAGTATTGTACAGGACCCTGACGGGTTATTCTTAGGAAGGTATCTTTTCAGGGATCCTAGTTAAAGTGTGTTCTCATTCTTAACAGTGTCTCCTCCTTTGAGGAATGATGATAGAACACGGACGGACTATGGGCATCTTAGGTACTCTGAGTAAAGTGCAGGCTATGGCGCTTAGGCATCCCAAACTCATATTGGATGCTCACGACCAGTGGTGATCCGCACTTTCTTTCAGTGTTAAAAGCGCTTCCAACATTGTGAGGGAAGTGTGCTTTAGGAGGGATTCGTTGCAGTGTTGCGTCTGATAAAGAAGGAAGCTCTTGGGACTGACTCTGCGATAACTGCAATAGGCGCACATAGGGCTCTAGTATCAGACGTCTATCCGTTGGACTATATCAAGTTCTGTTTAAGGGAAACTCCATCAAACGGAATCGCACTTCTCACAGTGTCTTTTCAGAGGGGGAAAGGATATAGAACAACTAAGGGGAGGGAACGTTGTGCCCTGAGAGTGAATGACAGCTTATGGCACATAGGCCTCTATGACACATACTGGAAGGTCAACACCTGTGATGTTCCACTGTGTCTAGCTCGTCTCAAACACTTCAAATGTACGAGGGAACTTTGCTACTGTACGTTCTCACGACAGGTTTGAGTCTGTGCTCTGTAGGAAACATTAGGACCTGTCTGTGTAGCAATCATAAACTATCACATACAGGAAAATGACAAGTGATTCTTAGGAAGGTATCTTTTCAGGGATCCTACTTAAAGTGCGTTCTCATTAATCACAGAGTCTCCTCCTTTCAGGAATGATGACAGAACACGGACGGACTATGGGCACCTTAGGTACTGTGAGTAAAGTGCAGGCTATGGCGCTTAGGCATCCCAAACTCATATTGGATGCTCACGACCAGTGGTGATCCGCACTTTCTTTCAGTGTTAAAAACGCTTCCAACATTGTGAGGGAAGTGTGCTTTAGGAGGGATTCGTTGCACTGTTGCGTCTGTTAAAGAAGGAAGCGCTTGGGACTGACTCAGCGGTAACTGCAATAGGCGCACATAGGGCTCTAGTAACAGACGTCTATCCCTTGGACTATAGCAAGTTCTGTTTAAGGGAAACTCCTTCAGGCGGAATCGCACTTCTCCCAGTGTCTTTTTAATGGAGGAATGGAGGAAGAACAACTACGGAGAGAGGGAACGTTGTGCCCTTAGGGTGAAGGAAATGGTATGGAACATAGGCCTCTAAGACACAGAGTGGAAGTCAACAGTGTGATGTTCCACAGTGTCTAACTCGTCTCAAAACACTTAAAATGCTGGAGGAAACTGTGGTACTGTACGTTCTCACTTCAGGAATGAGTCTGTGCTAAGTTGGAAACTGGAGGGCCTGTCTGAGTAGCAATCATAGAGAGATTCGTACAGGACCATTTCAGGTTATTCTTAGGAAGGTATCTTTTCAGGGATCCTACTTAAAATGTGTTCTCATTGATAATAGTATCTCCTTCTTTGAGGAATAATGACAGAATGTGGACGGACCATGGGCACATTATATACTGTGAGTAAAGTGCAGGCTATGGCGCTTAGGCATCCCAAACACATATTCGATGCTCAAGACCAGTGGTGATCCCCACGTTCTTTCTCTGTAAAAAACGCTTTCAACATTGTGAGGGAAGTGTGCTTTAGGAGGGATTCGTTGCAGTGTTGCGTCTGTTAAAGAAGGAAGCTCTTGGGACTGACTCTGCGGTAACTGCAATAGGCGCACATAGGGCTCTAGTATCAGACGTCTATCCATTGGACTATAGCAAGCTCTGTTTAAGGGAAACTCTTTCAGGCTGAATCACACTTCTCACAGTGTCTTATCAGCGGAGGAATAGAGAAAGAACAACTATGGACAGAGGGAACGTTGTGCCCTGAGAGTGAAGACCGGGTATGGAACATAGGCTTCTATGACACATACTGGAAGGTCAACACCTGTGATGTTCCATTGTGTCTAACTCGTGTCAAAACCCTTCAAATGTACGAGGGAACTGTGCTACAGTACTTTCCCACGACAATAATGAGTCTGTGCTAAGTTGGAAACTGTAGGACCTGTCTGTGCAGCAATCAGAGAGAGTATCGTACAGGACCCTGACGGGTTATTCTTAGGAAGGTATCTTTTCAGGGATCCTAGTTAAAGTGTGTTCTCATTCTTAACAGTGTCTCCTACTCTGAGGAATGATGATAGAATGCGGACGGACTTTGGGCACATTAGGTACTGTGAGTAAAGTGCAGGCTATGGCGCTTAGGCATCCCAAACACATATTAGATAATCAAGATCAGTGGTGATCCGCACTTTCTTTCTGAGTAAAAAACGCTTCCAGCATTGTGATGGAAGTGTGCTTTAGGAGGGATTCGTTGCTGTGTTGCGTCTGTTAGAAAAGGAAGCTCTTGGGACTGACTATGCGATAACTGCAATAGGCGCACATAGGGCTCTATATCAGACGTCTATCCGTTGGACTATAGCAAGTTCTGTTTAAGGGAAACTCTTTCAGGCTGAATCGCACTTCTCACAGTGTCTTATCAGCGGAGGAATAGAGAAAGAACAACTATGGACAGAGGGAACGTTTTGCCCTGAGAGTGAAGGACCGGGTATGGAACATAGGCCTCTATGACACATACTGGAAGGTCAACACCTGTGATGTTCCATTGTGTATAACTCGTCTCAAAACCCTTCAGATATACGAGGGAACTGTGCTACAGTATTTTCCCAGGACAGGAATGAGTCTGTGCTAAGTTGGAAACTGTAAGACCTGTCCGTGTAGCAATCATAGAGAGTATTGTACAGGACCCTGACGGGTTATTCTTAGGAAGGTATCTTTTCAGGGATCCTAGTTAAAGTGTGTTCTCATTCATAAAAGTGTCTCCTCCTTTGAGGAATGATGATAGAACACGGACGGACTATGGGCATCTTAGGTACTCTGAGTAAAGTGCAGGCTATGGCGCTTAGGCATCCCAAACTCATATTGGATGCTCACGACCAGTGGTGATCCGCACTTTCTTTCAGTGTTAAAAACGCTTCCAACATTGTGAGGGAAGTGTGCTTTAGGAGGGATTCGTTGCAGTGTTGCGTCTGATAAAGAAGGAAGCTCTTGGGACTGACTCTGCGATAACTGCAATAGGCGCACATAGGGCTCTAGTATCAGACGTCTATCCGTTGGACTATAGCAAGTTCTGTTTAAGGGAAACTCCATCAAACGGAATCGCACTTCTCACAGTGTCTTTTCAGAGGGGGAAAGGATATAGAACAACTAAGGGGAGGGAACGTTGTGCCCTGAGAGTGAATGACAGCTTATGGCACATAGGCCTCTATGACACATACTGGAAGGTCAACACCTGTGATGTTCCACTGTGTCTAGCTCGTCTCAAACACTTCAAATGTACGAGGGAACTTTGCTACTGTACATTCTCACGACAGGTTTGAGTCTGTGCTCTGTAGGAAACATTAGGACCTGTCTGTGTAGCAATCATAAACTATCACATACAGGACCATGACAAGTGATTCTTAGGAAGGTATCTTTTCAGGGATCCTACTTAAAGTGCGTTCTCATTCATCACAGAGTCTCCTCCTTTCAGGA
Organism: Neogale vison; assembly: GCF_020171115.1. Classification (NCBI taxonomy): domain Eukaryota; kingdom Metazoa; phylum Chordata; class Mammalia; order Carnivora; family Mustelidae; genus Neogale; species Neogale vison. The sequence continues at coordinate 26,528,494 of NC_058100.1, read as the reverse complement.
ATGATGACAGAACACGGACGGACTATGGGCACCTTAGGTACTGTGAGTAAAGTGCAGGCTATGGCGCTTAGGCATCCCAAACTCATATTGGATGCTCACGACCAGTGGTGATCCGCACTTTCTTTCAGTGTTAAAAACTCTTCCAACATTGTGAGGGAAGTGTGCTTTAGGAGGGATTCGTTGCACTGTTGCGTCTGTTAAAGAAGGAATCGCTTGGGACTGACTCAGCGGTAACTGCAATAGGCGCACATAGGGCTCTAGTAACAGACGTCTATCCCTTGGACTATAGCAAGTTCTGTTTAAGGGAAACTCCTTCAGGCGGAATCGCACTTCTCCCAGAGTCTTTTTTTTTTTTTTTTTTTTTTTTTACATTAAGTAAGGTTTATTTTAGATCTGAAGAGAAGTTTAACATTCAGAAAGTGATCAATCTAATTCGTCACACTGACAGAATAAAGGGGGGAAAATGGCATAATAACATCAACAGATACAGGAAAAGCTTTTATAAAAGTCAATATTCTTGCATGATAAACTTTTAGCAAACTAAAAATAGAGCATAATCTTCTTAATTTGGTAAAGAATATCTACAAATGTCTACAGCATACATTATATTTAATTAAGACATATTAAAAATTTCCCATCAGGACTGGGAACAAGAAAGTCTGATATCATTACTTTTTCCAACTTTGCACTGGATGACCTTGCCTGTGCAATATTATTAAAATCTCTGCTGAGCAGATAGCCTGATGCAGGGCTTGATCCCAGGACTCTGGGATCATGACTTGAGCCGAAGGCAGAGGCTTAACCCACTGAGCCACCCAGGTGCCCCAATAAATGAAAACTTTAAAAAATGATATGACTGTTGAATAAAAAACAATTAGAAAATAAAAATTTTTAAAGAAAGTATTAATTTAGCATCAAGCACATAAAATTCCTTATATATTTATCTAATAAAAATTGTGTATAATCTTTGACCATAAAACTATAAAATATTACTTAGAAAAATTAAAGAGGAGATAAATAAATGAAAGAATTTATAGAATTTTGTAAATACAGTAATTCTTTCCCAAATTACATAGAGTAACTAAATAGATTCAATGCAATCCCAATCCCAGTGTCTTTTTAATGGAGGAATGGAGAAAGAACAACTACGGAGAGAGGGAACGTTGTGCCCTTAGAGTGAAGGAAAGGGTATGGAACATAGGCCTCTAAGACACATACTGGAAAGTCAACAGCTGTGATGTTCCACTGTGTCTAACTCGTCTCAAAACACTTAAAATGCAGGAGGGAACTGTGCTACTGTACGTTCTCACTTCAGGAATGAGTCTGTGCTAAGTTGGAAACTGGAGGGCCTGTCTGAGTAGCAATCATAGAGAGATTCGTACAGGACCCTTTCAGGTTATTCTTAGGAAGGTATCGTTTCAGGGATCCACTTAAAATGTGTTCTCACTGAAATAGTATCTCCTTCTTTGAGGAATGATGATAGAATGTGGACGGACCATGGGCACATTATATACTGTGAGTAAAGTGCAGGCTATGGCGCTTAGGCATCCCAAACACATATTCGATGATCAAGACCAGTGGTGATCCCCACGTTCTTTCGCTGTAAAAAACGCTTTCAGCATTGTGAGGGAAGTGTGCTTTAGGAGGGATTCGTTGCAGTGTTGCGTCTGTTAAAGAAGGAAGCTCTTGGGACTGACTCTGCGGTAACTGCAATAGGCGTACATAGGGCTCTAGTATCTTACGTCTATCCGTTGGACTATAGCAAGTTCTGTTTAAGGGAAACTCTTTCAGGCTGAATCGCACTTCTCACAGTGTCTTATCAGCGGAGGAATAGAGAAAGAACAACTATGGACAGAGGGAACGTTTTGCCCTGAGAGTGAAGGACCGGGTATGGAACATAGGCCTCTATGACACATACTGGAAGGTCAACACCTGTGATGTTCCATTGTGTATAACTCGTCTCAAAACCCTTCAGATGTACGAGGGAACTGTGCTACAGTATTTTCCCAGGACAGGAATGAGTCTGTGCTAAGTTGGAAACTGTAAGACCTGTCCGTGGAGCAATCATAGAGAGTATTGTACAGGACCCTGACGGGTTATTCTTAGGAAGGTATCTTTTCAGGGATCCTAGTTAAAGTGTGTTCTCATTCTTAACAGTGTCTCCTCCTTTGAGGAATGATGATAGAACACGGACGGACTATGGGCATCTTAGGTACTCTGAGTAAAGTGCAGGCTATGGCGCTTAGGCATCCCAAACTCATATTGGATGCTCACGACCAGTGGTGATCCGCACTTTCTTTCAGTGTTAAAAGCGCTTCCAACATTGTGAGGGAAGTGTGCTTTAGGAGGGATTCGTTGCAGTGTTGCGTCTGATAAAGAAGGAAGCTCTTGGGACTGACTCTGCGATAACTGCAATAGGCGCACATAGGGCTCTAGTATCAGACGTCTATCCGTTGGACTATATCAAGTTCTGTTTAAGGGAAACTCCATCAAACGGAATCGCACTTCTCACAGTGTCTTTTCAGAGGGGGAAAGGATATAGAACAACTAAGGGGAGGGAACGTTGTGCCCTGAGAGTGAATGACAGCTTATGGCACATAGGCCTCTATGACACATACTGGAAGGTCAACACCTGTGATGTTCCACTGTGTCTAGCTCGTCTCAAACACTTCAAATGTACGAGGGAACTTTGCTACTGTACGTTCTCACGACAGGTTTGAGTCTGTGCTCTGTAGGAAACATTAGGACCTGTCTGTGTAGCAATCATAAACTATCACATACAGGAAAATGACAAGTGATTCTTAGGAAGGTATCTTTTCAGGGATCCTACTTAAAGTGCGTTCTCATTAATCACAGAGTCTCCTCCTTTCAGGAATGATGACAGAACACGGACGGACTATGGGCACCTTAGGTACTGTGAGTAAAGTGCAGGCTATGGCGCTTAGGCATCCCAAACTCATATTGGATGCTCACGACCAGTGGTGATCCGCACTTTCTTTCAGTGTTAAAAACGCTTCCAACATTGTGAGGGAAGTGTGCTTTAGGAGGGATTCGTTGCACTGTTGCGTCTGTTAAAGAAGGAAGCGCTTGGGACTGACTCAGCGGTAACTGCAATAGGCGCACATAGGGCTCTAGTAACAGACGTCTATCCCTTGGACTATAGCAAGTTCTGTTTAAGGGAAACTCCTTCAGGCGGAATCGCACTTCTCCCAGTGTCTTTTTAATGGAGGAATGGAGGAAGAACAACTACGGAGAGAGGGAACGTTGTGCCCTTAGGGTGAAGGAAATGGTATGGAACATAGGCCTCTAAGACACAGAGTGGAAGTCAACAGTGTGATGTTCCACAGTGTCTAACTCGTCTCAAAACACTTAAAATGCTGGAGGAAACTGTGGTACTGTACGTTCTCACTTCAGGAATGAGTCTGTGCTAAGTTGGAAACTGGAGGGCCTGTCTGAGTAGCAATCATAGAGAGATTCGTACAGGACCATTTCAGGTTATTCTTAGGAAGGTATCTTTTCAGGGATCCTACTTAAAATGTGTTCTCATTGATAATAGTATCTCCTTCTTTGAGGAATAATGACAGAATGTGGACGGACCATGGGCACATTATATACTGTGAGTAAAGTGCAGGCTATGGCGCTTAGGCATCCCAAACACATATTCGATGCTCAAGACCAGTGGTGATCCCCACGTTCTTTCTCTGTAAAAAACGCTTTCAACATTGTGAGGGAAGTGTGCTTTAGGAGGGATTCGTTGCAGTGTTGCGTCTGTTAAAGAAGGAAGCTCTTGGGACTGACTCTGCGGTAACTGCAATAGGCGCACATAGGGCTCTAGTATCAGACGTCTATCCATTGGACTATAGCAAGCTCTGTTTAAGGGAAACTCTTTCAGGCTGAATCACACTTCTCACAGTGTCTTATCAGCGGAGGAATAGAGAAAGAACAACTATGGACAGAGGGAACGTTGTGCCCTGAGAGTGAAGACCGGGTATGGAACATAGGCTTCTATGACACATACTGGAAGGTCAACACCTGTGATGTTCCATTGTGTCTAACTCGTGTCAAAACCCTTCAAATGTACGAGGGAACTGTGCTACAGTACTTTCCCACGACAATAATGAGTCTGTGCTAAGTTGGAAACTGTAGGACCTGTCTGTGCAGCAATCAGAGAGAGTATCGTACAGGACCCTGACGGGTTATTCTTAGGAAGGTATCTTTTCAGGGATCCTAGTTAAAGTGTGTTCTCATTCTTAACAGTGTCTCCTACTCTGAGGAATGATGATAGAATGCGGACGGACTTTGGGCACATTAGGTACTGTGAGTAAAGTGCAGGCTATGGCGCTTAGGCATCCCAAACACATATTAGATAATCAAGATCAGTGGTGATCCGCACTTTCTTTCTGAGTAAAAAACGCTTCCAGCATTGTGATGGAAGTGTGCTTTAGGAGGGATTCGTTGCTGTGTTGCGTCTGTTAGAAAAGGAAGCTCTTGGGACTGACTATGCGATAACTGCAATAGGCGCACATAGGGCTCTATATCAGACGTCTATCCGTTGGACTATAGCAAGTTCTGTTTAAGGGAAACTCTTTCAGGCTGAATCGCACTTCTCACAGTGTCTTATCAGCGGAGGAATAGAGAAAGAACAACTATGGACAGAGGGAACGTTTTGCCCTGAGAGTGAAGGACCGGGTATGGAACATAGGCCTCTATGACACATACTGGAAGGTCAACACCTGTGATGTTCCATTGTGTATAACTCGTCTCAAAACCCTTCAGATATACGAGGGAACTGTGCTACAGTATTTTCCCAGGACAGGAATGAGTCTGTGCTAAGTTGGAAACTGTAAGACCTGTCCGTGTAGCAATCATAGAGAGTATTGTACAGGACCCTGACGGGTTATTCTTAGGAAGGTATCTTTTCAGGGATCCTAGTTAAAGTGTGTTCTCATTCATAAAAGTGTCTCCTCCTTTGAGGAATGATGATAGAACACGGACGGACTATGGGCATCTTAGGTACTCTGAGTAAAGTGCAGGCTATGGCGCTTAGGCATCCCAAACTCATATTGGATGCTCACGACCAGTGGTGATCCGCACTTTCTTTCAGTGTTAAAAACGCTTCCAACATTGTGAGGGAAGTGTGCTTTAGGAGGGATTCGTTGCAGTGTTGCGTCTGATAAAGAAGGAAGCTCTTGGGACTGACTCTGCGATAACTGCAATAGGCGCACATAGGGCTCTAGTATCAGACGTCTATCCGTTGGACTATAGCAAGTTCTGTTTAAGGGAAACTCCATCAAACGGAATCGCACTTCTCACAGTGTCTTTTCAGAGGGGGAAAGGATATAGAACAACTAAGGGGAGGGAACGTTGTGCCCTGAGAGTGAATGACAGCTTATGGCACATAGGCCTCTATGACACATACTGGAAGGTCAACACCTGTGATGTTCCACTGTGTCTAGCTCGTCTCAAACACTTCAAATGTACGAGGGAACTTTGCTACTGTACATTCTCACGACAGGTTTGAGTCTGTGCTCTGTAGGAAACATTAGGACCTGTCTGTGTAGCAATCATAAACTATCACATACAGGACCATGACAAGTGATTCTTAGGAAGGTATCTTTTCAGGGATCCTACTTAAAGTGCGTTCTCATTCATCACAGAGTCTCCTCCTTTCAGGAATGATGACAGAACACGGACGGACTATGGGCACCTTAGGTACTGTGAGTAAAGTGCAGGCTATGGCGCTTAGGCATCCCAAACTCATATTGGATGCTCACGACCAGTGGTGATCCGCACTTTCTTTCAGTGTTAAAAACTCTTCCAACATTGTGAGGGAAGTGTGCTTTAGGAGGGATTCGTTGCACTGTTGCGTCTGTTAAAGAAGGAAGCGCTTGGGACTGACTCAGCGGTAACTGCAATAGGCGCACATAGGGCTCTAGTAACAGACGTCTATCCCTTGGACTATAGCAAGTTCTGTTTAAGGGAAACTCCTTCAGGCGGAATCGCACTTCTCCCAGAGTCTTTTTTTTTTTTTTTTTTTTTTTTTACATTAAGTAAGGTTTATTTTAGATCTGAAGAGAAGTTTAACATTCAGAAAGTGATCAATCTAATTCGTCACACTGACAGAATAAAGGGGGGAAAATGGCATAATAACATCAACAGATACAGGAAAAGCTTTTATAAAAGTCAATATTCTTGCATGATAAACTTTTAGCAAACTAAAAATAGAGGATAATCTTCTTAATTTGGTAAAGAATATCTACAAATGTCTACAGCATACATTATATTTAATTAAGACATATTAAAAATTTCCCATCAGGACTGGGAACAAGAAAGTCTGATATCATTACTTTTTCCAACTTTGCACTGGATGACGTTGCCTGTGCAATATTATTAAAATCTCTGCTGAGCAGATAGCCTGATGCAGGGCTTGATCCCAGGACTCTGGGATCATGACTTGAGCCGAAGGCAGAGGCTTAACCCACTGAGCCACCCAGGTGCCCCAATAAATGAAAACTTTAAAAAATGATATGACTGTTGAATAAAAAACAATTAGAAAATAAAAATTTTTAAAGAAAGTATTAATTTAGCATCAAGCACATAAAATTCCTTATATATTTATCTAATAAAAATTGTGTATAATCTTTGACCATAAAACTATAAAATATTACTTAGAAAAATTAAAGAGGAGATAAATAAATGAAAGAATTTATAGAATTTTGTAAATACAGTAATTCTTTCCCAAATTACATAGAGTAACTAAATAGATTCAATGCAATCCCAATCCCAGTGTCTTTTTAATGGAGGAATGGAGAAAGAACAACTACGGAGAGAGGGAACGTTGTGCCCTTAGAGTGAAGGAAAGGGTATGGAACATAGGCCTCTAAGACACATACTGGAAAGTCAACAGCTGTGATGTTCCACTGTGTCTAACTCGTCTCAAAACACTTAAAATGCAGGAGGGAACTGTGCTACTGTACGTTCTCACTTCAGGAATGAGTCTGTGCTAAGTTGGAAACTGGAGGGCCTGTCTGAGTAGCAATCATAGAGAGATTCGTACAGGACCCTTTCAGGTTATTCTTAGGAAGGTATCGTTTCAGGGATCCACTTAAAATGTGTTCTCACTGAAATAGTATCTCCTTCTTTGAGGAATGATGATAGAATGTGGACGGACCATGGGCACATTATATACTGTGAGTAAAGTGCAGGCTATGGCGCTTAGGCATCCCAAACACATATTCGATGATCAAGACCAGTGGTGATCCCCACGTTCTTTCGCTGTAAAAAACGCTTTCAGCATTGTGAGGGAAGTGTGCTTTAGGAGGGATTCGTTGCAGTGTTGCGTCTGTTAAAGAAGGAAGCTCTTGGGACTGACTCTGCGGTAACTGCAATAGGCGCACATAGGGCTCTAGTATCAGACGTCTATCCGTTGGACTATAGCAAGCTCTGTTTAAGGGAAACTCTTTCAGGCTGAATCGCACTTCTCACAGTGTCTTATCAGCGGAGGAATAGAGAAAGAACAACTATGGACAGAGGGAACGTTGTGCCCTGAGAGTGAAGGACCGGGTACGGAACATAGGCTTCTATGACACATACTGGAAGGTCAACAACTGTGATGTTCCATTGTGTCTAACTCGTGTCAAAACCCTTCAAATGTACGAGGGAACTGTGCTACAGTACTTTCCCACGACAATAATGAGTCTGTGCTAAGTTGGAAACTGTAGGACCTGTCTGTGCAGCAATCAGAGAGAGTATCGTACAGGACCCTGACGGGTTATTCTTAGGAAGGTATCTTTTCAGGGATCCTAGTTAAAGTGTGTTTTCATTCTTAACAGTGTCTCCTACTCTGAGGAATGATGATAGAATGCGGACGGACTTTGGGCACATTAGGTACTGTGAGTAAAGTGCAGGCTATGGTGCTTAGGCATCCCAAACACATATTAGATAATCAAGACCAGTGGTGATCCGCACTTTCTTTCTGAGTAAAAAACGCTTCCAGCATTGTGATGGAAGTGTGCTTTAGGAGGGATTCGTTGCTGTGTTGCGTCTGTTAGAAAAGGAAGCTCTTGGGACTGACTGCGGTAACTGCAATAGGCGTACATAGGGCTCTAGTATCTTACGTCTATCCGTTGGACTATAGCAAGTTCTGTTTAAGGGAAACTCTTTCAGGCTGAATCGCACTTCTCACAGTGTCTTATCAGCGGAGGAATAGAGAAAGAACAACTATGGACAGAGGGAACGTTTTGCCCTGAGAGTGAAGGACCGGGTATGGAACATAGGCCTCTATGACACATACTGGAAGGTCAACACCTGTGATGTTCCATTGTGTATAACTCGTCTCAAAACCCTTCAGATGTACGAGGGAACTGTGCTACAGTATTTTCCCAGGACAGGAATGAGTCTGTGCTAAGTTGGAAACTGTAAGACCTGTCCGTGGAGCAATCATAGAGAGTATTGTACAGGACCCTGACGGGTTATTCTTAGGAAGGTATCTTTTCAGGGATCCTAGTTAAAGTGTGTTCTCATTCTTAACAGTGTCTCCTCCTTTGAGGAATGATGATAGAACACGGACGGACTATGGGCATCTTAGGTACTCTGAGTAAAGTGCAGGCTATGGCGCTTAGGCATCCCAAACTCATATTGGATGCTCACGACCAGTGGTGATCCGCACTTTCTTTCAGTGTTAAAAGCGCTTCCAACATTGTGAGGGAAGTGTGCTTTAGGAGGGATTCGTTGCAGTGTTGCGTCTGATAAAGAAGGAAGCTCTTGGGACTGACTCTGCGATAACTGCAATAGGCGCACATAGGGCTCTAGTATCAGACGTCTATCCGTTGGACTATATCAAGTTCTGTTTAAGGGAAACTCCATCAAACGGAATCGCACTTCTCACAGTGTCTTTTCAGAGGGGGAAAGGATATAGAACAACTAAGGGGAGGGAACGTTGTGCCCTGAGAGTGAATGACAGCTTATGGCACATAGGCCTCTATGACACATACTGGAAGGTCAACACCTGTGATGTTCCACTGTGTCTAGCTCGTCTCAAACACTTCAAATGTACGAGGGAACTTTGCTACTGTACGTTCTCACGACAGGTTTGAGTCTGTGCTCTGTAGGAAACATTAGGACCTGTCTGTGTAGCAATCATAAACTATCACATACAGGAAAATGACAAGTGATTCTTAGGAAGGTATCTTTTCAGGGATCCTACTTAAAGTGCGTTCTCATTAATCACAGAGTCTCCTCCTTTCAGGAATGATGACAGAACACGGACGGACTATGGGCACCTTAGGTACTGTGAGTAAAGTGCAGGCTATGGCGCTTAGGCATCCCAAACTCATATTGGATGCTCACGACCAGTGGTGATCCGCACTTTCTTTCAGTGTTAAAAACGCTTCCAACATTGTGAAAGAAGTGTGCTTTAGGAGGGATTCGTTGCACTGTTGCGTCTGTTAAAGAAGGAAGCGCTTGGGACTGACTCAGCGGTAACTGCAATAGGCGCACATAGGGCTCTAGTAACAGACGTCTATCCCTTGGACTATAGCAAGTTCTGTTTAAGGGAAACTCCTTCAGGCGGAATCGCACTTCTCCCAGTGTCTTTTTAATGGAGGAATGGAGGAAGAACAACTACGGAGAGAGGGAACGTTGTGCCCTTAGGGTGAAGGAAATGGTATGGAACATAGGCCTCTAAGACACAGAGTGGAAGTCAACAGTGTGATGTTCCACAGTGTCTAACTCGTCTCAAAACACTTAAAATGCTGGAGGAAACTGTGGTACTGTACGTTCTCACTTCAGGAATGAGTCTGTGCTAAGTTGGAAACTGGAGGGCCTGTCTGAGTAGCAATCATAGAGAGATTCGTACAGGACCATTTCAGGTTATTCTTAGGAAGGTATCTTTTCAGGGATCCTACTTAAAATGTGTTCTCATTGATAATAGTATCTCCTTCTTTGAGGAATAATGACAGAATGTGGACGGACCATGGGCACATTATATACTGTGAGTAAAGTGCAGGCTATGGCGCTTAGGCATCCCAAACACATATTCGATGCTCAAGACCAGTGGTGATCCCCACGTTCTTTCTCTGTAAAAAACGCTTTCAACATTGTGAGGGAAGTGTGCTTTAGGAGGGATTCGTTGCAGTGTTGCGTCTGTTAAAGAAGGAAGCTCTTGGGACTGACTCTGCGGTAACTGCAATAGGCGCACATAGGGCTCTAGTATCAGACGTCTATCCATTGGACTATAGCAAGCTCTGTTTAAGGGAAACTCTTTCAGGCTGAATCACACTTCTCACAGTGTCTTATCAGCGGAGGAATAGAGAAAGAACAACTATGGACAGAGGGAACGTTGTGCCCTGAGAGTGAAGACCGGGTATGGAACATAGGCTTCTATGACACATACTGGAAGGTCAACACCTGTGATGTTCCATTGTGTCTAACTCGTGTCAAAACCCTTCAAATGTACGAGGGAACTGTGCTACAGTACTTTCCCACGACAATAATGAGTCTGTGCTAAGTTGGAAACTGTAGGACCTGTCTGTGCAGCAATCAGAGAGAGTATCGTACAGGACCCTGACGGGTTATTCTTAGGAAGGTATCTTTTCAGGGATCCTAGTTAAAGTGTGTTCTCATTCTTAACAGTGTCTCCTACTCTGAGGAATGATGATAGAATGCGGACGGACTTTGGGCACATTAGGTACTGTGAGTAAAGTGCAGGCTATGGCGCTTAGGCATCCCAAACACATATTAGATAATCAAGATCAGTGGTGATCCGCACTTTCTTTCTGAGTAAAAAACGCTTCCAGCATTGTGATGGAAGTGTGCTTTAGGAGGGATTCGTTGCTGTGTTGCGTCTGTTAGAAAAGGAAGCTCTTGGGACTGACTATGCGATAACTGCAATAGGCGCACATAGGGCTCTATATCAGACGTCTATCCGTTGGACTATAGCAAGTTCTGTTTAAGGGAAACTCTTTCAGGCTGAATCGCACTTCTCACAGTGTCTTATCAGCGGAGGAATAGAGAAAGAACAACTATGGACAGAGGGAACGTTTTGCCCTGAGAGTGAAGGACCGGGTATGGAACATAGGCCTCTATGACACATACTGGAAGGTCAACACCTGTGATGTTCCATTGTGTATAACTCGTCTCAAAACCCTTCAGATATACGAGGGAACTGTGCTACAGTATTTTCCCAGGACAGGAATGAGTCTGTGCTAAGTTGGAAACTGTAAGACCTGTCCGTGTAGCAATCATAGAGAGTATTGTACAGGACCCTGACGGGTTATTCATAGGAAGGTATCTTTTCAGGGATCCTAGTTAAAGTGTGTTCTCATTCATAAAAGTGTCTCCTCCTTTGAGGAATGATGATAGAACACGGACGGACTATGGGCATCTTAGGTACTCTGAGTAAAGTGCAGGCTATGGCGCTTAGGCATCCCAAACTCATATTGGATGCTCACGACCAGTGGTGATCCGCACTTTCTTTCAGTGTTAAAAACGCTTCCAACATTGTGAGGGAAGTGTGCTTTAGGAGGGATTCGTTGCAGTGTTGCGTCTGATAAAGAAGGAAGCTCTTGGGACTGACTCTGCGATAACTGCAATAGGCGCACATAGGGCTCTAGTATCAGACGTCTATCCGTTGGACTATAGCAAGTTCTGTTTAAGGGAAACTCCATCAAACGGAATCGCACTTCTCACAGTGTCTTTTCAGAGGGGGAAAGGATATAGAACAACTAAGGGGAGGGAACGTTGTGCCCTGAGAGTGAATGACAGCTTATGGCACATAGGCCTCTATGACACATACTGGAAGGTCAACACCTGTGATGTTCCACTGTGTCTAGCTCGTCTCAAACACTTCAAATGTACGAGGGAACTTTGCTACTGTACATTCTCACGACAGGTTTGAGTCTGTGCTCTGTAGGAAACATTAGGACCTGTCTGTGTAGCAATCATAAACTATCACATACAGGACCATGACAAGTGATTCTTAGGAAGGTATCTTTTCAGGGATCCTACTTAAAGTGCGTTCTCATTCATCACAGAGTCTCCTCCTTTCAGGAATGATGACAGAACACGGACGGACTATGGGCACCTTAGGTACTGTGAGTAAAGTGCAGGCTATGGCGCTTAGGCATCCCAAACTCATATTGGATGCTCACGACCAGTGGTGATCCGCACTTTCTTTCAGTGTTAAAAACTCTTCCAACATTGTGAGGGAAGTGTGCTTTAGGAGGGATTCGTTGCACTGTTGCGTCTGTTAAAGAAGGAAGCGCTTGGGACTGACTCAGCGGTAACTGCAATAGGCGCACATAGGGCTCTAGTAACAGACGTCTATCCCTTGGACTATAGCAAGTTCTGTTTAAGGGAAACTCCTTCAGGCGGAATCGCACTTCTCCCAGAGTCTTTTTTTTTTTTTTTTTTTTTTTTACATTAAGTAAGGTTTATTTTAGATCTGAAGAGAAGTTTAACATTCAGAAAGTGATCAATCTAATTCGTCACACTGACAGAATAAAGGGGGGAAAATGGCATAATAACATCAACAGATACAGGAAAAGCTTTTATAAAAGTCAATATTCTTGCATGATAAACTTTTAGCAAACTAAAAATAGAGGATAATCTTCTTAATTTGGTAAAGAATATCTACAAATGTCTACAGCATACATTATATTTAATTAAGACATATTAAAAATTTCCCATCAGGACTGGGAACAAGAAAGTCTGATATCATTACTTTTTCCAACTTTGCACTGGATGACGTTGCCTGTGCAATATTATTAAAATCTCTGCTGAGCAGATAGCCTGATGCAGGGCTTGATCCCAGGACTCTGGGATCATGACTTGAGCCGAAGGCAGAGGCTTAACCCACTGAGCCACCCAGGTGCCCCAATAAATGAAAACTTTAAAAAATGATATGACTGTTGAATAAAAAACAATTAGAAAATAAAAATTTTTAAAGAAAGTATTAATTTAGCATCAAGCACATAAAATTCCTTATATATTTATCTAATAAAAATTGTGTATAATCTTTGACCATAAAACTATAAAATATTACTTAGAAAAATTAAAGAGGAGATAAATAAATGAAAGAATTTATTGAATTTTGTAAATACAGTAATTCTTTCCCAAATTACATAGAGTAACTAAATAGATTCAATGCAATCCCAATCCCAGTGTCTTTTTAATGGAGGAATGGAGAAAGAACAACTACGGAGAGAGGGAACGTTGTGCCCTTAGAGTGAAGGAAAGGGTATGGAACATAGGCCTCTAAGACACATACTGGAAAGTCAACAGCTGTGATGTTCCACTGTGTCTAACTCGTCTCAAAACACTTAAAATGCAGGAGGGAACTGTGCTACTGTACGTTCTCACTTCAGGAATGAGTCTGTGCTAAGTTGGAAACTGGAGGGCCTGTCTGAGTAGCAATCATAGAGAGATTCGTACAGGACCCTTTCAGGTTATTCTTAGGAAGGTATCGTTTCAGGGATCCACTTAAAATGTGTTCTCACTGAAATAGTATCTCCTTCTTTGAGGAATGATGATAGAATGTGGACGGACCATGGGCACATTATATACTGTGAGTAAAGTGCAGGCTATGGCGCTTAGGCATCCCAAACACATATTCGATGATCAAGACCAGTGGTGATCCCCACGTTCTTTCGCTGTAAAAAACGCTTTCAGCATTGTGAGGGAAGTGTGCTTTAGGAGGGATTCGTTGCAGTGTTGCGTCTGTTAAAGAAGGAAGCTCTTGGGACTGACTCTGCGGTAACTGCAATAGGCGCACATAGGGCTCTAGTATCAGACGTCTATCCGTTGGACTATAGCAAGCTCTGTTTAAGGGAAACTCTTTCAGGCTGAATCGCACTTCTCACAGTGTCTTATCAGCGGAGGAATAGAGAAAGAACAACTATGGACAGAGGGAACGTTGTGCCCTGAGAGTGAAGGACCGGGTATGGAACATAGGCTTCTATGACACATACTGGAAGGTCAACACCTGTGATGTTCCATTGTGTCTAACTCGTGTCAAAACCCTTCAAATGTACGAGGGAACTGTGCTACAGTACTTTCCCACGACAATAATGAGTCTGTGCTAAGTTGGAAACTGTAGGACCTGTCTGTGCTGCAATCAGAGAGAGTATCGTACAGGACCCTGACGGGTTATTCTTAGGAAGGTATCTTTTCAGGGATCCTAGTTAAAGTGTGTTCTCATTCTTAACAGTGTCTCCTACTCTGAGGAATGATGATAGAATGCGGACGGACTTTGGGCACATTAGGTACTGTGAGTAAAGTACAGGCTATGGTGCTTAGGCATCCCAAACACATATTAGATAATCAAGACCAGTGGTGATCCGCACTTTCTTTCTGAGTAAAAAACGCTTCCAGCATTGTGATGGAAGTGTGCTTTAGGAGGGATTCGTTGCTGTGTTGCGTCTGTTAGAAAAGGAAGCTCTTGGGACTGACTCTGCGGTAACTGCAATAGGCGTACATAGGGCTCTAGTATCATACGTCTATCCGTTGGACTATAGCAAGTTCTGTTTAAGGGAAACTCTTTCAGGCTGAATCGCACTTCTCACAGTGTCTTATCAGCGGAGGAATAGAGAAAGAACAACTATGGACAGAGGGAACGTTTTGCCCTGAGAGTGAAGGACCGGGTATGGAACATAGGCCTCTATGACACATACTGGAAGGTCAACACCTGTGATGTTCCATTGTGTATAACTCGTCTCAAAACCCTTCAGATGTACGAGGGAACTGTGCTACAGTATTTTCCCAGGACAGGAATGAGTCTGTGCTAAGTTGGAAACTGTAAGACCTGTCCGTGGAGCAATCATAGAGAGTATTGTACAGGACCCTGACGGGTATTCTTAGGAAGGTATCTTTTCAGGGATCCTAGTTAAAGTGTGTTCTCATTCTTAACAGTGTCTCCTCCTTTGAGGAATGATGATAGAACACGGACGGACTATGGGCATCTTAGGTACTCTGAGTAAAGTGCAGGCTATGGCGCTTAGGCATCCCAAACTCATATTGGATGCTCACGACCAGTGGTGATCCGCACTTTCTTTCAGTGTTAAAAACGCTTCCAACATTGTGAGGGAAGTGTGCTTTAGGAGGGATTCGTTGCAGTGTTGCGTCTGATAAAGAAGGAAGCTCTTGGGACTGACTATGCGATCACTGCAATAGGCGCACATAGGGCTCTAGTATCAGACGTCTATCCGTTGGACTATAGCAAGTTCTGTTTAAGGGAAACTCCATCAAACGGAATCGCACTTCTCACAGTGTCTTTTCAGAGGGGGAAAGGATATAGAACAACTAAGGGGAGGGAACGTTGTGCCCTGAGAGTGAATGACAGCTTATGGCACATAGGCCTCTATGACACATACTGGAAGGTCAACACCTGTGATGTTCCACTGTGTCTAGCTCGTCTCAAACACTTCAAATGTACGAGGGAACTTTGCTACTGTACGTTCTCACGACAGGTTTGAGTCTGTGCTCTGTAGGAAACATTAGGACCTGTCTGTGTAGCAATCATAAACTATCACATACAGGAAAATGACAAGTGATTCTTAGGAAGGTATCTTTTCAGGGATCCTACTTAAAGTGCGTTCTCATTCATCACAGAGTCTCCTCCTTTCAGGAATGATGACAGAACACGGACGGACTATGGGCACCTTAGGTACTGTGAGTAAAGTGCAGGCTATGGCGCTTAGGCATCCCAAACTCATATTGGATGCTCACGACCAGTGGTGATCCGCACTTTCTTTCAGTGTTAAAAACGCTTCCAACATTGTGAAAGAAGTGTGCTTTAGGAGGGATTCGTTGCACTGTTGCGTCTGTTAAAGAAGGAAGCGCTTGGGACTGACTCAGCGGTAACTGCAATAGGCGCACATAGGGCTCTAGTAACAGACGTCTATCCCTTGGACTATAGCAAGTTCTGTTTAAGGGAAACTCCTTCAGGCGGAATCGCACTTCTCCCAGTGTCTTTTTAATGGAGGAATGGAGGAAGAACAACTACGGAGAGAGGGAACGTTGTGCCCTTAGGGTGAAGGAAATGGTATGGAACATAGGCCTCTAAGACACATAGTGGAAGTCAACAGTGTGATGTTCCACTGTGTCTAACTCGTCTCAAAACACTTAAAATGCTGGAGGAAACTGTGGTACTGTACGTTCTCACTTCAGGAATGAGTCTGTGCTAAGTTGGAAACTGGAGGGCCTGTCTGAGTAGCAATCATAGAGAGATTCGTACAGGACCCTTTCAGGTTATTCTTAGGAAGGTATCTTTTCAGGGATCCTACTTAAAATGTGTTCTCATTGATAATAGTATCTCCTTCTTTGAGGAATAATGACAGAATGTGGACGGACCATGGGCACATTATATACTGTGAGTAAAGTGCAGGCAATGGCGCTTAGGCATCCCAAACACATATTCGATGATCAAGACCAGTGGTGATCCCCACGTTCTTTCTCTGTAAAAAACGCTTTCAACATTGTGAGGGAAGTGTGCTTTAGGAGGGATTCGTTGCAGTGTTGCGTCTGTTAAAGAAGGAAGCTCTTGGGACTGACTCTGCGGTAACTGCAATAGGCGCACATAGGGCTCTAGTATCAGACGTCTATCCATTGGACTATAGCAAGCTCTGTTTAAGGGAAACTCTTTCAGGCTGAATCGCACTTCTCACAGTGTCTTATCAGCGGAGGAATAGAGAAAGAACAACTATGGACAGAGGGAACGTTGTGCCCTGAGAGTGAAGACCGGGTATGGAACATAGGCTCCTATGACACATACTGGAAGGTCAACACCTGTGATGTCCATTGTGTCTAACTCGTGTCAAAACACTTCAAATGTACGAGGGAACTGTGCTACAGTACTTTCCCACGACAATAATGAGTCTGTGCTAAGTTGGAAACTGTAGGACCTGTCTGTGCAGCAATCAGAGAGAGTATCGTACAGGACCCTGACGGGTTATTCTTAGGAAGGTATCTTTTCAGGGATCCTAGTTAAAGTGTGTTCTCATTCTTAACAGTGTCTCCTACTCTGAGGAATGATGATAGAATGTGGACGGACTTTGGGCACATTAGGTACTGTGAGTAAAGTGCAGGCTATGGCGCTTAGGCATCCCAAACACATATTAGATAATCAAGACCAGTGGTGATCCACACTTTCTTTCTGAGTAAAAAACGCTTCCAGCATTGTGATGGAAGTGTGCTTTAGGAGGGATTCGTTGCTGTGTTGCGTCTGTTAGAAAAGGAAGCTCTTGGGACTGACTATGCGATAACTGCAATAGGCGCACATAGGGCTCTAGTATCAAACGTCTATCCGTTGGACTATAGCAAGTTCTGTTTAAGGGAAACTCTTTCAGGCTGAATCGCACTTCTCACAGTGTCTTATCAGCGGAGGAATAGAGAAAGAACAACTATGGACAGAGGGAACGTTTTGCCCTGAGAGTGAAGGACCGGGTATGGAACATAGGCCTCTATGACACATACTGGAAGGTCAACACCTGTGATGTTCCATTGTGTATAACTCGTCTCAAAACCCTTCAGATGTACGAGGGAACTGTGCTACAGTATTTTCCCAGGACAGGAATGAGTCTGTACTAAGTTGGAAACTGTAAGACCTGTCCGTGTAGCAATCATAGAGAGTATTGTGCAGGACCCTGACGGGTTATTCTTAGGAAGGTATCTTTTCAGGGATCCTAGTTAAAGTGTGTTCTCATTCATAACAGTGTCTCCTCCTTTGAGGAATGATGATAGAACACGGACGGACTATGGGCATCTTAGGTACTCTGAGTAAAGTGCAGGCTATGGCGCTTAGGCATCCCAAACTCATATTGGATGCTCACGACCAGTGGTGATCCGCACTTTCTTTCAGTGTTAAAAACGCTTCCAACATTGTGAGGGAAGTGTGCTTTAGGAGGGATTCGTTGCAGTGTTGCGTCTGATAAAGAAGGAAGCTCTTGGGACTGACTCTGCGATAACTGCAATAGGCGCACATAGGGCTCTAGTATCAGACGTCTATCCGTTGGACTATAGCAATTCTGTTTAAGGGAAACTCCATCAAACGGAATCGCACTTCTCACAGTGTCTTTTCAGAGGGGGAAAGGATATAGAACAACTAAGGGGAGGGATCGTTGTGCCCTGAGAGTGAATGACAGCTTATGGCACATAGGCCTCTATGACACATACTGGAAGGTCAACACCTGTGATGTTCCACTGTGTCTAGCTCGTCTCAAACACTTCAAATGTACGAGGGAACTTTGCTACTGTACATTCTCACGACAGGTTTGAGTCTGTGCTCTGTAGGAAACATTAGGACCTGTCTGTGTAGCAATCATAAACTATCACATACAGGACCATGACAAGTGATTCTTAGGAAGGTATCTTTTCAGGGATCCTACTTAAAGTGCGTTCTCATTCATCACAGAGTCTCCTCCTTTCAGGAATGATGACAGAACACGGACGGACTATGGGCACCTTAGGTACTGTGAGTAAAGTGCAGGCTATGGCGCTTAGGCATCCCAAACTCATATTGGATGCTCACGACCAGTGGTGATCCGCACTTTCTTTCAGTGTTAAAAACGCTTCCAACATTGTGAGGGAAGTGTGCTTTAGGAGGGATTCGTTGCACTGTTGCGTCTGTTAAAGAAGGAAGCGCTTGGGACTGACTCAGCGGTAACTGCAATAGGCGCACATAGGGCTCTAGTAACAGACGTCTATCCCTTGGACTATAGCAAGTTCTGTTTAAGGGAAACTCCTTCAGGCGGAATCGCACTTCTCCCAGAGTCTTTTTTTTTTTTTTTTTTTTTTTTTTTTTTTACATTAAGTAAGGTTTATTTTAGATCTGAAGAGAAGTTTAACATTCAGAAAGTGATCAATCTAATTCGTCACACTGACAGAATAAAGGGGGGAAAATGGCATAATAACATCAACAGATACAGGAAAAGCTTTTATAAAAGTCAATATTCTTGCATGATAAACTTTTAGCAAACTAAAAATAGAGGATAATCTTCTTAATTTGGTAAAGAATATCTACAAATGTCTACAGCATACATTATATTTAATTAAGACATATTAAAAATTTCCCATCAGGACTGGGAACAAGAAAGTCTGATATCATTACTTTTTCCAACTTTGCACTGGATGACCTTGCCTGTGCAATATTATTAAAATCTCTGCTGAGCAGATAGCCTGATGCAGGGCTTGATCCCAGGACTCTGGGATCATGACTTGAGCCGAAGGCAGAGGCTTAACCCACTGAGCCACCCAGGTGCCCCAATAAATGAAAACTTTAAAAAATGATATGACTGTTGAATAAAAAACAATAAGAAAATAAAAATTTTTAAAGAAAGTATTAATTTAGCATCAAGCACATAAAATTCCTTATATATTTATCTAATAAAAATTGTGTATAATCTTTGACCATAAAACTATAAAATATTACTTAGAAAAATTAAAGAGGAGATAAATAAATGAAAGAATTTATTGAATTTTGTAAATACAGTAATTCTTTCCCAAATTACATAGAGTAACTAAATAGATTCAATGCAATCCCAATCCCAGTGTCTTTTTAATGGAGGAATGGAGAAAGAACAACTACGGAGAGAGGGAACGTTGTGCCCTTAGAGTGAAGGAAAGGGTATGGAACATAGGCCTCTAAGACACATACTGGAAAGTCAACAGCTGTGATGTTCCACTGTGTCTAACTCGTCTCAAAACACTTAAAATGCAGGAGGGAACTGTGCTACTGTACGTTCTCACTTCAGGAATGAGTCTGTGCTAAGTTGGAAACTGGAGGGCCTGTCTGAGTAGCAATCATAGAGAGATTCGTACAGGACCCTTTCAGGTTATTCTTAGGAAGGTATCTTTTCAGGGATCCTACTTAAAATGTGTTCTCATTGATAATAGTATCTCCTTCTTTGAGGAATGATGATAGAATGTGGACGGACCATGGGCACATTATATACTGTGAGTAAAGTGCAGGCTATGGCGCTTAGGCATCCCAAACACATATTCGATGATCAAGACCAGTGGTGATCCGCACTTTCTTTCAGTGTTAAAAACGCTTCCAACATTGTGAGGGAAGTGTGCTTTAGGAGGGATTCGTTGCAGTGTTGCGTCTGATAAAGAAGGAAGCTCTTGGGACTGACTCTGCGATAACTGCAATAGGCGCACATAGGGCTCTAGTATCAGACGTCTATCCGTTGGACTATAGCAAGTTTTGTTTAAGGGAAACTCCATCAAACGGAATCGCACTTCTCACAGTGTCTTTTCAGAGGGGGAAAGGATATAGAACAACTAAGGGGAGGGAACGTTGTGCCCTGAGAGTGAATGACAGCTTATGGCACATAGGCCTCTATGACACATACTGGAAGGTCAACACCTGTGATGTTCCACTGTGTCTAGCTCGTCTCAAACACTTCAAATGTACGAGGGAACTTTGCTACTGTACGTTCTCACGACAGGTTTGAGTCTGTGCTCTGTAGGAAACATTAGGACCTGTCTGTGTAGCAATCATAAACTATCACATACAGGACCATGACAAGTGATTCTTAGGAAGGTATCTTTTCAGGGATCCTACTTAAAGTGCGTTCTCATTCATCACAGAGTCTCCTCCTTTCAGGAATGATGACAGAACACGGACGGACTATGGGCACCTTAGGTACTGTGAGTAAAGTGCAGGCTATGGCGCTTAGGCATCCCAAACTCATATTGGATGCTCACGACCAGTGGTGATCCGCACTTTCTTTCAGTGTTAAAAACGCTTCCAACATTGTGAGGGAAGTGTGCTTTAGGAGGGATTCGTTGCACTGTTGCGTCTGTTAAAGAAGGAAGCGCTTGGGACTGACTCTGCGGTAACTGCAATAGGCGCACATAGGGCTCTAGTAACAGACGTCTATCCCTTGGACTATAGCAAGTTCTGTTTAAGGGAAACTCCTTCAGGCGGAATCGCACTTCTCCCAGTGTCTTTTTAATGGAGGAATGGAGAAAGAACAACTACGGAGAGAGGGAACGTTGTGCCCTTAGAGTGAAGGAAAGGGTATGGAACATAGGCCTCTAAGACACATACTGGAAAGTCAACAGCTGTGATGTTCCACTGTGTCTAACTCGTCTCAAAACACTTAAAATGCAGGAGGGAACTGTGCTACTGTACGTTCTCACTTCAGGAATGAGTCTGTGCTAAGTTGGAAACTGGAGGGCCTGTCTGAGTAGCAATCATAGAGAGATTCGTACAGGACCCTTTCAGGTTATTCTTAGGAAGGTATCTTTTCAGGGATCCACTTAAAATGTGTTCTCACTGAAATAGTATCTCCTTCTTTGAGGAATGATGATAGAATGTGGACGGACCATGGGCACATTATATACTGTGAGTAAAGTGCAGGCTATGGCGCTTAGGCATCCCAAACACATATTCGATGATCAAGACCAGTGGTGATCCCCACGTTCTTTCTCTGTAAAAAACGCTTTCAACATTGTGAGGGAAGTGTGCTTTAGGAGGGATTCGTTGCAGTGTTGCGTCTGTTAAAGAAGGAAGCTCTTGGGACTGACTCTGCGGTAACTGCAATAGGCGCACATAGGGCTCTAGTATCAGACGTCTATCCGTTGGACTATAGCAAGCTCTGTTTAAGGGAAACTCTTTCAGGCTGAATCGCACTTCTCACAGTGTCTTATCAGCGGAGGAATAGAGAAAGAACAACTATGGACAGAGGGAACGTTGTGCCCTGAGAGTGAAGGACCGGGTATGGAACATAGGCTTCTATGACACATACTGGAAGGTCAACACCTGTGATGTTCCATTGTGTCTAACTCGTGTCAAAACCCTTCAAATGTACGAGGGAACTGTGCTACAGTACTTTCCCACGACAATAATGAGTCTGTGCTAAGTTGGAAACTGTAGGACCTGTCTGTGCAGCAATCAGAGAGAGTATCGTACAGGACCCTGACGGGTTATTCTTAGGAAGGTATCTTTTCAGGGATCCTAGTTAAAGTGTGTTCTCATTCTTAACAGTGTCTCCTACTCTGAGGAATGATGATAGAATGCGGACGGACTTTGGGCACATTAGGTACTGTGAGTAAAGTGCAGGCTATGGTGCTTAGGCATCCCAAACACATATTAGATAATCAAGACCAGTGGTGATCCGCACTTTCTTTCTGAGTAAAAAACGCTTCCAGCATTGTGATGGAAGTGTGCTTTAGGAGGGATTCGTTGCTGTGTTGCGTCTGTTAGAAAAGGAAGCTCTTGGGACTGACTCTGCGGTAACTGCAATAGGCGTACATAGGGCTCTAGTATCATACGTCTATCCGTTGGACTATAGCAAGTTCTGTTTAAGGGAAACTCTTTCAGGCTGAATCGCACTTCTCACAGTGTCTTATCAGCGGAGGAATAGAGAAAGAACAACTATGGACAGAGGGAACGTTTTGCCCTGAGAGTGAAGGACCGGGTATGGATCATAGGCCTCTATGACACATACTGGAAGGTCAACACCTGTGATGATCCATTGTGTATAACTCGTCTCAAAACCCTTCAGATGTACGAGGGAACTGTGCTACAGTATTTTCCCAGGACAGGAATGAGTCTGTGCTAAGTTGGAAACTGTAAGACCTATCCGTGGAGCAATCATAGAGAGTATTGTATAGGACCCTGACGGGTTATTCTTAGGAAGGTATCATTTCAGGGATCCTAGTTAAAGTGTGTTCTCATTCATAACAGTGTCTCCTCCTTTGAGGAATGATGATAGAACACTGACGGACTATGGGCATCTTAGGTACTCTGAGTAAAGTGCAGGCTATGGCACTTAGGCATCCCAAACTCATATTGGATGCTCACGACCAGTGGTGATCCGCACTTTCTTTCAGTGTTAAAAACGCTTCCAACATTGTGAGGGAAGTGTGCTTTAGGAGGGATTCGTTGCAGTGTTGCGTCTGATAAAGAAGGAAGCTCTTGGGACTGACTATGCGATAACTGCAATAGGCGCACATAGGGCTCTAGTATCAGACGTCTATAGCAAGTTCTGTTTAAGGGAAACTCCATCAAACGGAATCGCACTTCTCACAGTGTCTTTTCAGAGGGGGAAAGGATATAGAACAACTAAGGGGAGGGAACGTTGTGCCCTATAGCAAGTTGGACTATAGCAAGTTCTGTTTAAGGGAAACTCCATCAAACGGAATCGCACTTCTCACAGTGTCTTTTCAGAGGGGGAAAGGATATAGAACAACTAAGGGGAGGGAACGTTGTGCCCTGAGAGTGAATGACAGCTTATGGCACATAGGCCTCTATGACACATACTGGAAGGTCAACACCTGTGATGTTCCACTGTGTCTAGCTCGTCTCAAACACTTCAAATGTACGAGGGAACTTTGCTACTGTACGTTCTCACGACAGGTTTGAGTCTGTGGTCTGTAGGAAACATTAGGACCTGTCTGTGTAGCAATCATAAACTATCACATACAGGACCATGACAAGTGATTCTTAGGAAGGTATCTTTTCAGGGATCCTACTTAAAGTGCGTTCTCATTCATCACAGAGTCTCCTCCTTTCAGGAATGATGACAGAACACGGACGGACTATGGGCACCTTAGGTACTGTGAGTAAAGTGCAGGCTATGGCAATTAGGCATCCCAAACTCATATTGGATGCTCACGACCATTGGTGATCCGCACTTTCTTTCAGTGTTAAAAACGCTTCCAACATTGTGAGGGAAGTGTGCTTTAGGAGGGATTCGTTGCAGTGTTGCGTCTGTTAAAGAAGGAAGCGCTTGGGACTGACTCTGCGGTAACTGCAATAGGCGCACATAGGGCTCTAGTAACAGACGTCTATCCCTTGGACTATAGCAAGTTCTGTTTAAGGGAAACTCCTTCAGGCGGAATCGCACTTCTCCCAGTGTCTTTTTAATGGAGGAATGGAGAAAGAACAACTACGGAGAGAGGGAACGTTGTGCCCTTAGAGTGAAGGAAAGGGTATGGAACATAGGCCTCTAAGACACATACTGGAAAGTCAACAGCTGTGATGTTCCACTGTGTCTAACTCGTCTCAAAACACTTAAAATGCAGGACGGAACTGTGCTACTGTACGTTCTCACTTCAGGAATGAGTCTGTGCTAAGTTGGAAACTGGAGGGCCTGTCTGAGTAGCAATCATAGAGAGATTCGTACAGGACCCTTTCAGGTTATTCTTAGGAAGGTATCTTTTCAGGGATCCTACTTAAAATGTGTTCTCATTGATAATAGTATCTCCTTCTTTGAGGAATGATGATAGAATGTGGACGGACCATGGGCACATTATATACTGTGAGTAAAGTGCAGGCTATGGCGCTTAGGCATCCCAAACACATATTCGATGATCAAGACCAGAGGTGATCCCCACGTTCTTTCTCTGTAAAAAACGCTTTCAACTTTGTGAGGGAAGTGTGCTTTAGGAGGGATTCGTTGCAGTGTTGCGTCTGTTAAAGAAGGAAGCTCTTGGGACTGACTCTGCGGTAACTGCAATAGGCGCACATAGGGCTCTAGTATCAGACGTCTATCCGTTGGACTATAGCAAGCTCTGTTTAAGGGAAACTCTTTCAGGCTGAATCGCACTTCTCACAGTGTCTTATCAGCGGAGGAATAGAGAAAGAACAACTATGGACAGAGGGAATGTTGTGCCCTGAGAGTGAAGGACCGGGTATGGAACATAGGCTTCTATGACACATACTGGAAGGTCAACACCTGTGATGTTCCATTGTGTCTAACTCATGTCAAAACCCTTCAAATGTACGAGGGAACTGTGCTACAGTACTTTCCCACGACAATAATGAGTCTGTGCTAAGTTGGAAACTGTAGGATCTGTCTGTGCAGCAATCAGAGAGAGTATCGTACAGGACCCTGACGGGTTATTCTTAGGAAGGTATCTTTTCAGGGATCCTAGTTAAAGTGTGTTCTCATTCTTAACAGTGTCTCCTACTCTGAGGAATGATGATAGAATGCGGACGGACTTTGGGCACATTAGGTACTGTGAGTAAAGTGCAGGCTATGGCACTCAGGCATCCCAAACACATATTAGATAATCAAGACCAGTGGTGATCCGCACTTTCTTTCTGAGTAAAAAACGCTTCCAGCATTGTGATGGAAGTGTGCTTTAGGAGGGATTCGTTGCTGTGTTGCGTCTGTTAGAAAAGGAAGCTCTTGGGACTGACTCTGCGGTAACTGCAATAGGCGTACATAGGGCTCTAGTATCATACGTCTATCCGTTGGACTATAGCAAGTTCTGTTTAAGGGAAACTCTTTCAGGCTGAATCGCACTTCTCACAGTGTCTTATCAGCGGAGGAATAGAGAAAGAACAACTATGGACAGAGGGAACGTTTTGCCCTGAGAGTGAAGGACCGGGTATGGAACATAGGCCTCTATGACACATACTGGAAGGTCAACACCTGTGATGTTCCATTGTGTATAACTCGTCTCAAAACCCTTCAGATGTACGAGGGAACTGTGCTACAGTATTTTCCCAGGACTGGAATGAGTCTGTGCTAAGTTGGAAACTGTAAGACCTGTCCGTGGAGCAATCATAGAGAGTATTGTACAGGACCCTGACGGGTTATTCTTAGGAAGGTATCTTTTCAGGGATCCTAGTTAAAGTGTGTTCTCATTCATAACAGTGTCTCCTCCTTTGAGGAATGATGATAGAACACGGACGGACTATGGGCATCTTAGGTACTCTGAGTAAAGTGCAGGCTATGGCGCTTAGGCATCCCAAACTCATATTGGATGCTCACGACCAGTGGTGATCCGCACTTTCTTTCAGTGTTAAAAACGCTTCCAACATTGTGAGGGAAGTGTGCTTTAGGAGGGATTCGTTGCAGTGTTGCGTCTGATAAAGAAGGAAGCTCTTGGGACTGACTCTGCGATAACTGCAATAGGCGCACATAGGGCTCTAGTATCAGACGTCTATCCGTTGGACTATAGCAAGTTCTGTTTAAGGGAAACTCCATCAAACGGAATCGCACTTCTCACAGTGTCTTTTCAGAGGGGGAAAGGATATAGAACAACTAAGGGGAGGGAACGTTGTGCCCTGAGAGTGAATGACAGCTTATGGCACATAGGCCTCTATGACACATACTGGAAGGTCAACACCTGTGATGTTCCACTGTGTCTAGCTCGTCTCAAACACTTCAAATGTACGAGGGAACTTTGCTACTGTA
This sequence comes from Neogale vison, assembly GCF_020171115.1. Taxonomy (NCBI): domain Eukaryota; kingdom Metazoa; phylum Chordata; class Mammalia; order Carnivora; family Mustelidae; genus Neogale; species Neogale vison. The sequence continues at coordinate 26,502,341 of NC_058100.1, read as the reverse complement.
CGTTCTCACGACAGGTTTGAGTCTGTGCTCTGTAGGAAACATTAGGACCTGTCTGTGTAGCAATCATAAACTATCACATACAGGACCATGACAAGTGATTTTTAGGAAGGTATCTTTTCAGGGATCCTACTTAAAGTGCGTTCTCATTCATCACAGAGTCTCCTCCTTTCAGGAATGATGACAGAACACGGACGGACTATGGGCACCTTAGGTACTGTGAGTAAAGTGCAGGCTATGGCGCTTAGGCATCCCAAACTCATATTGGATGCTCACGACCAGTGGTGATCCGCACTTTCTTTCAGTGTTAAAAACGCTTCCAACATTGTGAGGGAAGTGTGCTTTAGGAGGGATTCGTTGCAGTGTTGCGTCTGTTAAAGAAGGAAGCGCTTGGGACTGACTCTGCGGTAACTGCAATAGGCGCACATAGGGCTCTAGTAACAGACGTCTATCCCTTGGACTATAGCAAGTTCTGTTTAAGGGAAACTCCTTCAGGCGGAATCGCACTTCTCCCAGTGTCTTTTTAATGGAGGAATGGAGAAAGAACAACTACGGAGAGAGGGAACGTTGTGCCCTTCGAGTGAAGGAAAGGGTATGGAACATAGGCCTCTAAGACACATACTGGAAAGTCAACAGCTGTGATGTTCCACTGTGTCTAACTCGTCTCAAAACACTTAAAATGCAGGAGGGAACTGTGCTACTGTACGTTCTCACTTCAGGAATGAGTCTGTGCTAAGTTGGAAACTGGAGGGCCTGTCTGAGTAGCAATCATAGAGAGATTCGTACAGGACCCTTTCAGGTTATTCTTAGGAAGGTATCTTTTCAGGGATCCTACTTAAAATGTGTTCTCACTGAAATAGTATCTCCTTCTTTGAGGAATGATGATAGAATGTGGACGGACCATGGGCACATTATATACTGTGAGTAAAGTGCAGGCTATGGCGCTTAGGCATCCCAAACACATATTCGATGATCAAGACCAGTGGTGATCCCCACGTTCTTTCTCTGTAAAAAACGCTTTCAACATTGTGAGGGAAGTGTGCTTTAGGAGGGATTCGTTGCAGTGTTGCGTCTGTTAAAGAAGGAAGCTCTTGGGACTGACTCTGCGGTAACTGCAATAGGCGCACATAGGGCTCTAGTATCAGACGTCTATCCGTTGGACTATAGCAAGCTCTATTTAAGGGAACCTCTTTCAGGCTGAATCGCACTTCTCACAGTGTCTTATCAGCGGAGGAATAGAGAAAGAACAACTATGGACAGAGGGAACTTTTTGCCCTGAGAGTGAAGGACCGGGTATGGAACATAGGCTTCTATGACACATACTGGAAGGTCAACACCTGTGATGTTCCATTTGTCTAACTCGTGTCAAAACCCTTCAAATGTACGAGGGAACTGTGCTCCAGTACTTTCCCATGACAATAATGAGTCTGTGCTAAGTTGGAAACTGTAGGACCGGTCTGTGCAGCAATCAGAGAGAGTATCGTACAGGACCCTGACGGGTTATTCTTAGGAAGGTATCTTTTCAGGGATCCTAGTTAAAGTGTGTTCTCATTCTTAACAGTGTCTCCTACTCTGAGGAATGATGATAGAATGCGGACGGACTTTGGGCACATTAGGTACTGTGAGTAAAGTGCAGGCTCTGGCGCTTAGGCATCCGAAACACATATTAGATAATCAAGACCAGTGGTGATCCGCACTTTCTTTCTGAGTAAAAAACGCTTCCAGCATTGTGATGGAAGTGTGCTTTAGGAGGGATTCGTTGCTGTGTTGCGTCTGTTAGAAAAGGAAGCTCTTGGGACTGACTCTGCGGTAACTGCAATAGGCGTACATAGGGCTCTAGTATCATACGTCTATCCGTTGGACTATAGCAAGTTCTGTTTAAGGGAAACTCTTTCAGGCTGAATCGCACTTCTCACAGTGTCTTATCAGCGGAGGAATAGAGAAAGAACAACTATGGACAGAGGGAACGTTTTGCCCTGAGAGTGAAGGACCGGGTATGGAACATAGGCCTCTATGACACATACTGGAAGGTCAACACCTGTGATGTTCCATTGTGTATAACTCGTCTCAAAACCCTTCAGATGTACGAGGGAACTGTGCTACAGTATTTTCCCAGGACAGGAATGAGTCTGTGCTAAGTTGGAAACTGTAAGACCTGTCCGTGGAGCAATCATAGAGAGTATTGTACAGGACCCTGACGGGTTATTCTTAGGAAGGTATCTTTTCAGGGATCCTAGTTAAAGTGTGTTCTCATTCATAACAGTGTCTCCTCCTTTGAGGAATGATGATAGAACACGGAAGGACTATGGGCATCTTAGGTACTCTGAGTAAAGTGCAGGCTATGGCGCTTAGGCATCCCAAACTCATATTGGATGCTCACGACCAGTGGTGATCCGCACTTTCTTTCAGTGTTAAAAACGCTTCCAACATTGTGAGGGAAGTGTGCTTTAGGAGGGATTCGTTGCAGTGTTGCGTCTGATAAAGAAGGAAGCTCTTGGGACTGACTCTGCGATAACTGCAATAGGCGCACATAGGGCTCTAGTATCAGACGTCTATCCGTTGGACTATAGCAAGTTCTGTTTAAGGGAAACTCCATCAAACGGAATCGCACTTCTCACAGTGTCTTTTCAGAGGGGGAAAGGATATAGAACAACTAAGGGGAGGGAACGTTGTGCCCTGAGAGTGAATGACAGCTTATGGCACATAGGCCTCTATGACACATACTGGAAGGTCAACACCTGTGATGTTCCACTGTGTCTAGCTCGTCTCAAACACTTCAAATGTATGAGGGAACTTTGTTACTGTACGTTCTCATGACAGGTTTGAGTCTGTGCTCTGTAGGAAACATTAGGACCTGTCTGTGTAGCAATCATAAACTATCACATACAGGACCATGACAAGTGATTCTTAGGAAGGTATCTTTTCAGGGATCCTACTTAAAGTGCGTTCTCATTCATCACAGAGTCTCCTCCTTTCAGGAATGATGACAGAACACGGACGGACTTTGGGCACCTTAGGTACTGTGAGTAAAGTGCAGGCTATGGCGCTTAGGCATCCCAAACTCATATTGGATGCTCACGACCAGTGGTGATCCGCACTTTCTTTCAGTGTTAAAAACGCTTCCAACATTGTGAGGGAAGTGTGCTTTAGGAGGGATTCGTTGCAGTGTTGCGTCTGTTAAAGAAGGAAGCGCTTGGGACTGACTCTGCGGTAACTGCAATAGGCGCACATAGGGCTCTAGTAACAGACGTCTATCCCTTGGACTATAGCAAGTTCTGTTTAAGGGAAACTCCTTCAGGCGGAATCGCACTTCTCCCAGTGTCTTTTTAATGGAGGAATGGAGAAAGAACAACTACGGAGAGAGGGAACGTTGTGCCCTTAGAGTGAAGGAAAGGGTATGGAACATAGGCCTCTAAGACACATACTGGAAAGTCAACAGCTGTGATGTTCCACTGTGTCTAACTCGTCTCAAAACACTTAAAATGCAGGAGGGAACTGTGCTACTGTACGTTCTCACTTCAGGAATGAGTCTGTGCTAAGTTGGAAACTGGAGGGCCTGTCTGAGTAGCAATCATAGAGAGATTCGTACAGGACCCTTTCAGGTTATTCTAAGGAAGGTATCTTTTCAGGGATCCTACTTAAAATGTGTTCTCATTGATAATAGTATCTCCTTCTTTGAGGAATGATGATAGAATGTGGACGGACCATGGGCACATTATATACTGTGAGTAAAGTGCAGGCTATGGCGCTTAGGCATCCCAAACACATATTCGATGATCAAGACCAGTGGTGATCCCCACGTTCTTTCTCTGTAAAAAACGCTTTCAGCATTGTGATGGAAGTGTGCTTTAGGAGGGATTCGTTGCAGTGTTGCGTCTGTTAAAGAAGGAAGCTCTTGGGACTGACTCTGCGGTAACTGCAATAGGCGCACATAGGGCTCTAGTATCAGACGTCTATCCGTTGGACAATAGCAAGCTCTGTTTAAGGGAAACACTTTCAGGCTGAATCGCACTTCTCACAGTGTCTTATCAGCGGAGGAATAGAGAAAGAACAACTATGGACAGAGGGAACGTTTTGCCCTGAGAGTGAAGGACCGGGTATGGAACATAGGCTTCTATGACACATACTGGAAGGTCAACACCTGTGATGTTCCATTTGTCTAACTCGTGTCAAAACCCTTCAAATGGACGAGGGAACTGTGCTACAGTACTTTCCCATGACAATAATGAGTCTGTGCTAAGTTGGAAACTGTAGGACCGGTCTGTGCAGCAATCAGAGAGAGTATCGTACAGGACCCTGACGGGTTATTCTTAGGAAGGTATCTTTTCAGGGATCCTAGTTAAAGTGTGTTCTCATTCTTAACAGTGTCTCCTACTCTGAGGAATGATGATAGAATGCGGACGGACTTTGGGCACATTAGGTACTGTGAGTAAAGTGCAGGCTCTGGCGCTTAGGCATCCGAAACACATATTAGATAATCAACACCAGTGGTGATCCGCACTTTCTTTCTGAGTAAAAAACGCTTCCAGCATTGTGATGGAAGTGTGCTTTAGGAGGGATTCGTTGCTGTGTTGCGTCTGTTAGAAAAGGAAGCTCTTGGGACTGACTCTGCGGTAACTGCAATAGGCGTACATAGGGCTCTAGTATCATATGTCTATCCGTTGGACTATAGCAAGTTCTGTTTAAGGGAAACTCTTTCAGGCTGAATCGCACTTCTCACAGTGTCTTATCAGCGGAGGAATAGAGAAAGAACAACTATGGACAGAGGGAACGTTTTGCCCTGAGAGTGAAGGACCGGGTATGGAACATAGGCCTCTATGACACATACTGGAAGGTCAACACCTGTGATGTTCCATTGTGTATAACTCGTCTCAAAACCCTTCAGATGTACGAGGGAACTGTGCTACAGTATTTTCCCAGGACAGGAATGAGTCTGTGCTAAGTTGGAAACTGTAAGACCTGTCCGTGGAGCAATCATAGAGAGTATTGTACAGGACCCTGACGGGTTATTCTTAGGAAGGTATCTTTTCAGGGATCCTAGTTAAAGTGTGTTCTCATTCATAACAGTGTCTCCTCCTTTGAGGAATGATGATAGAACACGGACGGACTATGGGCATCTTAGGTACTCTGAGTAAATGCAGGCTATGGCGCTTAGGCATCCCAAACTCATATTGGATGCTCACGACCAGTGGTGATCCGCACTTTCTTTCAGTGTTAAAAACGCTTCCAACATTGTGAGGGAAGTGTGCTTTAGGAGGGATTCGTTGCAGTGTTGCGTCTGATAAAGAAGGAAGCTCTTGGGACTGACTCTGCGATAACTGCAATAGGCGCACATAGGGCTCTAGTATCAGACGTCTATCCGTTGGACTATAGCAAGTTCTGTTTAAGGGAAACTCCATCAAACGGAATCGCACTTCTCACAGTGTCTTTTCAGAGGGGGAAAGGATATAGAACAACTAAGGGGAGGGAACGTTGTGCCCTGAGAGTGAAATACAGCTTATGGCACATAGGCCTCTACGACACATACTGGAAGGTCAACACCTGTGATGTTCCACTGTGTCTAGCTCGTCTCAAACACTTCAAATGTACGAGGGAACTTTGCTAATGTACGTTCTCACGACAGGTTTGAGTCTGTGCTCTGTAGGAAACATTAGGACCTGTCTGTGTAGCAATCATAAACTATCACATACAGGACCATGACAAGTGATTCTTAGGAAGGTATCTTTTCAGGGATCCTACTTAAAGTGCGTTCTCATTCATCACAGAGTCTCCTCCTTTCAGGAATGATGACAGAACACGGACGGACTATGGGCACCTTAGCTACTGTGAGTAAAGTGCAGGCTATGGCGCTTAGGCATCCCAAACTCATATTGGATGCTCACGACCAGTGGTGATCCGCAGTTTCTTTCAGTGTTAAAAACGCTTCCAACATTGTGAGGGAAGTGTGCTTTAGGAGGGATTCGTTGCAGTGTTGCGTCTGTTAAAGAAGGAAGCGCTTGGGACTGACTCTGCGGTAACTGCAATAGGCGCACATAGGGCTCTAGTAACAGACGTCTATCCCTTGGACTATAGCAAGTTCTGTTTAAGGGAAACTCCTTCAGGCGGAATCGCACTAATCCCAGTGTCTTTTTAATGGAGGAATGGAGAAAGAACAACTACGGAGAGAGGGAACGTTGTGCCCTTAGAGTGAAGGAAAGGGTATGGAACATAGGCCTCTAAGACACATACTGGAAAGTCAACAGCTGTGATGTTCCACTGTGTCTAACTCGTCTCAAAACACTTAAAATGCAGGAGGGAACTGTGCTACTGTACGTTCTCACTTCAGGAATGAGTCTGTGCTAAGTTGGAAACTGGAGGGCCTGTCTGAGTAGCAATCATAGAGAGATTCGTACAGGATCCTTTCAGGTTATTCTTAGGAAGGTATCTTTTCAGGGATCCTACTTAAAATGTGTTCTCATTGATAATAGTATCTCCTTCTTTGAGGAATGATGATAGAATGTGGACGGACCATGGGCACATTATATACTGTGAGTAAAGTGCAGGCTATGGCGCTTAGGCATCCCAAACACATATTCGATGATCAAGACCAGTGGTGATCCCCACGTTCTTTCTCTGTAAAAAACGCTTTCAACATTGTGAGGGAAGTGTGCTTTAGGAGGGATTCGTTGCAGTGTTGCGTCTGTTAAAGAAGGAAGCTCTTGGGACTGACTCTGCGGTAACTGCAATAGGCGCACATAGGGCTCTAGTATCAGACGTCTATCCGTTGGACTATAGCAAGCTCTGTTTAAGGGAACCTCTTTCAGGCTGAATCGCACTTCTCACAGTGTCTTATCAGCGGAGGAATAGAGAAAGAACAACTATGGACAGAGGGAACGTTGTGCCCTGAGAGTGAAGGACCGGGTATGGAACATGGGCTTCTATGACACATACTGGAAGGTCAACACCTGTGATGTTCCATTGTGTCTAACTCGTGTCAAAACCCTTCAAATGTACGAGGGAACTGTGCTACAGTACTTTCCCACGACAATAATGAGTCTGTGCTAAGTTGGAAACTGTAGGACCTGTCTGTGCAGCAATCAGAGAGAGTATCGTACAGGACCCTGACGGGTTATTCTTAGGAAGGTATCTTTTCAGGGATCCTAGTTAAAGTGTGTTCTCATTCTTAACAGTGTCTCCTACTCTGAGGAATGATGATAGAATGCGGACGGACTTTGGGCACATTAGGTACTGTGAGTAAAGTGCAGGCTATGGCGCTTAGGCATCCCAAACACATATTAGATAATCAAGACCAGTGGTGATCCGCACTTTCTTTCTGAGTTAAAACGCTTCCAGCATTGTGATGGAAGTGTGCTTTAGGAGGGATTCGTTGCTGTGTTGCGGCTGTTAGAAAAGGAAGCTCTTGGGACTGACTCTGCGGTAACTGCAATAGGCGTACATAGGGCTCTAGTATCATACGTCTATCCGTTGGACTATAGCAAGTTCTGTTTAAGGGAAACTCTTTCAGGCTGAATCGCACTTCTCACAGTGTCTTATCAGCGGAGGAATAGAGAAAGAACAACTATGGACAGAGGGAACGTTTTGCCCTGAGAGTGAAGGACCGGGTATGGAACATAGGCCTCTATGACACATACTGGAAGGTCAACACCTGTGATGTTCCATTGTGTATAACTCGTCTCAAAACCCTTCAGATGTACGAGGGAACTGTGCTACAGTATTTTCCCAGGACAGGAAGGAGTCTGTGCTAAGTTGGAAACTGTAAGACCTGTCCGTGGAGCAATCATAGAGAGTATTGTACAGGACCCTGACGGGTTATTCTTAGGAAGGTATCTTTTCAGGGATCCTAGTTAAAGTGTGTTCTCATTCATAACAGTGTCTCCTCCTTTGAGGAATGATGATAGAACACGGACGGACTATGGGCATCTTAGGTACTCTGAGTAAAGTGCAGGCTATGGCGCTTAGGCATCCCAAACTCATATTGGATGCTCACGACCAGTGGTGATCCGCACTTTCTTTCAGTGTTAAAAACGCTTCCAACATTGTGAGGGAAGTGTGCTTTAGGAGGGATTCGTTGCAGTGTTGCGTCTGATAAAGAAGGAAGCTCTTGGGACTGACTCTGCGATAACTGCAATAGGCGCACATAGGGCTCTAGTATCAGACGTCTATCCGTTGGACTATAGCAAGTTCTGTTTAAGGGAAACTCCATCAAACGGAATCGCACTTCTCACAGTGTCTTTTCAGAGGGGGAAAGGATATAGAACAACTAAGGGGAGGGAACGTTGTGCCCTGAGAGTGAAATACAGCTTATGGCACATAGGCCTCTACGACACATACTGGAAGGTCAACACCTGTGATGTTCCACTGTGTCTAGCTCGTCTCAAACACTTCAAATGTACGAGGGAACTTTGCTAATGTACGTTCTCACGACAGGTTTGAGTCTGTGCTCTGTAGGAAACATTAGGACCTGTCTGTGTAGCAATCATAAACTATCACATACAGGACCATGACAAGTGATTCTTAGGAAGGTATATTTTCAGGGATCCTACTTAAAGTGCGTTCTCATTCATCACAGAGTCTCCTCCTTTGAGGAATGATGACAGAACACGGACGAACTATGGGCACCTTAGCTACTGTGAGTAAAGTGCAGGCTATGGCGCTTAGGCATCCCAAACTCATATTGGATGCTCACGACCAGTGGTGATCCGCACTTTCTTTCAGTGTTAAAAACGCTTCCAACATTGTGAGGGAAGTGTGCTTTAGGAGGGATTCGTTGCAGTGTTGCGTCTGTTAAAGAAGGAAGCGCTTGGGACTGACTCTGCGGTAACTGCAATAGGCGCACATAGGGCTCTAGTAACAGACGTCTATCCTTTGGACTATAGCAAGTTCTGTTTAAGGGAAACTCCTTCAGGCGGAATCGCACTTCTCCCAGTGTCTTTTTAATGGAGGAATGGAGAAAGAACAACTACGGAGAGAGGGAACGTTGTGCCCTTAGAGTGAAGGAAAGGGTATGGAACATAGGCCTCTAAGACACATACTGGAAAGTCAACAGCTGTGATGTTCCAATGTGTCTAACTCGTCTCAAAACACTTAAAATGCAGGAGGGAACTGTGCTACTGTACGTTCTCACTTCAGGAATGAGTCTGTGCTAAGTTGGAAACTGGAGGGCCTGTCTGAGTAGCAATCATAGAGAGATTCGTACAGGACCCTTTCAGGTTATTCTTAGGAAGGTATCTTTTCAGGGATCCTACTTAAAATGTGTTCTCATTGATAATAGTATCTCCTTCTTTGAGGAATGATGATAGAATGTGGACGGACCATGGGCACATTATATACTGTGAGTAAAGTGCAGGCTATGGCGCTTAGGCATCCCAAACACATATTCGATGATCAAGACCAGTGGTGATCCCCACGTTCTTTCTCTGTAAAAAACGCTTTCAACATTGTGAGGGAAGTGTGCTTTAGGAGGGATTCGTTGCAGTGTTGCGTCTGTTAAAGAAGGAAGCTCTTGGGACTGACTCTGCGGTAACTGCAATAGGCGCACATAGGGCTCTAGTATCAGACGTCTATCCGTTGGACTATAGCAAGCTCTGTTTAAGGGAACCTCTTTCAGGCTGAATCGCACTTCTCACAGTGTCTTATCAGCGGAGGAATAGAGAAAGAACAACTATGGACAGAGGGAACGTTGTGCCCTGAGAGTGAAGGACCGGGTATGGAACATAGGCTTCTATGACACATACTGGAAGGTCAACACCTGTGATGTTCCATTGTGTCTAACTCGTGTCAAAACCCTTCAAATGTACGAGGGAACTGTGCTACAGTACTTTCCCACGACAATAATGAGTCTGTGCTAAGTTGGAAACTGTAGGACCTGTCTGTGCAGCAATCAGAGAGAGTATCGTACAGGACCCTGACGGGTTATTCTTAGGAAGGTATCTTTTCAGGGATCCTAGTTAAAGTGTGTTCTCATTCTTAACAGTGTCTCCTACTCTGAGGAATGATGATAGAATGCGGACAGACTTTGGGCACATTAGGTACTGTGAGTAAAGTGCAGGCTATGGCGCTTAGGCATCCCAAACACATATTAGATAATCAAGACCAGTGGTGATCCGCACTTTCTTTCTGAGTAAAAAACGCTTCCAGCATTGTGATGGAAGTGTGCTTTAGGAGGGATTCGTTGCTGTGTTGCGTCTGTTAGAAAAGGAAGCTCTTGGGACTGACTCTGCGGTAACTGCAATAGGCGTACATAGGGCTCTAGTATCATACGTCTATCCGTTGGACTATAGCAAGTTCTGTTTAAGGGAAACTCTTTCAGGCTGAATCGCACTTCTCACAGTGTCTTATCAGCGGAGGAATAGACAAAGAACAACTATGGACAGAGGGAACGTTTTGCCCTTAGAGTGAAGGACCGGGTATGGAACATAGGCCTCTATGACACATACTGGAAGGTCAACACCTGTGATGTTCCATTGTGTATAACTCGTCTCAAAACCCTTCAGATGTACGAGGGAACTGTGCTACAGTATTTTCCCCGGACAGGAATGAGTCTGTGCTAAGTTGGAAACTGTAAGACCTGTCCGTGGAGCAATCATAGAGAGTATTGTACAGGACCCTGACGGGTTATTCTTAGGAAGGTATCTTTTCAGGGATCCTAGTTAAAGTGTGTTCTCATTCATAACAGTGTCTCCTCCTTTGAGGAATGATGATAGAACACGGACGGACTATGGGCATCTTAGGTACTCTGAGTAAAGTGCAGGCTATGGCGCTTAGGCATCCCAAACTCATATTGGATGCTCACGACCAGTGGTGATCCGCACTTTCTTTCAGTGTTAAAAACGCTTCCAACATTGTGAGGGAAGTGTGCTTTAGGAGGGATTCGTTGCAGTGTTGCGTCTGATAAAGAAGGAAGCTCTTGGGACTGACTCTGCGATAACTGCAATAGGCGCACATAGGGCTCTAGTATAAGACGTCTATCCGTTGGACTATAGCAAGTTCTGTTTAAGGGAAACTCCATCAAACGGAATCGCACTTCTCACAGTGTCTTTTCAGAGGGGGAAAGGATATAGAACAACTAAGGGGAGGGAACGTTGTGCCCTGAGAGTGAATGACAGCTTATGGCACATAGGCCTCTACGACACATACTGGAAGGTCAACACCTGTGATGTTCCACTGTGTCTAGCTCGTCTCAAACACTTCAAATGTACGAGGGAACTTTGCTAATGTACGTTCTCACGACAGGTTTGAGTCTGTGCTCTGTAGGAAACATTAGGACCTGTCTGTGTAGCAATCATAAACTATCACATACAGGACCATGACAAGTGATTCTTAGGAAGGTATCTTTTCAGGGATCCTACTTAAAGTGCGTTCTCATTCATCACAGAGTCTCCTCCTTTCAGGAATGATGACAGAACACGGACGGACTATGGGCACCTTAGGTACTGTGAGTAAAGTGCAGGCTATGGCGCTTAGGCATCCCAAACTCATATTGGATGCTCACGAACAGTGGTGATCCGCACTTTCTTTCAGTGTTAAAAACGCTTCCAACATTGTGAGGGAAGTGTGCTTTAGGAGGGATTCGTTGCAGTGTTGCGTCTGTTAAAGAAGGAAGCGCTTGGGACTGACTCTGCGGTAACTGCAATAGGCGCACATAGGGCTCTAGTAACAGACGTCTATCCCTTGGACTATAGCAAGTTCTGTTTAAGGGAAACTCCTTCAGGCGGAATCGCACTTCTCCCAGTGTCTTTTTAATGGAGGAATGGAGAAAGAACAACTACGGAGAGAGGGAACGTTGTGCCCTTAGAGTGAAGGAAAGGGTATGGAACATAGGCCTCTAAGACACATACTGGAAAGTCAACAGCTGTGATGTTCCACTGTGTCTAACTCGTCTCAAAACACTTAAAATGCAGGAGGGAACTGTGCTACTGTACGTTCTCACTTCAGGAATGAGTCTGTGCTAAGTTGGAAACTGGAGGGCCTGTCTGAGTAGCAATCATAGAGAGATTCGTACAGGACCCTTTCAGGTTATTCTTAGGAAGGTATCTTTTCAGGGATCCTACTTAAAATGTGTTCTCATTGATAATAGTATCTCCTTCTTTGAGGAATGATGATAGAATGTGGACGGACCATGGGCACATTATATACTGTGAGTAAAGTGCAGGCTATGGCGCTTAGGCATCCCAAACACATATTCGATGATCAAGACCAGTGGTGATCCCCACGTTCTTTCTCTGTAAAAAACGCTTTCAACATTGTGAGGGAAGTGTGCTTTAGGAGGGATTCATTGCAGTGTTGCGTCTGTTAAAGAAGGAAGCTCTTGGGACTGACTCTGCGGTAACTGCAATAGGCGCACATAGGGCTCTAGTATCAGACGTCTATCCGTTGGACTATAGCAAGCTCTGTTTAAGGGAAACTCTTTCAGGCTGAATCGCACTTCTCACAGTGTCTTATCAGCGGAGGAATAGAGAAAGAACAACTATGGACAGAGGGAACGTTGTGCCCTGAGAGTGAAGGACCGGGTATGGAACATAGGCCTCTATGACACATACTGGAAGGTCAACACCTGTGATGTTCCATTGTGTATAACTCGTCTCAAAACCCTTCAGATGTACGAGGGAACTGTGCTACAGTATTTTCCCAGGACAGGAAGGAGTCTGTGCTAAGTTGGAAACTGTAAGACCTGTCCGTGGAGCAATCATAGAGAGTATTGTACAGGACCCTGACGGGTTATTCTTAGGAAGGTATCTTTTCAGGGATCCTAGTTAAAGTGTGTTCTCATTCATAACAGTGTCTCCTCCTTTGAGGAATGATGATAGAACACGGACGGACTATGGGCATCTTAGGTACTCTGAGTAAAGTGCAGGCTATGGCGCTTAGGCATCCCAAACTCATATTGGATGCTCACGACCAGTGGTGATCCGCACTTTCTTTCAGTGTTAAAAACGCTTCCAACATTGTGAGGGAAGTGTGCTTTAGGAGGGATTCGTTGCAGTGTTGCGTCTGATAAAGAAGGAAGCTCTTGGGACTGACTCTGCGATAACTGCAATAGGCGCACATAGGGCTCTAGTATCAGACGTCTATCCGTTGGACTATAGCAAGTTCTGTTTAAGGGAAACTCCATCAAACGGAATCGCACTTCTCACAGTGTCTTTTCAGAGGGGGAAAGGATATAGAACAACTAAGGGGAGGGAACGTTGTGCCCTGAGAGTGAATGACAGCTTATGGCACATAGGCCTCTACGACACATACTGGAAGGTCAACACCTGTGATGTTCCACTGTGTCTAGCTCGTCTCAAACACTTCAAATTTACGAGGGAACTTTGCTAATGTACGTTCTCACGACAGGTTTGAGTCTGTGCTCTGTAGGAAACATTAGGACCTGTCTGTGTAGCAATCATAAACTATCACATACAGGACCATGACAAGTGATTCTTAGGAAGGTATCTTTTCAGGGATCCTACTTAAAGTGCGTTCTCATTCATCACAGAGTCTCCTCCTTTCAGGAATGATGACAGAACACGGACGGACTATGGGCACCTTAGGTACTGTGAGTAAAGTGCAGGCTATGGCGCTTAGGCATCCCAAACTCATATTGGATGCTCACGACCAGTGGTGATCCGCACTTTCTTTCAGTGTTAAAAACGCTTCCAACATTGTGAGGGAAGTGTGCTTTAGGAGGGATTCGTTGCAGTGTTGCGTCTGTTAAAGAAGGAAGCGCTTGGGACTGACTCTGCGGTAACTGCAATAGGCGCACATAGGGCTCTAGTAACAGACGTCTATCCCTTGGACTATAGCAAGTTCTGTTTAAGGGAAACTCCTTCAGGCGGAATCGCACTTCTCCCAGTGTCTTTTTAATGGAGGAATGGAGAAAGAACAACTACGGAGAGAGGGAACGTTGTGCCCTTAGAGTGAAGGAAAGGGTATGGAACATAGGCCTCTAAGACACATACTGGAAAGTCAACAGCTGTGATGTTCCACTGTGTCTAACTCGTCTCAAAACACTTAAAATGCAGGAGGGAACTGTGCTACTGTACGTTCTCACTTCAGGAATGAGTCTGTGCTAAGTTGGAAACTGGAGGGCCTGTCTGAGTAGCAATCATAGAGAGATTCGTACAGGACCCTTTCAGGTTATTCTTAGGAAGGTATCTTTTCAGGGATCCTACTTAAAATGTGTTCTCATTGATAATAGTATCTCCTTCTTTGAGGAATGATGATAGAATGTGGACGGACCATGGGCACATTATATACTGTGAGTAAAGTGCAGGCTATGGCGCTTAGGCATCCCAAACACATATTCGATGATCAAGACCAGTGGTGATCCCCACGTTCTTTCTCTGTAAAAAACGCTTTCAACATTGTGAGGGAAGTGTGCTTTAGGAGGGATTCATTGCAGTGTTGCGTCTGTTAAAGAAGGAAGCTCTTGGGACTGACTCTGCGGTAACTGCAATAGGCGCACATAGGGCTCTAGTATCAGACGTCTATCCGTTGGACTATAGCAAGCTCTGTTTAAGGGAAACTCTTTCAGGCTGAATCGCACTTCTCACAGTGTCTTATCAGCGGAGGAATAGAGAAAGAACAACTATGGACAGAGGGAACGTTGTGCCCTGAGAGTGAAGGACCGGGTATGGAACATAGGCTTCTATGACACATACTGGAAGGTCAACACCTGTGATGTTCCATTGTGTCTAACTCGTGTCAAAACCCTTCAAATGTACGAGGGAACTGTGCGACAGTACTTTCCCACGACAATAATGAGTCTGTGCTAAGTTGGAAACTGTAGGACCTGTCTGTGCAGCAATCAGAGAGAGTATCGTACAGGACCCTGACGGGTTATTCTTAGGAAGGTATCTTTTCAGGGATCCTATTTAAAGTGTGTTCTCATTCTTAACAGTGTCTCCTACTCTGAGGAATGATGATAGAATGCGGACGGACTTTGGGCACATTAGGTACTGTGAGTAAAGTGCAGGCTATGGCGCTTAGGCATCCCAAACACATATTAGATAATCAAGACCAGTGGTGATCCGCACTTTCTTTCTGAGTAAAAAACGCTTCCAGCATTGTGATGGAAGTGTGCTTTAGGAGGGATTCGTTGCTGTGTTGCGTCTGTTAGAAAAGGAAGCTCTTGGGACTGACTCTGCGGTAACTGCAATAGGCGTACATAGGGCTCTAGTATCATACGTCTATCCGTTGGACTATAGCAAGTTCTGTTTAAGGGAAACTCTTTCAGGCTGAATCGCACTTCTCACAGTGTCTTATCAGCGGAGGAATAGAGAAAGAACAACTATGGACAGAGGGAACGTTTTGCCCTGAGAGTGAAGGACCGGGTATGGAACATAGGCCTCTATGACACATACTGGAAGGTCAACACCTGTGATGTTCCATTGTGTATAACTCGTCTCAAAACCCTTCAGATGTACGAGGGAACTGTGCTACAGTATTTTCCCAGGACAGGAAGGAGTCTGTGCTAAGTTGGAAACTGTAAGACCTGTCCGTGGAGCAATCATAGAGAGTATTGTACAGGACCCTGACGGGTTATTCTTAGGAAGGTATCTTTTCAGGGATCCTAGTTAAAGTGTGTTCTCATTCATAACAGTGTCTCCTCCTTTGAGGAATGATGATAGAACACGGACGGACTATGGGCATCTTAGGTACTCTGAGTAAAGTGCAGGCTATGGCGCTTAGGCATCCCAAACTCATATTGGATGCTCACGACCAGTGGTGATCCGCACTTTCTTTCAGTGTTAAAAACGCTTCCAACATTGTGAGGGAAGTGTGCTTTAGGAGGGATTCGTTGCAGTGTTGCGTCTGTTAAAGAAGGAAGCGCTTGGGACTGACTCTGCGGTAACTGCAATAGGCGCACATAGGGCTCTAGTAACAGACGTCTATCCCTTGGACTATAGCAAGTTCTGTTTAAGGGAAACTCCTTCAGGCGGAATCGCACTTCTCCCAGTGTCTTTTTAATGGAGGAATGGAGAAAGAACAACTACGGAGAGAGGGAACGTTGTGCCCTTAGAGTGAAGGAAAGGGTATGGAACATAGGCCTCTAAGACACATACTGGAAAGTCAACAGCTGTGATGTTCCACTGTGTCTAACTCGTCTCAAAACACTTAAAATGCAGGAGGGAACTGTGCTACTGTACGTTCTCAATTCAGGAATGAGTCTGTGCTAAGTTGGAAACTGGAGGGCCTGTCTGAGTAGCAATCATAGAGAGATTCGTACAGGACCCATTCAGGTTATTCTTAGGAAGGTATCTTTTCAGGGATCCTACTTAAAATGTGTTCTCATTGATAATAGTATCTCCTTCTTTGAGGAATGATGATAGAATGTGGACGGACCATGGGCACATTATATACTGTGAGTAAAGTGCAGGCTATGGCGCTTAGGCATCCCAAACACATATTCGATGATCAAGACCAGTGATGATCCCCACGTTCTTTCTCTGTAAAAAACGCTTTCAACATTGTGAGGGAAGTGTGCTTTAGGAGGGATTCGTTGCAGTGTTGCGTCTGTTAAAGAAGGAAGCTCTTGGGACTGACTCTGCGGTAACTGCAATAGGCGCACATAGGGCTCTAGTATCAGACGTCTATCCGTTGGACTATAGCAAGCTCTGTTTAAGGGAACCTCTTTCAGGCTGAATCGCACTTCTCACAGTGTCTTATCAGCGGAGGAATAGAGAAAGAACAACTATGGACAGAGGGAACGTTGTGCCCTGAGAGTGAAGGACCGGGTATGGAACATAGGCTTCTATGACACATACTGGAAGGTCAACACCTGTGATGTTCCATTGTGTCTAACTCGTGTCAAAACCCTTCAAATGTACGAGGGAACTGTGCTACAGTACTTTCCCACGACAATAATGAGTCTGTGCTAAGTTGGAAACTGTAGGACCTGTCTGTGCAGCAATCAGAGAGAGTATCGTACAGGACCCTGACGGGTTATTCTTAGGAAGGTATCTTTTCAGGGATCCTAGTTAAAGTGTGTTCTCATTCTTAACAGTGTCTCCTACTCTGAGGAATGATGATAGAATGCGGACGGACTTTGGGCACATTAGGTACTGTGAGTAAAGTGCAGGCTATGGCGCTTAGGCATCCCAAACACATATTAGATAATCAAGACCAGTGGTGATCCGCACTTTCTTTCTGAGTTAAAACGCTTCCAGCATTGTGATGGAAGTGTGCTTTAGGAGGGATTCGTTGCTGTGTTGCGGCTGTTAGAAAAGGAAGCTCTTGGGACTGACTCTGCGGTAACTGCAATAGGCGTACATAGGGCTCTAGTATCATACGTCTATCCGTTGGACTATAGCAAGTTCTGTTTAAGGGAAACTCTTTCAGGCTGAATCGCACTTCTCACAGTGTCTTATCAGCGGAGGAATAGAGAAAGAACAACTATGGACAGAGGGAACGTTTTGCCCTGAGAGTGAAGGACCGGGTATGGAACATAGGCCTCTATGACACATACTGGAAGGTCAACACCTGTGATGTTCCATTGTGTATAACTCGTCTCAAAACCCTTCAGATGTACGAGGGAACTGTGCTACAGTATTTTCCCAGGACAGGAAGGAGTCTGTGCTAAGTTGGAAACTGTAAGACCTGTCCGTGGAGCAATCATAGAGAGTATTGTACAGGACCCTGACGGGTTATTCTTAGGAAGGTATCTTTTCAGGGATCCTAGTTAAAGTGTGTTCTCATTCATAACAGTGTCTCCTCCTTTGAGGAATGATGATAGAACACGGACGGACTATGGGCATCTTAGGTACTCTGAGTAAAGTGCAGGCTATGGCGCTTAGGCATCCCAAACTCATATTGGATGCTCACGACCAGTGGTGATCCGCACTTTCTTTCAGTGTTAAAAACGCTTCCAACATTGTGAGGGAAGTGTGCTTTAGGAGGGATTCGTTGCAGTGTTGCGTCTGATAAAGAAGGAAGCTCTTGGGACTGACTCTGCGATAACTGCAATAGGCGCACATAGGGCTCTAGTATCAGACGTCTATCCGTTGGACTATAGCAAGTTCTGTTTAAGGGAAACTCCATCAAACGGAATCGCACTTCTCACAGTGTCTTTTCAGAGGGGGAAAGGATATAGAACAACTAAGGGGAGGGAACGTTGTGCCCTGAGAGTGAATGACAGCTTATGGCACATAGGCCTCTACGACACATACTGGAAGGTCAACACCTGTGATGTTCCACTGTGTCTAGCTCGTCTCAAACACTTCAAATGTACGAGGGAACTTTGCTAATGTACGTTCTCACGACAGGTTTGAGTCTGTGCTCTGTAGGAAACATTAGGACCTGTCTGTGTAGCAATCATAAACTATCACATACAGGACCATGACAAGTGATTCTTAGGAAGGTATCTTTTCAGGGATCCTACTTAAAGTGCGTTCTCATTCATCACAGAGTCTCCTCCTTTCAGGAATGATGACAGAACACGGACGGACTATGGGCACCTTAGGTACTGTGAGTAAAGTGCAGGCTATGGCGCTTAGGCTTCCCAAACTCATATTGGATGCTCACGACCAGTGGTGATCCGCACTTTCTTTCAGTGTTAAAAACGCTTCCAACATTGTGAGGGAAGTGTGCTTTAGGAGGGATTCGTTGCAGTGTTGCGTCTGTTAAAGAAGGAAGCGCTTGGGACTGACTCTGCGGTAACTGCAATAGGCGCACATAGGGCTCTAGTAACAGACGTCTATCCCTTGGACTATAGCAAGTTCTGTTTAAGGGAAACTCCTTCAGGCGGAATCGCACTTCTCCCAGTGTCTTTTTAATGGAGGAATGGAGAAAGAACAACTACGGAGAGAGGGAACGTTGTGCCCTTAGAGTGAAGGAAAGGGTATGGAACATAGGCCTCTAAGACACATACTGGAAAGTCAACAGCTGTGATGTTCCACTGTGTCTAACTCGTCTCAAAACACTTAAAATGCAGGAGGGAACTGTGCTACTGTACGTTCTCACTTCAGGAATGAGTCTGTGCTAAGTTGGAAACTGGAGGGCCTGTCTGAGTAGCAATCATAGAGAGATTCGTACAGGACCCTTTCAGGTTATTCTTAGGAAGGTATCTTTTCAGGGATCCTACTTAAAATGTGTTCTCATTGATAATAGTATCTCCTTCTTTGAGGAATGATGATAGAATGTGGACGGACCATGGGCACATTATATACTGTGAGTAAAGTGCAGGCTATGGCGCTTAGGCATCCCAAACACATATTCGATGATCAAGACCAGTGGTGATCCCCACGTTCTTTCTCTGTAAAAAACGCTTTCAACATTGTGAGGGAAGTGTGCTTTAGGAGGGATTCGTTGCAGTGTTGCGTCTGTTAAAGAAGGAAGCTCTTGGGACTGACTCTGCGGTAACTGCAATAGGCGCACATAGGGCTCTAGTATCAGACGTCTATCCGTTGGACTATAGCAAGCTCTGTTTAAGGGAAACTCTTTCAGGCTGAATCGCACTTCTCACAGTGTCTTATCAGCGGAGGAATAGAGAAAGAACAACTATGGACAGAGGGAACGTTGTGCCCTGAGAGTGAAGGACCGGGTATGGAACATAGGCTTCTATGACACATACTGGAAGGTCAACACCTGTGATGTTCCATTGTGT
This sequence comes from Neogale vison, assembly GCF_020171115.1. Lineage (NCBI taxonomy): Eukaryota > Metazoa > Chordata > Mammalia > Carnivora > Mustelidae > Neogale > Neogale vison. Next base: position 26,482,759 of record NC_058100.1, on the reverse strand, counting down.
CTAACTCGTGTCAAAACCCTTCAAATGTACGAGGGAACTGTGCGACAGTACTTTCCCACGACAATAATGAGTCTGTGCTAAGTTGGAAACTGTAGGACCTGTCTGTGCAGCAATCAGAGAGAGTATCGTACAGGACCCTGACGGGTTATTCTTAGGAAGGTATCTTTTCAGGGATCCTAGTTAAAGTGTGTTCTCATTCTTAACAGTGTCTCCTACTCTGAGGAATGATGATAGAATGCGGACGGACTTTGGGCACATTAGGTACTGTGAGTAAAGTGCAGGCTATGGCGCTTAGGCATCCCAAACACATATTAGATAATCAAGACCAGTGGTGATCCGCACTTTCTTTCTGAGTAAAAAACGCTTCCAGCATTGTGATGGAAGTGTGCTTTAGGAGGGATTCGTTGCTGTGTTGCGTCTGTTAGAAAAGGAAGCTCTTGGGACTGACTCTGCGGTAACTGCAATAGGCGTACATAGGGCTCTAGAATCATACGTCTATCCGTTGGACTATAGCAAGTTCTGTTTAAGGGAAACTCTTTCAGGCTGAATCGCACTTCTCACAGTGTCTTATCAGCGGAGGAATAGAGAAAGAACAACTATGGACAGAGGGAACGTTTTGCCCTGAGAGTGAAGGACCGGGTATGGAACATAGGCCTCTATGACACATACTGGAAGGTCAACACCTGTGATGTTCCATTGTGTATAACTCGTCTCAAAAGCCTTCAGATGTACGAGGGAACTGTGCTACAGTATTTTCCCAGGACAGGAATGAGTCTGTGCTAAGTTGGAAACTGTAAGACCTGTCCGTGGAGCAATCATAGAGAGTATTGTACAGGACCCTGACGGGTTATTCTTAGGAAGGTATCTTTTCAGGGATCCTAGTTAAAGTGTGTTCTCATTCATAACAGTGTCTCCTCCTTTGAGGAATGATGATAGAACACGGACGGACTATGGGCATCTTAGGTACTCTGATTAAAGTGCAGGCTATGGCGCTTAGGCATCCCAAACTCATATTGGATGCTCACGACCAGTGGTGATCCGCACTTTCTTTCAGTGTTAAAAACGCTTCCAACATTGTGAGGGAAGTGTGCTTTAGGAGGGATTCGTTGCAGTGTTGCGTCTGATAAAGAAGGAAGCTCTTGGGACTGACTCTGCGATAACTGCAATAGGCGCACATAGGGCTCTAGTATCAGACGTCTATCCGTTGGACTATAGCAAGTTCTGTTTAAGGGAAACTCCATCAAACGGAATCGCACTTCTCACAGTGTCTTTTCAGAGGGGGAAAGGATATAGAACAACTAAGGGGAGGGAACGTTGTGCCCTGAGAGTGAATGACAGCTTATGGCACATAGGCCTCTACGACACATACTGGAAGGTCAACACCTGTGATGTTCCACTGTGTCTAGCTCGTCTCAAACACTTCAAATGTACGAGGGAACTTTGCTAATGTACGTTCTCACGACAGGTTTGAGTCTGTGCTCTGTAGGAAACATTAGGACCTGTCTGTGTAGCAATCATAAACTATCACATACAGGACCATGACAAGTGATTCTTAGGAAGGTATCTTTTCAGGGATCCTACTTAAAGTGCGTTCTCATTCATCACAGAGTCTCCTCCTTTCAGGAATGATGACAGAACACGGACGGACTATGGGCACCTTAGGTACTGTGAGTAAAATGCAGGCTATGGCGCTTAGGCATCCCAAACTCATATTGGATGCTCACGACCAGTGGTGATCCGCACTTTCTTTCAGTGTTAAAAACGCTTCCACATTGTGAGGGAAGTGTGCTTTAGGAGGGATTCGTTGCAGTGTTGCGTCTGTTAAAGAAGGAAGCGCTTGGGACTGACTCTGCGGTAACTGCAATAGGCGCACATAGGGCTCTAGTAACAGACGTCTATCCCTTGGACTATAGCAAGTTCTGTTTAAGGGAAACTCCTTCAGGCGGAATCGCACTTCTCCCAGTGTCTTTTTAATGGAGGAATGGAGAAAGAACAACTACGGAGAGAGGGAACGTTGTGCCCTTAGAGTGAAGGAAAGGGTATGGAACATAGGCCTCTAAGACACATACTGGAAAGTCAACAGCTGTGATGTTCCACTGTGTCTAACTCGTCTCAAAACACTTAAAATGCAGGAGGGAACTGTGCTACTGTACGTTCTCACTTCAGGAATGAGTCTGTGCTAAGTTGGAAACTGGAGGGCCTGTCTGAGTAGCAATCATAGAGAGATTCGTACAGGACCCTTTCAGGTTATTCTTAGGAAGGTATCTTTTCAGGGATCCTACTTAAAATGTGTTCTCATTGATAATAGTATCTCCTTCTTTGAGGAATGATGATAGAATGTGGACGGACCATGGGCACATTATATACTGTGAGTAAAGTGCAGGCTATGGCGCTTAGGCATCCCAAACACATATTCGATGATCAAGACCATTGGTGATCCCCACGTTCTTTCTCTGTAAAAAACGCTTTCAGCATTGTGAGGGAAGTGTGCTTTAGGAGGGATTCGTTGCAGTGTTGCGTCTGTTAAAGAAGGAAGCTCTTGGGACTGACTCTGCGGTAACTGCAATAGGCGCACATAGGGCTCTAGTATCAGACGTCTATCCGTTGGACTATAGCAAGCTCTGTTTAAGGGAAACTCTTTCAGGCTGAATCGCACTTCTCACAGTGTCTTATCAGCGGAGGAATAGAGAAAGAACAACTATGGACAGAGGGAACGTTGTGCCCTGAGAGTGAAGGACCGGGTATGGAACATAGGCTTCTATGACACATACTGGAAGGTCAACACCTGTGATGTTCCATTGTGTCTAACTCGTGTCAAAACCCTTCAAATGTACGAGGGAACTGTGCTACAGTACTTTCCCACGACAATAATGAGTCTGTGCTAATTTGGAAACTGTAGGACCTGTCTGTGCAGCAATCAGAGAGAGTATCGTACAGTACCCTGACGGGTTATTCTTAGGAAGGTATCTTTTCAGGGATCCTAGTTAAAGTGTGTTCTCATTCTTAACAGTGTCTCCTACTCTGAGGAATGATGATAGAATGCGGACGGACTTTGGGCACATTAGGTACTGTGAGTAAAGTGCAGGCTATGGCGCTTAGGCATCCGAAACACATATTAGATAATCAAGACCAGTGGTGATCCGCACTTTCTTTCTGAGTAAAAAACGCTTCCAGCATTGTGATGGAAGTGTGCTTTAGGAGGGATTCGTTGCTGTGTTGCGTCTGTTAGAAAAGGAAGCTCTTGGGACTGACTCTGCGGTAACTGCAATAGGCGTTCATAGGGCTCTAGTATCATACGTCTATCCGTTGGACTATAGCAAGTTCTGTTTAAGGGAAACTCTTTCATGCTGAATCGCACTTCTCACAGTGTCTTATCAGCGGAGGAATAGAGAAAGAACAACTATGGACAGAGGGAACGTTTTGCCCTGAGAGTGAAGGACCGGGAATGGAACATAGGCCTCTATGACACATACTGGAAGGTCAACACCTGTGATGTTCCACTGTGTCTAGCTCGTCTCAAAACCCTTCAGATGTACGAGGGAACTGTGCTACAGTATTTTCCCAGGACAGGAATGAGTCTGTGCTAAGTTGGAAACTGTAAGACCTGTCCGTGGAGCAATCATAGAGAGTATTGTACAGGACCCTGACGGGTTATTCTTAGGAAGGTATCTTTTCAGGGATCCTAGTTAAAGTGTGTTCTCATTCATAACAGTGTCTCCTCCTTTGAGGAATGATGATAGAACACGGACGGACTATGGGCATCTTAGGTACTCTGATTAAAGTGCAGGCTATGGCGCTTAGGCATCCCAAACTCATATTGGATGCTCACGACCAGTGGTGATCCGCACTTTCTTTCAGTGTTAAAAACGCTTCCAACATTGTGAGGGAAGTGTGCTTTAGGAGGGATTCGTTGCAGTGTTGCGTCTGATAAAGAAGGAAGCTCTTGGGACTGACTCTGCGATAACTGCAATAGGCGCACATAGGGCTCTAGTATCAGACGTCTATCCGTTGGACTATAGCAAGTTCTGTTTAAGGGAAACTCCATCAAACGGAATCGCACTTCTCACAGTGTCTTTTCAGAGGGGGAAAGGATATAGAACAACTAAGGGGAGGGAACGTTGTGCCCTGAGAGTGAATGACAGCTTATGGCACATAGGCCTCTACGACACATACTGGAAGGTCAACACCTGTGATGTTCCACTGTGTCTAGCTCGTCTCAAACACTTCAAATGTACGAGGGAACTTTGCTAATGTACGTTCTCACGACAGGTTTGAGTCTGTGCTCTGTAGGAAACATTAGGACCTGTCTGTGTAGCAATCATAAACTACCACATACAGGACCATGACAAGTGATTCTTAGGAAGGTATCTTTTCAGGGATCCTACTTAAAGTGCGTTCTCATTCATCACAGAGCCTCCTCCTTTCAGGAATGATGACAGAACACGGACGGACTATGGGCACCTTAGGTACTGTGAGTAAAGTGCAGGCTATGGTGCTTAGGCATCCCAAACTCATATTGGATGCTCACGACCAGTGGTGATCCGCACTTTCTTTCAGTGTTAAAAACGCTTCCAACATTGTGAGGGAAGTGTGCTTTAGGAGGGATTCGTTGCAGTGTTGCGTCTGTTAAAGAAGGAAGCGCTTGGGACTGACTCTGCGGTAACTGCAATAGGCGCACATAGGGCTCTAGTAACAGACGTCTATCCCTTGGACTATAGCAAGTTCTGTTTAAGGGAAACTCCTTCAGGCGGAATCGCACTTCTCCCAGTGTCTTTTTAATGGAGGAATGGAGAAAGAACAACTACGGAGAGAGGAAACGTTGTGCCCTTAGAGTGAAGGAAAGGGTATGGAACATAGGCCTCTAAGACACATACTGGAAAGTCAACAGCTGTGATGTTCCACTGTGTCTAACTCGTCTCAAAACACTTAAAATGCAGGAGGGAACTGTGCTACTGTACGTTCTCACTTCAGGAATGAGTCTGTGCTAAGTTGGAAACTGGAGGGCCTGTCTGAGTAGCAATCATAGAGAGATTCGTACAGGATCCTTTCAGGTTATTCTTAGGAAGGTATCTTTTCAGGGATCCTACTTAAAATGTGTTCTCATTGATAATAGTATCTCCTTCTTTGAGGAATGTTGATAGAATGTGGACGGACCATGGGCACATTATATACTGTGAGTAAAGTGCAGGCTATGGCGCTTAGGCATCCCAAACACATATTCGATGATCAAGACCAGTGGTGATCCCCACGTTCTTTCTCTGTAAAAAACGCTTTCAACATTGTGAGGGAAGTGTGCTTTAGGAGGGATTCGTTGCAGTGTTGCGTCTGTTAAAGAAGGAAGCTCTTGGGACTGACTCTGCGGTAACTGCAATAGGCGCACATAGGGCTCTAGTATCAGACGTCTATCCGTTGGACTATAGCAAGCTCTATTTAAGGGAACCTCTTTCAGGCTGAATCGCACTTCTCACAGTGTCTTATCAGCGGAGGAATAGAGAAAGAACAACTATGGACAGAGGGAACGTTGTGCCCTGAGAGTGAAGGACCGGGTATGGAACATAGGCTTCTATGACACATACTGGAAGGTCAACACCTGTGATGTTCCATTGTGTCTAACTCGTGTCAAAACCCTTCAAATGTACGAGGGAACTGTGCTACAGTACTTTCCCATGACAATAATGAGTCTGTGCTAAGTTGGAAACTGTAGGACCTGTCTGTGCAGCAATCAGAGAGAGTATCGTACAGGACCCTGACGGGTTATTCTTAGGAAGGTATCTTTTCAGGGATCCTAGTTAAAGTGTGTTCTCATTCTTAACAGTGTCTCCTACTCTGAGGAATGATGATAGAATGCGGACGGACTTTGGGCACATTAGGTACTGTGAGTAAAGTGCAGGCTATGGCGCTTAGGCATCCCAAACTCATATTAGATAATCAAGACCAGTGGTGATCCGCACTTTCTTTCTGAGTAAAAAACGCTTCCAGCATTGTGATGGAAGTGTGCTTTAGGAGGGATTCGTTGCTGTGTTGCGTCTGTTAGAAAAGGAAGCTCTTGGGACTGACTCTGCGGTAACTGCAATAGGCGTACATAGGGCTCTAGTATCATACGTCTATCCGTTGGACTATAGCAAGTTCTGTTTAAGGGAAACTCTTTCAGGCTGAATCGCACTTCTCACAGTGTCTTATCAGCGGAGGAATAGAGAAAGAACAACTATGGACAGAGGGAACGTTTTGCCCTGAGAGTGAAGGACCGGGTATGGAACATAGGCCTCTATGACACATACTGGAAGGTCAACACCTGTGATGTTCCATTGTGTATAACTCGTCTCAAAACCCTTCAGATGTACGAGGGAACTGTGCTACAGTATTTTCCCAGGACAGGAATGAGTCTGTGCTAAGTTGGAAACTGTAAGACCTGTCCGTGGAGCAATCATAGAGAGTATTGTACAGGACCCTGACGGGTTATTCTTAGGAAGGTATCTTTTCAGGGATCCTAGTTAAAGTGTGTTCTCATTCATAACAGTGTCTCCTCCTTTGAGGAATGATGATAGAACACGGACGGACTATGGGCATCTTAGGTACTCTGAGTAAAGTGCAGGCTATGGCGCTTAGGCATCCCAAACTCATATTGGATGCTCACGACCAGTGGTGATCCGCACTTTCTTTCAGTGTTAAAAACGCTTCCAACATTGTGAGGGAAGTGTGCTTTAGGAGGGATTCGTTGCAGTGTTGCGTCTGATAAAGAAGGAAGCTCTTGGGACTGACTCTGCGATAACTGCAATAGGCGCACATAGGGCTCTAGTATCAGACGTCTATCCGTTGGACTATAGCAAGTTCTGTTTAAGGGAAACTCCATCAAACGGAATCGCACTTCTCACAGTGTCTTTTCAGAGGGGGAAAGGATATAGAACAACTAAGGGGAGGGAACGTTGTGCCCTGAGAGTGAATGACAGCTTATGGCACATAGGCCTCTACGACACATACTGGAAGGTCAACACCTGTGATGTTCCACTGTGTCTAGCTCGTCTCAAACACTTCAAATGTACGAGGGAACTTTGCTAATGTACGTTCTCACGACAGGTTTGAGTCTGTGCTCTGTAGGAAACATTAGGACCTGTCTGTGTAGCAATCATAAACTATCACATACAGGACCATGACAAGTGATTCTTAGGAAGGTATCTTTTCAGGGATCCTACTTAAAGTGCGTTCTCATTCATCACAGAGTCTCCTCCTTTCAGGAATGATGACAGAACACGGACGGACTATGGGCACCTTAGGTACTGTGAGTAAAGTGCAGGCTATGGCGCTTAGGCATCCCAAACTCATATTGGATGCTCACGACCAGTGGTGATCCGCACTTTCTTTCAGTGTTAAAAACGCTTCCAACATTGTGAGGGAAGTGTGCTTTAGGAGGGATTCGTTGCAGTGTTGCGTCTGTTAAAGAAGGAAGCGCTTGGGACTGACTCTGCGGTAACTGCAATAGGCGCACATAGGGCTCTAGTAACAGACGTCTATCCCTTGGACTATAGCAAGTTCTGTTTAAGGGAAACTCCTTCAGGCGGAATCGCACTTCTCCCAGTGTCTTTTTAATGGAGGAATGGAGAAAGAACAACTACGGAGAGAGGGAACGTTGTGCCCTTAGAGTGAAGGAAAGGGTATGGAACATAGGCCTCTAAGACACATACTGGAAAGTCAACAGCTGTGATGTTCCACTGTGTCTAACTCGTCTCAAAACACTTAAAATGCAGGAGGGAACTGTGCTACTGTACGTTCTCACTTCAGGAATGAGTCTGTGCTAAGTTGGAAACTGGAGGGCCTGTCTGAGTAGCAATCATAGAGAGATTCGTACAGGACCCTTTCAGGTTATTCTTAGGAAGGTATCTTTTCAGGGATCCTACTTAAAATGTGTTCTCATTGATAATAGTATCTCCTTCTTTGAGGAATGATGATAGAATGTGGACGGACCATGGGCACATTATATACTGTGAGTAAAGTGCAGGCTATGGCGCTTAGGCATCCCAAACACATATTCGATGATCAAGACCAGTGGTGATCCCCACGTTCTTTCTCTGTAAAAAACGCTTTCAACATTGTGAGGGAAGTGTGCTTTAGGAGGGATTCGTTGCAGTGTTGCGTCTGTTAAAGAAGGAAGCTCTTGGGACTGACTCTGCGGTAAATGCAATAGGCGCACATAGGGCTCTAGTATCAGACGTCTATCCGTTGGACTATAGCAAGCTCTGTTTAAGGGAAACTCTTTCAGGCTGAATCGCACTTCTCACAGTGTCTTATCAGCGGAGGAATAGAGAAAGAACAACTATGGACAGAGGGAACGTTGTGCCCTGAGAGTGAAGGACCGGGTATGGAACATAGGCTTCTATGACACATACTGGAAGGTCAACACCTGTGATGTTCCATTGTGTCTAACTCGTGTCAAAACCCTTCAAATGTACGAGGGAACTGTGCGACAGTACTTTCCCACGACAATAATGAGTCTGTGCTAAGTTGGAAACTGTAGGACCTGTCTGTGCAGCAATCAGAGAGAGTATCGTACAGGACCCTGACGGGTTATTCTTAGGAAGGTATCTTTTCAGGGATCCTAGTTAAAGTGTGTTCTCATTCTTAACAGTGTCTCCTACTCTGAGGAATGATGATAGAATGCGGACGGACTTTGGGCACATTAGGTACTGTGAGTAAAGTGCAGGCTATGGCGCTTAGGCATCCCAAACACATATTAGATAATCAAGACCAGTGGTGATCCGCACTTTCTTTCTGAGTAAAAAACGCTTCCAGCATTGTGATGGAAGTGTGCTTTAGGAGGGATTCGTTGCTGTGTTGCGTCTGTTAGAAAAGGAAGCTCTTGGGACTGACTCTGCGGTAACTGCAATAGGCGTACATAGGGCTCTAGAATCATACGTCTATCCGTTGGACTATAGCAAGTTCTGTTTAAGGGAAACTCTTTCAGGCTGAATCGCACTTCTCACAGTGTCTTATCAGCGGAGGAATAGAGAAAGAACAACTATGGACAGAGGGAACGTTTTGCCCTGAGAGTGAAGGACCGGGTATGGAACATAGGCCTCTATGACACATACTGGAAGGTCAACACCTGTGATGTTCCATTGTGTATAACTCGTCTCAAAACCCTTCAGATGTACGAGGGAACTGTGCTACAGTATTTTCCCAGGACAGGAATGAGTCTGTGCTAAGTTGGAAACTGTAAGACCTGTCCGTGGAGCAATCATAGAGAGTATTGTACAGGACCCTGACGGGTTATTCTTAGGAAGGTATCTTTTCAGGGATCCTAGTTAAAGTGTGTTCTCATTCATAACAGTGTCTCCTCCTTTGAGGAATGATGATAGAACACGGACGGACTATGGGCATCTTAGGTACTCTGATTAAAGTGCAGGCTATGGCGCTTAGGCATCCCAAACTCATATTGGATGCTCACGACCAGTGGTGATCCGCACTTTCTTTCAGTGTTAAAAACGCTTCCAACATTGTGAGGGAAGTGTGCTTTAGGAGGGATTCGTTGCAGTGTTGCGTCTGATAAAGAAGGAAGCTCTTGGGACTGACTCTGCGATAACTGCAATAGGCGCACATAGGGCTCTAGTATCAGACGTCTATCCGTTGGACTATAGCAAGTTCTGTTTAAGGGAAACTCCATCAAACGGAATCGCACTTCTCACAGTGTCTTTTCAGAGGGGGAAAGGATATAGAACAACTAAGGGGAGGGAACGTTGTGCCCTGAGAGTGAATGACAGCTTATGGCACATAGGCCTCTACGACACATACTGGAAGGTCAACACCTGTGATGTTCCACTGTGTCTAGCTCGTCTCAAACACTTCAAATGTACGAGGGAACTTTGCTACTGTACGTTCTCACGACAGGTTTGAGTCTGTGCTCTGTAGGAAACATTAGGACCTGTCTGTGTAGCAATCATAAACTATCACATACAGGACCATGACAAGTGATTCTTAGGAAGGTATCTTTTCAGGGATCCTACTTAAAGTGCGTTCTCATTCATCACAGAGTCTCCTCCTTTCAGGAATGATGACAGAACACGGACGGACTATGGGCACCTTAGGTACTGTGAGTAAAGTGCAGGCTATGGCGCTTAGGCATCCCAAACTCATATTGGATGCTCACGACCAGTGGTGATCCGCACTTTCTTTCAGTGTTAAAAACGCTTCCAACATTGTGAGGGAAGTGTGCTTTAGGAGGGATTCGTTGCAGTGTTGCGTCTGTTAAAGAAGGAAGCGCTTGGGACTGACTCTGCGGTAACTGCAATAGGCGCACATAGGGCTCTAGTAACAGACGTCTATCCCTTGGACTATAGCAAGTTCTGTTTAAGGGAAACTCCTTCAGGCGGAATCGCACTTCTCCCAGTGTCTTTTTAATGGAGGAATGGAGAAAGAACAACTACGGAGAGAGGGAACGTTGTGCCCTTAGAGTGAAGGAAAGGGTATGGAACATAGGCCTCTAAGACACATACTGGAAAGTCAACAGCTGTGATGTTCCACTGTGTCTAACTCGTCTCAAAACACTTAAAATGCAGGAGGGAACTGTGCTACTGTACGTTCTCACTTCAGGAATGAGTCTGTGCTAAGTTGGAAACTGGAGGGCCTGTCTGAGTAGCAATCATAGAGAGATTCGTACAGGACCATTTCAGGTTATTCTTAGGAAGGTATCTTTTCAGGGATCCACTTAAAATGTGTTCTCACTGAAATAGTATCTCCTTCTTTGAGGAATGATGATAGAATGTGGACGGACCATGGGCACATTATATACTGTGAGTAAAGTGCAGGCTATGGCGCTTAGGCATCCCAAACACATATTCGATGATCAAGACCATTGGTGATCCCCACGTTCTTTCTCTGTAAAAAACGCTTTCAGCATTGTGAGGGAAGTGTGCTTTAGGTGGGATTAGTTGCAGTGTTGCGTCTGTTAAAGAAGGAAGCTCTTGGGACTGACTCTGCGGTAACTGCAATAGGCGCACATAGGGCTCTAGTATCAGACGTCTATCCGTTGGACTATAGCAAGCTCTGTTTAAGGGAAACTCTTTCAGGCTGAATCGCACTTCTCACAGTGTCTTATCAGCGGAGGAATAGAGAAAGAACAACTATGGACAGAGGGAACGTTGTGCCCTGAGAGTGAAGGACCGGGTATGGAACATAGGCTTCTATGACACATACTGGAAGGTCAACACCTGTGATGTTCCATTGTGTCTAACTCGTGTCAAAACCCTTCAAATGTACGAGGGAACTGTGCTACAGTACTTTCCCACGACAATAATGAGTCTGTGCTAATTTGGAAACTGTAGGACCTGTCTGTGCAGCAATCAGAGAGAGTATCGTACAGTACCCTGACGGGTTATTCTTAGGAAGGTATCTTTTCAGGGATCCTAGTTAAAGTGTGTTCTCATTCTTAACAGTGTCTCCTACTCTGAGGAATGATGATAGAATGCGGACGGACTTTGGGCACATTAGGTACTGTGAGTAAAGTGCAGGCTATGGCGCTTAGGCATCCGAAACACATATTAGATAATCAAGACCAGTGGTGATCCGCACTTTCTTTCTGAGTAAAAAACGCTTCCAGCATTGTGATGGAAGTGTGCTTTAGGAGGGATTCGTTGCTGTGTTGCGTCTGTTAGAAAAGGAAGCTCTTGGGACTGACTCTGCGGTAACTGCAATAGGCGTTCATAGGGCTCTAGTATCATACGTCTATCCGTTGGACTATAGCAAGTTCTGTTTAAGGGAAACTCTTTCATGCTGAATCGCACATCTCACAGTGTCTTATCAGCGGAGGAATAGAGAAAGAACAACTATGGACAGAGGGAACGTTTTGCCCTGAGAGTGAAGGACCGGGAATGGAACATAGGCCTCTATGACACATACTGGAAGGTCAACACCTGTGATGTTCCACTGTTTCTAGCTCGTCTCAAAACCCTTCAGATGTACGAGGGAACTGTGCTACAGTATTTTCCCAGGACAGGAATGAGTCTGTGCTAAGTTGGAAACTGTAAGACCTGTCCGTGGAGCAATCATAGAGAGTATTGTACAGGACCCTGACGGGTTATTCTTAGGAAGGTATCTTTTCAGGGATCCTAGTTAAAGTGTGTTCTCATTCATAACAGTGTCTCCTCCTTTGAGGAATGATGATAGAACACGGACGGACTATGGGCATCTTAGGTACTCTGATTAAAGTGCAGGCTATGGCGCTTAGGCATCCCAAACTCATATTGGATGCTCACGACCAGTGGTGATCCGCACTTTCTTTCAGTGTTAAAAACGCTTCCAACATTGTGAGGGAAGTGTGCTTTAGGAGGGATTCGTTGCAGTGTTGCGTCTGATAAAGAAGGAAGCTCTTGGGACTGACTCTGCGATAACTGCAATAGGCGCACATAGGGCTCTAGTATCAGACGTCTATCCGTTGGACTATAGCAAGTTCTGTTTAAGGGAAACTCCATCAAACGGAATCGCACTTCTCACAGTGTCTTTTCAGAGGGGGAAAGGATATAGAACAACTAAGGGGAGGGAACGTTGTGCCCTGAGAGTGAATGACAGCTTATGGCACATAGGCCTCTACGACACATACTGGAAGGTCAACACCTGTGATGTTCCACTGTGTCTAGCTCGTCTCAAACACTTCAAATGTACGAGGGAACTTTGCTAATGTACGTTCTCACGACAGGTTTGAGTCTGTGCTCTGTAGGAAACATTAGGACCTGTCTGTGTAGCAATCATAAACTATCACATACAGGACCATGACAAGTGATTCTTAGGAAGGTATCTTTTCAGGGATCCTACTTAAAGTGCGTTCTCATTCATCACAGAGCCTCCTCCTTTCAGGAATGATGACAGAACACGGACGGACTATGGGCACCTTAGGTACTGTGAGTAAAGTGCAGGCTATGGCGCTTAGGCATCCCAAACTCATATTGGATGCTCACGACCAGTGGTGATCCGCACTTTCTTTCAGTGTTAAAAACGCTTCCAACATTGTGAGGGAAGTGTGCTTTAGGAGGGATTCGTTGCAGTGTTGCGTCTGTTAAAGAAGGAAGCGCTTGGGACTGACTCTGCGGTAACTGCAATAGGCGCACATAGGGCTCTAGTAACAGACGTCTATCCCTTGGACTATAGCAAGTTCTGTTTAAGGGAAACTCCTTCAGGCGGAATCGCACTTCTCCCAGTGTCTTTTTAATGGAGGAATGGAGAAAGAACAACTACGGAGAGAGGAAACGTTGTGCCCTTAGAGTGAAGGAAATGGTATGGAACATAGGCCTCTAAGACACATACTGGAAAGTCAACAGCTGTGATGTTCCACTGTGTCTAACTCGTCTCAAAACACTTAAAATGCAGGAGGGAACTGTGCTACTGTACGTTCTCACTTCAGGAATGAGTCTGTGCTAAGTTGGAAACTGGAGGGCCTGTCTGAGTAGCAATCATAGAGAGATTCGTACAGGATCCTTTCAGGTTATTCTTAGGAAGGTATCTTTTCAGGGATCCTACTTAAAATGTGTTCTCATTGATAATAGTATCTCCTTCTTTGAGGAATGATGATAGAATGTGGACGGACCATGGGCACATTATATACTGTGAGTAAAGTGCAGGCTATGGCGCTTAGGCATCCCAAACACATATTCGATGATCAAGACCAGTGGTGATCCCCACGTTCTTTCTCTGTAAAAAACGCTTTCAACATTGTGAGGGAAGTGTGCTTTAGGAGGGATTCGTTGCAGTGTTGCGTCTGTTAAAGAAGGAAGCTCTTGGGACTGACTCTGCGGTAACTGCAATAGGCGCACATAGGGCTCTAGTATCAGACGTCTATCCGTTGGACTATAGCAAGCTCTGTTTAAGGGAAACTCTTTCAGGCTGAATCGCACTTCTCACAGTGTCTTATCAGCGGAGGAATAGAGAAAGAACAACTATGGACAGAGGGAACGTTGTGCCCTGAGAGTGAAGGACCGGGTATGGAACATAGGCTTCTATGACACATACTGGAAGGTCAACACCTGTGATGTTCCATTGTGTCTAACTCGTGTCAAAACCCTTCAAATGTACGAGGGAACTGTGCGACAGTACTTTCCCACGACAATAATGAGTCTGTGCTAAGTTGGAAACTGTAGGACCTGTCTGTGCAGCAATCAGAGAGAGTATCGTACAGGACCCTGACGGGTTATTCTTAGGAAGGTATCTTTTCAGGGATCCTAGTTAAAGTGTGTTCTCATTCTTAACAGTGTCTCCTACTCTGAGGAATGATGATAGAATGCGGACGGACTTTGGGCACATTAGGTACTGTGAGTAAAGTGCAGGCTATGGCGCTTAGGCATCCCAAACACATATTAGATAATCAAGACCAGTGGTGATCCGCACTTTCTTTCTGAGTAAAAAACGCTTCCAGCATTGTGATGGAAGTGTGCTTTAGGAGGGATTCGTTGCTGTGTTGCGTCTGTTAGAAAAGGAAGCTCTTGGGACTGACTCTGCGGTAACTGCAATAGGCGTACATAGGGCTCTAGAATCATACGTCTATCCGTTGGACTATAGCAAGTTCTGTTTAAGGGAAACTCTTTCAGGCTGAATCGCACTTCTCACAGTGTCTTATCAGCGGAGGAATAGAGAAAGAACAACTATGGACAGAGGGAACGTTTTGCCCTGAGAGTGAAGGACCGGGTATGGAACATAGGCCTCTATGACACATACTGGAAGGTCAACACCTGTGATGTTCCATTGTGTATAACTCGTCTCAAAACCCTTCAGATGTACGAGGGAACTGTGCTACAGTATTTTCCCAGGACAGGAATGAGTCTGTGCTAAGTTGGAAACTGTAAGACCTGTCCGTGGAGCAATCATAGAGAGTATTGTACAGGACCCTGACGGGTTATTCTTAGGAAGGTATCTTTTCAGGGATCCTAGTTAAAGTGTGTTCTCATTCATAACAGTGTCTCCTCCTTTGAGGAATGATGATAGAACACGGACGGACTATGGGCATCTTAGGTACTCTGATTAAAGTGCAGGCTATGGCGCTTAGGCATCCCAAACTCATATTGGATGCTCACGACCAGTGGTGATCCGCACTTTCTTTCAGTGTTAAAAACGCTTCCAACATTGTGAGGGAAGTGTGCTTTAGGAGGGATTCGTTGCAGTGTTGCGTCTGATAAAGAAGGAAGCTCTTGGGACTGACTCTGCGATAACTGCAATAGGCGCACATAGGGCTCTAGTATCAGACGTCTATCCGTTGGACTATAGCAAGTTCTGTTTAAGGGAAACTCCATCAAACGGAATCGCACTTCTCACAGTGTCTTTTCAGAGGGGGAAAGGATATAGAACAACTAAGGGGAGGGAACGTTGTGCCCTGAGAGTGAATGACAGCTTATGGCACATAGGCCTCTACGACACATACTGGAAGGTCAACACCTGTGATGTTCCACTGTGTCTAGCTCGTCTCAAACACTTCAAATGTACGAGGGAACTTTGCTAATGTACGTTCTCACGACAGGTTTGAGTCTGTGCTCTGTAGGAAACATTAGGACCTGTCTGTGTAGCAATCATAAACTATCACATACAGGACCATGACAAGTGATTCTTAGGAAGGTATCTTTTCAGGGATCCTACTTAAAGTGCGTTCTCATTCATCACAGAGTCTCCTCCTTTCAGGAATGATGACAGAACACGGACGGACTATGGGCACCTTAGGTACTGTGAGTAAAATGCAGGCTATGGCGCTTAGGCATCCCAAACTCATATTGGATGCTCACGACCAGTGGTGATCCGCACTTTCTTTCAGTGTTAAAAACGCTTCCACATTGTGAGGGAAGTGTGCTTTAGGAGGGATTCGTTGCAGTGTTGCGTCTGTTAAAGAAGGAAGCGCTTGGGACTGACTCTGCGGTAACTGCAATAGGCGCACATAGGGCTCTAGTAACAGACGTCTATCCCTTGGACTATAGCAAGTTCTGTTTAAGGGAAACTCCTTCAGGCGGAATCGCACTTCTCCCAGTGTCTTTGTAATGGAGGAATGGAGAAAGAACAACTACGGAGAGAGGGAACGTTGTGCCCTTAGAGTGAAGGAAAGGGTATGGAACATAGGCCTCTAAGACACATACTGGAAAGTCAACAGCTGTGATGTTCCACTGTGTCTAACTCGTCTCAAAACACTTAAAATGCAGGAGGGAACTGTGCTACTGTACGTTCTCACTTCAGGAATGAGTCTGTGCTAAGTTGGAAACTGGAGGGCCTGTCTGAGTAGCAATCATAGAGAGATTCGTACAGGACCCTTTCAGGTTATTCTTAGGAAGGTATCTTTTCAGGGATCCTACTTAAAATGTGTTCTCATTGATAATAGTATCTCCTTCTTTGAGGAATGATGATAGAATGTGGACGGACCATGGGCACATTATATACTGTGAGTAAAGTGCAGGCTATGGCGCTTAGGCATCCCAAACACATATTCGATGATCAAGACCATTGGTGATCCCCACGTTCTTTCTCTGTAAAAAACGCTTTCAGCATTGTGAGGGAAGTGTGCTTTAGGAGGGATTCGTTGCAGTGTTGCGTCTGTTAAAGAAGGAAGCTCTTGGGACTGACTCTGCGGTAACTGCAATAGGCGCACATAGGGCTCTAGTATCAGACGTCTATCCGTTGGACTATAGCAAGCTCTGTTTAAGGGAAACTCTTTCAGGCTGAATCGCACTTCTCACAGTGTCTTATCAGCAGAGGAATAGAGAAAGAACAACTATGGACAGAGGGAACGTTGTGCCCTGAGAGTGAAGGACCGGGTATGGAACATAGGCTTCTATGACACATACTGGAAGGTCAACACCTGTGATGTTCCATTGTGTCTAACTCGTGTCAAAACCCTTCAAATGTACGAGGGAACTGTGCTACAGTATTTTCCCAGGACAGGAATGAGTCTGTGCTAAGTTGGAAACTGTAAGACCTGTCCGTGGAGCAATCAGAGAGAGTATCGTACAGGACCCTGACGGGTTATTCTTAGGAAGGTATCTTTTCAGGGATCCTAGTTAAAGTGTGTTCTCATTCTTAACAGTGTCTCCTACTCTGAGGAATGATGATAGAATGCGGACGGACTTTGGGCACATTAGGTACTGTGAGTAAAGTGCAGGCTATGGCGCTTAGGCATCCCAAACACATATTAGATAATCAAGACCAGTGGTGATCCGCACTTTCTTTCTGAGTAAAAAACGCTTCCAGCATTGTGATGGAAGTGTGCTTTAGGAGGGATTCGTTGCTGTGTTGCGTCTGTTAGAAAAGGAAGCTCTTGGGACTGACTCTGCGGTAACTGCAATAGGCGTTCATAGGGCTCTATTATCATACGTCTATCCGTTGGACTATAGCAAGTTCTGTTTAAGGGAAACTCTTTCATGCTGAAACGCACTTCTCACAGTGTCTTATCAGCGGAGGAATAGAGAAAGAACAACTATGGACAGAGGGAACGTTTTGCCCTGAGAGTGAAGGACCGGGAATGGAACATAGGCCTCTATGACACATACTGGAAGGTCAACACCTGTGATGTTCCACTGTGTCTAGCTCGTCTCAAAACCCTTCAGATGTACGAGGGAACTGTGCTACAGTATTTTCCCAGGACAGGAATGAGTCTGTGCTAAGTTGGAAACTGTAAGACCTGTCCGTGGAGCAATCATAGAGAGTATTGTACAGGACCCTGACGGGTTATTCTTAGGAAGGTATCTTTTCAGGGATCCTAGTTAAAGTGTGTTCTCATTCATAACAGTGTCTCCTCCTTTGAGGAATGATGATAGAACACGGACGGACTATGGGCATCTTAGGTACTCTGATTAAAGTGCAGGCTATGGCGCTTAGGCATCCCAAACTCATATTGGATGCTCACGACCAGTGGTGATCCGCACTTTCTTTCAGTGTTAAAAACGCTTCCAACATTGTGAGGGAAGTGTGCTTTAGGAGGGATTCGTTGCAGTGTTGCGTCTGATAAAGAAGGAAGCTCTTGGGACTGACTCTGCGATAACTGCAATAGGCGCACATAGGGCTCTAGTATCAGACGTCTATCCGTTGGACTATAGCAAGTTCTGTTTAAGGGAAACTCCATCAAACGGAATCGCACTTCTCACAGTGTCTTTTCAGAGGGGGAAAGGATATAGAACAACTAAGGGGAGGGAACGTTGTGCCCTGAGAGTGAATGACAGCTTATGGCACATAGGCCTCTACGACACATACTGGAAGGTCAACACCTGTGATGTTCCACTGTGTCTAGCTCGTCTCAAACACTTCAAATGTACGAGGGAACTTTGCTACTGTACGTTCTCACGACAGGTTTGAGTCTGTGCTCTGTAGGAAACATTAGGACCTGTCTGTGTAGCAATCATAAACTATCACATACAGGACCATGACAAGTGATTCTTAGGAAGGTATCTTTTCAGGGATCCTACTTAAAGTGCGTTCTCATTCATCACAGAGTCTCCTCCTTTCAGGAATGATGACAGAACACGGACGGACTATGGGCACCTTAGGTACTGTGAGTAAAGTGCAGGCTATGGCGCTTAGGCATCCCAAACTCATATTGGATGCTCACGACCAGTGGTGATCCGCACTTTCTTTCAGTGTTAAAAACGCTTCCAACATTGTGAGGGAAGTGTGCTTTAGGAGGGATTCGTTGCAGTGTTGCGTCTGTTAAAGAAGGAAGCGCTTGGGACTGACTCTGCGGTAACTGCAATAGGCGCACATAGGGCTCTAGTAACAGACGTCTATCCCTTGGACTATAGCAAGTTCTGTTTAAGGGAAACTCCTTCAGGCGGAATCGCACTTCTCCCAGTGTCTTTTTAATGGAGGAATGGAGAAAGAACAACTACGGAGAGAGGGAACGTTGTGCCCTTAGAGTGAAGGAAAGGGTATGGAACATAGGCCTCTAAGACACATACTGGAAAGTCAACAGCTGTGATGTTCCACTGTGTCTAACTCGTCTCAAAACACTTAAAATGCAGGAGGGAACTGTGCTACTGTACGTTCTCACTTCAGGAATGAGTCTGTGCTAAGTTGGAAACTGGAGGGCCTGTCTGAGTAGCAATCATAGAGAGATTCGTACAGGACCATTTCAGGTTATTCTTAGGAAGGTATCTTTTCAGGGATCCACTTAAAATGTGTTCTCACTGAAATAGTATCTCCTTCTTTGAGGAATGATGATAGAATGTGGACGGACCATGGGCACATTATATACTGTGAGTAAAGTGCAGGCTATGGCGCTTAGGCATCCCAAACACATATTCGATGATCAAGACCATTGGTGATCCCCACGTTCTTTCTCTGTAAAAAACGCTTTCAGCATTGTGAGGGAAGTGTGCTTTAGGTGGGATTAGTTGCAGTGTTGCGTCTGTTAAAGAAGGAAGCTCTTGGGACTGACTCTGCGGTAACTGCAATAGGCGCACATAGGGCTCTAGTATCAGACGTCTATCCGTTGGACTATAGCAAGCTCTGTTTAAGGGAAACTCTTTCAGGCTGAATCGCACTTCTCACAGTGTCTTATCAGCGGAGGAATAGAGAAAGAACAACTATGGACAGAGGGAACGTTGTGCCCTGAGAGTGAAGGACCGGGTATGGAACATAGGCTTCTATGACACATACTGGAAGGTCAACACCTGTGATGTTCCATTGTGTCTAACTCGTGTCAAAACCCTTCAAATGTACGAGGGAACTGTGCTACAGTACTTTCCCACGACAATAATGAGTCTGTGCTAATTTGGAAACTGTAGGACCTGTCTGTGCAGCAATCAGAGAGAGTATCGTACAGTACCCTGACGGGTTATTCTTAGGAAGGTATCTTTTCAGGGATCCTAGTTAAAGTGTGTTCTCATTCTTAACAGTGTCTCCTACTCTGAGGAATGATGATAGAATGCGGACGGACTTTGGGCACATTAGGTACTGTGAGTAAAGTGCAGGCTATGGCGCTTAGGCATCCGAAACACATATTAGATAATCAAGACCAGTGGTGATCCGCACTTTCTTTCTGAGTAAAAAACGCTTCCAGCATTGTGATGGAAGTGTGCTTTAGGAGGGATTCGTTGCTGTGTTGCGTCTGTTAGAAAAGGAAGCTCTTGGGACTGACTCTGCGGTAACTGCAATAGGCGTTCATAGGGCTCTAGTATCATACGTCTATCCGTTGGACTATAGCAAGTTCTGTTTAAGGGAAACTCTTTCATGCTGAATCGCACATCTCACAGTGTCTTATCAGCGGAGAAATAGAGAAAGAACAACTATGGACAGAGGGAACGTTTTGCCCTGAGAGTGAAGGACCGGGAATGGAACATAGGCCTCTATGACACATACTGGAAGGTCAACACCTGTGATGTTCCACTGTGTCTAGCTCGTCTCAAAACCCTTCAGATGTACGAGGGAACTGTGCTACAGTATTTTCCCAGGACAGGAATGAGTCTGTGCTAAGTTGGAAACTGTAAGACCTGTCCGTGGAGCAATCATAGAGAGTATTGTACAGGACCCTGACGGGTTATTCTTAGGAAGGTATCTTTTCAGGGATCCTAGTTAAAGTGTGTTCTCATTCATAACAGTGTCTCCTCCTTTGAGGAATGATGATAGAACACGGACGGACTATGGGCATCTTAGGTACTCTGATTAAAGTGCAGGCTATGGCGCTTAGGCATCCCAAACTCATATTGGATGCTCACGACCAGTGGTGATCCGCACTTTCTTTCAGTGTTAAAAACGCTTCCAACATTGTGAGGGAAGTGTGCTTTAGGAGGGATTCGTTGCAGTGTTGCGTCTGATAAAGAAGGAAGCTCTTGGGACTGACTCTGCGATAACTGCAATAGGCGCACATAGGGCTCTAGTATCAGACGTCTATCCGTTGGACTATAGCAAGTTCTGTTTAAGGGAAACTCCATCAAACGGAATCGCACTTCTCACAGTGTCTTTTCAGAGGGGGAAAGGATATAGAACAACTAAGGGGAGGGAACGTTGTGCCCTGAGAGTGAATGACAGCTTATGGCACATAGGCCTCTACGACACATACTGGAAGGTCAACACCTGTGATGTTCCACTGTGTCTAGCTCGTCTCAAACACTTCAAATGTACGAGGGAACTTTGCTAATGTACGTTCTCACGACAGGTTTGAGTCTGTGCTCTGTAGGAAACATTAGGACCTGTCTGTGTAGCAATCATAAACTATCACATACAGGACCATGACAAGTGATTCTTAGGAAGGTATCTTTTCAGGGATCCTACTTAAAGTGCGTTCTCATTCATCACAGAGCCTCCTCCTTTCAGGAATGATGACAGAACACGGACGGACTATGGGCACCTTAGGTACTGTGAGTAAAGTGCAGGCTATGGCGCTTAGGCATCCCAAACTCATATTGGATGCTCACGACCAGTGGTGATCCGCACTTTCTTTCAGTGTTAAAAACGCTTCCAACATTGTGAGGGAAGTGTGCTTTAGGAGGGATTCGTTGCAGTGTTGCGTCTGTTAAAGAAGGAAGCGCTTGGGACTGACTCTGCGGTAACTGCAATAGGCGCACATAGGGCTCTAGTAACAGACGTCTATCCCTTGGACTATAGCAAGTTCTGTTTAAGGGAAACTCCTTCAGGCGGAATCGCACTTCTCCCAGTGTCTTTTTAATGGAGGAATGGAGAAAGAACAACTACGGAGAGAGGAAACGTTGTGCCCTTAGAGTGAAGGAAAGGGTATGGAACATAGGCCTCTAAGACACATACTGGAAAGTCAACAGCTGTGATGTTCCACTGTGTCTAACTCGTCTCAAAACACTTAAAATGCAGGAGGGAACTGTGCTACTGTACGTTCTCACTTCAGGAATGAGTCTGTGCTAAGTTGGAAACTGGAGGGCCTGTCTGAGTAGCAATCATAGAGAGATTCGTACAGGATCCTTTCAGGTTATTCTTAGGAAGGTATCTTTTCAGGGATCCTACTTAAAATGTGTTCTCATTGATAATAGTATCTCCTTCTTTGAGGAATGATGATAGAATGTGGACGGACCATGGGCACATTATATACTGTGAGTAAAGTGCAGGCTATGGCGCTTAGGCATCCCAAACACATATTCGATATTCAAGACCAGTGGTGATCCCCACGTTCTTTCTCTGTAAAAAACGCTTTCAACATTGTGAGGGAAGTGTGCTTTAGGAGGGATTCGTTGCAGTGTTGCGTCTGTTAAAGAAGGAAGCTCTTGGGACTGACTCTGCGGTAACTGCAATAGGCGCACATAGGGCTCTAGTATCAGACGTCTATCCGTTGGACTATAGCAAGCTCTATTTAAGGGAACCTCTTTCAGGCTGAATCGCACTTCTCACAGTGTCTTATCAGCGGAGGAATAGAGAAAGAACAACTATGGACAGAGGGAACGTTGTGCCCTGAGAGTGAAGGACCGGGTATGGAACATAGGCTTCTATGACACATACTGGAAGGTCAACACCTGTGATGTTCCATTGTGTCTAACTCGTGTCAAAACCCTTCAAATGTACGAGGGAACTGTGCTACAGTACTTTCCCATGACAATAATGAGTCTGTGCTAAGTTGGAAACTGTAGGACCTGTCTGTGCAGCAATCAGAGAGAGTATCGTACAGGACCCTGACGGGTTATTCTTAGGAAGGTATCTTTTCAGGGATCCTAGTTAAAGTGTGTTCTCATTCTTAACAGTGTCTCCTACTCTGAGGAATGATGATAGAATGCGGACGGACTTTGGGCACATTAGGTACTGTGAGTAAAGTGCAGGCTATGGCGCTTAGGCATCCCAAACTCATATTAGATAATCAAGACCAGTGGTGATCCGCACTTTCTTTCTGAGTAAAAAACGCTTCCAGCATTGTGATGGAAGTGTGCTTTAGGAGGGATTCGTTGCTGTGTTGCGTCTGTTAGAAAAGGAAGCTCTTGGGACTGACTCTGCGGTAACTGCAATAGGCGTACATAGGGCTCTAGTATCATACGTCTATCCGTTGGACTATAGCAAGTTCTGTTTAAGGGAAACTCTTTCAGGCTGAATCGCACTTCTCACAGTGTCTTATCAGCGGAGGAATAGAGAAAGAACAACTATGGACAGAGGGAACGTTTTGCCCTGAGAGTGAAGGACCGGGTATGGAACATAGGCCTCTATGACACATACTGGAAGGTCAACACCTGTGATGTTCCATTGTGTATAACTCGTCTCAAAACCCTTCAGATGTACGAGGGAACTGTGCTACAGTATTTTCCCAGGACAGGAATGAGTCTGTGCTAAGTTGGAAACTGTAAGACCTGTCCGTGGAGCAATCATAGAGAGTATTGTACAGGACCCTGACGGGTTATTCTTAGGAAGGTATCTTTTCAGGGATCCTAGTTAAAGTGTGTTCTCATTCATAACAGTGTCTCCTCCTTTGAGGAATGATGATAGAACACGGACGGACTATGGGCATCTTAGGTACTCTGAGTAAAGTGCAGGCTATGGCGCTTAGGCATCCCAAACTCATATTGGATGCTCACGACCAGTGGTGATCCGCACTTTCTTTCAGTGTTAAAAACGCTTCCAACATTGTGAGGGAAGTGTGCTTTAGGAGGGATTCGTTGCAGTGTTGCGTCTGATAAAGAAGGAAGCTCTTGGGACTGACTCTGCGATAACTGCAATAGGCGCACATAGGGCTCTAGTATCAGACGTCTATCCGTTGGACTATAGCAAGTTCTGTTTAAGGGAAACTCCATCAAACGGAATCGCACTTCTCACAGTGTCTTTTCAGAGGGGGAAAGGATATAGAACAACTAAGGGGAGGGAACGTTGTGCCCTGAGAGTGAATGACAGCTTATGGCACATAGGCCTCTACGACACATACTGGAAGGTCAACACCTGTGATGTTCCACTGTGTCTAGCTCGTCTCAAACACTTCAAATGTACGAGGGAACTTTGCTAATGTACGTTCTCACGACAGGTTTGAGTCTGTGCTCTGTAGGAAACATTAGGACCTGTCTGTGTAGCAATCATAAACTATCACATACAGGACCATGACAAGTGATTCTTAGGAAGGTATCTTTTCAGGGATCCTACTTAAAGTGCGTTCTCATTCATCACAGAGCCTCCTCCTTTCAGGAATGATGACAGAACACGGACGGACTATGGGCACCTTAGGTACTGTGAGTAAAGTGCAGGCTATGGCGCTTAGGCATCCCAAACTCATATTGGATGCTCACGACCAGTGGTGATCCGCACTTTCTTTCAGTGTTAAAAACGCTTCCAACATTGTGAGGGAAGTGTGCTTTAGGAGGGATTCGTTGCAGTGTTGCGTCTGTTAAAGAAGGAAGCGCTTGGGACTGACTCTGCGGTAACTGCAATAGGCGCACATAGGGCTCTAGTAACAGACGTCTATCCCTTGGACTATAGCAAGTTCTGTTTAAGGGAAACTCCTTCAGGCGGAATCGCACTTCTCCCAGTGTCTTTTTAATGGAGGAATGGAGAAAGAACAACTACGGAGAGAGGAAACGTTGTGCCCTTAGAGTGAAGGAAAGGGTATGGAACATAGGCCTCTAAGACACATACTGGAAAGTCAACAGCTGTGATGTTCCACTGTGTCTAACTCGTCTCAAAACACTTAAAATGCAGGAGGGAACTGTGCTACTGTACGTTCTCACTTCAGGAATGAGTCTGTGCTAAGTTGGAAACTGGAGGGCCTGTCTGAGTAGCAATCATAGAGAGATTCGTACAGGACCCTTTCAGGTTATTCTTAGGAAGGTATCTTTTCAGGGATCCTACTTAAAATGTGTTCTCATTGATAATAGTATCTCCTTCTTTGAGGAATGATGATAGAATGTGGACGGACCATGGGCACATTATATACTGTGAGTAAAGTGCAGGCTATGGCGCTTGGGCATCCCAAACACATATTCGATGATCAAGACCAGTGGTGATCCCCACGTTCTTTCTCTGTAAAATACGCTTTCAACATTGTGAGGGAAGTGTGCTTTAGGAGGGATTCGTTGCAGTGTTGCGTCTGTTAAAGAAGGAAGCTCTTGGGACTGACTCTGCGGTAACTGCAATAGGCGCACATAGGGCTCTAGTATCAGACGTCTATCCGTTGGACTATAGCAAGCTCTGTTTAAGGGAAACTCTTTCAGGCTGAATCGCACTTCTCACAGTGTCTTATCAGCGGAGGAATAGAGAAAGAACAACTATGGACAGAGGGAACGTTGTGCCCTGAGAGTGAAGGACCGGGTATGGAACATAGGCTTCTATGACACATACTGGAAGGTCAACACCTGTGATGTTCCATTGTGTCTAACTCGTGTCAAAACCCTTCAAATGTACGAGGGAACTGTGCTACAGTACTTTCCCATGACAATAATGAGTCTGTGCTAAGTTGGAAACTGTAGGACCTGTCTGTGCAGCAATCAGAGAGAGTATCGTACAGGACCCTGACGGGTTATTCTTAGGAAGGTATCTTTTCAGGGATCCTAGTTAAAGTGTGTTCTCATTCTTAACAGTGTCTCCTACTCTGAGGAATGATGATAGAATGCGGACGGACTTTGGGCACATTAGGTACTGTGAGTAAAGTGCAGGCTATGGCGCTTAGGCATCCCAAACTCATATTAGATAATCAAGACCAGTGGTGATCCGCACTTTCTTTCTGAGTAAAAAACGCTTCCAGCATTGTGATGGAAGTGTGCTTTAGGAGGGATTCGTTGCTGTGTTGCGTCTGTTAGAAAAGGAAGCTCTTGGGACTGACTCTGCGGTAACTGCAATAGGCGTACATAGGGCTCTAGTATCATACGTCTATCCGTTGGACTATAGCAAGTTCTGTTTAAGGGAAACTCTTTCAGGCTGAATCGCACTTCTCACAGTGTCTTATCAGCGGAGGAATAGAGAAAGAACAACTATGGACAGAGGGAACGTTTTGCCCTGAGAGTGAAGGACCGGGTATGGAACATAGGCCTCTATGACACATACTGGAAGGTCAACACCTGTGATGTTCCATTGTGTATAACTCGTCTCAAAACCCTTCAGATGTACGAGGGAACTGTGCTACAGTATTTTCCCAGGACAGGAAGGAGTCTGTGCTAAGTTGGAAACTGTAAGACCTGTCCGTGGAGCAATCATAGAGAGTATTGTACAGGACCCTGACGGGTTATTCTTAGGAAGGTATCTTTTCAGGGATCCTAGTTAAAGTGTGTTCTCATTCATAACAGTGTCTCCTCCTTTGAGGAATGATGATAGAACACGGACGGACTATGGGCATCTTAGGTACTCTGAGTAAAGTGCAGGCTATGGCGCTTAGGCATCCCAAACTCATATTGGATGCTCACGACCAGTGGTGATCCGCACTTTCTTTCAGTGTTAAAAACGCTTCCAACATTGTGAGGGAAGTGTGCTTTAGGAGGGATTCGTTGCAGTGTTGCGTCTGATAAAGAAGGAAGCTCTTGGGACTGACTCTGCGATAACTGCAATAGGCGCACATAGGGCTCTAGTATCAGACGTCTATCCGTTGGACTATAGCAAGTTCTGTTTAAGGGAAACTCCATCAAACGGAATCGCACTTCTCACAGTGTCTTTTCAGAGGGGGAAAGGATATAGAACAACTAAGGGGAGGGAACGTTGTGCCCTGAGAGTGAATGACAGCTTATGGCACATAGGCCTCTATGACACATACTGGAAGGTCAACACCTGTGATGTTCCACTGTGTCTAGCTCGTCTCAAACACTTCAAATGTACGAGGGAACTTTTTTACTGTACGTTCTCATGACAGGTTTGAGTCTGTGCTCTGTAGGAAACATTAGGACCTGTCTGTGTAGCAATCATAAACTATCACATACAGGACCATGACAAGTGATTCTTAGGAAGGTATCTTTTCAGGGATCCTACTTAAAGTGCGTTCTCATTCATCACAGAGTCTCCTCCTTTCAGGAATGATGACAGAACACGGACGGACTTTGGGCACCTTAGGTACTGTGAGTAAAGTGCAGGCTATGGCGCTTAGGCATCCCAAACTCATATTGGATGCTCACGACCAGTGGTGATCCGCACTTTCTTTCAGTGTTAAAAACGCTTCCAACATTGTGAGGGAAGTGTGCTTTAGGAGGGATTCGTTGCAGTGTTGCGTCTGTTAAAGAAGGAAGCGCTTGGGACTGACTCTGCGGTAACTGCAATAGGCGCACATAGGGCTCTAGTAACAGACGTCTATCCCTTGGACTATAGCAAGTTCTGTTTAAGGGAAACTCCTTCAGGCGGAATCGCACTTCTCCCAGTGTCTTTTTAATGGAGGAATGGAGAAAGAACAACTACGGAGAGAGGGAACGTTGTGCCCTTAGAGTGAAGGAAAGGGTATGGAACATAGGCCTCTAAGACACATACTGGAAAGTCAACAGCTGTGATGTTCCACTGTGTCTAACTCATCTCAAAACACTTAAAAGGCAGGAGGGAACTGTGCTACTGTACGTTCTCACTTCAGGAATGAGTCTGTGCTAAGTTGGAAACTGGAGGGCCTGTCTGAGTAGCAATCATAGAGAGATTCGTACAGGACCCTTTCAGGTTATTCTTAGGAAGGTATCTTTTCAGGGATCCTACTTAAAATGTGTTCTCATTGATAATAGTATCTCCTTCTTTGAGGAATGATGATAGAATGTGGACGGACCATGGGCACATTATATACTGTGAGTAAAGTGCAGGCTATGGCGCTTAGGCATCCCAAACACATATTCGATATTCAAGACCAGTGGTGATCCCCACGTTCTTTCTCTGTAAAAAACGCTTTCAACTTTGTGAGGGAAGTGTGCTTTAGGAGGGATTCGTTGCAGTGTTGCGTCTGTTAAAGAAGGAAGCTCTTGGGACTGACTCTGCGGTAACTGCAATAGGCGCACATAGGGCTCTAGTATCAGACGTCTATCCGTTGGACTATAGCAAGCTCTGTTTAAGGGAAACTCTTTCAGGCTGAATCGCACTTCTCACAGTGTCTTATCAGTGGAGGAATAGAGAAAGAACAACTATGGACAGAGGGAACGTTGTGCCCTGAGAGTGAAGGACCGGGTATGGAACATAGGCTTCTATGACACATACTGGATGGTCAACACCTGTGTTGTTCCATTGTGTCTAACTCGTGTCAAAACCCTTCAAATGTACGAGGGAACTGTGCTACAGTACTTTCCCATGACAATAATGAGTCTGTGCTAAGTTGGAAACTGTAGGACCTGTCTGTGCAGCAATCAGAGAGAGTATCGTACAGGACCCTGACGGGTTATTCTTAGGAAGGTATCTTTTCAGGGATCCTAGTTAAAGTGTGTTCTCATTCTTAACAGTGTCTCCTACTCTGAGGAATGATGATAGAATGCGGACGGACTTTGGGCACATTAGGTACTGTGAGTAAAGTGCAGGCTATGGCGCTTAGGCATCCCAAACTCATATTAGATAATCAAGACCAGTGGTGATCCGCACTTTCTTTCTGAGTAAAAAACGCTTCCAGCATTGTGATGGAAGTGTGCTTTAGGAGGGATTCGTTGCTGTGTTGCGTCTGTTAGAAAAGGAAGCTCTTGGGACTGACTCTGCGGTAACTGCAATAGGCGTACATAGGGCTCTAGTATCATACGTCTATCCGTTGGACTATAGCAAGTTCTGTTTAAGGGAAACTCTTTCAGGCTGAATCGCACTTCTCACAGTGTCTTATCAGCGGAGGAATAGAGAAAGAACAACTATGGACAGAGGGAATGTTTTGCCCTGAGAGTGAAGGACCGGGTATGGAACATAGGCCTCTATGACACATACTGGAAGGTCAACACCTGTGATGTTCCATTGTGTAAAACTCGTCTCAAAACCCTTCAGATGTACGAGGGAACTGTGCTACAGTATTTTCCCAGGACAGGAATGAGTCTGTGCTAAGTTGGAAACTGTAAGACCTGTCCGTGGAACAATCAGAGAGAGTATTGTACAGGACCCTGACGGGTTATTCTTAGGAAGGTATCTTTTCAGGGATCCTAGTTAAAGTGTGTTCTCATTCATAACAGTGTCTCCTCCTTTGAGGAATGATGATAGAACACGGACGGACTATGGGCATCTTAGGTACTCTGAGTAAAGTGCAGGCTATGGCGCTTAGGCATCCCAAACTCATATTGGATGCTCACGACCAGTGGTGATCCGCACTTTCTTTCAGTGTTAAAAACGCTTCCAACATTGTGAGGGAAGTGTGCTTTAGGAGGGATTCGTTGCAGTGTTGCGTCTGATAAAGAAGGAAGCTCTTGGGACTGACTCTGCGATAACTGCAATAGGCGCACATAGGGCTCTAGTATCAGACGTCTATCCGTTGGACTATAGCAAGTTCTGTTTAAGGGAAACTCCATCAAACGGAATCGCACTTCTCACAGTGTCTTTTCAGAGGGGGAAAGGATATAGAACAACTAAGGGGAGGGAACGTTGTGCCCTGAGAGTGAATGACAGCTTATGGCACATAGTCCTCTACGACACATACTGTTAGGTCAACACCTGTGATGTTCCACTGTGTCTAGCTCGTCTCAAACACTTCAAATGTACGAGGGAACTTTGCTACTGTACGTTCTCACGACAGGTTTGAGTCTGTGCTCTGTAGGAAACATTAGGACCTGTCTGTGTAGCAATCATAAACTATCACATACAGGACCATGACAAGTGATTCTTAGGAAGGTATCTTTTCAGGGATCCTACTTAAAGTGCGTTCTCATTCATCACAGAGCCTCCTCCTTTCAGGAATGATGACAGAACACGGACGGACTATGGGCACCTTAGGTACTGTGAGTAAAGTGCAGGCTATGGCGCTTAGGCATCCCAAACTCATATTGGATGCTCACGACCAGTGGTGATCCGCACTTTCTTTCAGTGTTAAAAACGCTTCCAACATTGTGAGGGAAGTGTGCTTTAGGAGGGATTCGTTGCAGTGTTGCGTCTGTTAAAGAAGGAAGCGCTTGGGACTGACTCTGCGGTAACTGCAATAGGCGCACATAGGGCTCTAGTAACAGACGTCTATCCCTTGGACTATAGCAAGTTCTGTTTAAGGGAAACTCCTTCAGGCGGAATCGCACTTCTCCCAGTGTCTTTTTAATGGAGGAATGGAGAAAGAACAACTACGGAGAGAGGGAACGTTGTGCCCTTAGAGTGAAGGAAAGGGTATGGAACATAGGCCTCTAAGACACATACTGGAAAGTCAACAGCTGTGATGTTCCACTGTGTCTAACTCGTCTCAATACACTTAAAATGCAGGAGGGAACTGTGCTACTGTACGTTCTCACTTCAGGAATGAGTCTGTGCTAAGTTGGAAACTGGAGGGCCTGTCTGAGTAGCAATCATAGAGAGATTCGTACAGGACCCTTTCAGGTTATTCTTAGGAAGGTATCTTTTCAGGGATCCACTTAAAATGTGTTCTCACTGAAATAGTATCTCCTTCTTTGAGGAATGATGATAGAATGTGGACGGACCATGGGCACAATATATACTGTGAGTAAAGTGCAGGCTATGGCGCTTAGGCATCCCAAACACATATTCGATGATCAAGACCAGTGGTGATCCCCACGTTCTTTCTCTGTAAAAAACGCTTTCAGCATTGTGAGGGAAGTGTGCTTTAGGAGGGATTCGTTGCAGTGTTGCGTCTGTTAAAGAAGGAAGCTCTTGGGACTGACTCTGCGGTAACTGCAATAGGCGCACATAGGGCTCTAGTATCAGACGTCTATCCGTTGGACTATAGCAAGCTCTGTTTAAGGGAAACTCTTTCAGGCTGAATCGCACTTCTCACAGTGTCTTATCAGCGGAGGAATAGAGAAAGAACAACTATGGACAGAAGGAACGTTGTGCCCTGAGAGTGAAGGACCGGGTATGGAACATAGGCTTCTATGACACATACTGGAAGGTCAACACCTGTGATGTTCCATTGTGTCTAACTCGTGTCAAAACCCTTCAAATGTACGAGGGAACTGTGCTACAGTACTTTCCCACGACAATAATGAGTCTGTGCTAAGTTGGAAACTGTAGGACCTGTCTGTGCAGCAATCAGAGAGAGTATCGTACAGGACCCTGACGGGTTATTCTTAGGAAGGTATCTTTTCAGGGATCCTAGTTAAAGTGTGTTCTCATTCTTAACAGTGTCTCCTACTCTGAGGAATGATGATAGAATGCGGACGGACTTTGGGCACATTAGGTACTGTGAGTAAAGTCAGGCTATGGCGCTTAGGCATCCCAAACACATATTAGATAATCAAGACCAGTGGTGATCCGCACTTTCTTTCTGAGTAAAAAACGCTTCCAGCATTGTGATGGAAGTGTGCTTTAGGAGGGATTCGTTGCTGTGTTGCGTCTGTTAGAAAAGGAAGCTCTTGGGACTGACTCTGCGGTAACTGCAATAGGCGTACATAGGGCTCTAGTATCATACGTCTATCCGTTGGACTATAGCAAGTTCTGTTTAAGGGAAACTCTTTCAGGCTGAATCGCACTTCTCACAGTGTCTTATCAGCGGAGGAATAGAGAAAGAACAACTATGGACAGAGGGAACGTTTTGCCCTGAGAGTGAAGGACCGGGTATGGAACATAGGCCTCTATGACACATACTGGAAGGTCAACACCTGTGATGTTCCATTGTGTATAACTCGTCTCAAAACCCTTCAGATGTACGAGGGAACTGTGCTACAGTATTTTCCCAGGACAGGAATGAGTCTGTGCTAAGTTGGAAACTGTAAGACCTGTCCGTGGAGCAATCATAGAGAGTATTGTACAGGACCCTGACGGGTTATTCTTAGGAAGGTATCTTTTCAGGGATCCTAGTTAAAGTGTGTTCTCATTCATAACAGTGTCTCCTCCTTTGAGGAATGATGATAGAACACGGACGGACTATGGGCATCTTAGGTACTCTGAGTAAAGTGCAGGCTATGGCGCTTAGGCATCCCAAACTCATATTGGATGCTCACGACCAGTGGTGATCCGCACTTTCTTTCAGTGTTAAAAACGCTTCCAACATTGTGAGGGAAGTGTGCTTTAGGAGGGATTCGTTGCAGTGTTGCGTCTGATAAAGAAGGAAGCTCTTGGGACTGACTCTGCGATAACTGCAATAGGCGCACATAGGGCTCTAGTATCAGACGTCTATCCGTTGGACTATAGCAAGTTCTGTTTAAGGGAAACTCCATCAAACGGAATCGCACTTCTCACAGTGTCTTTTCAGAGGGGGAAAGGATATAGAACAACTAAGGGGAGGGAACGTTGTGCCCTGAGAGTGAATGACAGCTTATGGCACATAGGCCTCTATGACACATACTGGAAGGTCAACACCTGTGATGTTCCACTGTGTCTAGCTCGTCTCAAACACTTCAAATGTACGAGGGAACTTTGCTAATGTACGTTCTCACGACAGGTTTGAGTCTGTGCTCTGTAGGAAACATTAGGACCTGTCTGTGTAGCAATCATAAACTATCACATACAGGACCATGACAAGTGATTCTTAGGAAGGTATCTTTTCAGGGATCCTACTTAAAGTGCGTTCTCATTCATCACAGAGTCTCCTCCTTTCAGGAATGATGACAGAACACGGACGGACTATGGGCACCTTAGGTACTGTGAGTAAAGTGCAGGCTATGGCGCTTAGGCATCCCAAACTCATATTGGATGCTCACGACCAGTGGTGATCCGCACTTTCTTTCAGTGTTAAAAACGCTTCCAACATTGTGAGGGAAGTGTGCTTTAGGAGGGATTCGTTGCAGTGTTGCGTCTGTTAAAGAAGGAAGCGCTTGGGACTGACTCTGCGGTAACTGCAATAGGCGCACATAGGGCTCTAGTAACAGACGTCTATCCCTTGGACTATATGCAAGTTCTGTTTAAGGGAAACTCCTTCAGGCGGAATCGCACTTTTCCCAGTGTCTTTTTAATGGAGGAATGGAGAAAGAACAACTACGGAGAGAGGGAACGTTGTGCCCTTAGAGTGAAGGAAAGGGTATGGAACATAGGCCTCTAAGACACATACTGGAAAGTCAACAGCTGTGATGTTCCACTGTGTCTAACTCGTCTCAAAACACTTAAAATGCAGGAGGGAACTGTGCTACTGTACGTTCTCAATTCAGGAAGGAGTCTGTGCTAAGTTGGAAACTGGAGGGCCTGTCTGAGTAGCAATCATAGAGAGATTCGTACAGGACCCTTTCAGGTTATTCTTAGGAAGGTATCTTTTCAGGGATCCTACTTAAAATGTGTTCTCATTGATAATAGTATCTCCTTCTTTGAGGAATGATGATAGAATGTGGACGGACCATGGGCACATTATATACTGTGAGTAAAGTGCAGGCTATGGCGCTTAGGCATCCCAAACACATATTCGATGATCAAGACCAGTGGTGATCCCCACGTTCTTTCTCTGTAAAATACGCTTTCAACATTGTGAGGGAAGTGTGCTTTAGGAGGGATTCGTTGCAGTGTTGCGTCTGTTAAAGAAGGAAGCTCTTGGGACTGACTCTGCGGTAACTGCAATAGGCGCACATAGGGCTCTAGTATCAGACGTCTATCCGTTGGACTATAGCAAGCTCTGTTTAAGGGAAACTCTTTCAGGCTGAATCGCACTTCTCACAGTGTCTTATAGCGGAGGAATAGAGAAAGAACAACTATGGACAGAGGGAACGTTGTGCCCTGAGAGTGAAGGACCGGGTATGGAACATAGGCTTCTATGACACATACTGGAAGGTCAACACCTGTGATGTTCCATTGTGTCTAACTCGTGTCAAAACCCTTCAAATGTACGAGGGAACTGTGCTACAGTACTTTCCCATGACAATAATGAGTCTGTGCTAAGTTGGAAACTGTAGGACCTGTCTGTGCAGCAATCAGAGAGAGTATCGTACAGGACCCTGACGGGTTATTCTTAGGAAGGTATCTTTTCAGGGATCCTAGTTAAAGTGTGTTCTCATTCTTAACAGTGTCTCCTACTCTGAGGAATGATGATAGAATGCGGACGGACTTTGGGCACATTAGGTACTGTGAGTAAAGTGCAGGCTATGGCGCTTAGGCATCCCAAACTCATATTAGATAATCAAGACCAGTGGTGATCCGCACTTTCTTTCTGAGTAAAAAACGCTTCCAGCATTGTGATGGAAGTGTGCTTTAGGAGGGATTCGTTGCTGTGTTGCGTCTGTTAGAAAAGGAAGCTCTTGGGACTGACTCTGCGGTAACTGCAATAGGCGTACATAGGGCTCTAGTATCATACGTCTATCCGTTGGACTATAGCAAGTTCTGTTTAAGGGAAACTCTTTCAGGCTGAATCGCACTTCTCACAGTGTCTTATCAGCGGAGGAATAGAGAAAGAACAACTATGGACAGAGGGAACGTTTTGCCCTGAGAGTGAAGGACCGGGTATGGAACATAGGCCTCTATGACACATACTGGAAGGTCAACACCTGTGATGTTCCATTGTGTATAACTCGTCTCAAAACCCTTCAGATGTACGAGGGAACTGTGCTACAGTATTTTCCCAGGACAGGAATGAGTCTGTGCTAAGTTGGAAACTGTAAGACCTGTCCGTGGAGCAATCATAGAGAGTATTGTACAGGACCCTGACGGGTTATTCTTAGGAAGGTATCTTTTCAGGGATCCTAGTTAAAGTGTGTTCTCATTCATAACAGTGTCTCCTCCTTTGAGGAATGATGATAGAACACGGACGGACTATGGGCATCTTAGGTACTCTGAGTAAAGTGCAGGCTATGGCGCTTAGGCATCCCAAACTCATATTGGATGCTCACGACCAGTGGTGATCCGCACTTTCTTTCAGTGTTAAAAACGCTTCCAACATTGTGAGGGAAGTGTGCTTTAGGAGGGATTCGTTGCAGTGTTGCGTCTGATAAAGAAGGAAGCTCTTGGGACTGACTCTGCGATAACTGCAATAGGCGCACATAGGGCTCTAGTATCTGACGTCTATCCGTTGGACTATAGCAAGTTCTGTTTAAGGGAAACTCCATCAAACGGAATCGCACTTCTCACAGTGTCTTTTCAGAGGGGGAAAGGATATAGAACAACTAAGGGGAGGGAACGTTGTGCCCTGAGAGTGAATGACAGCTTATGGCACATAGGCCTCTATGACACATACTGGAAGGTCAACACCTGTGATGTTCCACTGTGTCTAGCTCGTCTCAAACACTTCAAATGTACGAGGGAACTTTGTTACTGTACGTTCTCATGACAGGTTTGAGTCTGTGCTCTGTAGGAAACATTAGGACCTGTCTGTGTAGCAATCATAAACTATCACATACAGGACCATGACAAGTGATTCTTAGGAAGGTATCTTTTCAGGGATCCTACTTAAAGTGCGTTCTCATTCATCACAGAGTCTCCTCCTTTCAGGAATGATGACAGAACACGGACGGACTTTGGGCACCTTAGGTACTGTGAGTAAAGTGCAGGCTATGGCGCTTAGGCATCCCAAACTCATATTGGATGCTCACGACCAGTGGTGATCCGCACTTTCTTTCAGTGTTAAAAACGCTTCCAACATTGTGAGGGAAGTGTGCTTTAGGAGGGATTCGTTGCAGTGTTGCGTCTGTTAAAGAAGGAAGCGCTTGGGACTGACTCTGCGGTAACTGCAATAGGCGCACATAGGGCTCTAGTAACAGACGTCTATCCCTTGGACTATAGCAAGTTCTGTTTAAGGGAAACTCCTTCAGGCGGAATCGCACTTCTCCCAGTGTCTTTTTAATGGAGGAATGGAGAAAGAACAACTACGGAGAGAGGGAACGTTGTGCCCTTAGAGTGAAGGAAAGGGTATGGAACATAGGCTTCTAAGACACATACTGGAAAGTCAACAGCTGTGATGTTCCACTGTGTCTAACTCGTCTCAAAACACTTAAAATGCAGGAGGGAACTGTGCTACTGTACGTTCTCACTTCAGGAATGAGTCTGTGCTAAGTTGGAAACTGGAGGGCCTGTCTGAGTAGCAATCATAGAGAGATTCGTACAGGACCCTTTCAGGTTATTCTTAGGAAGGTATCTTTTCAGGGATCCTACTTAAAATGTGTTCTCATTGATAATAGTATCTCCTTCTTTGAGGAATGATGATAGAATGTGGACGGACCATGGGCACATTATATACTGTGAGTAAAGTGCAGGCTATGGCGCTTAGGCATCCCAAACACATATTCGATGATCAAGACCAGTGGTGATCCCCACGTTCTTTCTCTGTAAAATACGCTTTCAACATTGTGAGGGAAGTGTGCTTTAGGAGGGATTCGTTGCAGTGTTGAGTCTGTTAAAGAAGGAAGCTCTTGGGACTGACTCTGCGGTAACTGCAATAGGCGCACATAGGGCTCTAGTATCAGACGTCTACCCGTTGGACTATAGCAAGCTCTGTTTAAGGGAAACTCTTTCAGGCTGAATCGCACTTCTCACAGTGTCTTATCAGCGGAGGAATAGAGAAAGAACAACTATGGACAGAGGGAACGTTGTGCCCTGAGAGTGAAGGACCGGGTATGGAACATAGGCTTCTATGACACATACTGGAAGGTCAACACCTGTGATGTTCCTTTGTGTCTAACTCGTGTCAAAACCCTTCAAATGTACGAGGGAACTGTGCTACAGTACTTTCCCATGACAATAATGAGTCTGTGCTACGTTGGAAACTGTAGGACCTGTCTGTGCAGCAATCAGAGAGAGTATCGTACAGGACCCTGACGGGTTATTCTTAGGAAGGTATCTTTTCAGGGATCCTAGTTAAAGTGTGTTCTCATTCTTAACAGTGTCTCCTACTCTGAGGAATGATGATAGAATGCGGACGGACTTTGGGCACATTAGGTACTGTGAGTAAAGTGCAGGCTATGGCGCTTAGGCATCCCAAACTCATATTAGATAATCAAGACCAGTGGTGATCCGCACTTTCTTTCTGAGTAAAAAACGCTTCCAGCATTGTGATGGAAGTGTGCTTTAGGAGGGATTCGTTGCTGTGTTGCGTCTGTTAGAAAAGGAAGCTCTTGGGACTGACTCTGCGGTAACTGCAATAGGCGTACATAGGGCTCTAGTATCATACGTCTATCCGTTGGACTATAGCAAGTTCTGTTTAAGGGAAACTCTTTCAGACTGAATCGCACTTCTCACAGTGTCTTATCAGCGGAGGAATAGAGAAAGAACAACTATGGACAGAGGGAACGTTTTGCCCTGAGAATGAAGGACCGGGTATGGAACATAGGCCTCTATGACACATACTGGAAGGTCAACACCTGTGATGTTCCATTGTGTATAACTCGTCTCAAAACCCTTCAGATGTACGAGGGAACTGTGCTACAGTATTTTCCCAGGACAGGAATGAGTCTGTGCTAAGTTGGAAACTGTAAGACCTGTCCGTGGAGCAATCATAGAGAGTATTGTACAGGACCCTGACGGGTTATTCTTAGGAAGGTATCTTTTCAGGGATCCTAGTTAAAGTGTGTTCTCATTCATAACAGTGTCTCCTCCTTTGAGGAATGATGATAGAACACGGACGGACTATGGGCATCTTAGGTACTCTGAGTAAAGTGCAGGCTATGGCGCTTAGGCATCACAAACTCATATTGGATGCTCACGACCAGTGGTGATCCGCACTTTCTTTCAGTGTTAAAAACGCTTCCAACATTGTGAGGGAAGTGTGCTTTAGGAGGGATTCGTTGCAGTGTTGCGTCTGATAAAGAAGGAAGCTCTTGGGACTGACTCTGCGATAACTGCAATAGGCGCACATAGGGCTCTAGTATCAGACGTCTATCCGTTGGACTATAGCAAGTTCTGTTTAAGGGAAACTCCATCAAACGGAATCGCACTTCTCACAGTGTCTTTTCAGAGGGGGAAAGGATATAGAACAACTAAGGGGAGGGAACGTTGTGCCCTGAGAGTGAATGACAGCTTATGGCACATAGTCCTCTACGACACATACTGTTAGGTCAACACCTGTGATGTTCCACTGTGTCTAGCTCGTCTCAAACACTTCAAATGTACGAGGGAACTTTGCTACTGTACGTTCTCACG
This sequence comes from Neogale vison, assembly GCF_020171115.1. Classification (NCBI taxonomy): domain Eukaryota; kingdom Metazoa; phylum Chordata; class Mammalia; order Carnivora; family Mustelidae; genus Neogale; species Neogale vison. The sequence continues at coordinate 26,444,842 of NC_058100.1, read as the reverse complement.
ACAGGTTTGAGTCTGTGCTCTGTAGGAAACATTAGGACCTGTCTGTGTAGCAATCATAAACTATCACATACAGGACCATGACAAGTGATTCTTAGGAAGGTATCTTTTCAGGGATCCTACTTAAAGTGCGTTCTCATTCATCACAGAGCCTCCTCCTTTCAGGAATGATGACAGAACACGGACGGACTATGGGCACCTTAGGTACTGTGAGTAAAGTGCAGGCTATGGCGCTTAGGCATCCCAAACTCATATTGGATGCTCACGACCAGTGGTGATCCGCACTTTCTTTCAGTGTTAAAAACGCTTCCAACATTGTGAGGGAAGTGTGCTTTAGGAGGGATTCGTTGCAGTGTTGCGTCTGTTAAAGAAGGAAGCGCTGGGGACTGACTCTGCGGTAACTGCAATAGGCGCACATAGGGCTCTAGTAACAGACGTCTATCCCTTGGACTATAGCAAGTTCTGTTTAAGGGAAACTCCTTCAGGCGGAATCGCACTTCTCCCAGTGTCTTTTTAATGGAGGAATGGAGAAAGAACAACTACGGAGAGAGGGAACGTTGTGCCCTTAGAGTGAAGGAAAGGGTATGGAACATAGGCCTCTAAGACACATACTGGAAAGTCAACAGCTGTGATGTTCCACTGTGTCTAACTCGTCTCAAAACACTTAAAATGCAGGAGGGAACTGTGCTACTGTACGTTCTCACTTCAGGAATGAGTCTGTGCTAAGTTGGAAACTGGAGGGCCTGTCTGAGTAGCAATCATAGAGAGATTCGTACAGGACCCTTTCAGGTTATTCTTAGGAAGGTATCTTTTCAGGGATCCACTTAAAATGTGTTCTCACTGAAATAGTATCTCCTTCTTTGAGGAATGATGATAGAATGTGGACGGACCATGGGCACATTATATACTGTGAGTAAAATGCAGGCTATGGCGCTTAGGCATCCCAAACACATATTCGATGATCAAGACCAGTGGTGATCCCCACGTTCTTTCTCTGTAAAAAACGCTTTCAGCATTGTGAGGGAAGTGTGCTTTAGGAGGGATTCGTTGCAGTGTTGCGTCTGTTAAAGAAGGAAGCTCTTGGGACTGACTCTGCGGTAACTGCAATAGGCGCACATAGGGCTCTAGTATCAGACGTCTATCCGTTGGACTATAGCAAGCTCTGTTTAAGGGAAACTCTTTCAGGCTGAATCGCACTTCTCACAGTGTCTTATCAGCGGAGGAATAGAGAAAGAACAACTATGGACAGAAGGAACGTTGTGCCCTGAGAGTGAAGGACCGGGTATGGAACATAGGCTTCTATGACACATACTGGAAGGTCAACACCTGTGATGTTCCATTGTGTCTAACTCGTGTCAAAACCCTTCAAATGTACGAGGGAACTGTGCTACAGTACTTTCCCACGACAATAATGAGTCTGTGCTAAGTTGGAAACTGTAGGACCTGTCTGTGCAGCAATCAGAGAGAGTATCGTACAGGACCCTGACGGGTTATTCTTAGGAAGGTATCTTTTCAGGGATCCTAGTTAAAGTGTGTTCTCATTCTTAACAGTGTCTCCTACTCTGAGGAATGATGATAGAATGCGGACGGACTTTGGGCACATTAGGTACTGTGAGTAAAGTGCAGGCTATGGCGCTTAGGCATCCCAAACACATATTAGATAATCAAGACCAGTGGTGATCCGCACTTTCTTTCTGAGTAAAAAACGCTTCCAGCATTGTGATGGAAGTGTGCTTTAGGAGGGATTCGTTGCTGTGTTGCGTCTGTTAGAAAAGGAAGCTCTTGGGACTGACTCTGCGGTAACTGCAATAGGCGTACATAGGGCTCTAGTATCATACGTCTATCCGTTGGACTATAGCAAGTTCTGTTTAAGGGAAACTCTTTCAGGCTGAATCGCACTTCTCACAGTGTCTTATCAGCGGAGGAATAGAGAAAGAACAACTATGGACAGAGGGAACGTTTTGCCCTGAGAGTGAAGGACCGGGTATGGAACATAGGCCTCTATGACACATACTGGAAGGTCAACACCTGTGATGTTCCATTGTGTATAACTCGTCTCAAAACCCTTCAGATGTACGAGGGAACTGTGCTACAGTATTTTCCCAGGACAGGAATGAGTCTGTGCTAAGTTGGAAACTGTAAGACCTGTCCGTGGAGCAATCATAGAGAGTATTGTACAGGACCCTGACGGGTTATTCTTAGGAAGGTATCTTTTCAGGGATCCTAGTTAAAGTGTGTTCTCATTCATAACAGTGTCTCCTCCTTTGAGGAATGATGATAGAACACGGACGGACTATGGGCATCTTAGGTACTCTGAGTAAAGTGCAGGCTATGGCGCTTAGGCATCCCAAACTCATATTGGATGCTCACGACCAGTGGTGATCCGCACTTTCTTTCAGTGTTAAAAACGCTTCCAATATTCTGAGGGAAGTGTGCTTTAGGAGGGATTCGTTGCAGTGTTGCGTCTGATAAAGAAGGAAGCTCTTGGGACTGACTCTGCGATAACTGCAATAGGCGCACATAGGGCTCTAGTATCAGACGTCTATCCGTTGGACTATAGCAAGTTCTGTTTAAGGGAAACTCCATCAAACGGAATCGCACTTCTCACAGTGTCTTTTCAGAGGGGGAAAGGATATAGAACAACTAAGGGGAGGGAACGTTGTGCCCTGAGAGTGAATGACAGCTTATGGCACATAGGCCTCTATGACACATACTGGAAGGTCAACACCTGTGATGTTCCACTGTGTCTAGCTCGTCTCAAACACTTCAAATGTACGAGGGAACTTTGCTAATGTACGTTCTCACGACAGGTTTGAGTCTGTGCTCTGTAGGAAACATTAGGACCTGTCTGTGTAGCAATCATAAACTATCACATACAGGACCATGACAAGTGATTCTTAGGAAGGTATCTTTTCAGGGATCCTACTTAAAGTGCGTTCTCATTCATCACAGAGTCTCCTCCTTTCAGGAATGATGACAGAACACGGACGGACTATGGGCACCTTAGGTACTGTGAGTAAAGTGCAGGCTATGGCGCTTAGGCATCCCAAACTCATATTGGATGCTCACGACCAGTGGTGATCCGCACTTTCTTTCAGTGTTAAAAACGCTTCCAACATTGTGAGGGAAGTGTGCTTTAGGAGGGATTCGTTGCAGTGTTGCGTCTGTTAAAGAAGGAAGCGCTTGGGACTGACTCTGCGGTAACTGCAATAGACGCACATAGGGCTCTAGTAACAGACGTCTATCCCTTGGACTATATGCAAGTTCTGTTTAAGGGAAACTCCTTCAGGCGGAATCGCACTTTTCCCAGTGTCTTTTTAATGGAGGAATGGAGAAAGAACAACTACGGAGAGAGGGAACGTTGTGCCCTTAGAGTGAAGGAAAGGGTATGGAACATAGGCCTCTAAGACACATACTGGAAAGTCAACAGCTGTGATGTTCCACTGTGTCTAACTCGTCTCAAAACACTTAAAATGCAGGAGGGAACTGTGCTACTGTACGTTCTCAATTCAGGAAGGAGTCTGTGCTAAGTTGGAAACTGGAGGGCCTGTCTGAGTAGCAATCATAGAGAGATTCGTACAGGACCCTTTCAGGTTATTCTTAGGAAGGTATCTTTTCAGGGATCCACTTAAAATGTGTTCTCACTGAAATAGTATCTCCTTCTTTGAGGAATGATGATAGAATGTGGACGGACCATGGGCACATTATATACTGTGAGTAAAATGCAGGCTATGGCGCTTAGGCATCCCAAACACATATTCGATGATCAAGACCAGTGGTGATCCCCACGTTCTTTCTCTGTAAAAAACGCTTTCAGCATTGTGAGGGAAGTGTGCTTTAGGAGGGATTCGTTGCAGTGTTGCGTCTGTTAAAGAAGGAAGCTCTTGGGACTGACTCTGCGGTAACTGCAATAGGCGCACATAGGGCTCTAGTATCAGACGTCTATCCGTTGGACTATAGCAAGCTCTGTTTAAGGGAAACTCTTTCAGGCTGAATCGCACTTCTCACAGTGTCTTATCAGCGGAGGAATAGAGAAAGAACAACTATGGACAGAAGGAACGTTGTGCCCTGAGAGTGAAGGACCGGGTATGGAACATAGGCTTCTATGACACATACTGGAAGGTCAACACCTGTGATGTTCCATTGTGTCTAACTCGTGTCAAAACCCTTCAAATGTACGAGGGAACTGTGCTACAGTACTTTCCCACGACAATAATGAGTCTGTGCTAAGTTGGAAACTGTAGGACCTGTCTGTGCAGCAATCAGAGAGAGTATCGTACAGGACCCTGACGGGTTATTCTTAGGAAGGTATCTTTTCAGGGATCCTAGTTAAAGTGTGTTCTCATTCTTAACAGTGTCTCCTACTCTGAGGAATGATGATAGAATGCGGACGGACTTTGGGCACATTAGGTACTGTGAGTAAAGTGCAGGCTATGGCGCTTAGGCATCCCAAACACATATTAGATAATCAAGACCAGTGGTGATCCGCACTTTCTTTCTGAGTAAAAAACGCTTCCAGCATTGTGATGGAAGTGTGCTTTAGGAGGGATTCGTTGCTGTGTTGCGTCTGTTAGAAAAGGAAGCTCTTGGGACTGACTCTGCGGTAACTGCAATAGGCGTACATAGGGCTCTAGTATCATACGTCTATCCGTTGGACTATAGCAAGTTCTGTTTAAGGGAAACTCTTTCAGGCTGAATCGCACTTCTCACAGTGTCTTATCAGCGGAGGAATAGAGAAAGAACAACTATGGACAGAGGGAACGTTTTGCCCTGAGAGTGAAGGACCGGGTATGGAACATAGGCCTCTATGACACATACTGGAAGGTCAACACCTGTGATGTTCCATTGTGTATAACTCGTCTCAAAACCCTTCAGATGTACGAGGGAACTGTGCTACAGTATTTTCCCAGGACAGGAATGAGTCTGTGCTAAGTTGGAAACTGTAAGACCTGTCCGTGGAGCAATCATAGAGAGTATTGTACAGGACCCTGACGGGTTATTCTTAGGAAGGTATCTTTTCAGGGATCCTAGTTAAAGTGTGTTCTCATTCATAACAGTGTCTCCTCCTTTGAGGAATGATGATAGAACACGGACGGACTATGGGCATCTTAGGTACTCTGAGTAAAGTGCAGGCTATGGCGCTTAGGCATCCCAAACTCATATTGGATGCTCACGACCAGTGGTGATCCGCACTTTCTTTCAGTGTTAAAAACGCTTCCAATATTCTGAGGGAAGTGTGCTTTAGGAGGGATTCGTTGCAGTGTTGCGTCTGATAAAGAAGGAAGCTCTTGGGACTGACTCTGCGATAACTGCAATAGGCGCACATAGGGCTCTAGTATCAGACGTCTATCCGTTGGACTATAGCAAGTTCTGTTTAAGGGAAACTCCATCAAACGGAATCGCACTTCTCACAGTGTCTTTTCAGAGGGGGAAAGGATATAGAACAACTAAGGGGAGGGAACGTTGTGCCCTGAGAGTAAATGACAGCTTAGGGCACATAGGCCTCTACGACACATACTGGAAGGTCAACACCTGTGATGTTCCACTGTGTCTAGCTCGTCTCAAACACTTCAAATGTACGAGGGAACTTTGCTAATGTACGTTCTCACGACAGGTTTGAGTCTGTGCTCTGTAGGAAACATTAGGACCTGTCTGTGTAGCAATCATAAACTATCACATACAGGACCATGACAAGTGATTCTTAGGAAGGTATCTTTTCAGGGATCCTACTTAAAGTGCGTTCTCATTCATCACAGAGTCTCCTCCTTTCAGGAATGATGACAGAACACGGACGGACTATGGGCACCTTAGGTACTGTGAGTAAAGTGCAGGCTATGGCGCTTAGGCATCCCAAACTCATATTGGATGCTCACGACCAGTGGTGATCCGCACTTTCTTTCAGTGTTAAAAACGCTTCCAACATTGTGAGGGAAGTGTGCTTTAGGAGGGATTCGTTGCAGTGTTGCGTCTGTTAAAGAAGGAAGCGCTTGGGACTGACTCTGCGGTAACTGCAATAGACGCACATAGGGCTCTAGTAACAGACGTCTATCCCTTGGACTATATGCAAGTTCTGTTTAAGGGAAACTCCTTCAGGCGGAATCGCACTTTTCCCAGTGTCTTTTTAATGGAGGAATGGAGAAAGAACAACTACGGAGAGAGGGAACGTTGTGCCCTTAGAGTGAAGGAAAGGGTATGGAACATAGGCCTCTAAGACACATACTGGAAAGTCAACAGCTGTGATGTTCCACTGTGTCTAACTCGTCTCAAAACACTTAAAATGCAGGAGGGAACTGTGCTACTGTACGTTCTCAATTCAGGAAGGAGTCTGTGCTAAGTTGGAAACTGGAGGGCCTGTCTGAGTAGCAATCATAGAGAGATTCGTACAGGACCCTTTCAGGTTATTCTTAGGAAGGTATCTTTTCAGGGATCCTACTTAAAATGTGTTCTCATTGATAATAGTATCTCCTTCTTTGAGGAATGATGATAGAATGTGGACGGACCATGGGCACATTATATACTGTGAGTAAAGTGCAGGCTATGGCGCTTAGGCATCCCAAACACATATTCGATGATCAAGACCAGTGGTGATCCCCACGTTCTTTCTCTGTAAAAAACGCTTTCAACATTGTGAGGGAAGTGTGCTTTAGGAGGGATTCGTTGCAGTGTTGCGTCTGTTAAAGAAGGAAGCTCTTGGGACTGACTCTGCGGTAACTGCAATAGGCGCACATAGGGCTCTAGTATCAGACGTCTATCCGTTGGACTATAGCAAGCTCTGTTTAAGGGAAACTCTTTCAGGCTGAATCGCACTTCTCACAGTGTCTTATCAGCGGAGGAATAGAGAAAGAACAACTATGGACAGAGGGAACGTTGTGCCCTGAGAGTGAAGGACCGGGTATGGAACATAGGCTTCTATGACACATACTGGAAGGTCAACACCTGTGATGTTCCATTGTGTCTAACTCGTGTCAAAACCCTTCAAATGTACTAGGGAACTGTGCTACAGTACTTTCCCACGACAATAATGAGTCTGTGCTAAGTTGGAAACTGTAGGACCTGTCTGTGCAGCAATCAGAGAGAGTATCGTACAGGACCCTGACGGGTTATTCTTAGGAAGGTATCTTTTCAGGGATCCTAGTTAAAGTGTGTTCTCATTCTTAACAGTGTCTCCTACTCTGAGGAATGATGATAGAATGCGGACGGACTTTGGGCACATTAGGTACTGTGAGTAAAGTGCAGGCTATGGCGCTTAGGCATCCCAAACACATATTAGATAATCAAGACCAGTGGTGATCCGCACTTTCTTTCTGAGTAAAAAACGCTTCCAGCATTGTGATGGAAGTGTGCTTTAGGAGGGATTCGTTGCTGTGTTGCGTCTGTTAGAAAAGGAAGCTCTTGGGACTGACTCTGCGGTAACTGCAATAGGCGTACATAGGGCTCTAGTATCATACGTCTATCCGTTGGACTATAGCAAGTTCTGTTTAAGGGAAACTCTTTCAGGCTGAATCGCACTTCTCACAGTGTCTTATCAGCGCAGGAATAGACAAAGAACAACTATGGACAGAGGGAACGTTTTGCCCTGAGAGTGAAGGACCGGGTATGGAACATAGGCCTCTATGACACATACTGGAAGGTCAACACCTGTGATGTTCCATTGTGTATAACTCGTCTCAAAACCCTTCAGATGTACGAGGGAACTGTGCTACAGTATTTTCCCAGGACAGGAATGAGTCTGTGCTAAGTTGGAAACTGTAAGACCTGTCCGTGGAGCAATCATAGAGAGTATTGTACAGGACCCTGACGGGTTATTCTTAGGAAGGTATCTTTTCAGGGATCCTAGTTAAAGTGTGTTCTCATTCATAACAGTGTCTCCTCCTTTGAGGAATGATGATAGAACACGGACGGACTATGGGCATCTTAGGTACTCTGAGTAAAGTGCAGGCTATGGCGCTTAGGCATCCCAAACTCATATTGGATGCTCACGACCAGTGGTGATCCGCACTTTCTTTCAGTGTTAAAAACGCTTCCAACATTGTGAGGGAAGTGTGCTTTAGGAGGGATTCGTTGCAGTGTTGCGTCTGATAAAGAAGGAAGCTCTTGGGACTGACTCTGCGATAACTGCAATAGGCGCACATAGGGCTCTAGTATCAGACGTCTATCCGTTGGACTATAGCAAGTTCTGTTTAAGGGAAACTCCATCAAATGGAATCGCACTTCTCACAGTGTCTTTTCAGAGGGGGAAAGGATATAGAACAACTAAGGGGAGGGAACGTTGTGCCCTGAGAGTGAATGACAGCTTATGGCACATAGGCCTCTATGACACATACTGGAAGGTCAACACCTGTGATGTTCCACTGTGTCTAGCTCGTCTCAAACACTTCAAATATACGAGGGAACTTTGTTACTGTACGTTCTCATGACAGGTTTGAGTCTGTGCTCTGTAGGAAACATTAGGACCTGTCTGTGTAGCAATCATAAACTATCACATACAGGACCATGACAAGTGATTCTTAGGAAGGTATCTTTTCAGGGATCCTACTTAAAGTGCGTTCTCATTCATCACAGAGTCTCCTCCTTTCAGGAATGATGACAGAACACGGACGGACTTTGGGCACCTTAGGTACTGTGAGTAAAGTGCAGGCTATGGCGCTTAGGCATCCCAAACTCATATTGGATGCTCACGACCAGTGGTGATCCGCACTTTCTTTCAGTGTTAAAAACGCTTCCAACATTGTGAGGGAAGTGTGCTTTAGGAGGGATTCGTTGCAGTGTTGCGTCTGTTAAAGAAGGAAGCGCTTGGGACTGACTCTGCGGTAACTGCAATAGGCGCACATAGGGCTCTAGTAACAGACGTCTATCCCTTGGACTATAGCAAGTTCTGTTTAAGGGAAACTCCTTCAGGCGGAATCGCACTTCTCCCAGTGTCTTTTTAATGGAGGAATGGAGAAAGAACAACTACGGAGAGAGGGAACGTTGTGCCCTTAGAGTGAAGGAAAGGGTATGGAACATAGGCCTCTAAGACACATACTGGAAAGTCAACAGCTGTGATGTTCCACTGTGTCTAACTCGTCTCAAAACACTTAAAATGCAGGAGGGAACTGTGCTACTGTACGTTCTCACTTCAGGAATGAGTCTGTGCTAAGTTGGAAACTGGAGGGACTGTCTGAGTAGCAATCATAGAGAGATTCGTACAGGACCCTTTCAGGTTATTCTTAGGAAGGTATCTTTTCAGGGATCCTACTTAAAATGTGTTCTCATTGATAATAGTATCTCCTTCTTTGAGGAATGATGATAGAATGTGGACGGACCATGGGCACATTATATACTGTGAGTAAAGTGCAGGCTATGGCGCTTAGGCATCCCAAACACATATTCGATGATCAAGACCAGTGGTGATCCCCACGTTCTTTCTCTGTAAAAAACGCTTTCAACATTGTGAGGGAAGTGTGCTTTAGGAGGGATTCGTTGCAGTGTTGCGTCTGTTAAAGAAGGAAGCTCTTGGGACTGACTCTGCGGTAACTGCAATAGGCGCACATAGGGCTCTAGTATCAGACGTCTATCCGTTGGACTATAGCAAGCTCTGTTTAAGGGAAACTCTTTCAGGCTGAATCGCACTTCTCACAGTGTCTTATCAGCGGAGGAATAGAGAAAGAACAACTATGGACAGAGGGAACGTTTTGCCCTGAGAGTGAAGGACCGGGTATGGAACATAGGCCTCTATGACACATACTGGAAGGTCAACACCTGTGATGTTCCATTGTGTATAACTCGTCTCAAAACCCTTCAGATGTACGAGGGAACTGTGCTACAGTATTTTCCCAGGACAGGAATGAGTCTGTGCTAAGTTGGAAACTGTAAGACCTGTCCGTGGAGCAATCATAGAGAGTATTGTACAGGACCCTGACGGGTTATTCTTAGGAAGGTATCTTTTCAGGGATCCTAGTTAAAGTGTGTTCTCATTCATAACAGTGTCTCCTCCTTTGAGGAATGATGATAGAACACGGACGGACTATGGGCATCTTAGGTACTCTGAGTAAAGTGCAGGCTATGGCGCTTAGGCATCCCAAACTCATATTGGATGCTCACGACCAGTGGTGATCCGCACTTTCTTTCAGTGTTAAAAACGCTTCCAATATTCTGAGGGAAGTGTGCTTTAGGAGGGATTCGTTGCAGTGTTGCGTCTGATAAAGAAGGAAGCTCTTGGGACTGACTCTGCGATAACAGCAATAGGCGCACATAGGGCTCTAGTATCAGACGTCTATCCGTTGGACTATAGCAAGTTCTGTTTAAGGGAAACTCCATCAAACGGAATCGCACTTCTCACAGCGTCTTTTCAGAGGGGGAAAGGATATAGAACAACTAAGGGGAGGGAACGTTGTGCCCTGAGAGTGAATGACAGCTTATGGCACATAGGCCTCTATGACACATACTGGAAGGTCAACACCTGTGATGTTCCACTGTGTCTAGCCCGTCTCAAACACTTCAAATGTACGAGGGAACTTTGTTACTCTACGTTCTCATGGCAGGTTTGAGTCTGTGCTCTGTAGGAAACATTAGGACCTGTCTGTGTAGCAATCATAAACTATCACATACAGGACCATGACAAGTGATTCTTAGGAAGGTATCTTTTCAGGGATCCTACTTAAAGTGCGTTCTCATTCATCACAGAGTCTCCTCCTTTCAGGAATGATGACAGAACACGGACGGACTTTGGGCACCTTAGGTACTGTGAGTAAAGTGCAGGCTATGGCGCTTAGGCATCCCAAACTCATATTGGATGCTCACGACCAGTGGTGATCCGCACTTTCTTTCAGTGTTAAAAACGCTTCCAACATTGTGAGGGAAGTGTGCTTTAGGAGGGATTCGTTGCAGTGTTGCGTCTGTTAAAGAAGGAAGCGCTTGGGACTGACTCTGCGGTAACTGCAATAGGCGCACATAGGGCTCTAGTAACAGACGTCTATCCCTTGGACTATAGCAAGTTCTGTTTAAGGGAAACTCCTTCAGGCGGAATCGCACTTCTCCCAGTGTCTTTTTATTGGAGGAATGGAGAAAGAACAACTACGGAGAGAGGGAACGTTGTGCCCTTAGAGTGAAGGAAAGGGTATGGAACATAGGCCTCTAAGACACATACTGGAAAGTCAACAGCTGTGATGTTCCACTGTGTCTAACTCGTCTCAAAACACTTAAAATGCAGGAGGGAACTGTGCTACTGTACGTTCTCACTTCAGGAATGAGTCTGTGCTAAGTTGGAAACTGGAGGGCCTGTCTGAGTAGCAATCATAGAGAGATTCGTACAGGACCCTTTCAGGTTATTCTTAGGAAGGTATCTTTTCAGGGATCCTACTTAAAATGTGTTCTCATTGATAATCTTATCTCCTTCTTTGAGGAATGATGATAGAATGTGGACGGACCATGGGCACATTATATACTGTGAGTAAAGTGCAGGCTATGGCGCTTAGGCATCCCAAACACATATTCGATGATCAAGACCAGTGGTGATCCCCACGTTCTTTCTCTGTAAAAAACGCTTTCAACATTGTGAGGGAAGTGTGCTTTGGGAGGGATTCGTTGCAGTGTTGCGTCTGTTAAAGAAGGAAGCTCTTGGGACTGACTCTGCGGTAACTGCAATAGGCGCACATAAGGCTCTAGTATCAGACGTCTATCCGTTGGACTATAGCAAGCTCTGTTTAAGGGAAACTCTTTCAGGCTGAATCGCACTTCTCACAGTGTCTTATCAGCGGAGGAATAGAGAAAGAACAACTATGGACAGAGGGAACGTTGTGCCCTGAGAGTGAAGGACCGGGTATGGAACATAGGCTTCTATGACACATACTGGAAGGTCAACACCTGTGATGTTCCATTGTGTCTAACTCGTGTCAAAACCCTTCAAATGTACGAGGGAACTGTGCTACAGTATTTTCCCACGACAATAATGAGTCTGTGCTAAGTTGGAAACTGTAGGACCTGTCTGTGCAGCAATCAGAGAGAGTATCGTACAGGACCCTGACGGGTTATTCTTAGGAAGGTATCTTTTCAGGGATCCTAGTTAAAGTCTGTTCTCATTCTTACAGTGTCTCCTACTCTGAGGAATGATGATAGAATGCGGACGGACTTTGGGCACATTAGGTACTGTGAGTAAAGTGCAGGCTATGGCGCTTAGGCATCCCAAACACATATTAGATAATCAAGACCAGTGGTGATCCGCACTTTCTTTCTGGGTAAAAAACGCTTCCAGCATTGTGATGGAAGTGTGCTTTAGGAGGGATTCGTTGCTGTGTTGCGTCTGTTAGAAATGAAGCTCTTGGGACTGACTCTGCGGTAACTGCAATAGGCGTACATAGGGCTCTAGTATCATACGTCTATCCGTTGGACTATAGCAAGTTCTGTTTAAGGGAAACTCTTTCAGGCTGAATCGCACTTCTCACAGTGTCTTATCAGCGGAGGAATAGAGAAAGAACAACTATGGACAGAGGGAACGTTTTGCCCTGAGAGTGAAGGACCGGGTATGGAACATAGGCCTCTATGACACATACTGGAAGGTCAACACCTGTGATGTTCCATTGTGTATAACTCGTCTCAAAACCCTTCAGATGTACGAGGGAACTGTGCTACAGTATTTTCCCAGGACAGGAATGAGTCTGTGCTAAGTTGGAAACTGTAAGACCTGTCCGTGGAGCAATCATAGAGAGTATTGTACAGGACCCTGACGGGTTATTCTTAGGAAGGTATCTTTTCAGGGATCCTAGTTAAAGTGTGTTCTCATTCATAACAGTGTCTCCTCCTTTGAGGAATGATGATAGAACACGGACGGACTATGGGCATCTTAGGTACTCTGAGTAAAGTGCAGGCTATGGCGCTTAGGCATCCCAAACTCATATTGGATGCTCACGACCAGTGGTGATCCGCACTTTCTTTCAGTGTTAAAAACGCTTCCAACATTGTGAGGGAAGTGTGCTTTAGGAGGGATTCGTTGCAGTGTTGCGTCTGATAAAGAAGGAAGCTCTTGGGACTGACTCTGCGATAACTGCAATAGGCGCACATAGGGCTCTAGTATCAGACGTCTATCCGTTGGACTATAGCAAGTTCTGTTTAAGGGAAACTCCATCAAACGGAATCGCACTTCTCACAGTGTCTTTTCAGAGGGGGAAAGGATATAGAACAACTAAGGGGAGGGAACTTTGTGCCCTGAGAGTGAATGACAGCTTATGGCACATAGGCCTCTATGACATATACTGGAAGGTCAACACCTGTGATGTTCCACTGTGTCTAGCTCGTCTCAAACACTTCAAATGTACGAGGGAACTTTGTTACTGTACGTTCTCATGACAGGTTTGAGTCTGTGCTCTGTAGGAAACATTAGGACCTGTCTGTGTAGCAATCATAAACTATCACATACAGGACCATGACAAGTGATTCTTAGGAAGGTATCTTTTCAGGGATCCTACTTAAAGTGCGTTCTCATTCATCACAGAGTCTCCTCCTTTCAGGAATGATGACAGAACACGGACGGACTTTGGGCACCTTAGGTACTGTGAGTAAAGTGCAGGCTATGGCGCGTAGGCATCCCAAACTCATATTGGATGCTCACGACCAGTGGTGATCCGCACTTTCTTTCAGTGTTAAAAACGCTTCCAACATTGTGAGGGAAGTGTGCTTTAGGAGGGATTCGTTGCAGTGTTGCGTCTGTTAAAGAAGGAAGCGCTTGGGACTGACTCTGCGGTAACTGCAATAGGCGCACATAGGGCTCTAGTAACAGACGTCTATCCCTTGGACTATAGCAAGTTCTGTTTAAGGGAAACTCCTTCAGGCGGAATCGCACTTCTCCCAGTGTCTTTTTAATGGAGGAATGGAGAAAGACCAACTACGGAGAGAGGGAACGTTGTGCCCTTAGAGTGAAGGAAAGGGTAAGGAACATAGGCCTCTAAGACACATACTGGAAAGTCAACAGCTGTGATGTTCCACTGTGTCTAACTCGTCTCAAAACACTTAAAATGCAGGAGGGAACTGTGCTACTGTACGTTCTCACTTCAGGAATGAGTCTGTGCTAAGTTGGAAACTGGAGGGCCTGTCTGAGTAGCAATCATAGAGAGATTCGTACAGGACCCTTTCAGGTTATTCTTAGGAAGGTATCTTTTCAGGGATCCTACTTAAAATGTGTTCTCATTGATAATAGTATCTCCTTCTTTGAGGAATGATGATAGAATGTGGACGGACCATGGGCACATTATATACTGTGAGTAAAGTGCAGGCTATGGCGCTTAGGCATCCCAAACACATATTCGATGATCAAGACCAGTGGTGATCCCCACGTTCTTTCTCTGTAAAAAACGCTTTCAACATTGTGAGGGAAGTGTGCTTTAGGAGGGATTCGTTGCAGTGTTGCGTCTGTTAAAGAAGGAAGCTCTTGGGACTGACTCTGCGGTAACTGCAATAGGCGCACATAGGGCTCTAGTATCAGACGTCTATCCGTTGGACTATAGCAAGCTCTGTTTAAGGGAAACTCTTTCAGGCTGAATCGCACTTCTCACAGTGTCTTATCAGCGGAGGAATAGATAAAGAACAACTATGGAGAGAGGGAACGTTGTGCCCTGAGAGTGAAGGACCGGGTATGGAACATAGGCTTCTATGACACATACTGGAAGGTCAACACCTGTGATGTTCCATTGTGTCTAACTCGTGTCAAAACCCTTCAAATGTACGAGGGAACTGTGCTACAGTACTTTCCCATGACAATAATGAGTCTGTGCTAAGTTGGAAACTGTAGGACCTGTCTGTGCAGCAATCAGAGAGAGTATCGTACAGGACCCTGACGGGTTATTCTTAGGAAGGTATCTTTTCAGGGATCCTAGTTAAAGTGTGTTCTCATTCTTAACAGTGTCTCCTACTCTGAGGAATGATGATAGAATGCGGACGGACTTTGGGCACATTAGGTACTGTGAGTAAAGTGCAGGCTATGGCGCTTAGGCATCCCAAACACATATTAGATAATCAAGACCAGTGGTGATCCGCACTTTCTTTCTGAGTAAAAAACGCTTCCAGCATTGTGATGGAAGTGTGCTTTAGGAGGGATTCGTTGCTGTGTTGCGTCTGTTAGAAAAGGAAGCTCTTGGGACTGACTCTGCGGTAACTGCAATAGGCGTACATAGGGCTCTAGTATCATACGTCTATCCGTTGGACTATAGCAAGTTCTGTTTAAGGGAAACTCTTTCAGGCTGAATCGCACTTCTCACAGTGTCTTATCAGCGGAGGAATAGAGAAAGAACAACTATGGACAGAGGGAACGTTTTGCCCTGAGAGTGAAGGACCGGGTATGGAACATAGGCCTCTATGACACATACTGGAAGGTCAACACCTGTGATGTTCCATTGTGTATAACTCGTCTCAAAACCCTTCAGATGTACGAGGGAACTGTGCTACAGTATTTTCCCAGGACAGGAATGAGTCTGTGCTAAGTTGGAAACTGTAAGACCTGTCCGTGGAGCAATCATAGAGAGTATTGTACAGGACCCTGACGGGTTATTCTTAGGAAGGTATCTTTTCAGGGATCCTAGTTAAAGTGTGTTCTCATTCATAACAGTGTCTCCTCCTTTGAGGAATGATGATAGAACACGGACGGACTATGGGCATCTTAGGTACTCTGAGTAAAGTGCAGGCTATGGCGCTTAGGCATCCCAAACTCATATTGGATGCTCACGACCAGTGGTGATCCGCACTTTCTTTCAGTGTTAAAAACGCTTCCAACATTGTGAGGGAAGTGTGCTTTAGGAGGGATTCGTTGCAGTGTTGCGTGTGATAAAGAAGGAAGCTCTTGGGACTGACTATGCGAAAACTGCAATAGGCGCACATAGGGCTCTAGTATCAGACGTCTATCCGTTGGACTATAGCAAGTTCTGTTTAAGGGAAACTCCATCAAACGGAATCGCACTTCTCACAGTGTCTTTTCAGAGGGGGAAAGGATATAGAACAACTAAGGGGAGGGAACGTTGTGCCCTGAGAGTGAATGACAGCTTATGGCACATAGGACTCTATGACACATACTGGAAGGTCAACACCTGTGATGTTCCACTGTGTCTAGCTCGTCTCAAACACTTCAAATGTACGAGGGAACTTTGTTACTGTACGTTCTCACGACAGGTTTGAGTCTGTGCTCTGTAGGAAACATTAGGACCTGTCTGTGTAGCAATCATAAACTATCACATACAGGACCATGACAAGTGATTCTTAGGAAGGTATCTTTTCAGGGATCCTACTTAAAGTGCGTTCTCATTCATCACAGAGTCTCCTCCTTTCAGGAATGATGACAGAACACGGACGGACTATGGGCACCTTAGGTACTGTGAGTAAAGTGCAGGCTATGGCGCTTAGGCATCCCAAACTCATATTGGATGCTCACGACCAGTGGTGATCCGCACTTTCTTTCAGTGTTAAAAACGCTTCCAACATTGTGAGGGAAGTGTGCTTTAGGAGGGATTCGTTGCAGTGTTGCGTCTGTTAAAGAAGGAAGCGCTTGGGACTGACTCTGCGGTAACTGCAATAGGCGCACATAGGGCTCTAGTAACAGACGTCTATCCCTTGGACTATAGCAAGTTCTGTTTAAGGGAAACTCCTTCAGGCGGAATCGCACTTCTCCCAGTGTCTTTTTAATGGAGGAATGGAGAAAGAACAACTACGGAGAGAGGGAACGTTGTGCCCTTAGAGTGAAGGAAAGGGTATGGAACAGAGGCCTCTAAGACACATAATGGAAAGTCAACAGCTGTGATGTTCCACTGTGTCTAACTCGTCTCAAAACACTTAAAATGCAGGAGGGAACTGTGCTACTGTACGTTCTCACTTCAGGAATGAGTCTGTGCTAAGTTGGAAACTGGAGGGCCTGTCTGAGTAGCAATCATAGAGAGATTCGTACAGGACCCTTTTAGGTTATTCTTAGGAAGGTATCTTTTCAGGGATCCTACTTAAAATGTGTTCTCATTGATAATAGTATCTCCTTCTTTGAGGAATGATGATAGAATGTGGACGGGCCATGGGCACATTATATACTGTGAGTAAAGTGCAGGCTATGGCGCTTAGGCATCCCAAACACATATTCGATGATCAAGACCAGTGGTGATCCCCACGTTCTTTCTCTGTAAAAAACGCTTTCAACATTGTGAGGGAAGTGTGCTTTAGGAGGGATTCGTTGCAGTGTTGCGTCTGTTAAAGAAGGAAGCTCTTGGGACTGACTCTGCGGTAACTGCAATAGGCGTACATAGGGCTCTAGTATCATACGTCTATCCGTTGGACTATAGCAAGTTCTGTTTAAGGGAAACTCTTTCAGGCTGAATCGCACTTCTCACAGTGTCTTATCAGCGGAGGAATAGAGAAAGAACAACTATGGACAGAGGGAACGTTTTGCCCTGAGAGTGAAGGACCGGGTATGGAACATAGGCCTCTATGACACATACTGGAAGGTCAACACCTGTGATGTTCCATTGTGTATAACTCGTCTCAAAACCCTTCAGATGTACGAGGGAACTGTGCTACAGTATTTTCCCAGGACAGGAATGAGTCTGTGCTAAGTTGGAAACTGTAAGACCTGTCCGTGGAGCAATCATAGAGAGTATTGTACAGGACCCTGACGGGTTATTCTTAGGAAGGTATCTTTTCAGGGATCCTAGTTAAAGTGTGTTCTCATTCATAACAGTGTCTCCTCCTTTGAGGAATGATGATAGAACACGGACGGACTATGGGCATCTTAGGTACTCTGAGTAAAGTGCAGGCTATGGCGCTTAGGCATCCCAAACTCATATTGGATGCTCACGACCAGTGGTGATCCGCACTTTCTTTCAGTGTTAAAAACGCTTCCAACATTGTGAGGGAAGTGTGCTTTAGGAGGGATTCGTTGCAGTGTTGCGTCTGATAAAGAAAGAAGCTCTTGGAACTGACTCTGCGATAACTGCAATAGGCGCACATAGGGCTCTAGTATCAGACGTCTATCCGTTGGACTATAGCAAGTTCTGTTTAAGGGAAACTCCATCAAACGGAATCGCACTTCTCACAGTGTCTTTTCAGAGGGGGAAAGGATATAGAACAACTAAGGGGAGGGAACTTTGTGCCCTGAGAGTGAATGACAGCTTATGGCACATAGGCCTCTATGACATATACTGGAAGGTCAACACCTGTGATGTTCCACTGTGTCTAGCTCGTCTCAAACACTTCAAATGTACGAGGGAACTTTGTTACTGTACGTTCTCATGACAGGTTTGAGTCTGTGCTCTGTAGGAAACATTAGGACCTGTCTGTGTAGCAATCATAAACTATCACATACAGGACCATGACAAGTGATTCTTAGGAAGGTATCTTTTCAGGGATCCTACTTAAAGTGCGTTCTCATTCATCACAGAGTCTCCTCCTTTCAGGAATGATGACAGAACACGGACGGACTATGGGCACCTTAGGTACTGTGAGTAAAGTGCAGGCTATGGCGCTTAGGCATCCCAAACTCATATTGGATGCTCACGACCAGTGGTGATCCGCACTTTCTTTCAGTGTTAAAAACGCTTCCAACATTGTGAGGGAAGTGTGCTTTAGGAGGGATTCGTTGCAGTGTTGCGTCTGTTAAAGAAGGAAGCGCTTGGGACTGACTCTGCGGTAACTGCAATAGGCGCACATAGGGCTCTAGTAACAGACGTCTATCCCTTGGACTATAGCAAGTTCTGTTTAAGGGAAACTCCTTCAGGCGGAATCGCACTTCTCCCAGTGTCTTTTTAATGGAGGAATGGAGAAAGAACAACTACGGAGAGAGGGAACGTTGTGCCCTTAGAGTGAAGGAAAGGGTATGGAACAGAGGCCTCTAAGACACATAATGGAAAGTCAACAGCTGTGATGTTCCACTGTGTCTAACTCGTCTCAAAACACTTAAAATGCAGGAGGGAACTGTGCTACTGTACGTTCTCACTTCAGGAATGAGTCTGTGCTAAGTTGGAAACTGGAGGGCCTGTCTGAGTAGCAATCATAGAGAGATTCGTACAGGACCCTTTTAGGTTATTCTTAGGAAGGTATCTTTTCAGGGATCCTACTTAAAATGTGTTCTCATTGATAATAGTATCTCCTTCTTTGAGGAATGATGATAGAATGTGGACGGGCCATGGGCACATTATATACTGTGAGTAAAGTGCAGGCTATGGCGCTTAGGCATCCCAAACACATATTCGATGATCAAGACCAGTGGTGATCCCCACGTTCTTTCTCTGTAAAAAACGCTTTCAACATTGTGAGGGAAGTGTGCTTTAGGAGGGATTCGTTGCAGTGTTGCGTCTGTTAAAGAAGGAAGCTCTTGGGACTGACTCTGCGGTAACTGCAATAGGCGTACATAGGGCTCTAGTATCATACGTCTATCCGTTGGACTATAGCAAGTTCTGTTTAAGGGAAACTCTTTCAGGCTGAATCGCACTTCTCACAGTGTCTTATCAGCGGAGGAATAGAGAAAGAACAACTATGGACAGAGGGAACGTTTTGCCCTGAGAGTGAAGGACCGGGTATGGAACATAGGCCTCTATGACACATACTGGAAGGTCAACACCTGTGATGTTCCATTGTGTATAACTCGTCTCAAAACCCTTCAGATGTACGAGGGAACTGTGCTACAGTATTTTCCCAGGACAGGAATGAGTCTGTGCTAAGTTGGAAACTGTAAGACCTGTCCGTGGAGCAATCATAGAGAGTATTGTACAGGACCCTGACGGGTTATTCTTAGGAAGGTATCTTTTCAGGGATCCTAGTTAAAGTGTGTTCTCATTCATAACAGTGTCTCCTCCTTTGAGGAATGATGATAGAACACGGACGGACTATGGGCATCTTAGGTACTCTGAGTAAAGTGCAGGCTATGGCGCTTAGGCATCCCAAACTCATATTGGATGCTCACGACCAGTGGTGATCCGCAGTTTCTTTCAGTGTTAAAAACGCTTCCAACATTGTGAGGGAAGTGTGCTTTAGGAGGGATTCGTTGCAGTGTTGCGTCTGATAAAGAAGGAAGCTCTTGGGACTGACTCTGCGGTAACTGCAATAGGCGCACATAGGGCTCTAGTATCAGACGTCTATCCGTTGGACTATAGCAAGTTCTGTTTAAGGGAAACTCCATCAAACGGAATCGCACTTCTCACAGTGTCTTTTCAGAGGGGGAAAGGATATAGAACAACTAAGGGGAGGGAACGTTGTGCCCTGAGAGTGAATGACAGCTTATGGCACATAGGCCTCTATGACACATACTGGAAGGTCAACACCTGTGATGTTCCACTGTGTCTAGCTCGTCTCAAACACTTCAAATGTACGAGGGAACTTTGTTACTGTACGTTCTCATGACAGGTTTGAGTCTGTGCTCTGTAGGAAACATTAGGACCTGTCTGTGTAGCAATCATAAACTATCACATACAGGACCATGACAAGTGATTCTTAGGAAGGTATCTTTTCAGGGATCCTACTTAAAGTGCGTTCTCATTCATCACAGAGTCTCCTCCTTTCAGGAATGATGACAGAACACGGACGGACTTTGGGCACCTTAGGTACTGTGAGTAAAGTGCAGGCTATGGCGCTTAGGCATCCCAAACTCATATTGGATGCTCACGACCAGTGGTGATCCGCACTTTCTTTCAGTGTTAAAAACGCTTCCAACATTGTGAGGGAAGTGTGCTTTAGGAGGGATTCGTTGCAGTGTTGCGTCTGTTAAAGAAGGAAGCGCTTGGGACTGACTCTGCGGTAACTGCAATAGGCGCACATAGGGCTCTAGTAACAGACGTCTATCCCTTGGACTATAGCAAGTTCTGTTTAAGGGAAACTCCTTCAGGCGGAATCGCACTTCTCCCAGTGTCTTTTTAATGGAGGAATGGAGAAAGAACAACTACGGAGAGAGGGAACGTTGTGCCCTTAGAGTGAAGGAAAGGGTATGGAACATAGGCCTCTAAGACACATACTGGAAAGTCAACAGCTGTGATGTTCCATTGTGTCTAACTCGTCTCAAAACACTTAAAATGCAGGAGGGAACTGTGCTACTGTACGTTCTCACTTCAGGAATGAGTCTGTGCTAAGTTGGAAACTGGAGGGCCTGTCTGAGTAGCAATCATAGAGAGATTCGTACAGGACCCTTTCAGGTTATTCTTAGGAAGGTATCTTTTCAGGGATCCTACTTAAAATGTGTTCTCATTGATAATAGTATCTCCTTCTTTGAGGAATGATGATAGAATGTGGACGGACCATGGGCACATTATATACTGTGAGTAAAGTGCAGGCTATGGCGCTTAGGCATCCCAAACACATATTCGATGATCAAGACCAGTGGTGATCCCCACGTTCTTTCTCTGTAAAATACGCTTTCAACATTGTGAGGGAAGTGTGCTTTAGGAGGGATTCGTTGCAGTGTTGCGTCTGTTAAAGAAGGAAGCTCTTGGGACTGACTCTGCGGTAACTGCAATAGGCGCACATAGGGCTCTAGTATCAGACGTCTACCCGTTGGACTATAGCAAGCTCTGTTTAAGGGAAACTCTTTCAGGCTGAATCGCACTTCTCACAGTGTCTTATCAGCGGAGGAATAGAGAAAGAACAACTATGGACAGAGGGAACGTTGTGCCCTGAGAGTGAAGGACCGGGTATGGAACATAGGCTTCTATGACACATACTGGAAGGTCAACACCTGTGATGTTCCTTTGTGTCTAACTCGTGTCAAAACCCTTCAAATGTACGAGGGAACTGTGCTACAGTACTTTCCCATGACAATAATGAGTCTGTGCTACGTTGGAAACTGTAGGACCTGTCTGTGCAGCAATCAGAGAGAGTATCGTACAGGACCCTGACGGGTTATTCTTAGGAAGGTATCTTTTCAGGGATCCTAGTTAAAGTGTGTTCTCATTCTTAACAGTGTCTCCTACTCTGAGGAATGATGATAGAATGCGGACGGACTTTGGGCACATTAGGTACTGTGAGTAAAGTGCAGGCTATGGCGCTTAGGCATCCCAAACTCATATTAGATAATCAAGACCAGTGGTGATCCGCACTTTCTTTCTGAGTAAAAAACGCTTCCAGCATTGTGATGGAAGTGTGCTTTAGTAGGGATTCGTTGCTGTGTTGCGTCTGTTAGAAAAGGAAGCTCTTGGGACTGACTCTGCGGTAACTGCAATAGGCGTACATAGGGCTCTAGTATCATACGTCTATCCGTTGGACTATAGCAAGTTCTGTTTAAGGGAAACTCTTTCAGGCTGAATCGCACTTCTCACAGTGTCTTATCAGCGGAGGAATAGAGAAAGAACAACTATGGACAGAGGGAACGTTTTGCCCTGAGAGTGAAGGACCGGGTATGGAACATAGGCCTCTATGACACATACTGGAAGGTCAACACCTGTGATGTTCCATTGTGTATAACTCGTCTCAAAACCCTTCAGATGTACGAGGGAACTGTGCTACAGTATTTTCCCAGGACAGGAATGAGTCTGTGCTAAGTTGGAAACTGTAAGACCTGTCCGTGGAGCAATCATAGAGAGTATTGTACAGGACCCTGACGGGTTATTCTTAGGAAGGTATCTTTTCAGGGATCCTAGTTAAAGTGTGTTCTCATTCATAACAGTGTCTCCTCCTTTGAGGAATGATGATAGAACACGGACGGACTATGGGCATCTTAGGTACTCTGAGTAAAGTGCAGGCTATGGCGCTTAGGCATCCCAAACTCATATTGCATGCTCACGACCAGTGGTGATCCGCACTTTCTTTCAGTGTTAAAAACGCTTCCAACATTGTGAGGGAAGTGTGCTTTAGGAGGGATTCGTTGCAGTGTTGCGTCTGATAAAGAAGGAAGCTCTTGGGACTGACTCTGCGATAACTGCAATAGGCGCACATAGGGCTCTAGTATCAGACGTCTATCCGTTGGACTATAGCAAGTTCTATTTAAGGGAAACTCCATCAAACGGAATCGCACTTCTCACAGTGTCTTTTCAGAGGGGGAAAGGATATAGAACAACTAAGGGGAGGGAACGTTGTGCCCTGAGAGTGAATGACAGCTTATGGCACATAGTCCTCTACGACACATACTGTTAGGTCAACACCTGTGATGTTCCACTGTGTCTAGCTCGTCTCAAACACTTCAAATGTACGAGGGAACTTAGCTACTGTACGTTCTCACGACAGGTTTGAGTCTGTGCTCTGTAGGAAACATTAGGACCTGTCTGTGTAGCAATCATAAACTATCACATACAGGACCATGACAAGTGATTCTTAGGAAGGTATCTTTTCAGGGATCCTACTTAAAGTGCGTTCTCATTCATCACAGAGCCTCCTCCTTTCAGGAATGATGACAGAACACCGACGGACTATGGGCACCTTAGGTACTGTGAGTAAAGTGCAGGCTATGGCGCTTAGGCATCCCAAACTCATATTGGATGCTCACGACCAGTGGTGATCCGCACTTTCTTTCAGTGTTAAAAACGCTTCCAACATTGTGAGGGAAGTGTGCTTTAGGAGGGATTCGTTGCAGTGTTGCGTCTGTTAAAGAAGGAAGCGCTGGGGACTGACTCTGCGGTAACTGCAATAGGCGCACATAGGGCTCTAGTAACAGACGTCTATCCCTTGGACTATAGCAAGTTCTGTTTAAGGGAAACTCCTTCAGGCGGAATCGCACTTCTCCCAGTGTCTTTTTAATGGAGGAATGGAGAAAGAACAACTACGGAGAGAGGGAACGTTGTGCCCTTAGAGTGAAGGAAAGGGTATGGAACATAGGCCTCTAAGACACATACTGGAAAGTCAACAGCTGTGATGTTCCACTGTGTCTAACTCGTCTCAAAACACTTAAAATGCAGGAGGGAACTGTGCTACTGTACGTTCTCACTTCAGGAATGAGTCTGTGCTAAGTTGGAAACTGGAGGGCCTGTCTGAGTAGCAATCATAGAGAGATTCTTACAGGACCCTTTCAGGTTATTCTTAGGAAGGTATCTTTTCAGGGATCCACTTAAAATGTGTTCTCACTGAAATAGTATCTCCTTCTTTGAGGAATGATGATAGAATGTGGACGGACCATGGGCACATTATATACTGTGAGTAAAATGCAGGCTATGGCGCTTAGGCATCCCAAACACATATTCGATGATCAAGACCAGTGGTGATCCCCACGTTCTTTCTCTGTAAAAAACGCTTTCAGCATTGTGAGGGAAGTGTGCTTTAGGAGGGATTCGTTGCAGTGTTGCGTCTGTTAAAGAAGGAAGCTCTTGGGACTGACTCTGCGGTAACTGCAATAGGCGCACATAGGGCTCTAGTATCAGACGTCTATCCGTTGGACTATAGCAAGCTCTGTTTAAGGGAAACTCTTTCAGGCTGAATCGCACTTCTCACAGTGTCTTATCAGCGGAGGAATAGAGAAAGAACAACTATGGACAGAGGGAACGTTGTGCCCTGAGAGTGAAGGACCGGGTATGGAACATAGGCTTCTATGACACATACTGGAAGGTCAACACCTGTGATGTTCCATTGTGTCTAACTCGTGTCAAAACCCTTCAAATGTACGAGGGAACTGTGCTACAGTACTTTCCCACGACAATAATGAGTCTGTGCTAAGTTGGAAACTGTAGGACCTGTCTGTGCAGCAATCAGAGAGAGTATCGTACAGGACCCTGACGGGTTATTCTTAGGAAGGTATCTTTTCAGGGATCCTAGTTAAAGTGTGTTCTCATTCTTAACAGTGTCTCCTACTCTGAGGAATGATGATAGAATGCGGACGGACTTTGGGCACATTAGGTACTGTGAGTAAAGTGCAGGCTATGGCGCTTAGGCATCCCAAACACATATTAGATAATCAAGACCAGTGGTGATCCGCACTTTCTTTCTGAGTAAAAAACGCTTCCAGCATTGTGATGGAAGTGTGCTTTAGGAGGGATTCGTTGCTGTGTTGCGTCTGTTAGAAAAGGAAGCTCTTGGGACTGACTCTGCGGTAACTGCAATAGGCGTACATAGGGCTCTAGTATCATACGTCTATCCGTTGGACTATAGCAAGTTCTGTTTAAGGGAAACTCTTTCAGGCTGAATCGCACTTCTCACAGTGTCTTATCAGCGGAGGAATAGAGAAAGAACAACTATGGACAGAGGGAACGTTTTGCCCTGAGAGTGAAGGACCGGGTATGGAACATAGGCCTCTATGACACATACTGGAAGGTCAACACCTGTGATGTTCCATTGTGTATAACTCGTCTCAAAACCCTTCAGATGTACGAGGGAACTGTGCTACAGTATTTTCCCAGGACAGGAATGAGTCTGTGCTAAGTTGGAAACTGTAAGACCTGTCCGTGGAGCAATCATAGAGAGTATTGTACAGGACCCTGACGGGTTATTCTTAGGAAGGTATCTTTTCAGGGATCCTAGTTAAAGTGTG
This sequence comes from Neogale vison, assembly GCF_020171115.1. Lineage (NCBI taxonomy): Eukaryota > Metazoa > Chordata > Mammalia > Carnivora > Mustelidae > Neogale > Neogale vison. Next base: position 26,419,473 of record NC_058100.1, on the reverse strand, counting down.
TTCTCATTCATAACAGTGTCTCCTCCTTTGAGGAATGATGATAGAACACGGACGGACTATGGGCATCTTAGGTACTCTGAGTAAAGTGCAGGCTATGGCGCTTAGGCATCCCAAACTCATATTGGATGCTCACGACCAGTGGTGATCCGCACTTTCTTTCAGTGTTAAAAACGCTTCCAACATTGTGAGGGAAGTGTGCTTTAGGAGGAATTCGTTGCAGTGTTGCGTCTGATAAAGAAGGAAGCTCTTGGGACTGACTCTGCGATAACTGCAATAGGCGCACATAGGGCTCTAGTATCAGACGTCTATCCGTTGGACTATAGCAAGTTCTGTTTAAGGGAAACTCCATCAAACGGAATCGCACTTCTCACAGTGTCTTTTCAGAGGGGGAAAGGATATAGAACAACTAAGGGGAGGGAACGTTGTGCCCTGAGAGTGAATGACAGCTTATGGCACATAGGCCTCTATGACACATACTGGAAGGTCAACACCTGTGATGTTCCACTGTGTCTAGCTCGTCTCAAACACTTCAAATGTACGAGGGAACTTTGCTAATGTACGTTCTCACGACAGGTTTGAGTCTGTGCTCTGTAGGAAACATTAGGACCTGTCTGTGTAGCAATCATAAACTATCACATAAAGGACCATGACAAGTGATTCTTAGGAAGGTATCTTTTCAGGGATCCTACTTAAAGTGCGTTCTCATTCATCACAGAGTCTCCTCCTTTCAGGAATGATGACAGAACACGGACGGACTATGGGCACCTTAGGTACTGTGAGTAAAGTGCAGGCTATGGCGCTTAGGCATCCCAAACTCATATTGGATGCTCACGACCAGTGGTGATCCGCACTTTCTTTCAGTGTTAAAAACGCTTCCAACATTGTGAGGGAAGTGTGCTTTAGGAGGGATTCGTTGCAGTGTTGCGTCTGTTAAAGAACTAAGCGCTTGGGACTGACTCTGCGGTAACTGCAATAGGCGCACATAGGGCTCTAGTAACAGACGTCTATCCCTTGGACTATATGCAAGTTCTGTTTAAGGGAAACTCCTTCAGGCGGAATCGCACTTTTCCCAGTGTCTTTTTAATGGAGGAATGGAGAAAGAACAACTACGGAGAGAGGGAACGTTGTGCCTTTAGAGTGAAGGAAAGGGTATGGAACATAGGCCTCTAAGACACATACTGGAAAGTCAACAGCTGTGATGTTCCACTGTGTCTAACTCGTCTCAAAACACTTAAAATGCAGGAGGGAACTGTGCTACTGTACGTTCTCAATTCAGGAAGGAGTCTGTGCTAAGATGGAAACTGGAGGGCCTGTCTGAGTAGCAATCATAGAGAGATTCGTACAGGACCCTTTCAGGTTATTCTTAGGAAGGTATCTTTTCAGGGATCCTACTTAAAATGTGTTCTCATTGATAATAGTATCTCCTTCTTTGAGGAATGATGATAGAATGTGGACGGACCATGGGCACATTATATACTGTGAGTAAAGTGCAGGCTATGGCGCTTAGGCATCCCAAACACATATTCGATGATCAAGACCAGTGGTGATCCCCACGTTCTTTCTCTGTTAAATACGCTTTCAACATTGTGAGGGAAGTGTGCTTTAGGAGGGATTCGTTGCAGTGTTGCGTCTGTTAAAGAAGGAAGCTCTTGGGACTGACTCTGCGGTAACTGCAATAGGCGCACATAGGGCTCTAGTATCAGACGTCTATCCGTTGGACTATAGCAAGCTCTGTTTAAGGGAAACTCTTTCAGGCTGAATCGCACTTCTCACAGTGTCTTATCAGCGGAGGAATAGAGAAAGAACAACTATGGACAGAGGGAACGTTGTGCCCTGAGAGTGAAGGACCGGGTATGGAACATAGGCTTCTATGACACATACTGGAAGGTCAACACCTGTGATGTTCCATTGTGTCTAACTCGTGTCAAAACCCTTCAAATGTACGAGGGAACTGTGCTACAGTACTTTCCCATGACAATAATGAGTCTGTGCTAAGTTGGAAACTGTAGGACCTGTCTGTGCAGCAATCAGAGAGAGTATCGTACAGGACCCTGACGGGTTATTCTTAGGAAGGTATCTTTTCAGGGATCCTAGTTAAAGTGTGTTCTCATTCTTAACAGTGTCTCCTACTCTGAGGAATGATGATAGAATGCGGACGGACTTTGGGCACATTAGGTACTGTGAGTAAAGTGCAGGCTATGGCGCTTAGGCATCCCAAACTCATATTAGATAATCAAGACCAGTGGTGATCCGCACTTTCTTTCTGAGTAAAAAACGCTTCCAGCATTGTGATGGAAGTGTGCTTTAGGAGGGATTCGTTGCTGTGTTGCGTCTGTTAGAAAAGGAAGCTCTTGGGACTGACTCTGCGGTAACTGCAATAGGCGTACATAGGGCTCTAGTATCATACGTCTATCCGTTGGACTATAGCAAGTTCTGTTTAAGGGAAACTCTTTCAGGCTGAATCGCACTTCTCACAGTGTCTTATCAGCGGAGGAATAGAGAAAGAACAACTATGGACAGAGGGAACGTTTTGCCCTGAGAGTGAAGGACCGGGTATGGAACATAGGCCTCTATGACACATACTGGAAGGTCAACACCTGTGATGTTCCATTGTGTATAACTCGTCTCAAAACCCTTCAGATGTACGAGGGAACTGTGCTACAGTATTTTCCCAGGACAGGAATGAGTCTGTGCTAAGTTGGAAACTGTAAGACCTGTCCGTGGAGCAATCATAGAGAGTATTGTACAGGACCCTGACGGGTTATTCTTAGGAAGGTATCTTTTCAGGGATCCTAGTTAAAGTGTGTTCTCATTCATAACAGTGTCTCCTCCTTTGAGGAATGATGATAGAACACGGACGGACTATGGGCATCTTAGGTACTCTGAGTAAAGTGCAGGCTATGGCGCTTAGGCATCCCAAACTCATATTGGATGCTCACGACCAGTGGTGATCCGCACTTTCTTTCAGTGTTAAAAACGCTTCCAACATTGTGAGGGAAGTGTGCTTTAGGAGGGATTCATTGCAGTGTTGCGTCTGATAAAGAAGGAAGCTCTTGGGACTGACTATGCGATAACTGCAATAGGCGCACATAGGGCTCTAGTATCAGACGTCTATCCGTTGGACTATAGCAAGTTCTGTTTAAGGGAAACTCCATCAAACGGAATCGCACTTCTCACAGTGTCTTTTCAGAGGGGGAAAGGATATAGAACAACTAAGGGGAAGGAACGTTGTGCCCTGAGAGTGAATGACAGCTTATGGCACATAGGCCTCTATGACACATACTGGAAGGTCAACACCTGTGATGTTCCACTGTGTCTAGCTCGTCTCAAACACTTCAAATGTACGAGGGAACTTTGTTACTGTACGTTCTCATGACAGGTTTGAGTCTGTGCTCTGTAGGAAACATTAGGACCTGTCTGTGTAGCAATCATAAACTATCACATACAGGACCATGACAAGTGATTCTTAGGAAGGTATCTTTTCAGGGATCCTAGTTAAAGTGCGTTCTCATTCATCACAGAGTCTCCTCCTTTCAGGAATGATGACAGAACACGGACGGACTTTGGGCACCTTAGGTACTGTGAGTAAAGTGCAGGCTATGGCGCTTAGGCATCCCAAACTCATATTGGATGCTCACGACCAGTGGTGATCCGCACTTTCTTTCAGTGTTAAAAACGCTTCCAACATTGTGAGGGAAGTGTGCTTTAGGAGGGATTCGTTGCAGTGTTGCGTCTGTTAAAGAAGGAAGCGCTTGGGACTGACTCTGCGGTAACTGCAATAGGCGCACATAGGGCTCTAGTAACAGACGTCTATCCCTTGGACTATAGCAAGTTCTGTTTAAGGGAAACTCCTTCAGGCGGAATCGCACTTCTCCCAGTGTCTTTTTAATGGAGGAATGGAGAAAGAACAACTACGGAGAGAGGGAACGTTGTGCCCTTAGAGTGAAGGAAAGGGTATGGAACATAGGCCTCTAAGACACATACTGGAAAGTCAACAGCTGTGATGTTCCACTGTGTCTAACTCGTCTCAAAACACTTAAAATGCAGGAGGGAATTGTGCTACTGTACGTTCTCACTTCAGGAATGAGTCTGTGCTAAGTTGGAAACTGGAGGGCCTGTCTGAGTAGCAATCATAGAGAGATTCGTACAGGACCCTTTCAGGTTATTCTTAGGAAGGTATCTTTTCAGGGATCCTACTTAAAATGTGTTCTCATTGATAATAGTATCTCCTTCTTTGAGGAATGATGATAGAATGTGGACGGACCATGGGCACATTATATACTGTGAGTAAAGTGCAGGCTATGGCGCTTAGGCATCCCAAACACATATTCGATGATCAAGACCAGTGGTGATCCCCAGGTTCTTTCTCTGTAAAAAACGCTTTCAACATTGTGAGGGAAGTGTGCTTTAGGAGGGATTCGTTGCAGTGTTGCGTCTGTTAAAGAAGGAAGCTCTTGGGACTGACTCTGCGGTAACTGCAATAGGCGCACATAGGGCTCTAGTATCAGACGTCTATCCGTTGGACTATAGCAAGCTCTGTTTAAGGGAAACTCTTTCAGGCTGAATCGCACTTCTCACAGTGTCTTATCAGCGGAGGAATAGAGAAAGAACAACTATGGACAGAGGGAACGTTTTGCCCTGAGAGTGAAGGACCGGGTATGGAACATAGGCCTCTATGACACATACTGGAAGGTCAACACCTGTGATGTTCCATTGTGTATAACTCGTCTCAAAACCCTTCAGATGTACGAGGGAACTGTGCTACAGTATTTTCCCAGGACAGGAATGAGTCTGTGCTAAGTTGGAAACTGTAAGACCTGTCCGTGGAGCAATCATAGAGAGTATTGTACAGGACCCTGACGGGTTATTCTTAGGAAGGTATCTTTTCAGGGATCCTAGTTAAAGTGTGTTCTCATTCATAACAGTGTCTCCTCCTTTGAGGAATGATGATAGAACACGGACGGACTATGGGCATCTTAGGTACTCTGAGTAAAGTGCAGGCTATGGCGCTTAGGCATCCCAAACTCATATTGGATGCTCACGACCAGTGGTGATCCGCACTTTCTTTCAGTGTTAAAAACGCTTCCAACATTGTGAGGGAAGTGTGCTTTAGGAGGGATTCGTTGCAGTGTTGCGTCTGATAAAGAAGGAAGCTCTTGGGACTGACTCTGCGATAACTGCAATAGGCGCACATAGGGCTCTAGTATCAGACGTCTATCCGTTGGACTATAGCAAGTTCTGTTTAAGGGAAACTCCATCAAACGGAATCGCACTTCTCACAGTGTCTTTTCAGAGGGGGAAAGGATATAGAACAACTAAGGGGAGGGAACGTTGTGCCCTGAGAGTGAATGACAGCTTATGGCACATAGGCTTCTACGACACATACTGGAAGGTCAACACCTGTGATGTTCCACTGTGTCTAGCTCGTCTCAAACACTTCATATGTACGAGGGAACTTTGCTAATGTACGTTCTCACGACAGGTTTGAGTCTGTGCTCTGTAGGAAACATTAGGACCTGTCTGTGTAGCAATCATAAACTATCACATACAGGACCATGACAAGTGATTCTTAGGAAGGTATCTTTTCAGGGATCCTACTTAAAGTGCGTTCTCATTCATCACAGAGTCTCCTCCTTTCAGGAATGATGACAGAACACGGACGGACAATGGGCACCTTAGTTACTGTGAGTAAAGTGCAGGCTATGGCGCTTAGGCATCCCAACTCATATTGGATGCTCACGACCAGTGGTGATCCGCACTTTCTTTCAGTGTTAAAAACGCTTCCAACATTGTGAGGGAAGTGTGCTTTAGGAGGGATTCGTTGCAGTGTTGCGTCTGTTAAAGAAGGAAGCGCTTGGGACTGACTCTGCGGTAACTGCAATAGGCGCACATAGGGCTCTAGTATCAGACGTCTATCCCTTGGACTATAGCAAGTTCTGTTTAAGGGAAACTCCTTCAGGCGGAATCGCACTTCTCCCAGTGTCTTTTTAATGGAGGAATGGAGAAAGAACAACTACGGAGAGAGGGAACGTTGTGCCCTTAGAGTGAAGGAAAGGGTATGGAACATAGGCCTCTAAGACACATACTGGAAAGTCAAGAGCTGTGATGTTCCACTGTGTCTAACTCGTCTCAAAACACTTAAAATGCAGGAGGGAACTGTGCTACTGTACGTTCTCACTTCAGGAATGAGTCTGTGCTAAGTTGGAAACTGGAGGGCCTGTCTGAGTAGCAATCATAGAGAGATTCGTACAGGACCCATTCAGGTTATTCTTAGGAAGGTATCTTTTCAGGGATCCTACTTAAAATGTGTTCTCAATGATAATAGTATCTCCTTCTTTGAGGAATGATGATAGAATGTGGACGGACCATGGGCACATTATATACTGTGAGTAAAGTGCAGGCTATGGCGCTTAGGCATCCCAAACACATATTCGATGATCAAGACCAGTGGTGATCCCCACGTTCTTTCTCTGTAAAAAACGCTTTCAACATTGTGAGGGAAGTGTGCTTTAGGAGGGATTCGTTGCAGTGTTGCGTCTGTTAAAGAAGGAAGCTCTTGGGACTGACTCTGCGGTAACTGCAATAGGCGCACATAGGGCTCTAGTATCAGACGTCTATCCGTTGGACTATAGCAAGCTCTGTTTAAGGGAACCTCTTTCAGACTGAATCGCACTTCTCACAGTGTCTTATCAGCGGAGGAATAGAGAAAGAACAACTATGGACAGAGGGAACGTTGTGCCCTGAGAGTGAAGGACCGGGTATGGAACATAGGCTTCTATGACACATACTGGAAGGTCAACACCTGTGATGTTCCACTGTGTCTAACTCGTGTCAAAACCCTTCAAATGTACGAGGGAACTGTGCTACAGTACTTTCCCATGACAATAATGAGTCTGTGCTAAGTTGGAAACTGTAGGACCTGTCTGTGCAGCAATCAGAGAGAGTATCGTACAGGACCCTGACGGGTTATTCTTAGGAAGGTATCTTTTCAGGGATCCTAGTTAAAGTGTGTTCTCATTCTTAACAGTGTCTCCTACTCTGAGGAATGATGATAGAATGCGGACGGACTTTGGGCACATTAGGTACTGTGAGTAAAGTGCAGGCTATGGCGCTTTTGCATCCCAAACTCATATTAGATAATCAAGACCAGTGGTGATCCGCACTTTCTTTCTGAGTAAAAAACGCTTCCAGCATTGTGATGGAAGTGTGCTTTAGGAGGGATTCGTTGCTGTGTTGCGTCTGTTAGAAAAGGAAGCTCTTGGGACTGACTCTGCGGTAACTGCAATAGGCGTACATAGGGCTCTAGTATCATACGTCTATCCGTTGGACTATAGCAAGTTCTGTTTAAGGGAAACTCTTTCAGGCTGAATCGCACTTCTCACAGTGTCTTATCAGCGGAGGAATAGAGAAAGAACAACTATGGACAGAGGGAACGTTTTGCCCTGAGAGTGAAGGACCGGGTATGGAACATAGGCCTCTATGACACATACTGGAAGGTCAACACCTGTGATGTTCCATTGTGTATAACTCGTCTCAAAACCCTTCAGATGTACGAGGGAACTGTGCTACAGTATTTTCCCAGGACAGGAATGAGTCTGTGCTAAGTTGGAAACTGTAAGACCTGTCCGTGGAGCAATCATAGAGAGTATTGTACAGGACCCTGACGGGTTATTCTTAGGAAGGTATCTTTTCAGGGATCCTAGTTAAAGTGTGTTCTCATTCATAACAGTGTCTCCTCCTTTGAGGAATGATGATAGAACACGGACGGACTATGGGCATCTTAGGTACTCTGAATAAAGTGCAGGCTATGGCGCTTAGGCATCCCAAACTCATATTGGATGCTCACGACCAGTGGTGATCCGCACTTTCTTTCAGTGTTAAAAACGCTTCCAACATTGTGAGGGAAGTGTGCTTTAGGAGGGATTCGTTGCAGTGTTGCGTCTGATAAAGAAGGAAGCTCTTGGGACTGACTCTGCGATAACTGCAATAGGCGCACATAGGGCTCTAGTATCAGACGTCTATCCGTTGGACTATAGCAAGTTCTGTTTAAGGGAAACTCCATCAAACGGAATCGCACTTCTCACAGTGTCTTTTCAGAGGGGGAAAGGATATAGAACAACTAAGGGGAGGGAACGTTGTGCCCTGAGAGTGAATGACAGCTTATGGCACATAGGCCTCTATGACACATACTGGAAGGTCAACACCTGTGATGTTCCACTGTGTCTAGCTCGTCCCAAACACTTCAAATGTACGAGGGAACTTTGTTACTGTACGTTCTCATGACAGGTTTGAGTCTGTGCTCTGTAGGAAACATTAGGACCTGTCTGTGTAGCAATCATAAACTATCACATACAGGACCATGACAAGTGATTCTTAGGAAGGTATCTTTTCAGGGATCCTACTTAAAATGCGTTCTCATTCATCACAGAGTCTCCTCCTTTCAGGAATGATGACAGAACACGGACGGACTTTGGGCACCGTAGGTACTGTGAGTAAAGTGCAGGCTATGGCGCTTAGGCATCCCAAACTCATATTGGATGCTCACGACCAGTGGTGATCCGCACTTTCTTTCAGTGTTAAAAACGCTTCCAACATTGTGAGGGAAGTGTGCTTTAGGAGGGATTCGTTGCAGTGTTGCGTCTGTTAAAGAAGGAAGCGCTTGGGACTGACTCTGCGGTAACTGCAATAGGCGCACTTAGGGCTCTAGTAACAGACGTCTATCCCTTGGACTATAGCAAGTTCTGTTTAAGGGAAACTCCTTCAGGCGGAATCGCACTTCTCCCAGTGTCTTTTTAATGGAGGAATGGAGAAAGAACAACTACGGAGAGAGGGAACGTTGTGCCCTTAGAGTGAAGGAAAGGGTATGGAACATAGGCCTCTAAGACACATACTGGAAAGTCAACAGCTGTGATGTTCCACTGTGTCTAACTCGTCTCAAAACACTTAAAATGCAGGAGGGAACTGTGCTACTGTACGTTCTCACTTCAGGAATGAGTCTGTGCTAAGTTGGAAACTGGAGGGCCTGTCTGAGTAGCAATCATAGAGAGATTCGTACAGGACCCTTTCAGGTTATTCTTAGGAAGGTATCTTTTCAGGTATCCTACTTAAAATGTGTTCTCATTGATAATAGTATCTCCTTCTTTGAGGAATGATGATAGAATGTGGACGGACCATGGGCACATTATATACTGTGAGTAAAGTGCAGGCTATGGCGCTTAGGCATCCCAAACACATATTCGATGATCAAGACCAGTGGTGATCCCCACGTTCTTTCTCTGTTAAATACGCTTTCAACATTGTGAGGGAAGTGTGCTTTAGGAGGGATTCGTTGCAGTGTTGCGTCTGTTAAAGAAGGAAGCTCTTGGGACTGACTCTGCGGTAACTGCAATAGGCGCACATAGGGCTCTAGTATCAGACGTCTATCCGTTGGACTATAGCAAGCTCTGTTTAAGGGAAACTCTTTCAGGCTGAATCGCACTTCTCACAGTGTCTTATCAGCGGAGGAATAGAGAAAGAACAACTATGGACAGAGGGAACGTTGTGCCCTGAGAGTGAAGGACCGGGTATGGAACATAGGCTTCTATGACACATACTGGAAGGTCAACACCTGTGATGTTCCATTGTGTCTAACTCGTGTCAAAACCCTTCAAATGTACGAGGGAACTGTGCTACAGTACTTTCCCACGACAATAATGAGTCTGTGCTAAGTTGGAAACTGTAGGACCTGTCTGTGCAGCAATCAGAGAGAGTATCGTACAGGACCCTGACGGGTTATTCTTAGGAAGGTATCTTTTCAGGGATCCTAGTTAAAGTCTGTTCTCATTCTTAACAGTGTCTCCTACTCTGAGGAATGATGATAGAATGCGGACGGACTTTGGGCACATTAGGTACTGTGAGTAAAGTGCAGGCTATGGCGCTTAGGCATCCCAAACACATATTAGATAATCAAGACCAGTGGTGATCCGCACTTTCTTTCTGGGTAAAAAACGCTTCCAGCATTGTGATGGAAGTGTGCTTTAGGAGGGATTCGTTGCTGTGTTGCGTCTGTTAGAAAAGGAAGCTCTTGGGACTGACTCTGCGGTAACTGCAATAGGCGTACATAGGGCTCTAGTATCATACGTCTATCCGTTGGACTATAGCAAGTTCTGTTTAAGGGAAACTCTTTCAGGCTGAATCGCACTTCTCACAGTGTCTTATCAGCGGAGGAATAGAGAAAGAACAACTATGGACAGAGGGAACGTTTTGCCCTGAGAGTGAAGGACCGGGTATGGAACATAGGCCTCTATGACACATACTGGAAGGTCAACACCTGTGATGTTCCATTGTGTATAACTCGTCTCAAAACCCTTCAGATGTACGAGGGAACTGTGCTACAGTATTTTCCCAGGACAGGAATGAGTCTGTGCTAAGTTGGAAACTGTAAGACCTGTCCGTGGAGCAATCATAGAGAGTATTGTACAGGACCCTGACGGGTTATTCTTAGGAAGGTATCTTTTCAGGGATCCTAGTTAAAGTGTGTTCTCATTCATAACAGTGTCTCCTCCTTTGAGGAATGATGATAGAACACGGACGGACTATGGGCATCTTAGGTACTCTGAGTAAAGTGCAGGCTATGGCGCTTAGGCATCCCAAACTCATATTGGATGCTCACGACCAGTGGTGATCCGCACTTTCTTTCAGTGTTAAAAACGCTTCCAACATTGTGAGGGAAGTGTGCTTTAGGAGGGATTCGTTGCAGTGTTGCGTCTGATAAAGAAGGAAGCTCTTGGGACTGACTCTGCGATAACTGCAATAGGCGCACATAGGGCTCTAGTATCAGACGTCTATCCGTTGGACTATAGCAAGTTCTGTTTAAGGGAAACTCCATCAAACGGAATCGCACTTCTCACAGTGTCTTTTCATAGGGGGAAAGGATATAGAACATCTAAGGGGAGGGAACTTTGTGCCCTGAGAGTGAATGACAGCTTATGGCACATAGGCCTCTATGACATATACTGGAAGGTCAACACCTGTGATGTTCCACTGTGTCTAGCTCGTCTCAAACACTTCAAATGTACGAGGGAACTTTGCTACTGTACGTTCTCACGACAGGTTTGAGTCTGTGCCCTGTAGGAAACATTAGGACCTGTCTGTGTAGCAATCATAAACTATCACATACAGGACCATGACAAGTGATTCTTAGGAAGGTATCTTTTCAGGGATCCTACTTAAAGTGCGTTCTCATTCATCACAGAGTCTCCTCCTTTCAGGAATGATGACAGAACACGGACGGACTTTGGGCACCTTAGGTACTGTGAGTAAAGTGCAGGCTATGGCGCGTAGGCATCCCAAACTCATATTGGATGCTCACGACCAGTGGTGATCCGCACTTTCTTTCAGTGTTAAAAACGCTTCCAACATTGTGAGGGAAGTGTGCTTTAGGAGGGATTCGTTGCAGTGTTGCGTCTGTTAAAGAAGGAAGCGCTTGGGACTGACTCTGCGGTAACTGCAATAGGCGCACATAGGGCTCTAGTAACAGACGTCTATCCCTTGGACTATAGCAAGTTCTGTTTAAGGGAAACTCCTTCAGGCGGAATCGCACTTCTCCCAGTGTCTTTTTAATGGAGGAATGGAGAAAGAACAACTACGGAGAGAGGGAACGTTGTGCCCTTAGAGTGAAGGAAAGGGTAAGGAACATAGGCCTCTAAGACACATACTGGAAAGTCAACAGCTGTGATGTTCCACTGTGTCTAACTCGTCTCAAAACACTTAAAATGCAGGAGGGAACTGTGCTACTGTACGTTCTCACTTCAGGAATGAGTCTGTGCTAAGTTGGAAACTGGAGGGCCTGTCTGAGTAGCAATCATAGAGAGATTCGTACAGGACCCTTTCAGGTTATTCTTAGGAAGGTATCTTTTCAGGGATCCTACTTAAAATGTGTTCTCATTGATAATAGTATCTCCTTCTTTGAGGAATGATGATAGAATGTGGACGGACCATGGGCACATTATATACTGTGAGTAAAGTGCAGGCTATGGCGCTTAGGCATCCCAAACACATATTCGATGATCAAGACCAGTGGTGATCCCCACGTTCTTTCTCTGTAAAAAACGCTTTCAACATTGTGAGGGAAGTGTGCTTTAGGAGGGATTCGTTGCAGTGTTGCGTCTGTTAAAGAAGGAAGCTCTTGGGACTGACTCTGCGGTAACTGCAATAGGCGCACATAGGGCTCTAGTATCAGACGTCTATCCGTTGGACTATAGCAAGCTCTGTTTAAGGGAAACTCTTTCAGGCTGAATCGCACTTCTCACAGTGTCTTATCAGCGGAGGAATAGAGAAAGAACAACTATGGAGAGAGGGAACGTTGTGCCCTGAGAGTGAAGGACCGGGTATGGAACATAGGCTTCTATGACACATACTGGAAGGTCAACACCTGTGATGTTCCATTGTGTCTAACTCGTGTCAAAACCCTTCAAATGTACGAGGGAACTGTGCTACAGTACTTTCCCATGACAATAATGAGTCTGTGCTAAGTTGGAAACTGTAGGACCTGTCTGTGCAGCAATCAGAGAGAGTATCGTACAGGACCCTGACGGGTTATTCTTAGGAAGGTATCTTTTCAGGGATCCTAGTTAAAGTGTGTTCTCATTCTTAACAGTGTCTCCTACTCTGAGGAATGATGATAGAATGCGGACGGACTTTGGGCACATTAGGTACTGTGAGTAAAGTGCAGGCTATGGCGCTTAGGCATCCCAAACACATATTAGATAATCAAGACCAGTGGTGATCCGCACTTTCTTTCTGAGTAAAAAACGCTTCCAGCATTGTGATGGAAGTGTGCTTTAGGAGGGATTCGTTGCTGTGTTGCGTCTGTTAGAAAAGGAAGCTCTTGGGACTGACTCTGCGGTAACTGCAATAGGCGTACATAGGGCTCTAGTATCATACGTCTATCCGTTGGACTATAGCAAGTTCTGTTTAAGGGAAACTCTTTCAGGCTGAATCGCACTTCTCACAGTGTCTTATCAGCGGAGGAATAGAGAAAGAACAACTATGGACAGAGGGAACGTTTTGCCCTGAGAGTGAAGGACCGGGTATGGAACATAGGCCTCTATGACACATACTGGAAGGTCAACACCTGTGATGTTCCATTGTGTATAACTCGTCTCAAAACCCTTCAGATGTACGAGGGAACTGTGCTACAGTATTTTCCCAGGACAGGAATGAGTCTGTGCTAAGTTGGAAACTGTAAGACCTGTCCGTGGAGCAATCATAGAGAGTATTGTACAGGACCCTGACGGGTTATTCTTAGGAAGGTATCTTTTCAGGGATCCTAGTTAAAGTGTGTTCTCATTCATAACAGTGTCTCCTCCTTTGAGGAATGATGATAGAACACGGACGGACTATGGGCATCTTAGGTACTCTGAGTAAAGTGCAGGCTATGGCGCTTAGGCATCCCAAACTCATATTGGATGCTCACGACCAGTGGTGATCCGCACTTTCTTTCAGTGTTAAAAACGCTTCCAACATTGTGAGGGAAGTGTGCTTTAGGAGGGATTCATTGCAGTGTTGCGTCTGATAAAGAAGGAAGCTCTTGGGACTGACTATGCGATAACTGCAATAGGCGCACATAGGGCTCTAGTATCAGACGTCTATCCGTTGGACTATAGCAAGTTCTGTTTAAGGGAAACTCCATCAAACGGAATCGCACTTCTCACAGTGTCTTTTCAGAGGGGGAAAGGATATAGAACAACTAAGGGGAAGGAACGTTGTGCCCTGAGAGTGAATGACAGCTTATGGCACATAGGCCTCTATGACACATACTGGAAGGTCAACACCTGTGATGTTCCACTGTGTCTAGCTCGTCTCAAACACTTCAAATGTACGAGGGAACTTTGTTACTGTACGTTCTCATGACAGGTTTGAGTCTGTGCTCTGTAGGAAACATTAGGACCTGTCTGTGTAGCAATCATAAACTATCACATACAGGACCATGACAAGTGATTCTTAGGAAGGTATCTTTTCAGGGATCCTAGTTAAAGTGCGTTCTCATTCATCACAGAGTCTCCTCCTTTCAGGAATGATGACAGAACACGGACGGACTTTGGGCACCTTAGGTACTGTGAGTAAAGTGCAGGCTATGGCGCTTAGGCATCCCAAACTCATATTGGATGCTCACGACCAGTGGTGATCCGCACTTTCTTTCAGTGTTAAAAACGCTTCCAACATTGTGAGGGAAGTGTGCTTTAGGAGGGATTCGTTGCAGTGTTGCGTCTGTTAAAGAAGGAAGCGCTTGGGACTGACTCTGCGGTAACTGCAATAGGCGCACATAGGGCTCTAGTAACAGACGTCTATCCCTTGGACTATAGCAAGTTCTGTTTAAGGGAAACTCCTTCAGGCGGAATCGCACTTCTCCCAGTGTCTTTTTAATGGAGGAATGGAGAAAGAACAACTACGGAGAGAGGGAACGTTGTGCCCTTAGAGTGAAGGAAAGGGTATGGAACATAGGCCTCTAAGACACATACTGGAAAGTCAACAGCTGTGATGTTCCACTGTGTCTAACTCGTCTCAAAACACTTAAAATGCAGGAGGGAATTGTGCTACTGTACGTTCTCACTTCAGGAATGAGTCTGTGCTAAGTTGGAAACTGGAGGGCCTGTCTGAGTAGCAATCATAGAGAGATTCGTACAGGACCCTTTCAGGTTATTCTTAGGAAGGTATCTTTTCAGGGATCCTACTTAAAATGTGTTCTCATTGATAATAGTATCTCCTTCTTTGAGGAATGATGATAGAATGTGGACGGACCATGGGCACATTATATACTGTGAGTAAAGTGCAGGCTATGGCGCTTAGGCATCCCAAACACATATTCGATGATCAAGACCAGTGGTGATCCCCAGGTTCTTTCTCTGTAAAAAACGCTTTCAACATTGTGAGGGAAGTGTGCTTTAGGAGGGATTCGTTGCAGTGTTGCGTCTGTTAAAGAAGGAAGCTCTTGGGACTGACTCTGCGGTAACTGCAATAGGCGCACATAGGGCTCTAGTATCAGACGTCTATCCGTTGGACTATAGCAAGCTCTGTTTAAGGGAAACTCTTTCAGGCTGAATCGCACTTCTCACAGTGTCTTATCAGCGGAGGAATAGAGAAAGAACAACTATGGACAGAGGGAACGTTTTGCCCTGAGAGTGAAGGACCGGGTATGGAACATAGGCCTCTATGACACATACTGGAAGGTCAACACCTGTGATGTTCCATTGTGTATAACTCGTCTCAAAACCCTTCAGATGTACGAGGGAACTGTGCTACAGTATTTTCCCAGGACAGGAATGAGTCTGTGCTAAGTTGGAAACTGTAAGACCTGTCCGTGGAGCAATCATAGAGAGTATTGTACAGGACCCTGACGGGTTATTCTTAGGAAGGTATCTTTTCAGGGATCCTAGTTAAAGTGTGTTCTCATTCATAACAGTGTCTCCTCCTTTGAGGAATGATGATAGAACACGGACGGACTATGGGCATCTTAGGTACTCTGAGTAAAGTGCAGGCTATGGCGCTTAGGCATCCCAAACTCATATTGGATGCTCACGACCAGTGGTGATCCGCACTTTCTTTCAGTGTTAAAAACGCTTCCAACATTGTGAGGGAAGTGTGCTTTAGGAGGGATTCGTTGCAGTGTTGCGTCTGATAAAGAAGGAAGCTCTTGGGACTGACTCTGCGATAACTGCAATAGGCGCACATAGGGCTCTAGTATCAGACGTCTATCCGTTGGACTATAGCAAGTTCTGTTTAAGGGAAACTCCATCAAACGGAATCGCACTTCTCACAGTGTCTTTTCAGAGGGGGAAAGGATATAGAACAACTAAGGGGAGGGAACGTTGTGCCCTGAGAGTGAATGACAGCTTATGGCACATAGGCTTCTACGACACATACTGGAAGGTCAACACCTGTGATGTTCCACTGTGTCTAGCTCGTCTCAAACACTTCATATGTACGAGGGAACTTTGCTAATGTACGTTCTCACGACAGGTTTGAGTCTGTGCTCTGTAGGAAACATTAGGACCTGTCTGTGTAGCAATCATAAACTATCACATACAGGACCATGACAAGTGATTCTTAGGAAGGTATCTTTTCAGGGATCCTACTTAAAGTGCGTTCTCATTCATCACAGAGTCTCCTCCTTTCAGGAATGATGACAGAACACGGACGGACAATGGGCACCTTAGTTACTGTGAGTAAAGTGCAGGCTATGGCGCTTAGGCATCCCAACTCATATTGGATGCTCACGACCAGTGGTGATCCGCACTTTCTTTCAGTGTTAAAAACGCTTCCAACATTGTGAGGGAAGTGTGCTTTAGGAGGGATTCGTTGCAGTGTTGCGTCTGTTAAAGAAGGAAGCGCTTGGGACTGACTCTGCGGTAACTGCAATAGGCGCACATAGGGCTCTAGTATCAGACGTCTATCCCTTGGACTATAGCAAGTTCTGTTTAAGGGAAACTCCTTCAGGCGGAATCGCACTTCTCCCAGTGTCTTTTTAATGGAGGAATGGAGAAAGAACAACTACGGAGAGAGGGAACGTTGTGCCCTTAGAGTGAAGGAAAGGGTATGGAACATAGGCCTCTAAGACACATACTGGAAAGTCAACAGCTGTGATGTTCCACTGTGTCTAACTCGTCTCAAAACACTTAAAATGCAGGAGGGAACTGTGCTACTGTACGTTCTCACTTCAGGAATGAGTCTGTGCTAAGTTGGAAACTGGAGGGCCTGTCTGAGTAGCAATCATAGAGAGATTCGTACAGGACCCATTCAGGTTATTCTTAGGAAGGTATCTTTTCAGGGATCCTACTTAAAATGTGTTCTCAATGATAATAGTATCTCCTTCTTTGAGGAATGATGATAGAATGTGGACGGACCATGGGCACATTATATACTGTGAGTAAAGTGCAGGCTATGGCGCTTAGGCATCCCAAACACATATTCGATGATCAAGACCAGTGGTGATCCCCACGTTCTTTCTCTGTAAAAAACGCTTTCAACATTGTGAGGGAAGTGTGCTTTAGGAGGGATTCGTTGCAGTGTTGCGTCTGTTAAAGAAGGAAGCTCTTGGGACTGACTCTGCGGTAACTGCAATAGGCGCACATAGGGCTCTAGTATCAGACGTCTATCCGTTGGACTATAGCAAGCTCTGTTTAAGGGAACCTCTTTCAGACTGAATCGCACTTCTCACAGTGTCTTATCAGCGGAGGAATAGAGAAAGAACAACTATGGACAGAGGGAACGTTGTGCCCTGAGAGTGAAGGACCGGGTATGGAACATAGGCTTCTATGACACATACTGGAAGGTCAACACCTGTGATGTTCCACTGTGTCTAACTCGTGTCAAAACCCTTCAAATGTACGAGGGAACTGTGCTACAGTACTTTCCCATGACAATAATGAGTCTGTGCTAAGTTGGAAACTGTAGGACCTGTCTGTGCAGCAATCAGAGAGAGTATCGTACAGGACCCTGACGGGTTATTCTTAGGAAGGTATCTTTTCAGGGATCCTAGTTAAAGTGTGTTCTCATTCTTAACAGTGTCTCCTACTCTGAGGAATGATGATAGAATGCGGACGGACTTTGGGCACATTAGGTACTGTGAGTAAAGTGCAGGCTATGGCGCTTTTGCATCCCAAACTCATATTAGATAATCAAGACCAGTGGTGATCCGCACTTTCTTTCTGAGTAAAAAACGCTTCCAGCATTGTGATGGAAGTGTGCTTTAGGAGGGATTCGTTGCTGTGTTGCGTCTGTTAGAAAAGGAAGCTCTTGGGACTGACTCTGCGGTAACTGCAATAGGCGTACATAGGGCTCTAGTATCATACGTCTATCCGTTGGACTATAGCAAGTTCTGTTTAAGGGAAACTCTTTCAGGCTGAATCGCACTTCTCACAGTGTCTTATCAGCGGAGGAATAGAGAAAGAACAACTATGGACAGAGGGAACGTTTTGCCCTGAGAGTGAAGGACCGGGTATGGAACATAGGCCTCTATGACACATACTGGAAGGTCAACACCTGTGATGTTCCATTGTGTATAACTCGTCTCAAAACCCTTCAGATGTACGAGGGAACTGTGCTACAGTATTTTCCCAGGACAGGAATGAGTCTGTGCTAAGTTGGAAACTGTAAGACCTGTCCGTGGAGCAATCATAGAGAGTATTGTACAGGACCCTGACGGGTTATTCTTAGGAAGGTATCTTTTCAGGGATCCTAGTTAAAGTGTGTTCTCATTCATAACAGTGTCTCCTCCTTTGAGGAATGATGATAGAACACGGACGGACTATGGGCATCTTAGGTACTCTGAATAAAGTGCAGGCTATGGCGCTTAGGCATCCCAAACTCATATTGGATGCTCACGACCAGTGGTGATCCGCACTTTCTTTCAGTGTTAAAAACGCTTCCAACATTGTGAGGGAAGTGTGCTTTAGGAGGGATTCGTTGCAGTGTTGCGTCTGATAAAGAAGGAAGCTCTTGGGACTGACTCTGCGATAACTGCAATAGGCGCACATAGGGCTCTAGTATCAGACGTCTATCCGTTGGACTATAGCAAGTTCTGTTTAAGGGAAACTCCATCAAACGGAATCGCACTTCTCACAGTGTCTTTTCAGAGGGGGAAAGGATATAGAACAACTAAGGGGAGGGAACGTTGTGCCCTGAGAGTGAATGACAGCTTATGGCACATAGGCCTCTATGACACATACTGGAAGGTCAACACCTGTGATGTTCCACTGTGTCTAGCTCGTCCCAAACACTTCAAATGTACGAGGGAACTTTGTTACTGTACGTTCTCATGACAGGTTTGAGTCTGTGCTCTGTAGGAAACATTAGGACCTGTCTGTGTAGCAATCATAAACTATCACATACAGGACCATGACAAGTGATTCTTAGGAAGGTATCTTTTCAGGGATCCTACTTAAAATGCGTTCTCATTCATCACAGAGTCTCCTCCTTTCAGGAATGATGACAGAACACGGACGGACTTTGGGCACCGTAGGTACTGTGAGTAAAGTGCAGGCTATGGCGCTTAGGCATCCCAAACTCATATTGGATGCTCACGACCAGTGGTGATCCGCACTTTCTTTCAGTGTTAAAAACGCTTCCAACATTGTGAGGGAAGTGTGCTTTAGGAGGGATTCGTTGCAGTGTTGCGTCTGTTAAAGAAGGAAGCGCTTGGGACTGACTCTGCGGTAACTGCAATAGGCGCACTTAGGGCTCTAGTAACAGACGTCTATCCCTTGGACTATAGCAAGTTCTGTTTAAGGGAAACTCCTTCAGGCGGAATCGCACTTCTCCCAGTGTCTTTTTAATGGAGGAATGGAGAAAGAACAACTACGGAGAGAGGGAACGTTGTGCCCTTAGAGTGAAGGAAAGGGTATGGAACATAGGCCTCTAAGACACATACTGGAAAGTCAACAGCTGTGATGTTCCACTGTGTCTAACTCGTCTCAAAACACTTAAAATGCAGGAGGGAACTGTGCTACTGTACGTTCTCACTTCAGGAATGAGTCTGTGCTAAGTTGGAAACTGGAGGGCCTGTCTGAGTAGCAATCATAGAGAGATTCGTACAGGACCCTTTCAGGTTATTCTTAGGAAGGTATCTTTTCAGGTATCCTACTTAAAATGTGTTCTCATTGATAATAGTATCTCCTTCTTTGAGGAATGATGATAGAATGTGGACGGACCATGGGCACATTATATACTGTGAGTAAAGTGCAGGCTATGGCGCTTAGGCATCCCAAACACATATTCGATGATCAAGACCAGTGGTGATCCCCACGTTCTTTCTCTGTTAAATACGCTTTCAACATTGTGAGGGAAGTGTGCTTTAGGAGGGATTCGTTGCAGTGTTGCGTCTGTTAAAGAAGGAAGCTCTTGGGACTGACTCTGCGGTAACTGCAATAGGCGCACATAGGGCTCTAGTATCAGACGTCTATCCGTTGGACTATAGCAAGCTCTGTTTAAGGGAAACTCTTTCAGGCTGAATCGCACTTCTCACAGTGTCTTATCAGCGGAGGAATAGAGAAAGAACAACTATGGACAGAGGGAACGTTGTGCCCTGAGAGTGAAGGACCGGGTATGGAACATAGGCTTCTATGACACATACTGGAAGGTCAACACCTGTGATGTTCCATTGTGTCTAACTCGTGTCAAAACCCTTCAAATGTACGAGGGAACTGTGCTACAGTACTTTCCCACGACAATAATGAGTCTGTGCTAAGTTGGAAACTGTAGGACCTGTCTGTGCAGCAATCAGAGAGAGTATCGTACAGGACCCTGACGGGTTATTCTTAGGAAGGTATCTTTTCAGGGATCCTAGTTAAAGTCTGTTCTCATTCTTAACAGTGTCTCCTACTCTGAGGAATGATGATAGAATGCGGACGGACTTTGGGCACATTAGGTACTGTGAGTAAAGTGCAGGCTATGGCGCTTAGGCATCCCAAACACATATTAGATAATCAAGACCAGTGGTGATCCGCACTTTCTTTCTGGGTAAAAAACGCTTCCAGCATTGTGATGGAAGTGTGCTTTAGGAGGGATTCGTTGCTGTGTTGCGTCTGTTAGAAAAGGAAGCTCTTGGGACTGACTCTGCGGTAACTGCAATAGGCGTACATAGGGCTCTAGTATCATACGTCTATCCGTTGGACTATAGCAAGTTCTGTTTAAGGGAAACTCTTTCAGGCTGAATCGCACTTCTCACAGTGTCTTATCAGCGGAGGAATAGAGAAAGAACAACTATGGACAGAGGGAACGTTTTGCCCTGAGAGTGAAGGACCGGGTATGGAACATAGGCCTCTATGACACATACTGGAAGGTCAACACCTGTGATGTTCCATTGTGTATAACTCGTCTCAAAACCCTTCAGATGTACGAGGGAACTGTGCTACAGTATTTTCCCAGGACAGGAATGAGTCTGTGCTAAGTTGGAAACTGTAAGACCTGTCCGTGGAGCAATCATAGAGAGTATTGTACAGGACCCTGACGGGTTATTCTTAGGAAGGTATCTTTTCAGGGATCCTAGTTAAAGTGTGTTCTCATTCATAACAGTGTCTCCTCCTTTGAGGAATGATGATAGAACACGGACGGACTATGGGCATCTTAGGTACTCTGAGTAAAGTGCAGGCTATGGCGCTTAGGCATCCCAAACTCATATTGGATGCTCACGACCAGTGGTGATCCGCACTTTCTTTCAGTGTTAAAAACGCTTCCAACATTGTGAGGGAAGTGTGCTTTAGGAGGGATTCGTTGCAGTGTTGCGTCTGATAAAGAAGGAAGCTCTTGGGACTGACTCTGCGATAACTGCAATAGGCGCACATAGGGCTCTAGTATCAGACGTCTATCCGTTGGACTATAGCAAGTTCTGTTTAAGGGAAACTCCATCAAACGGAATCGCACTTCTCACAGTGTCTTTTCATAGGGGGAAAGGATATAGAACATCTAAGGGGAGGGAACTTTGTGCCCTGAGAGTGAATGACAGCTTATGGCACATAGGCCTCTATGACATATACTGGAAGGTCAACACCTGTGATGTTCCACTGTGTCTAGCTCGTCTCAAACACTTCAAATGTACGAGGGAACTTTGCTACTGTACGTTCTCACGACAGGTTTGAGTCTGTGCCCTGTAGGAAACATTAGGACCTGTCTGTGTAGCAATCATAAACTATCACATACAGGACCATGACAAGTGATTCTTAGGAAGGTATCTTTTCAGGGATCCTACTTAAAGTGCGTTCTCATTCATCACAGAGTCTCCTCCTTTCAGGAATGATGACAGAACACGGACGGACTTTGGGCACCTTAGGTACTGTGAGTAAAGTGCAGGCTATGGCGCGTAGGCATCCCAAACTCATATTGGATGCTCACGACCAGTGGTGATCCGCACTTTCTTTCAGTGTTAAAAACGCTTCCAACATTGTGAGGGAAGTGTGCTTTAGGAGGGATTCGTTGCAGTGTTGCGTCTGTTAAAGAAGGAAGCGCTTGGGACTGACTCTGCGGTAACTGCAATAGGCGCACATAGGGCTCTAGTAACAGACGTCTATCCCTTGGACTATAGCAAGTTCTGTTTAAGGGAAACTCCTTCAGGCGGAATCGCACTTCTCCCAGTGTCTTTTTAATGGAGGAATGGAGAAAGAACAACTACGGAGAGAGGGAACGTTGTGCCCTTAGAGTGAAGGAAAGGGTAAGGAACATAGGCCTCTAAGACACATACTGGAAAGTCAACAGCTGTGATGTTCCACTGTGTCTAACTCGTCTCAAAACACTTAAAATGCAGGAGGGAACTGTGCTACTGTACGTTCTCACTTCAGGAATGAGTCTGTGCTAAGTTGGAAACTGGAGGGCCTGTCTGAGTAGCAATCATAGAGAGATTCGTACAGGACCCTTTCAGGTTATTCTTAGGAAGGTATCTTTTCAGGGATCCTACTTAAAATGTGTTCTCATTGATAATAGTATCTCCTTCTTTGAGGAATGATGATAGAATGTGGACGGACCATGGGCACATTATATACTGTGAGTAAAGTGCAGGCTATGGCGCTTAGGCATCCCAAACACATATTCGATGATCAAGACCAGTGGTGATCCCCACGTTCTTTCTCTGTAAAAAACGCTTTCAACATTGTGAGGGAAGTGTGCTTTAGGAGGGATTCGTTGCAGTGTTGCGTCTGTTAAAGAAGGAAGCTCTTGGGACTGACTCTGCGGTAACTGCAATAGGCGCACATAGGGCTCTAGTATCAGACGTCTATCCGTTGGACTATAGCAAGCTCTGTTTAAGGGAAACTCTTTCAGGCTGAATCGCACTTCTCACAGTGTCTTATCAGCGGAGGAATAGAGAAAGAACAACTATGGAGAGAGGGAACGTTGTGCCCTGAGAGTGAAGGACCGGGTATGGAACATAGGCTTCTATGACACATACTGGAAGGTCAACACCTGTGATGTTCCATTGTGTCTAACTCGTGTCAAAACCCTTCAAATGTACGAGGGAACTGTGCTACAGTACTTTCCCATGACAATAATGAGTCTGTGCTAAGTTGGAAACTGTAGGACCTGTCTGTGCAGCAATCAGAGAGAGTATCGTACAGGACCCTGACGGGTTATTCTTAGGAAGGTATCTTTTCAGGGATCCTAGTTAAAGTGTGTTCTCATTCTTAACAGTGTCTCCTACTCTGAGGAATGATGATAGAATGCGGACGGACTTTGGGCACATTAGGTACTGTGAGTAAAGTGCAGGCTATGGCGCTTAGGCATCCCAAACACATATTAGATAATCAAGACCAGTGGTGATCCGCACTTTCTTTCTGAGTAAAAAACGCTTCCAGCATTGTGATGGAAGTGTGCTTTAGGAGGGATTCGTTGCTGTGTTGCGTCTGTTAGAAAAGGAAGCTCTTGGGACTGACTCTGCGGTAACTGCAATAGGCGTACATAGGGCTCTAGTATCATACGTCTATCCGTTGGACTATAGCAAGTTCTGTTTAAGGGAAACTCTTTCAGGCTGAATCGCACTTCTCACAGTGTCTTATCAGCGGAGGAATAGAGAAAGAACAACTATGGACAGAGGGAACGTTTTGCCCTGAGAGTGAAGGACCGGGTATGGAACATAGGCCTCTATGACACATACTGGAAGGTCAACACCTGTGATGTTCCATTGTGTATAACTCGTCTCAAAACCCTTCAGATGTACGAGGGAACTGTGCTACAGTATTTTCCCAGGACAGGAATGAGTCTGTGCTAAGTTGGAAACTGTAAGACCTGTCCGTGGAGCAATCATAGAGAGTATTGTACAGGACCCTGACGGGTTATTCTTAGGAAGGTATCTTTTCAGGGATCCTAGTTAAAGTGTGTTCTCATTCATAACAGTGTCTCCTCCTTTGAGGAATGATGATAGAACACGGACGGACTATGGGCATCTTAGGTACTCTGAGTAAAGTGCAGGCTATGGCGCTTAGGCATCCCAAACTCATATTGGATGCTCACGACCAGTGGTGATCCGCACTTTCTTTCAGTGTTAAAAACGCTTCCAACATTGTGAGGGAAGTGTGCTTTAGGAGGGATTCATTGCAGTGTTGCGTCTGATAAAGAAGGAAGCTCTTGGGACTGACTATGCGATAACTGCAATAGGCGCACATAGGGCTCTAGTATCAGACGTCTATCCGTTGGACTATAGCAAGTTCTGTTTAAGGGAAACTCCATCAAACGGAATCGCACTTCTCACAGTGTCTTTTCAGAGGGGGAAAGGATATAGAACAACTAAGGGGAAGGAACGTTGTGCCCTGAGAGTGAATGACAGCTTATGGCACATAGGCCTCTATGACACATACTGGAAGGTCAACACCTGTGATGTTCCACTGTGTCTAGCTCGTCTCAAACACTTCAAATGTACGAGGGAACTTTGTTACTGTACGTTCTCATGACAGGTTTGAGTCTGTGCTCTGTAGGAAACATTAGGACCTGTCTGTGTAGCAATCATAAACTATCACATACAGGACCATGACAAGTGATTCTTAGGAAGGTATCTTTTCAGGGATCCTAGTTAAAGTGCGTTCTCATTCATCACAGAGTCTCCTCCTTTCAGGAATGATGACAGAACACGGACGGACTTTGGGCACCTTAGGTACTGTGAGTAAAGTGCAGGCTATGGCGCTTAGGCATCCCAAACTCATATTGGATGCTCACGACCAGTGGTGATCCGCACTTTCTTTCAGTGTTAAAAACGCTTCCAACATTGTGAGGGAAGTGTGCTTTAGGAGGGATTCGTTGCAGTGTTGCGTCTGTTAAAGAAGGAAGCGCTTGGGACTGACTCTGCGGTAACTGCAATAGGCGCACATAGGGCTCTAGTAACAGACGTCTATCCCTTGGACTATAGCAAGTTCTGTTTAAGGGAAACTCCTTCAGGCGGAATCGCACTTCTCCCAGTGTCTTTTTAATGGAGGAATGGAGAAAGAACAACTACGGAGAGAGGGAACGTTGTGCCCTTAGAGTGAAGGAAAGGGTATGGAACATAGGCCTCTAAGACACATACTGGAAAGTCAACAGCTGTGATGTTCCACTGTGTCTAACTCGTCTCAAAACACTTAAAATGCAGGAGGGAATTGTGCTACTGTACGTTCTCACTTCAGGAATGAGTCTGTGCTAAGTTGGAAACTGGAGGGCCTGTCTGAGTAGCAATCATAGAGAGATTCGTACAGGACCCTTTCAGGTTATTCTTAGGAAGGTATCTTTTCAGGGATCCTACTTAAAATGTGTTCTCATTGATAATAGTATCTCCTTCTTTGAGGAATGATGATAGAATGTGGACGGACCATGGGCACATTATATACTGTGAGTAAAGTGCAGGCTATGGCGCTTAGGCATCCCAAACACATATTCGATGATCAAGACCAGTGGTGATCCCCAGGTTCTTTCTCTGTAAAAAACGCTTTCAACATTGTGAGGGAAGTGTGCTTTAGGAGGGATTCGTTGCAGTGTTGCGTCTGTTAAAGAAGGAAGCTCTTGGGACTGACTCTGCGGTAACTGCAATAGGCGCACATAGGGCTCTAGTATCAGACGTCTATCCGTTGGACTATAGCAAGCTCTGTTTAAGGGAAACTCTTTCAGGCTGAATCGCACTTCTCACAGTGTCTTATCAGCGGAGGAATAGAGAAAGAACAACTATGGACAGAGGGAACGTTTTGCCCTGAGAGTGAAGGACCGGGTATGGAACATAGGCCTCTATGACACATACTGGAAGGTCAACACCTGTGATGTTCCATTGTGTATAACTCGTCTCAAAACCCTTCAGATGTACGAGGGAACTGTGCTACAGTATTTTCCCAGGACAGGAATGAGTCTGTGCTAAGTTGGAAACTGTAAGACCTGTCCGTGGAGCAATCATAGAGAGTATTGTACAGGACCCTGACGGGTTATTCTTAGGAAGGTATCTTTTCAGGGATCCTAGTTAAAGTGTGTTCTCATTCATAACAGTGTCTCCTCCTTTGAGGAATGATGATAGAACACGGACGGACTATGGGCATCTTAGGTACTCTGAGTAAAGTGCAGGCTATGGCGCTTAGGCATCCCAAACTCATATTGGATGCTCACGACCAGTGGTGATCCGCACTTTCTTTCAGTGTTAAAAACGCTTCCAACATTGTGAGGGAAGTGTGCTTTAGGAGGGATTCGTTGCAGTGTTGCGTCTGATAAAGAAGGAAGCTCTTGGGACTGACTCTGCGATAACTGCAATAGGCGCACATAGGGCTCTAGTATCAGACGTCTATCCGTTGGACTATAGCAAGTTCTGTTTAAGGGAAACTCCATCAAACGGAATCGCACTTCTCACAGTGTCTTTTCAGAGGGGGAAAGGATATAGAACAACTAAGGGGAGGGAACGTTGTGCCCTGAGAGTGAATGACAGCTTATGGCACATAGGCTTCTACGACACATACTGGAAGGTCAACACCTGTGATGTTCCACTGTGTCTAGCTCGTCTCAAACACTTCATATGTACGAGGGAACTTTGCTAATGTACGTTCTCACGACAGGTTTGAGTCTGTGCTCTGTAGGAAACATTAGGACCTGTCTGTGTAGCAATCATAAACTATCACATACAGGACCATGACAAGTGATTCTTAGGAAGGTATCTTTTCAGGGATCCTACTTAAAGTGCGTTCTCATTCATCACAGAGTCTCCTCCTTTCAGGAATGATGACAGAACACGGACGGACAATGGGCACCTTAGTTACTGTGAGTAAAGTGCAGGCTATGGCGCTTAGGCATCCCAACTCATATTGGATGCTCACGACCAGTGGTGATCCGCACTTTCTTTCAGTGTTAAAAACGCTTCCAACATTGTGAGGGAAGTGTGCTTTAGGAGGGATTCGTTGCAGTGTTGCGTCTGTTAAAGAAGGAAGCGCTTGGGACTGACTCTGCGGTAACTGCAATAGGCGCACATAGGGCTCTAGTATCAGACGTCTATCCCTTGGACTATAGCAAGTTCTGTTTAAGGGAAACTCCTTCAGGCGGAATCGCACTTCTCCCAGTGTCTTTTTAATGGAGGAATGGAGAAAGAACAACTACGGAGAGAGGGAACGTTGTGCCCTTAGAGTGAAGGAAAGGGTATGGAACATAGGCCTCTAAGACACATACTGGAAAGTCAACAGCTGTGATGTTCCACTGTGTCTAACTCGTCTCAAAACACTTAAAATGCAGGAGGGAACTGTGCTACTGTACGTTCTCACTTCAGGAATGAGTCTGTGCTAAGTTGGAAACTGGAGGGCCTGTCTGAGTAGCAATCATAGAGAGATTCGTACAGGACCCATTCAGGTTATTCTTAGGAAGGTATCTTTTCAGGGATCCTACTTAAAATGTGTTCTCAATGATAATAGTATCTCCTTCTTTGAGGAATGATGATAGAATGTGGACGGACCATGGGCACATTATATACTGTGAGTAAAGTGCAGGCTATGGCGCTTAGGCATCCCAAACACATATTCGATGATCAAGACCAGTGGTGATCCCCACGTTCTTTCTCTGTAAAAAACGCTTTCAACATTGTGAGGGAAGTGTGCTTTAGGAGGGATTCGTTGCAGTGTTGCGTCTGTTAAAGAAGGAAGCTCTTGGGACTGACTCTGCGGTAACTGCAATAGGCGCACATAGGGCTCTAGTATCAGACGTCTATCCGTTGGACTATAGCAAGCTCTGTTTAAGGGAACCTCTTTCAGACTGAATCGCACTTCTCACAGTGTCTTATCAGCGGAGGAATAGAGAAAGAACAACTATGGACAGAGGGAACGTTGTGCCCTGAGAGTGAAGGACCGGGTATGGAACATAGGCTTCTATGACACATACTGGAAGGTCAACACCTGTGATGTTCCACTGTGTCTAACTCGTGTCAAAACCCTTCAAATGTACGAGGGAACTGTGCTACAGTACTTTCCCATGACAATAATGAGTCTGTGCTAAGTTGGAAACTGTAGGACCTGTCTGTGCAGCAATCAGAGAGAGTATCGTACAGGACCCTGACGGGTTATTCTTAGGAAGGTATCTTTTCAGGGATCCTAGTTAAAGTGTGTTCTCATTCTTAACAGTGTCTCCTACTCTGAGGAATGATGATAGAATGCGGACGGACTTTGGGCACATTAGGTACTGTGAGTAAAGTGCAGGCTATGGCGCTTTTGCATCCCAAACTCATATTAGATAATCAAGACCAGTGGTGATCCGCACTTTCTTTCTGAGTAAAAAACGCTTCCAGCATTGTGATGGAAGTGTGCTTTAGGAGGGATTCGTTGCTGTGTTGCGTCTGTTAGAAAAGGAAGCTCTTGGGACTGACTCTGCGGTAACTGCAATAGGCGTACATAGGGCTCTAGTATCATACGTCTATCCGTTGGACTATAGCAAGTTCTGTTTAAGGGAAACTCTTTCAGGCTGAATCGCACTTCTCACAGTGTCTTATCAGCGGAGGAATAGAGAAAGAACAACTATGGACAGAGGGAACGTTTTGCCCTGAGAGTGAAGGACCGGGTATGGAACATAGGCCTCTATGACACATACTGGAAGGTCAACACCTGTGATGTTCCATTGTGTATAACTCGTCTCAAAACCCTTCAGATGTACGAGGGAACTGTGCTACAGTATTTTCCCAGGACAGGAATGAGTCTGTGCTAAGTTGGAAACTGTAAGACCTGTCCGTGGAGCAATCATAGAGAGTATTGTACAGGACCCTGACGGGTTATTCTTAGGAAGGTATCTTTTCAGGGATCCTAGTTAAAGTGTGTTCTCATTCATAACAGTGTCTCCTCCTTTGAGGAATGATGATAGAACACGGACGGACTATGGGCATCTTAGGTACTCTGAATAAAGTGCAGGCTATGGCGCTTAGGCATCCCAAACTCATATTGGATGCTCACGACCAGTGGTGATCCGCACTTTCTTTCAGTGTTAAAAACGCTTCCAACATTGTGAGGGAAGTGTGCTTTAGGAGGGATTCGTTGCAGTGTTGCGTCTGATAAAGAAGGAAGCTCTTGGGACTGACTCTGCGATAACTGCAATAGGCGCACATAGGGCTCTAGTATCAGACGTCTATCCGTTGGACTATAGCAAGTTCTGTTTAAGGGAAACTCCATCAAACGGAATCGCACTTCTCACAGTGTCTTTTCAGAGGGGGAAAGGATATAGAACAACTAAGGGGAGGGAACGTTGTGCCCTGAGAGTGAATGACAGCTTATGGCACATAGGCCTCTATGACACATACTGGAAGGTCAACACCTGTGATGTTCCACTGTGTCTAGCTCGTCCCAAACACTTCAAATGTACGAGGGAACTTTGTTACTGTACGTTCTCATGACAGGTTTGAGTCTGTGCTCTGTAGGAAACATTAGGACCTGTCTGTGTAGCAATCATAAACTATCACATACAGGACCATGACAAGTGATTCTTAGGAAGGTATCTTTTCAGGGATCCTACTTAAAATGCGTTCTCATTCATCACAGAGTCTCCTCCTTTCAGGAATGATGACAGAACACGGACGGACTTTGGGCACCGTAGGTACTGTGAGTAAAGTGCAGGCTATGGCGCTTAGGCATCCCAAACTCATATTGGATGCTCACGACCAGTGGTGATCCGCACTTTCTTTCAGTGTTAAAAACGCTTCCAACATTGTGAGGGAAGTGTGCTTTAGGAGGGATTCGTTGCAGTGTTGCGTCTGTTAAAGAAGGAAGCGCTTGGGACTGACTCTGCGGTAACTGCAATAGGCGCACTTAGGGCTCTAGTAACAGACGTCTATCCCTTGGACTATAGCAAGTTCTGTTTAAGGGAAACTCCTTCAGGCGGAATCGCACTTCTCCCAGTGTCTTTTTAATGGAGGAATGGAGAAAGAACAACTACGGAGAGAGGGAACGTTGTGCCCTTAGAGTGAAGGAAAGGGTATGGAACATAGGCCTCTAAGACACATACTGGAAAGTCAACAGCTGTGATGTTCCACTGTGTCTAACTCGTCTCAAAACACTTAAAATGCAGGAGGGAACTGTGCTACTGTACGTTCTCACTTCAGGAATGAGTCTGTGCTAAGTTGGAAACTGGAGGGCCTGTCTGAGTAGCAATCATAGAGAGATTCGTACAGGACCCTTTCAGGTTATTCTTAGGAAGGTATCTTTTCAGGTATCCTACTTAAAATGTGTTCTCATTGATAATAGTATCTCCTTCTTTGAGGAATGATGATAGAATGTGGACGGACCATGGGCACATTATATACTGTGAGTAAAGTGCAGGCTATGGCGCTTAGGCATCCCAAACACATATTCGATGATCAAGACCAGTGGTGATCCCCACGTTCTTTCTCTGTTAAATACGCTTTCAACATTGTGAGGGAAGTGTGCTTTAGGAGGGATTCGTTGCAGTGTTGCGTCTGTTAAAGAAGGAAGCTCTTGGGACTGACTCTGCGGTAACTGCAATAGGCGCACATAGGGCTCTAGTATCAGACGTCTATCCGTTGGACTATAGCAAGCTCTGTTTAAGGGAAACTCTTTCAGGCTGAATCGCACTTCTCACAGTGTCTTATCAGCGGAGGAATAGAGAAAGAACAACTATGGACAGAGGGAACGTTGTGCCCTGAGAGTGAAGGACCGGGTATGGAACATAGGCTTCTATGACACATACTGGAAGGTCAACACCTGTGATGTTCCATTGTGTCTAACTCGTGTCAAAACCCTTCAAATGTACGAGGGAACTGTGCTACAGTACTTTCCCACGACAATAATGAGTCTGTGCTAAGTTGGAAACTGTAGGACCTGTCTGTGCAGCAATCAGAGAGAGTATCGTACAGGACCCTGACGGGTTATTCTTAGGAAGGTATCTTTTCAGGGATCCTAGTTAAAGTCTGTTCTCATTCTTAACAGTGTCTCCTACTCTGAGGAATGATGATAGAATGCGGACGGACTTTGGGCACATTAGGTACTGTGAGTAAAGTGCAGGCTATGGCGCTTAGGCATCCCAAACACATATTAGATAATCAAGACCAGTGGTGATCCGCACTTTCTTTCTGGGTAAAAAACGCTTCCAGCATTGTGATGGAAGTGTGCTTTAGGAGGGATTCGTTGCTGTGTTGCGTCTGTTAGAAAAGGAAGCTCTTGGGACTGACTCTGCGGTAACTGCAATAGGCGTACATAGGGCTCTAGTATCATACGTCTATCCGTTGGACTATAGCAAGTTCTGTTTAAGGGAAACTCTTTCAGGCTGAATCGCACTTCTCACAGTGTCTTATCAGCGGAGGAATAGAGAAAGAACAACTATGGACAGAGGGAACGTTTTGCCCTGAGAGTGAAGGACCGGGTATGGAACATAGGCCTCTATGACACATACTGGAAGGTCAACACCTGTGATGTTCCATTGTGTATAACTCGTCTCAAAACCCTTCAGATGTACGAGGGAACTGTGCTACAGTATTTTCCCAGGACAGGAATGAGTCTGTGCTAAGTTGGAAACTGTAAGACCTGTCCGTGGAGCAATCATAGAGAGTATTGTACAGGACCCTGACGGGTTATTCTTAGGAAGGTATCTTTTCAGGGATCCTAGTTAAAGTGTGTTCTCATTCATAACAGTGTCTCCTCCTTTGAGGAATGATGATAGAACACGGACGGACTATGGGCATCTTAGGTACTCTGAGTAAAGTGCAGGCTATGGCGCTTAGGCATCCCAAACTCATATTGGATGCTCACGACCAGTGGTGATCCGCACTTTCTTTCAGTGTTAAAAACGCTTCCAACATTGTGAGGGAAGTGTGCTTTAGGAGGGATTCGTTGCAGTGTTGCGTCTGATAAAGAAGGAAGCTCTTGGGACTGACTCTGCGATAACTGCAATAGGCGCACATAGGGCTCTAGTATCAGACGTCTATCCGTTGGACTATAGCAAGTTCTGTTTAAGGGAAACTCCATCAAACGGAATCGCACTTCTCACAGTGTCTTTTCATAGGGGGAAAGGATATAGAACATCTAAGGGGAGGGAACTTTGTGCCCTGAGAGTGAATGACAGCTTATGGCACATAGGCCTCTATGACATATACTGGAAGGTCAACACCTGTGATGTTCCACTGTGTCTAGCTCGTCTCAAACACTTCAAATGTACGAGGGAACTTTGCTACTGTACGTTCTCACGACAGGTTTGAGTCTGTGCCCTGTAGGAAACATTAGGACCTGTCTGTGTAGCAATCATAAACTATCACATACAGGACCATGACAAGTGATTCTTAGGAAGGTATCTTTTCAGGGATCCTACTTAAAGTGCGTTCTCATTCATCACAGAGTCTCCTCCTTTCAGGAATGATGACAGAACACGGACGGACTTTGGGCACCTTAGGTACTGTGAGTAAAGTGCAGGCTATGGCGCGTAGGCATCCCAAACTCATATTGGATGCTCACGACCAGTGGTGATCCGCACTTTCTTTCAGTGTTAAAAACGCTTCCAACATTGTGAGGGAAGTGTGCTTTAGGAGGGATTCGTTGCAGTGTTGCGTCTGTTAAAGAAGGAAGCGCTTGGGACTGACTCTGCGGTAACTGCAATAGGCGCACATAGGGCTCTAGTAACAGACGTCTATCCCTTGGACTATAGCAAGTTCTGTTTAAGGGAAACTCCTTCAGGCGGAATCGCACTTCTCCCAGTGTCTTTTTAATGGAGGAATGGAGAAAGAACAACTACGGAGAGAGGGAACGTTGTGCCCTTAGAGTGAAGGAAAGGGTAAGGAACATAGGCCTCTAAGACACATACTGGAAAGTCAACAGCTGTGATGTTCCACTGTGTCTAACTCGTCTCAAAACACTTAAAATGCAGGAGGGAACTGTGCTACTGTACGTTCTCACTTCAGGAATGAGTCTGTGCTAAGTTGGAAACTGGAGGGCCTGTCTGAGTAGCAATCATAGAGAGATTCGTACAGGACCCTTTTAGGTTATTCTTAGGAAGGTATCTTTTCAGGGATCCTACTTAAAATGTGTTCTCATTGATAATAGTATCTCCTTCTTTGAGGAATGATGATAGAATGTGGACGGACCATGGGCACATTATATACTGTGAGTAAAGTGCAGGCTATGGCGCTTAGGCATCCCAAACACATATTCGATGATCAAGACCAGTGGTGATCCCCACGTTCTTTCTCTGTAAAAAACGCTTTCAACATTGTGAGGGAAGTGTGCTTTAGGAGGGATTCGTTGCAGTGTTGCGTCTGTTAAAGAAGGAAGCTCTTGGGACTGACTCTGCGGTAACTGCAATAGGCGCACATAGGGCTCTAGTATCAGACGTCTATCCGTTGGACTATAGCAAGCTCTGTTTAAGGGAAACTCTTTCAGGCTGAATCGCACTTCTCACAGTGTCTTATCAGCGGAGGAATAGAGAAAGAACAACTATGGAGAGAGGGAACGTTGTGCCCTGAGAGTGAAGGACCGGGTATGGAACATAGGCTTCTATGACACATACTGGAAGGTCAACACCTGTGATGTTCCATTGTGTCTAACTCGTGTCAAAACCCTTCAAATGTACGAGGGAACTGTGCTACAGTACTTTCCCATGACAATAATGAGTCTGTGCTAAGTTGGAAACTGTAGGACCTGTCTGTGCAGCAATCAGAGAGAGTATCGTACAGGACCCTGACGGGTTATTCTTAGGAAGGTATCTTTTCAGGGATCCTAGTTAAAGTGTGTTCTCATTCTTAACAGTGTCTCCTACTCTGAGGAATGATGATAGAATGCGGACGGACTTTGGGCACATTAGGTACTGTGAGTAAAGTGCAGGCTATGGCGCTTAGGCATCCCAAACACATATTAGATAATCAAGACCAGTGGTGATCCGCACTTTCTTTCTGAGTAAAAAACGCTTCCAGCATTGTGATGGAAGTGTGCTTTAGGAGGGATTCGTTGCTGTGTTGCGTCTGTTAGAAAAGGAAGCTCTTGGGACTGACTCTGCGGTAACTGCAATAGGCGTACATAGGGCTCTAGTATCATACGTCTATCCGTTGGACTATAGCAAGTTCTGTTTAAGGGAAACTCTTTCAGGCTGAATCGCACTTCTCACAGTGTCTTATCAGCGGAGGAATAGAGAAAGAACAACTATGGACAGAGGGAACGTTTTGCCCTGAGAGTGAAGGACCGGGTATGGAACATAGGCCTCTATGACACATACTGGAAGGTCAACACCTGTGATGTTCCATTGTGTATAACTCGTCTCAAAACCCTTCAGATGTACGAGGGAACTGTGCTACAGTATTTTCCCAGGACAGGAATGAGTCTGTGCTAAGTTGGAAACTGTAAGACCTGTCCGTGGAGCAATCATAGAGAGTATTGTACAGGACCCTGACGGGTTATTCTTAGGAAGGTATCTTTTCAGGGATCCTAGTTAAAGTGTGTTCTCATTCATAACAGTGTCTCCTCCTTTGAGGAATGATGATAGAACACGGACGGACTATGGGCATCTTAGGTACTCTGAGTAAAGTGCAGGCTATGGCGCTTAGGCATCCCAAACTCATATTGGATGCTCACGACCAGTGGTGATCCGCACTTTCTTTCAGTGTTAAAAACGCTTCCAACATTGTGAGGGAAGTGTGCTTTAGGAGGGATTCGTTGCAGTGTTGCGTCTGATAAAGAAGGAAGCTCTTGGGACTGACTATGCGAAAACTGCAATAGGCGCACATAGGGCTCTAGTATCAGACGTCTATCCGTTGGACTATAGCAAGTTCTGTTTAAGGGAAACTCCATCAAACGGAATCGCACTTCTCACAGTGTCTTTTCAGAGGGGGAAAGGATATAGAACAACTAAGGGGAGGGAACGTTGTGCCCTGAGAGTGAAATACAGCTTATGGCACATAGGACTCTATGACACATACTGGAAGGTCAACACCTGTGATGTTCCACTGTGTCTAGCTCGTCTCAAACACTTCAAATGTACGAGGGAACTTTGTTACTGTACGTTCTCACGACAGGTTTGAGTCTGTGCTCTGTAGGAAACATTAGGACCTGTCTGTGTAGCAATCATAAACTATCACATACAGGACCATGACAAGTGATTCTTAGGAAGGTATCTTTTCAGGGATCCTACTTAAAGTGCGTTCTCATTCATCACAGAGTCTCCTCCTTTCAGGAATGATGACAGAACACGGACGGACTATGGGCACCTTAGGTACTGTGAGTAAAGTGCAGGCTATGGCGCTTAGGCATCCCAAACTCATATTGGATGCTCACGACCAGTGGTGATCCGCACTTTCTTTCAGTGTTAAAAACGCTTCCAACATTGTGAGGGAAGTGTGCTTTAGGAGGGATTCGTTGCAGTGTTGCGTCTGTTAAAGAAGGAAGCGCTTGGGACTGACTCTGCGGTAACTGCAATAGGCGCACATAGGGCTCTAGTAACAGACGTCTATCCCTTGGACTATAGCAAGTTCTGTTTAAGGGAAACTCCTTCAGGCGGAATCGCACTTCTCCCAGTGTCTTTTTAATGGAGGAATGGAGAAAGAACAACTACGGAGAGAGGGAACGTTGTGCCCTTAGAGTGAAGGAAAGGGTATGGAACTGAGGCCTCTAAGACACATAATGGAAAGTCAACAGCTGTGATGTTCCACTGTGTCTAACTCGTCTCAAAACACATAAAATGCAGGAGGGAACTGTGCTACTGTACGTTCTCACTTCAGGAATGAGTCTGTGCTAAGTTGGAAACTGGAGGGCCTGTCTGAGTAGCAATCATAGAGAGATTCGTACAGGACCCTTTTAGGTTATTCTTAGGAAGGTATCTTTTCAGGGATCCTACTTAAAATGTGTTCTCATTGATAATAGTATCTCCTTCTTTGAGGAATGATGATAGAATGTGGACGGGCCATGGGCACATTATATACTGTGAGTAAAGTGCAGGCTATGGCGCTTAGGCATCCCAAACACATATTCGATGATCAAGACCAGTGGTGATCCCCACGTTCTTTCTCTGTAAAAAACGCTTTCAACATTGTGAGGGAAGTGTGCTTTAGGAGGGATTCGTTGCAGTGTTGCGTCTGTTAAAGAAGGAAGCTCTTGGGACTGACTCTGCGGTAACTGCAATAGGCGTACATAGGGCTCTAGTATCATACGTCTATCCGTTGGACTATAGCAAGTTCTGTTTAAGGGAAACTCTTTCAGGCTGAATCGCACTTCTCACAGTGTCTTATCAGCGGAGGAATAGAGAAAGAACAACTATGGACAGAGGGAACGTTTTGCCCTGAGAGTGAAGGACCGGGTATGGAACATAGGCCTCTATGACACATACTGGAAGGTCAACACCTGTGATGTTCCATTGTGTATAACTCGTCTCAAAACCCTTCAGATGTACGAGGGAACTGTGCTACAGTATTTTCCCAGGACAGGAATGAGTCTGTGCTAAGTTGGAAACTGTAAGACCTGTCCGTGGAGCAATCATAGAGAGTATTGTACAGGACCCTGACGGGTTATTCTTAGGAAGGTATCTTTTCAGGGATCCTAGTTAAAGTGTGTTCTCATTCATAACAGTGTCTCCTCCTTTGAGGAATGATGATAGAACACGGACGGACTATGGGCATCTTAGGTACTCTGAGTAAAGTGCAGGCTATGGCGCTTAGGCATCCCAAACTCATATTGGATGCTCACGACCAGTGGTGATCCGCACTTTCTTTCAGTGTTAAAAACGCTTCCAACATTGTGAGGGAAGTGTGCTTTAGGAGGGATTCGTTGCAGTGTTGCGTCTGATAAAGAAGGAAGCTCTTGGGACTGACTCTGCGATAACTGCAATAGGCGCACATAGGGCTCTAGTATCAGACGTCTATCCGTTGGACTATAGCAAGCTCTGTTTAAGGGAAACTCTTTCAGGCTGAATCGCACTTCTCACAGTGTCTTATCAGCGGAGGAATAGAGAAAGAACAACTATGGACAGAGGGAACGTTTTGCCCTGAGAGTGAAGGACCGGGTATGGAACATAGGCCTCTATGACACATACTGGAAGGTCAACACCTGTGATGTTCCATTGTGTATAACTCGTCTCAAAACCCTTCAGATGTACGAGGGAACTGTGCTACAGTATTTTCCCAGGACAGGAATGAGTCTGTGCTAAGTTGGAAACTGTAAGACCTGTCCGTGGAGCAATCATAGAGAGTATTGTACAGGACCCTGACGGGTTATTCTTAGGAAGGTATCTTTTCAGGGATCCTAGTTAAAGTGTGTTCTCATTCATAACAGTGTCTCCTCCTTTGAGGAATGATGATAGAACACGGACGGACTATGGGCATCTTAGGTACTCTGAGTAAAGTGCAGGCTATGGCGCTTAGGCATCCCAAACTCATATTGGATGCTCACGACCAGTGGTGATCCGCACTTTCTTTCAGTGTTAAAAACGCTTCCAACATTGTGAGGGAAGTGTGCTTTAGGAGGGATTCGTTGCAGTGTTGCGTCTGATAAAGAAGGAAGCTCTTGGGACTGACTCTGCGATAACTGCAATAGGCGCACATAGGGCTCTAGTATCAGACGTCTATCCGTTGGACTATAGCAAGTTCTGTTTAAGGGAAACTCCATCAAACGGAATCGCACTTCTCACAGTGTCTTTTCAGAGGGGGAAAGGATATAGAACAACTAAGGGGAGGGAACGTTGTGCCCTGAGAGTGAATGACAGCTTATGGCACATAGGCCTCTATGACACATACTGGAAGGTCAACACCTGTGATGTTCCACTGTGTCTAGCTCGTCTCAAACACTTCAAATGTAGGAGGGAACTTTGTTACTGTACGTTCTCATGACAGGTTTGAGTCTGTGCTCTGTAGGAAACATTAGGACCTGTCTGTGTAGCAATCATAAACTATCACATACAGGACCATGACAAGTGATTCTTAGGAAGGTATCTTTTCAGGGATCCTACTTAAAATGCGTTCTCATTCATCACAGAGTCTCCTCCTTTCAGGAATGATGACAGAACACGGACGGACTTTGGGCACCTTAGGTACTGTGAGTAAAGTGCAGGCTATGGCGCGTAGGCATCCCAAACTCATATTGGATGCTCACGACCAGTGGTGATCCGCACTTTCTTTCAGTGTTAAAAACGCTTCCAACATTGTGAGGGAAGTGTGCTTTAGGAGGGATTCGTTGCAGTGTTGCGTCTGTTAAAGAAGGAAGCGCTTGGGACTGACTCTGCGGTAACTGCAATAGGCGCACATAGGGCTCTAGTAACAGACGTCTATCCCTTGGACTATAGCAAGTTCTGTTTAAGGGAAACTCCTTCAGGCGGAATCGCACTTCTCCCAGTGTCTTTTTAATGGAGGAATGGAGAAAGAACAACTACGGAGAGAGGGAACGTTGTGCCCTTAGAGTGAAGGAAAGGGTATGGAACATAGGCCTCTAAGACACATACTGGAAAGTCAACAGCTGTGATGTTCCACTGTGTCTAACTCGTCTCAAAACACTTAAAATGCAGGAGGGAACTGTGCTACTGTACGTTCTCACTTCAGGAATGAGTCTGTGCTAAGTTGGAAACTGGAGGGCCTGTCTGAGTAGCAATCATAGAGAGATTCGTACAGGACCCTTTCAGGTTATTCTTAGGAAGGTATCTTTTCAGGGATCCTACTTAAAATGTGTTCTCATTGATAATAGTATCTCCTTCTTTGAGGAATGATGATAGAATGTGGACGGACCATGGGCACATTATATACTGTGAGTAAAGTGCAGGCTATGGCGCTTAGGCATCCCAAACACATATTCGATGATCAAGACCAGTGGTGATCCCCACGTTCTTTCTCTGTAAAAAAACGCTTTCAACATTGTGAGGGAAGTGTGCTTTAGGAGGGATTCGTTGCAGTGTTGCGTCTGTTAAAGAAGGAAGCTCTTGGGACTGACTCTGCGGTAACTGCAATAGGCGCACATAGGGCTCTAGTATCAGACGTCTATCCGTTGGACTATAGCAAGCTCTGTTTAAGGGAAACTCTTTCAGGCTGAATCGCACTTCTCACAGTGTCTTATCAGCGGAGGAATAGAGAAAGAACAACTATGGACAGAGGGAACGTTGTGCCCTGAGAGTGAAGGCCCGGGTATGGAACATAGGCTTCTATGACACATACTGGAAGGTCAACACCTGTGATGTTCCATTGTGTCTTACTCGTGTCAAAACCCTTCAAATGTACGAGGGAACTGTGCTACAGTACTTTCCCATGACAATAATGAGTCTGTGCTAAGTTGGAAACTGTAGGACCTGTCTGTGCAGCAATCAGAGAGAGTATCGTACAGGACCCTGACGGGTTATTCTTAGGAAGGTATCTTTTCAGGGATCCTAGTTAAAGTGTGTTCTCATTCTTAACAGTGTCTCCTACTCTGAGGAATGATGATAGAATGCGGACGGACTTTGGGCACATTAGGTACTGTGAGTAAAGTGCAGGCTATGGCGCTTAGGCATCCCAAACACATATTAGATAATCAAGACCAGTGGTGATCCGCACTTTCTTTCTGAGTAAAAAACGCTTCCAGCATTGTGATGGAAGTGTGCTTTAGGAGGGATTCGTTGCTGTGTTGCGTCTGTTAGAAAAGGAAGCTCTTGGGACTGACTCTGCGGTAACTGCAATAGGCGTACATAGGGCTCTAGTATCATACGTCTATCCGTTGGACTATAGCAAGTTCTGTTTAAGGGAAACTCTTTCAGGCTGAATCGCACTTCTCACAGTGTCTTATCAGCGGAGGAATAGAGAAAGAACAACTATGGACAGAGGGAACGTTTTGCCCTGAGAGTGAAGGACCGGGTATGGAACATAGGCCTCTATGACACATACTGGAAGGTCAACACCTGTGATGTTCCATTGTGTATAACTCGTCTCAAAACCCTTCAGATGTACGAGGGAACTGTGCTACAGTATTTTCCCAGGACAGGAATGAGTCTGTGCTAAGTTGGAAACTGTAAGACCTGTCCGTGGAGCAATCATAGAGAGTATTGTACAGGACCCTGACGGGTTATTCTTAGGAAGGTATCTTTTCAGGGATCCTAGTTAAAGTGTGTTCTCATTCATAACAGTGTCTCCTCCTTTGAGGAATGATGATAGAACACGGACGGACTATGGGCATCTTAGGTACTCTGAGTAAAGTGCAGGCTATGGCGCTTAGGCATCCCAAACTCATATTGGATGCTCACGACCAGTGGTGATCCGCACTTTCTTTCAGTGTTAAAAACGCTTCCAACATTGTGAGGGAAGTGTGCTTTAGGAGGGATTCGTTGCAGTGTTGCGTCTGATAAAGAAGGAAGCTCTTGGGACTGACTCTGCGATAACTGCAATAGGCGCACATAGGGCTCTAGTATCAGACGTCTATCCGTTGGACTATAGCAAGTTCTGTTTAAGGGAAACTCCATCAAACGGAATCGCACTTCTCACAGTGTCTTTTCAGAGGGGGAAAGGATATAGAACAACTAAGGGGAGGGAACGTTGTGCCCTGAGAGTGAATGACAGCTTATGACACATAGGCCTCTATGACATATACTGGAAGGTCAACACCTGTGATGTTCCACTGTGTCTAGCTCGTCTCAAACACTTCAAATGTACGAGGGAACTTTGTTACTGTACGTTCTCATGACAGGTTTGAGTCTGTGCTCTGTAGGAAACATTAGGACCTGTCTGTGTAGCAATCATAAACTATCACATACA
Organism: Neogale vison; assembly: GCF_020171115.1. Lineage (NCBI taxonomy): Eukaryota > Metazoa > Chordata > Mammalia > Carnivora > Mustelidae > Neogale > Neogale vison. Next base: position 26,378,864 of record NC_058100.1, on the reverse strand, counting down.
GGACCATGACAAGTGATTCTTAGGAAGGTATCTTTTCAGGGATCCTACTTAAAGTGCGTTCTCATTCATCACAAGTCTCCTCCTTTCAGGAATGATGACAGAACACGGACGGACTTTGGGCACCTTAGGTACTGTGAGTAAAGTGCAGGCTATGGCGCTTAGGCATCCCAAACTCATATTGGATGCTCACGACAAGTGGTGATCCGCACTTTCTTTCAGTGTTAAAAACGCTTCCAACATTGTGAGGGAAGTGTGCTTTAGGAGGGATTCGTTGCAGTGTTGCGTCTGTTAAAGAAGGAAGCGCTTGGGACTGACTCTGCGGTAACTGCAATAGGCGCACATAGGGCTCTAGTAACAGACGTCTATCCCTTGGACTATAGCAAGTTCTGTTTAAGGGAAACTCCTTCAGGCGGAATCGCACTTCTCCCAGTGTCTTTTTAATGGAGGAATGGAGAAAGAACAACTACGGAGAGAGGGAACGTTGTGCCCTTAGAGTGAAGGAAAGGGTATGGAACATAGGCCTCTAAGACACATACTGGAAAGTCAACAGCTGTGATGTTCCACTGTGTCTAACTCGTCTCAAAACACTTAAAATGCAGGAGGGAACTGTGCTACTGTACGTTCTCACTTCAGGAATGAGTCTGTGCTAAGTTGGAAACTGGAGGGCCTGTCTGAGTAGCAATCATAGAGAGATTCGTACAGGACCCTTTTAGGTTATTCTTAGGAAGGTATCTTTTCAGGGATCCTACTTAAAATGTGTTCTCATTGATAATAGTATCTCCTTCTTTGAGGAATGATGATAGAATGTGGACGGACCATGGGCACATTATATACTGTGAGTAAAGTACAGGCTATGGCGCTTAGGCATCCCAAACACATATTCGATGATCAAGACCAGTGGTGATCCCCACGTTCTTTCTCTGTAAAAAACGCTTTCAACATTGTGAGGGAAGTGTGCTTTAGGAGGGATTCGTTGCAGTGTTGCGTCTGTTAAAGAAGGAAGCTCTTGGGACTGACTCTGCGGTAACTGCAATAGGCGCACATAGGGCTCTAGTATCAGACGTCTATCCGTTGGACTATAGCAAGCTCTGTTTAAGGGAAACTCTTTCAGGCTGAATCGCACTTCTCACAGTGTCTTATCAGCGGAGGAATAGAGAAAGAACAACTATGGACAGAGGGAACGTTGTGCCCTGAGAGTGAAGGACCGGGTATGGAACATAGGCTTCTATGACACATACTGGAAGGTCAACACCTGTGATGTTCCATTGTGTCTAACTCGTGTCAAAACCCTTCAAATGTACGAGGGAACTGTGCTACAGTACTTTCCCACGACAATAATGAGTCTGTGCTAAGTTGGAAACTGTAGGACCTGTCTGTGCAGCAATCAGAGAGAGTATCGTACAGGACCCTGATGGGTTATTCTTAGGAAGGTATCTTTTCAGGGATCCTAGTTAAAGTGTGTTCTCATTCTTAACAGTGTCTCCTACTCTGAGGAATGATGATAGAATGCGGACGGACTTTGGGCACATTAGGTACTGTGAGTAAAGTGCAGGCTATGGCGCTTAGGCATCCCAAACACATATTAGATAATCAAGACCAGTGGTGATCCGCACTTTCTTTCTGAGTAAAAAACGCTTCCAGCATTGTGATGGAAGTGTGCTTTAGGAGGGATTCGTTGCTGTGTTGCGTCTGTTAGAAAAGGAAGCTCTTGGGACTGACTCTGCGGTAACTGCAATAGGCGTACATAGGGCTCTAGTATCATACGTCTATCCGTTGGACTATAGCAAGTTCTGTTTAAGGGAAACTCTTTCAGGCTGAATCGCACTTCTCACAGTGTCTTATCAGCGGAGGAATAGAGAAAGAACAACTATGGACAGAGGGAACGTTTTGCCCTGAGAGTGAAGGACCGGGTATGGAACATAGGCCTCTATGACACATACTGGAAGGTCAACACCTGTGATGTTCCATTGTGTATAACTCGTCTCAAAACCCTTCAGATGTACGAGGGAACTGTGCTACAGTATTTTCCCAGGACAGGAATGAGTCTGTGCTAAGTTGGAAACTGTAAGACCTGTCCGTGGAGCAATCATAGAGAGTATTGTACAGGACCCTGACGGGTTATTCTTAGGAAGGTATCTTTTCAGGGATCCTAGTTAAAGTGTGTTCTCATTCATAACAGTGTCTCCTCCTTTGAGGAATGATGATAGAACACGGACGGACTATGGGCATCTTAGGTACTCTGAGTAAAGTGCAGGCTATGGCGCTTAGGCATCCCAAACTCATATTGGATGCTCACGACCAGTGGTGATCCGCACTTTCTTTCAGTGTTAAAAACGCTTCCAACATTGTGAGGGAAGTGTGCTTTAGGAGGGATTCGTTGCAGTGTTGCGTCTGATAAAGAAGGAAGCTCTTGGGACTGACTCTGCGATAACTGCAATAGGCGCACATAGGGCTCTAGTATCAGATGTCTATCCGTTGGACTATAGCAAGTTCTGTTTAAGGGAAACTCCATCAAACGGAATCGCACTTCTCACAGTGTCTTTTCAGAGGGGGAAAGGATATAGAACAACTAAGGGGAGGGAACGTTGTGCCCTGAGAGTGAATGACAGCTTATGGCACATAGGCCTCTATGACACATACTGGAAGGTCAACACCTGTGATGTTCCACTGTGTCTAGCTCGTCTCAAACACTTCAAATGTACGAGGGAACTTTGCTACTGTACGTTCTCACGACAGGTTTGAGTCTGTGCTCTGTAGGAAACATTAGGACCTGTCTGTGTAGCAATCATAAACTATCACATACAGGACCATGACAAGTGATTCTTAGGAATGTATCTTTTCAGGGATCCTACTTAAAGTGCGTTCTCATTCATCACAGAGTCTCCTCCTTTCAGGAATGATGACAGAACACGGACGGACTATGGGCACCTTAGGTACTGTGAGTAAAGTGCAGGCTATAGCGCTTAGGCATCCCAAACTCATATTGGATGCTCACGACCAGTGGTGATCCGCACTTTCTTTCAGTGTTAATAACGCTTCCAACATTGTGAGGGAAGTGTGCTTTAGGAGGGATTCGTTGCAGTGTTGCGTCTGTTAAAGAAGGAAGCGCTTGGGACTGACTCTGCGGTAACTGCAATAGGCGCACATAGGGCTCTAGTAACAGACGTCTATCCCTTGGACTATAGCAAGTTCTGTTTAAGGGAAACTCCTTCAGGCGGAATCGCACTTCTCCCAGTGTCTTTTTAATGGAGGAATGGAGAAAGAACAACTACGGAGAGAGGGAACGTTGTGCCCTTAGAGTGAAGGAAAGGGTATGGAACATAGGCCTCTAAGACACATACTGGAAAGTCAACAGCTGTGATGTTCCACTGTGTCTAACTCGTCTCAAAACACTTAAAATGCAGGAGGGAACTGTGCTACTGTACGTTCTCACTTCAGGAATGAGTCTGTGCTAAGTTGGAAACTGGAGGGCCTGTCTGAGTAGCAATCATAGAGAGATTCGTACAGGACCCTTTCAGGTTATTCTTAGGAAGGTATCTTTTCAGGGATCCTACTTAAAATGTGTTCTCATTGATAATAGTATCTCCTTCTTTGAGGAATGATGATAGAATGTGGACGGACCATGGGCACATTATATACTGTGAGTAAAGTGCAGGCTATGGCGCTTAGGCATCCCAAACACATATTCGATGATCAAGACCAGTGGTGATCCCCACGTTCTTTCTCTGTAAAAAACGCTTTCAACATTGTGAGGGAAGTGTGCTTTAGGAGGGATTCGTTGCAGTGTTGCGTCTGTTAAAGAAGGAAGCTCTTGGGACTGACTCTGCGGTAACTGCAATAGGCGCACATAGGGCTCTAGTATCAGACGTCTATCCGTTGGACTATAGCAAGCTCTGTTTAAGGGAAACTCTTTCAGGCTGAATCGCACTTCTCACAGTGTCTTATCAGCGGAGGAATAGAGAAAGAACAACTATGGACAGAGGGAACGTTGTGCCCTGAGAGTGAAGGACCGGGTATGGAACATAGGCTTCTATGACACATACTGGAAGGTCAACACCTGTGATGTTCCATTGTGTCTAACTCGTGTCAAAACCCTTCAAATGTACGAGGGAACTGTGCTACAGTACTTTCCCACGACAATAATGAGTCTGTGCTAAGTTGGAAACTGTAGGACCTGTCTGTGCAGCAATCAGAGAGAGTATCGTACAGGACCCTGACGGGTTATACTTAGGAAGGTATCTTTTCAGGGATCCTAGTTAAAGTGTGTTCTCATTCTTAACAGTGTCTCCTACTCTGAGGAATGATGATAGAATGCGGACGGACTTTGGGCACATTAGGTACTGTGAGTAAAGTGCAGGCTATGGCGCTTAGGCATCCCAAACACATATTAGATAATCAAGACCAGTGGTGATCCGCACTTTCTTTCTGAGTAAAAAACGCTTCCAGCATTGTGATGGAAGTGTGCTTTAGGAGGGATTCGTTGCTGTGTTGCGTCTGTTAGAAAAGGAAGCTCTTGGGACTGACTCTGCGGTAACTGCAATAGGCGTACATAGGGCTCTAGTATCATACGTCTATCCGTTGGACTATAGCAAGTTCTGTTTAAGGGAAACTCTTTCAGGCTGAATCGCACTTCTCACAGTGTCTTATCAGCGGAGGAATAGAGAAAGAACAACTATGGACAGAGGGAACGTTTTGCCCTGAGAGTGAAGGACCGGGTATGGAACATAGGCCTCTATGACACATACTGGAAGGTCAACACCTGTGATGTTCCATTGTGTATAACTCGTCTCAAAACCCTTCAGATGTACGAGGGAACTGTGCTACAGTATTTTCCCAGGACAGGAATGAGTCTGTGCTAAGTTGGAAACTGTAAGACCTGTCCGTGGAGCAATCATAGAGAGTATTGTACAGGACCCTGACGGGTTATTCTTAGGAAGGTATCTTTTCAGGGATCCTAGTTAAAGTGTGTTCTCATTCATAACAGTGTCTCCTCCTTTGAGGAATGATGATAGAACACGGACGGACTATGGGCATCTTAGGTACTCTGAGTAAAGTGCAGGCTATGGCGCTTAGGCATCCCAAACTCATATTGGATGCTCACGACCAGTGGTGATCCGCACTTTCTTTCAGTGTTAAAAACGCTTCCAACATTGTGAGGGAAGTGTGCTTTAGGAGGGATTCGTTGCAGTGTTGCGTCTGATAAAGAAGGAAGCTCTTGGGACTGACTCTGCGATAACTGCAATAGGCGCACATAGGGCTCTAGTATCAGACGTCTATCCGTTGGACTATAGCAAGTTCTGTTTAAGGGAAACTCCATCAAACGGAATCGCACTTCTCACAGTGTCTTTTCAGAGGGGGAAAGGATATAGAACAACTAAGGGGAGGGAACGTTGTGCCCTGAGAGTGAATGACAGCTTATGGCACATAGGCCTCTATGACACATAATGGAAGGTCAACACCTGTGATGTTCCACTGTGTCTAGCTCGTCTCAAACACTTCAAATGTACGAGGGAACTTTGTTACTGTACGTTCTCATGACAGGTTTGAGTCTGTGCTCTGTAGGAAACATTAGGACCTGTCTGTGTAGCAATCATAAACTATCACATACAGGACCATGACAAGTGATTCTTAGGAAGGTATCTTTTCAGGGATCCTACTTAAAATGCGTTCTCATTCATCACAGAGTCTCCTCCTTTCAGGAATGATGACAGAACACGGACGGACTTTGGGCACCTTAGGTACTGTGAGTAAAGTGCAGGCTATGGCGCTTAGGCATCCCAAACTCATATTGGATGCTCACGACCAGTGGTGATCCGCACTTTCTTTCAGTGTTAAAAACGCTTCCAACATTGTGAGGGAAGTGTGCTTTAGGAGGGATTCGTTGCAGTGTTGCGTCTGTTAAAGAAGGAAGCGCTTGGGACTGACTCTGCGGTAACTGCAATAGGCGCACATAGGGCTCTAGTAACAGACGTCTATCCCTTGGACTATAGCAAGTTCTGTTTAAGGGAAACTCCTTCAGGCGGAATCGCACTTCTCCCAGTGTCTTTTTAATGGAGGAATGGAGAAAGAACAACTACGGAGAGAGGGAACGTTGTGCCCTTAGAGTGAAGGAAAGGGTATGGAACATAGGCCTCTAAGACACATACTGGAAAGTCAACAGCTGTGATGTTCCACTGTGTCTAACTCGTCTCAAAACACTTAAAATGCAGGAGGGAACTGTGCTACTGTACGTTCTCACTTCAGGAATGAGTCTGTGCTAAGTTGGAAACTGGAGGGCCTGTCTGAGTAGCAATCATAGAGAGATTCGTACAGGACCCTTTCAGGTTATTCTTAGGAAGGTATCTTTTCAGGGATCCTACTTAAAATGTGTTCTCATTGATAATAGTATCTCCTTCTTTGAGGAATGATGATAGAATGTGGACGGACCATGGGCACATTATATACTGTGAGTAAAGTGCAGGCTATGGCGCTTAGGCATCCCAAACACATATTCGATGATCAAGACCAGTGGTGATCCCCACGTTCTTTCTCTGTAAAAAAACGCTTTCAACATTGTGAGGGAAGTGTGCTTTAGGAGGGATTCGTTGCAGTGTTGCGTCTGTTAAAGAAGGAAGCTCTTGGGACTGACTCTGCGGTAACTGCAATAGGCGCACATAGGGCTCTAGTATCAGACGTCTATCCGTTGGACTATAGCAAGCTCTGTTTAAGGGAAACTCTTTCAGGCTGAATCGCACTTCTCACAGTGTCTTATCAGCGGAGGAATAGAGAAAGAACAACTATGGACAGAGGGAACGTTGTGCCCTGAGAGTGAAGGCCCGGGTATGGAACATAGGCTTCTATGACACATACTGGAAGGTCAACACCTGTGATGTTCCATTGTGTCTTACTCGTGTCAAAACCCTTCAAATGTACGAGGGAACTGTGCTACAGTACTTTCCCACGACAATAATGAGTCTGTGCTAAGTTGGAAACTGTAGGACCTGTCTGTGCAGCAATCAGAGAGAGTATCGTACAGGACCCTGACGGGTTATTCTTAGGAAGGTATCTTTTCAGGGATCCTAGTTAAAGTGTGTTTTCATTCTTAACAGTGTCTCCTACTCTGAGGAATGATGATAGAATGCGGACGGACTTTGGGCACATTAGGTACTGTGAGTAAAGTGCAGGCTATGGCGCTTAGGCATCCCAAACACATATTAGATAATCAAGACCAGTGGTGATCCGCACTTTCTTTCTGAGTAAAAAACGCTTCCAGCATTGTGATGTAAGTGTGCTTTAGGAGGGATTCGTTGCTGTGTTGCGTCTGTTAGAAAAGGAAGCTCTTGGGACTGACTCTGCGGTAACTGCAATAGGCGTACATAGGGCTCTAGTATCATACGTCTATCCGTTGGACTATAGCAAGTTCTGTTTAAGGGAAACTCTTTCAGGCTGAATCGCACTTCTCACAGTGTCTTATCAGCGGAGGAATAGAGAAAGAACAACTATGGACAGAGGGAACGTTTTGCCCTGAGAGTGAAGGACCGGGTATGGAACATAGGCCTCTATGACACATACTGGAAGGTCAACACCTGTGATGTTCCATTGTGTATAACTCGTCTCAAAACCCTTCAGATGTACGAGGGAACTGTGCTACAGTATTTTCCCAGGACAGGAATGAGTCTGTGCTAAGTTGGAAACTGTAAGACCTGTCCGTGGAGCAATCATAGAGAGTATTGTACAGGACCCTGACGGGTTATTCTTAGGAAGGTATCTTTTCAGGGATCCTAGTTAAAGTGTGTTCTCATTCATAACAGTGTCTCCTCCTTTGAGGAATGATGATAGAACACGGACGGACTATGGGCATCTTAGGTACTCTGAGTAAAGTGCAGGCTATGGCGCTTAGGCATCACAAACTCATATTGGATGCTCACGACCAGTGGTGATCCGCACTTTCTTTCAGTGTTAAAAACGCTTCCAACATTGTGAGGGAAGTGTGCTTTAGGAGGGATTCGTTGCAGTGTTGCGTCTGATAAAGAAGGAAGCTCTTGGGACTGACTCTGCGATAACTGCAATAGGCGCACATAGGGCTCTAGTATCAGACGTCTATCCGTTGGACTATAGCAAGTTCTGTTTAAGGGAAACTCCATCAAACGGAATCGCACTTCTCACAGTGTCTTTTCAGAGGGGGAAAGGATATAGAACAACTAAGGGGAGGGAACGTTGTGCCCTGAGAGTGAATGACAGCTTATGACACATAGGCCTCTATGACATATACTGGAAGGTCAACACCTGTGATGTTCCACTGTGTCTAGCTCGTCTCAAACACTTCAAATGTACGAGGGAACTTTGTTACTGTACGTTCTCATGACAGGTTTGAGTCTGTGCTCTGTAGGAAACATTAGGACCTGTCTGTGTAGCAATCATAAACTATCACATACAGGACCATGACAAGTGATTCTTAGGAAGGTATCTTTTCAGGGATCCTACTTAAAGTGCGTTCTCATTCATCACAAGTCTCCTCCTTTCAGGAATGATGACAGAACACGGACGGACTTTGGGCACCTTAGGTACTGTGAGTAAAGTGCAGGCTATGGCGCTTAGGCATCCCAAACTCATATTGGATGCTCACGACCAGTGGTGATCCGCACTTTCTTTCAGTGTTAAAAACGCTTCCAACATTGTGAGGGAAGTGTGCTTTAGGAGGGATTCGTTGCAGTGTTGCGTCTGTTAAAGAAGGAAGCGCTTGGGACTGACTCTGCGGTAACTGCAATAGGCGCACATAGGGCTCTAGTAACAGACGTCTATCCCTTGGACTATAGCAAGTTCTGTTTAAGGGAAACTCCTTCAGGCGGAATCGCACTTCTCCCAGTGTCTTTTTAATGGAGGAATGGAGAAAGAACAACTACGGAGAGAGGGAACGTTGTGCCCTTAGAGTGAAGGAAAGGGTATGGAACATAGGCCTCTAAGACACATACTGGAAAGTCAACAGCTGTGATGTTCCACTGTGTCTAACTCGTCTCAAAACACTTAAAATGCAGGAGGGAACTGTGCTACTGTACGTTCTCACTTCAGGAATGAGTCTGTGCTAAGTTGGAAACTGGAGGGCCTGTCTGAGTAGCAATCATAGAGAGATTCGTACAGGACCCTTTTAGGTTATTCTTAGGAAGGTATCTTTTCAGGGATCCTACTTAAAATGTGTTCTCATTGATAATAGTATCTCCTTCTTTGAGGAATGATGATAGAATGTGGACGGACCATGGGCACATTATATACTGTGAGTAAAGTACAGGCTATGGCGCTTAGGCATCCCAAACACATATTCGATGATCAAGACCAGTGGTGATCCCCACGTTCTTTCTCTGTAAAAAACGCTTTCAACATTGTGAGGGAAGTGTGCTTTAGGAGGGATTCGTTGCAGTGTTGCGTCTGTTAAAGAAGGAAGCTCTTGGGACTGACTCTGCGGTAACTGCAATAGGCGCACATAGGGCTCTAGTATCAGACGTCTATCCGTTGGACTATAGCAAGCTCTGTTTAAGGGAAACTCTTTCAGGCTGAATCGCACTTCTCACAGTGTCTTATCAGCGGAGGAATAGAGAAAGAACAACTATGGACAGAGGGAACGTTGTGCCCTGAGAGTGAAGGACCGGGTATGGAACATAGGCTTCTATGACACATACTGGAAGGTCAACACCTGTGATGTTCCATTGTGTCTAACTCGTGTCAAAACCCTTCAAATGTACGAGGGAACTGTGCTACAGTACTTTCCCACGACAATAATGAGTCTGTGCTAAGTTGGAAACTGTAGGACCTGTCTGTGCAGCAATCAGAGAGAGTATCGTACAGGACCCTGATGGGTTATTCTTAGGAAGGTATCTTTTCAGGGATCCTAGTTAAAGTGTGTTCTCATTCTTAACAGTGTCTCCTACTCTGAGGAATGATGATAGAATGCGGACGGACTTTGGGCACATTAGGTACTGTGAGTAAAGTGCAGGCTATGGCGCTTAGGCATCCCAAACACATATTAGATAATCAAGACCAGTGGTGATCCGCACTTTCTTTCTGAGTAAAAAACGCTTCCAGCATTGTGATGGAAGTGTGCTTTAGGAGGGATTCGTTGCTGTGTTGCGTCTGTTAGAAAAGGAAGCTCTTGGGACTGACTCTGCGGTAACTGCAATAGGCGTACATAGGGCTCTAGTATCATACGTCTATCCGTTGGACTATAGCAAGTTCTGTTTAAGGGAAACTCTTTCAGGCTGAATCGCACTTCTCACAGTGTCTTATCAGCGGAGGAATAGAGAAAGAACAACTATGGACAGAGGGAACGTTTTGCCCTGAGAGTGAAGGACCGGGTATGGAACATAGGCCTCTATGACACATACTGGAAGGTCAACACCTGTGATGTTCCATTGTGTATAACTCGTCTCAAAAACCTTCAGATGTACGAGAGAACTGTGCTACAGTATTTTCCCAGGACAGGAATGAGTCTGTGCTAAGTTGGAAACTGTAAGACCTGTCCGTGGAGCAATCATAGAGAGTATTGTACAGGACCCTGACGGGTTATTCTTAGGAAGGTATCTTTTCAGGGATCCTAGTTAAAGTGTGTTCTCATTCATAACAGTGTCTCCTCCTTTGAGGAATGATGATAGAACACGGACGGACTATGGGCATCTTAGGTACTCTGAGTAAAGTGCAGGCTATGGCGCTTAGGCATCCCAAACTCATATTGGATGCTCACGACCAGTGGTGATCCGCACTTTCTTTCAGTGTTAAAAACGCTTCCAACATTGTGAGGGAAGTGTGCTTTAGGAGGGATTCGTTGCAGTGTTGCGTCTGATAAAGAAGGAAGCTCTTGGGACTGACTCTGCGATAACTGCAATAGGCGCACATAGGGCTCTAGTATCAGACGTCTATCCGTTGGACTATAGCAAGTTCTGTTTAAGGGAAACTCCATCAAACGGAATCGCACTTCTCACAGTGTCTTTTCAGAGGGGGAAAGGATATAGAACAACTAAGGGGAGGGAACGTTGTGCCCTGAGAGTGAATGACAGCTTATGGCACATAGGCCTCTATGACACATACTGGAAGGTCAACACCTGTGATGTTCCACTGTGTCTAGCTCGTCTCAAACACTTCAAATGTACGAGGGAACTTTGCTACTGTACGTTCTCACGACAGGTTTGAGTCTGTGCTCTGTAGGAAACATTAGGACCTGTCTGTGTAGCAATCATAAACTATCACATACAGGACCATGACAAGTGATTCTTAGGAAGGTATCTTTTCAGGGATCCTACTTAAAGTGCGTTCTCATTCATCACAGAGTCTCCTCCTTTCAGGAATGATGACAGAACACGGACGGACTATGGGCACCTTAGGTACTGTGAGTAAAGTGCAGGCTATGGCGCTTAGGCATCCCAAACTCATATTGGATGCTCACGACCAGTGGTGATCCGCACTTTCTTTCAGTGTTAATAACGCTTCCAACATTGTGAGGGAAGTGTGCTTTAGGAGGGATTCGTTGCAGTGTTGCGTCTGTTAAAGAAGGAAGCGCTTGGGACTGACTCTGCGGTAACTGCAATAGGCGCACATAGGGCTCTAGTAACAGACGTCTATCCCTTGGACTATAGCAAGTTCTGTTTAAGGGAAACTCCTTCAGGCGGAATCGCACTTCTCCCAGTGTCTTTTTAATGGAGGAATGGAGAAAGAACAACTACGGAGAGAGGGAACGTTGTGCCCTTAGAGTGAAGGAAAGGGTATGGAACATAGGCCTCTAAGACACATACTGGAAAGTCAACAGCTGTGATGTTCCACTGTGTCTAACTCGTCTCAAAACACTTAAAATGCAGGAGGGAACTGTGCTACTGTACGTTCTCACTTCAGGAATGAGTCTGTGCTAAGTTGGAAACTGGAGGGCCTGTCTGAGTAGCAATCATAGAGAGATTCGTACAGGACCCTTTCAGGTTATTCTTAGGAAGGTATCTTTTCAGGGATCCTACTTAAAATGTGTTCTCATTGATAATAGTATCTCCTTCTTTGAGGAATGATGATAGAATGTGGACGGACCATGGGCACATTATATACTGTGAGTAAAGTGCAGGCTATGGCGCTTAGGCATCCCAAACACATATTCGATGATCAAGACCAGTGGTGATCCCCACGTTCTTTCTCTGTAAAAAACGCTTTCAACATTGTGAGGGAAGTGTGCTTTAGGAGGGATTCGTTGCAGTGTTGCGTCTGTTAAAGAAGGAAGCTCTTGGGACTGACTCTGCGGTAACTGCAATAGGCGCACATAGGGCTCTAGTATCAGACGTCTATCCGTTGGACTATAGCAAGCTCTGTTTAAGGGAAACTCTTTCAGGCTGAATCGCACTTCTCACAGTGTCTTATCAGCGGAGGAATAGAGAAAGAACAACTATGGACAGAGGGAACGTTGTGCCCTGAGAGTGAAGGACCGGGTATGGAACATAGGCTTCTATGACACATACTGGAAGGTCAACACCTGTGATGTTCCATTGTGTCTAACTCGTGTCAAAACCCTTCAAATGTACGAGGGAACTGTGCTACAGTACTTTCCCACGACAATAATGAGTCTGTGCTAAGTTGGAAACTGTAGGACCTGTCTGTGCAGCAATCAGAGAGAGTATCGTACAGGACCCTGACGGGTTATTCTTAGGAAGGTATCTTTTCAGGGATCCTAGTTAAAGTGTGTTCTCATTCTTAACAGTGTCTCCTACTCTGAGGAATGATGATAGAATGCGGACGGACTTTGGGCACATTAGGTACTGTGAGTAAAGTGCAGGCTATGGCGCTTAGGCATCCCAAACACATATTAGATAATCAAGACCAGTGGTGATCCGCACTTTCTTTCTGAGTAAAAAACGCTTCCAGCATTGTGATGGAAGTGTGCTTTAGGAGGGATTCGTTGCTGTGTTGCGTCTGTTAGAAAAGGAAGCTCTTGGGACTGACTCTGCGGTAACTGCAATAGGCGTACATAGGGCTCTAGTATCATACGTCTATCCGTTGGACTATAGCAAGTTCTGTTTAAGGGAAACTCTTTCAGGCTGAATCGCACTTCTCACAGTGTCTTATCAGCGGAGGAATAGAGAAAGAACAACTATGGACAGAGGGAACGTTTTGCCCTGAGAGTGAAGGACCGGGTATGGAACATAGGCCTCTATGACACATACTGGAAGGTCAACACCTGTGATGTTCCATTGTGTATAACTCGTCTCAAAACCCTTCAGATGTACGAGGGAACTGTGCTACAGTATTTTCCCAGGACAGGAATGAGTCTGTGCTAAGTTGGAAACTGTAAGACCTGTCCGTGGAGCAATCATAGAGAGTATTGTACAGGACCCTGACGGGTTATTCTTAGGAAGGTATCTTTTCAGGGATCCTAGTTAAAGTGTGTTCTCATTCATAACAGTGTCTCCTCCTTTGAGGAATGATGATAGAACACGGACGGACTATGGGCATCTTAGGTACTCTGAGTAAAGTGCAGGCTATGGCGCTTAGGCATCCCAAACTCATATTGGATGCTCACGACCAGTGGTGATCCGCACTTTCTTTCAGTGTTAAAAACGCTTCCAACATTGTGAGGGAAGTGTGCTTTAGGAGGGATTCGTTGCAGTGTTGCGTCTGATAAAGAAGGAAGCTCTTGGGACTGACTCTGCGATAACTGCAATAGGCGCACATAGGGCTCTAGTATCAGACGTCTATCCGTTGGACTATAGCAAGTTCTGTTTAAGGGAAACTCCATCAAACGGAATCGCACTTCTCACAGTGTCTTTTCAGAGGGGGAAAGGATATAGAACAACTAAGGGGAGGGAACGTTGTGCCCTGAGAGTGAATGACAGCTTATGGCACATAGGCCTCTATGACACATACTCGAAGGTCAACACCTGTGATGTTCCACTGTGTCTAGCTCGTCTCAAACACTTCAAATGTACGAGGGAACTTTGTTACTGTACGTTCTCACGACAGGTTTGAGTCTGTGCTCTGTAGGAAACATTAGGACCTGTCTGTGTAGCAATCATAAACTATCACATACAGGACCATGACAAGTGATTCTTAGGAAGGTATCTTTTCAGGGATCCTACTTAAAGTGCGTTCTCATTCATCACAGAGTCTCCTCCTTTCAGGAATGATGACAGAACACGGACGGACTATGGGCACCTTAGGTACTGTGAGTAAATTGCAGGCTATGGCGCTTAGGCATCCCAAACTCATATTGGATGCTCACGACCAGTGGTGATCCGCACTTTCTTTCAGTGTTAAAAACGCTTCCAACATTGCGAGGGAAGTGTGCTTTAGGAGGGATTCGTTGCAGTGTTGCGTCTGTTAAAGAAGGAAGCGCTTGGGACTGACTCTGCGGTAACTGCAATAGGCGCACATAGGGCTCTAGTAACAGACGTCTATCCCTTGGACTATAGCAAGTTCTGTTTAAGGGAAACTCCTTCAGGCGGAATCGCACTTCTCCCAGTGTCTTTTTAATGGAGGAATGGAGAAAGAACAACTACGGAGAGAGGGAACGTTGTGCCCTTCGAGTGAAGGAAAGGGTATGGAACATAGGCCTCTAAGACACATACTGGAAAGTCAACAGCTGTGATGTTCCACTGTGTCTAACTCGTCTCAAAACACTTAAAATGCAGGAGGGAACTGTGCTACTGTACGTTCTCACTTCAGGAATGAGTCTGTGCTAAGTTGGAAACTGGAGGGCCTGTCTGAGTAGCAATCATAGAGAGATTCGTACAGGACCCTTTCAGGTTATTCTTAGGAAGGTATCTTTTCAGGGATCCTACTTAAAATGTGTTCTCATTGATAATAGTATCTCCTTCTTTGAGGAATGATGATAGAATGTGGACGGACCATGGGCACATTATATACTGTGAGTAAAGTGCAGGCTATGGCGCTTAGGCATCCCAAACACATATTCGATGATCAAGACCAGTGGTGATCCCCACGTTCTTTCTCTGTAAAAAACGCTTTCAACATTGTGAGGGAAGTGTGCTTTAGGAGGGATTCGTTGCAGTGTTGCGTCTGTTAAAGAAGGAAGCTCTTGGGACTGACTCTGCGGTAACTGCAATAGGCGCACATAGGGCTCTAGTATCAGACGTCTATCCGTTGGACTATAGCAAGCTCTGTTTAAGGGAAACTCTTTCAGGCTGAATCGCACTTCTCACAGTGTCTTATCAGCGGAGGAATAGAGAAAGAACAACTATGGACAGAGGGAACGTTGTGCCCTGAGAGTGAAGGACCGGGTATGGAACATAGGCTTCTATGACACATACTGGAAGGTCAACACCTGTGATGTTCCATTGTGTCTAACTCGTGTCAAAACCCTTCAAATGTACGAGGGAACTGTGCTACAGTACTTTCCCACGACAATAATGAGTCTGTGCTAAGTTGGAAACTGTAGGACCTGTCTGTGCAGCAATCAGAGAGAGTATCGTACAGGACCCTGACGGGTTATTCTTAGGAAGGTATCTTTTCAGGGATCCTAGTTAAAGTGTGTTCTCATTCTTAACAGTGTCTCCTACTCTGAGGAATGATGATAGAATGCGGACGGACTTTGGGCACATTAGGTACTGTGAGTAAAGTGCAGGCTATGGCGCTTAGGCATCCCAAACACATATTAGATAATCAAGACCAGTGGTGATCCGCACTTTCTTTCTGAGTAAAAAACGCTTCCAGCATTGTGATGGAAGTGTGCTTTAGGAGGGATTCGTTGCTGTGTTGCGTCTGTTAGAAAAGGAAGCTCTTGGGACTGACTCTGCGGTAACTGCAATAGGCGTACATAGGGCTCTAGTATCATACGTCTATCCGTTGGACTATAGCAAGTTCTGTTTAAGGGAAACTCTTTCAGGCTGAATCGCACTTCTCACAGTGTCTTATCAGCGGAGGAATAGAGAAAGAACAACTATGGACAGAGGGAACGTTTTGCCCTGAGAGTGAAGGACCGGGTATGGAACATAGGCCTCTATGACACATACTGGAAGGTCAACACCTGTGATGTTCCATTGTGTATAACTCGTCTCAAAACCCTTCAGATGTACGAGGGAACTGTGCTACAGTATTTTCCCAGGACAGGAATGAGTCTGTGCTAAGTTGGAAACTGTAAGACCTGTCCGTGGAGCAATCATAGAGAGTATTGTACAGGACCCTGACGGGTTATTCTTAGGAAGGTATCTTTTCAGGGATCCTAGTTAAAGTGTGTTCTCATTCATAACAGTGTCTCCTCCTTTGAGGAATGATGATAGAACACGGACGGACTATGGGCATCTTAGGTACTCTGAGTAAAGTGCAGGCTATGGCGCTTAGGCATCCCAAACTCATATTGGATGCTCACGACCAGTGGTGATCCGCACTTTCTTTCAGTGTTAAAAACGCTTCCAACATTGTGAGGGAAGTGTGCTTTAGGAGGGATTCGTTGCAGTGTTGCGTCTGATAAAGAAGGAAGCTCTTGGGACTGACTCTGCGATAACTGCAATAGGCGCACATAGGGCTCTAGTATCAGACGTCTATCCGTTGGACTATAGCAAGTTCTGTTTAAGGGAAACTCCATCAAACGGAATCGCACTTCTCACAGTGTCTTTTCAGAGGGGGAAAGGATATAGAACAACTAAGGGGAGGGAACGTTGTGCCCTGAGAGTGAATGACAGCTTATGGCACATAGGCCTCTATGACACATACTGGAAGGTCAACACCTGTGATGTTCCACTGTGTCTAGCTCGTCTCAAACACTTCAAATGTACGAGGGAACTTTGTTACTGTACGTTCTCACGACAGGTTTGAGTCTGTGCTCTGTAGGAAACATTAGGACCTGTCTGTGTAGCAATCATAAACTATCACATACAGGACCATGACAAGTGATTCTTAGGAAGGTATCTTTTCAGGGATCCTACTTAAAATGCGTTCTCATTCATCACAGAGTCTCCTCCTTTCAGGAATGATGACAGAACACGGACGGACTTTGGGCACCTTAGGTACTGTGAGTAAAGTGCAGGCTATGGCGCTTAGGCATCCCAAACTCATATTGGATGCTCACGACCAGTGGTGATCCGCACTTTCTTTCAGTGTTAAAAACGCTTCCAACATTGTGAGGGAAGTGTGCTTTAGGAGGGATTCGTTGCAGTGTTGCGTCTGTTAAAGAAGGAAGCGCTTGGGACTGACTCTGCGGTAACTGCAATAGGCGCACATAGGGCTCTAGTAACAGACGTCTATCCCTTGGACTATAGCAAGTTCTGTTTAAGGGAAACTCCTTCAGGCGGAATCGCACTTCTCCCAGTGTCTTTTTAATGGAGGAATGGAGAAAGAACAACTACGGAGAGAGGGAACGTTGTGCCCTTAGAGTGAAGGAAAGGGTATGGAACATAGGCCTCTAAGACACATACTGGAAAGTCAACAGCTGTGATGTTCCACTGTGTCTAACTCGTCTCAAAACACTTAAAATGCAGGAGGGAACTGTGCTACTGTACGTTCTCACTTCAGGAATGAGTCTGTGCTAAGTTGGAAACTGGAGGGCCTGTCTGAGTAGCAATCATAGAGAGATTCGTACAGGACCCTTTCAGGTTATTCTTAGGAAGGTATCTTTTCAGGGATCCTACTTAAAATGTGTTCTCATTGATAATAGTATCTCCTTCTTTGAGGAATGATGATAGAATGTGGACGGACCATGGGCACATTATATACTGTGAGTAAAGTGCAGGCTATGGCGCTTAGGCATCCCAAACACATATTCGATGATCAAGACCAGTGGTGATCCCCACGTTCTTTCTCTGTAAAAAACGCTTTCAACATTGTGAGGGAAGTGTGCTTTAGGAGGGATTCGTTGCAGTGTTGCGTCTGTTAAAGAAGGAAGCTCTTGGGACTGACTCTGCGGTAACTGCAATAGGCGCACATAGGGCTCTAGTATCAGACGTCTATCCGTTGGACTATAGCAAGCTCTGTTTAAGGGAAACTCTTTCAGGCTGAATCGCACTTCTCACAGTGTCTTATCAGCGGAGGAATAGAGAAAGAACAACTATGGACAGAGGGAACGTTGTGCCCTGAGAGTGAAGGCCCGGGTATGGAACATAGGCTTCTATGACACATACTGGAAGGTCAACACCTGTGATGTTCCATTGTGTCTTACTCGTGTCAAAACCCTTCAAATGTACGAGGGAACTGTGCTACAGTACTTTCCCACGACAATAATGAGTCTGTGCTAAGTTGGAAACTGTAGGACCTGTCTGTGCAGCAATCAGAGAGAGTATCGTACAGGACCCTGACGGGTTATTCTTAGGAAGGTATCTTTTCAGGGATCCTAGTTAAAGTGTGTTTTCATTCTTAACAGTGTCTCCTACTCTGAGGAATGATGATAGAATGCGGACGGACTTTGGTCACATTAGGTACTGTGAGTAAAGTGCAGGCTATGGCGCTTAGGCATCCCAAACACATATTAGATAATCAAGACCAGTGGTGATCCGCACTTTCTTTCTGAGTAAAAAACGCTTCCAGCATTGTGATGTAAGTGTGCTTTAGGAGGGATTCGTTGCTGTGTTGCGTCTGTTAGAAAAGGAAGCTCTTGGGACTGACTCTGCGGTAACTGCAATAGGCGTACATAGGGCTCTAGTATCATACGTCTATCCGTTGGACTATAGCAAGTTCTGTTTAAGGGAAACTCTTTCAGGCTGAATCGCACTTCTCACAGTGTCTTATCAGCGGAGGAATAGAGAAAGAACAACTATGGACAGAGGGAACGTTTTGCCCTGAGAGTGAAGGACCGGGTATGGAACATAGGCCTCTATGACACATACTGGAAGGTCAACACCTGTGATGTTCCATTGTGTATAACTCGTCTCAAAACCCTTCAGATGTACGAGGGAACTGTGCTACAGTATTTTCCCAGGACAGGAATGAGTCTGTGCTAAGTTGGAAACTGTAAGACCTGTCCGTGGAGCAATCATAGAGAGTATTGTACAGGACCCTGACGGGTTATTCTTAGGAAGGTATCTTTTCAGGGATCCTAGTTAAAGTGTGTTCTCATTCATAACAGTGTCTCCTCCTTTGAGGAATGATGATAGAACACGGACGGACTATGGGCATCTTAGGTACTCTGAGTAAAGTGCAGGCTATGGCGCTTAGGCATCCCAAACTCATATTGGATGCTCACGACCAGTGGTGATCCGCACTTTCTTTCAGTGTTAAAAACGCTTCCAACATTGTGAGGGAAGTGTGCTTTAGGAGGGATTCGTTGCAGTGTTGCGTCTGATAAAGAAGGAAGCTCTTGGGACTGACTCTGCGATAACTGCAATAGGCGCACATAGGGCTCTAGTATCAGACGTCTATCCGTTGGACTATAGCAAGTTCTGTTTAAGGGAAACTCCATCAAACGGAATCGCACTTCTCACAGTGTCTTTTCAGAGGGGGAAAGGATATAGAACAACTAAGGGGAGGGAACGTTGTGCCCTGAGAGTGAATGACAGCTTATGACACATAGGCCTCTATGACATATACTGGAAGGTCAACACCTGTGATGTTCCACTGTGTTTAGCTCGTCTCAAACACTTCAAATGTACGAGGGAACTTTGTTACTGTACGTTCTCATGACAGGTTTGAGTCTGTGCTCTGTAGGAAACATTAGGACCTGTCTGTGTAGCAATCATAAACTATCACATACAGGACCATGACAAGTGATTCTTAGGAAGGTATCTTTTCAGGGATCCTACTTAAAGTGCGTTCTCATTCATCACAAGTCTCCTCCTTTCAGGAATGATGACAGAACACGGACGGACTTTGGGCACCTTAGGTACTGTGAGTAAAGTGCAGGCTATGGCGCTTAGGCATCCCAAACTCATATTGGATGCTCACGACCAGTGGTGATCCGCACTTTCTTTCAGTGTTAAAAACGCTTCCAACATTGTGAGGGAAGTGTGCTTTAGGAGGGATTCGTTGCAGTGTTGCGTCTGTTAAAGAAGGAAGCGCTTGGGACTGACTCTGCGGTAACTGCAATAGGCGCACATAGGGCTCTAGTAACAGACGTCTATCCCTTGGACTATAGCAAGTTCTGTTTAAGGGAAACTCCTTCAGGCGGAATCGCACTTCTCCCAGTGTCTTTTTAATGGAGGAATGGAGAAAGAACAACTACGGAGAGAGGGAACGTTGTGCCCTTCGAGTGAAGGAAAGGGTATGGAACATAGGCCTCTAAGACACATACTGGAAAGTCAACAGCTGTGATGTTCCACTGTGTCTAACTCGTCTCAAAACACGTAAAATGCAGGAGGGAACTGTGCTACTGTACGTTCTCACTTCAGGAATGAGTCTGTGCTAAGTTGGAAACTGGAGGGCCTGTCTGAGTAGCAATCATAGAGAGATTCGTACAGGACCCTTTTAGGTTATTCTTAGGAAGGTATCTTTTCAGGGATCCTACTTAAAATGTGTTCTCATTGATAATAGTATCTCCTTCTTTGAGGAATGATGATAGAATGTGGACGGACCATGGGCACATTATATACTGTGAGTAAAGTGCAGGCTATGGCGCTTAGGCATCCCAAACACATATTCGATGATCAAGACCAGTGGTGATCCCCACGTTCTTTCTCTGTAAAAAACGCTTTCAACATTGTGAGGGAAGTGTGCTTTAGGAGGGATTCGTTGCAGTGTTGCGTCTGTTAAAGAAGGAAGCTCTTGGGACTGACTCTGCGGTAACTGCAATAGGCGCACAGAGGGCTCTAGTATCAGACGTCTATCCGTTGGACTATAGCAAGCTCTGTTTAAGGGAAACTCTTTCAGGCTGAATCGCACTTCTCACAGTGTCTTATCAGCGGAGGAATAGAGAAAGAACAACTATGGAGAGAGGGAACGTTGTGCCCTGAGAGTGAAGGACCGGGTATGGAACATAGGCTTCTATGACACATACTGGAAGGTCAACACCTGTGATGTTCCATTGTGTCTAACTCGTGTCAAAACCCTTCAAATGTACGAGGGAACTGTGCTACAGTACTTTCCCACGACAATAATGAGTCTGTGCTAAGTTGGAAACTGTAGGACCTGTCTGTGCAGCAATCAGAGAGAGTATCGTACAGGACCCTGACGGGTTATTCTTAGGAAGGTATCTTTTCAGGGATCCTAGTTAAAGTGTGTTCTCATTCTTAACAGTGTCTCCTACTCTGAGGAATGATGATAGAATGCGGACGGACTTTGGGCACATTAGGTACTGTGAGTAAAGTGCAGGCTATGGCGCTTAGGCATCCCAAACACATATTAGATAATCAAGACCAGTGGTGATCCGCACTTTCTTTCTGAGTAAAAAACGCTTCCAGCATTGTGATGGAAGTGTGCTTTAGGAGGGATTCGTTGCTGTGTTGCGTCTGTTAGAAAAGGAAGCTCTTGGGACTGACTCTGCGGTAACTGCAATAGGCGTACATAGGGCTCTAGTATCATACGTCTATCCGTTGGACTATAGCAAGTTCTGTTTAAGGGAAACTCTTTCAGGCTGAATCGCACTTCTCACAGTGTCTTATCAGCGGAGGAATAGAGAAAGAACAACTATGGACAGAGGGAACGTTTTGCCCTGAGAGTGAAGGACCGGGTATGGAACATAGGCCTCTATGACACATACTGGAAGGTCAACACCTGTGATGTTCCATTGTGTATAACTCGTCTCAAAACCCTTCAGATGTACGAGGGAACTGTGCTACAGTATTTTCCCAGGACAGGAATGAGTCTGTGCTAAGTTGGAAACTGTAAGACCTGTCCGTGGAGCAATCATAGAGAGTATTGTACAGGACCCTGACGGGTTATTCTTAGGAAGGTATCTTTTCAGGGATCCTAGTTAAAGTGTGTTCTCATTCATAACAGTGTCTCCTCCTTTGAGGAATGATGATAGAACACGGACGGACTATGGGCATCTTAGGTACTCTGAGTAAAGTGCAGGCTATGGCGCTTAGGCATCCCAAACTCATATTGGATGCTCACGACCAGTGGTGATCCGCACTTTCTTTCAGTGTTAAAAACGCTTCCAACATTGTGAGGGAAGTGTGCTTTAGGAGGGATTCGTTGCAGTGTTGCGTCTGATAAAGAAGGAAGCTCTTGGGACTGACTCTGCGATAACTGCAATAGGCGCACATAGGGCTCTAGTATCAGACGTCTATCCGTTGGACTATAGCAAGTTCTGTTTAAGGGAAACTCCATCAAACGGAATCGCACTTCTCACAGTGTCTTTTCAGAGGGGGAAAGGATATAGAACAACTAAGGGGAGGGAACGTTGTGCCCTGAGAGTGAATGACAGCTTATGACACATAGGCCTCTATGACATATACTGGAAGGTCAACACCTGTGATGTTCCACTGTGTTTAGCTCGTCTCAAACACTTCAAATGTACGAGGGAACTTTGTTACTGTACGTTCTCATGACAGGTTTGAGTCTGTGCTCTGTAGGAAACATTAGGACCTGTCTGTGTAGCAATCATAAACTATCACATACAGGACCATGACAAGTGATTCTTAGGAAGGTATCTTTTCAGGGATCCTACTTAAAGTGCGTTCTCATTCATCACAAGTCTCCTCCTTTCAGGAATGATGACAGAACACGGACGGACTTTGGGCACCTTAGGTACTGTGAGTAAAGTGCAGGCTATGGCGCTTAGGCATCCCAAACTCATATTGGATGCTCACGACCAGTGGTGATCCGCACTTTCTTTCAGTGTTAAAAACGCTTCCAACATTGTGAGGGAAGTGTGCTTTAGGAGGGATTCGTTGCAGTGTTGCGTCTGTTAAAGAAGGAAGCGCTTGGGACTGACTCTGCGGTAACTGCAATAGGCGCACATAGGGCTCTAGTAACAGACGTCTATCCCTTGGACTATAGCAAGTTCTGTTTAAGGGAAACTCCTTCAGGCGGAATCGCACTTCTCCCAGTGTCTTTTTAATGGAGGAATGGAGAAAGAACAACTACGGAGAGAGGGAACGTTGTGCCCTTCGAGTGAAGGAAAGGGTATGGAACATAGGCCTCTAAGACACATACTGGAAAGTCAACAGCTGTGATGTTCCACTGTGTCTAACTCGTCTCAAAACACTTAAAATGCAGGAGGGAACTGTGCTACTGTACGTTCTCACTTCAGGAATGAGTCTGTGCTAAGTTGGAAACTGGAGGGCCTGTCTGAGTAGCAATCATAGAGAGATTCGTACAGGACCCTTTCAGGTTATTCTTAGGAAGGTATCTTTTCAGGGATCCTACTTAAAATGTGTTCTCATTGATAATAGTATCTCCTTCTTTGAGGAATGATGATAGAATGTGGACGGACCATGGGCACATTATATACTGTGAGTAAAGTGCAGGCTATGGCGCTTAGGCATCCCAAACACATATTCGATGATCAAGACCAGTGGTGATCCCCACGTTCTTTCTCTGTAAAAAACGCTTTCAACATTGTGAGGGAAGTGTGCTTTAGGAGGGATTCGTTGCAGTGTTGCGTCTGTTAAAGAAGGAAGCTCTTGGGACTGACTCTGCGGTAACTGCAATAGGCGCACAGAGGGCTCTAGTATCAGACGTCTATCCGTTGGACTATAGCAAGCTCTGTTTAAGGGAAACTCTTTCAGGCTGAATCGCACTTCTCACAGTGTCTTATCAGCGGAGGAATAGAGAAAGAACAACTATGGAGAGAGGGAACGTTGTGCCCTGAGAGTGAAGGACCGGGTATGGAACATAGGCTTCTATGACACATACTGGAAGGTCAACACCTGTGATGTTCCATTGTGTCTAACTCGTGTCAAAACCCTTCAAATGTACGAGGGAACTGTGCTACAGTACTTTCCCACGACAATAATGAGTCTGTGCTAAGTTGGAAACTGTAGGACCTGTCTGTGCAGCAATCAGAGAGAGTATCGTACAGGACCCTGACGGGTTATTCTTAGGAAGGTATCTTTTCAGGGATCCTAGTTAAAGTGTGTTCTCATTCTTAACAGTGTCTCCTACTCTGAGGAATGATGATAGAATGCGGACGGACTTTGGGCACATTAGGTACTGTGAGTAAAGTGCAGGCTATGGCGCTTAGGCATCCCAAACACATATTAGATAATCAAGACCAGTGGTGATCCGCACTTTCTTTCTGAGTAAAAAACGCTTCCAGCATTGTGATGGAAGTGTGCTTTAGGAGGGATTCGTTGCTGTGTTGCGTCTGTTAGAAAAGGAAGCTCTTGGGACTGACTCTGCGGTAACTGCAATAGGCGTACATAGGGCTCTAGTATCATACGTCTATCCGTTGGACTATAGCAAGTTCTGTTTAAGGGAAACTCTTTCAGGCTGAATCGCACTTCTCACAGTGTCTTATCAGCGGAGGAATAGAGAAAGAACAACTATGGACAGAGGGAACGTTTTGCCCTGAGAGTGAAGGACCGGGTATGGAACATAGGCCTCTATGACACATACTGGAAGGTCAACACCTGTGATGTTCCATTGTGTATAACTCGTCTCAAAACCCTTCAGATGTACGAGGGAACTGTGCTACAGTATTTTCCCAGGACAGGAATGAGTCTGTGCTAAGTTGGAAACTGTAAGACCTGTCCGTGGAGCAATCATAGAGAGTATTGTACAGGACCCTGACGGGTTATTCTTAGGAAGGTATCTTTTCAGGGATCCTAGTTAAAGTGTGTTCTCATTCATAACAGTGTCTCCTCCTTTGAGGAATGATGATAGAACACGGACGGACTATGGGCATCTTAGGTACTCTGAGTAAAGTGCAGGCTATGGCGCTTAGGCATCCCAAACTCATATTGGATGCTCACGACCAGTGGTGATCCGCACTTTCTTTCAGTGTTAAAAACGCTTCCAACATTGTGAGGGAAGTGTGCTTTAGGAGGGATTCGTTGCAGTGTTGCGTCTGATAAAGAAGGAAGCTCTTGGGACTGACTCTGCGATAACTGCAATAGGCGCACATAGGGCTCTAGTATCAGACGTCTATCCGTTGGACTATAGCAAGTTCTGTTTAAGGGAAACTCCATCAAACGGAATCGCACTTCTCACAGTGTCTTTTCAGAGGGGGAAAGGATATAGAACAACTAAGGGGAGGGAACGTTGTGCCCTGAGAGTGAATGACAGCTTATGGCACATAGGCCTCTATGACACATACTGGAAGGTCAACACCTGTGATGTTCCACTGTGTCTAGCTCGTCTCAAACACTTCAAATGTACGAGGGAACTTTGTTACTGTACGTTCTCACGACAGGTTTGAGTCTGTGCTCTGTAGGAAACATTAGGACCTGTCTGTGTAGCAATCATAAACTATCACATACAGGACCATGACAAGTGATTCTTAGGAAGGTATCTTTTCAGGGATCCTACTTAAAATGCGTTCTCATTCATCACAGAGTCTCCTCCTTTCAGGAATGATGACAGAACACGGACGGACTTTGGGCACCTTAGGTACTGTGAGTAAAGTGCAGGCTATGGCGCTTAGGCATCCCAAACTCATATTGGATGCTCACGACCAGTGGTGATCCGCACTTTCTTTCAGTGTTAAAAACGCTTCCAACATTGTGAGGGAAGTGTGCTTTAGGAGGGATTCGTTGCAGTGTTGCGTCTGTTAAAGAAGGAAGCGCTTGGGACTGACTCTGCGGTAACTGCAATAGGCGCACATAGGGCTCTAGTAACAGACGTCTATCCCTTGGACTATAGCAAGTTCTGTTTAAGGGAAACTCCTTCAGGCGGAATCGCACTTCTCCCAGTGTCTTTTTAATGGAGGAATGGAGAAAGAACAACTACGGAGAGAGGGAACGTTGTGCCCTTAGAGTGAAGGAAAGGGTATGGAACATAGGCCTCTAAGACACATACTGGAAAGTCAACAGCTGTGATGTTCCACTGTGTCTAACTCGTCTCAAAACACTTAAAATGCAGGAGGGAACTGTGCTACTGTACGTTCTCACTTCAGGAATGAGTCTGTGCTAAGTTGGAAACTGGAGGGCCTGTCTGAGTAGCAATCATAGAGAGATTCGTACAGGACCCTTTCAGGTTATTCTTAGGAAGGTATCTTTTCAGGGATCCTACTTAAAATGTGTTCTCATTGATAATAGTATCTCCTTCTTTGAGGAATGATGATAGAATGTGGACGGACCATGGGCACATTATATACTGTGAGTAAAGTGCAGGCTATGGCGCTTAGGCATCCCAAACACATATTCGATGATCAAGACCAGTGGTGATCCCCACGTTCTTTCTCTGTAAAAAACGCTTTCAACATTGTGAGGGAAGTGTGCTTTAGGAGGGATTCGTTGCAGTGTTGCGTCTGTTAAAGAAGGAAGCTCTTGGGACTGACTCTGCGGTAACTGCAATAGGCGCACATAGGGCTCTAGTATCAGACGTCTATCCGTTGGACTATAGCAAGCTCTGTTTAAGGGAAACTCTTTCAGGCTGAATCGCACTTCTCACAGTGTCTTATCAGCGGAGGAATAGAGAAAGAACAACTATGGACAGAGGGAACGTTGTGCCCTGAGAGTGAAGGCCCGGGTATGGAACATAGGCTTCTATGACACATACTGGAAGGTCAACACCTGTGATGTTCCATTGTGTCTTACTCGTGTCAAAACCCTTCAAATGTACGAGGGAACTGTGCTACAGTACTTTCCCACGACAATAATGAGTCTGTGCTAAGTTGGAAACTGTAGGACCTGTCTGTGCAGCAATCAGAGAGAGTATAGTACAGGACCCTGACGGGTTATTCTTAGGAAGGTATCTTTTCAGGGATCCTAGTTAAAGTGTGTTTTCATTCTTAACAGTGTCTCCTACTCTGAGGAATGATGACAGAATGCGGACGGACTATGGGCACATTAGGTACTGTGAGTAAAGTGCAGGCTATGGCGCTTAGGCATCCCAAACACATATTAGATTATCAAGACCAGTGGTGATCCGCACTTTCTTTCTGAGTAAAAAACGCTTCCAGCATTGTGATGTAAGTGTGCTTTAGGAGGGATTCGTTGCTGTGTTGCGTCTGTTAGAAAAGGAAGCTCTTGGGACTGACTCTGCGGTAACTGCAATAGGCGTACATAGGGCTCTAGTATCATACGTCTATCCGTTGGACTATAGCAAGTTCTGTTTAAGGGAAACTCTTTCAGGCTGAATTGCACTTCTCACAGTGTCTTATCAGCGGAGGAATAGAGAAAGAACAACTATGGACAGAGGGAACGTTTTGCCCTGAGAGTGAAGGACCGGGTATGGAACATAGGCCTCTATGACACATACTGGAAGGTCAACACCTGTGATGTTCCATTGTGTATAACTCGTCTCAAAACCCTTCAGATGTACGAGGGAACTGTGCTACAGTATTTTCCCAGGACAGGAATGAGTCTGTGCTAAGTTGGAAACTGTAAGACCTGTCCGTGGAGCAATCATAGAGAGTATTGTACAGGACCCTGACGGGTTATTCTTAGGAAGGTATCTTTTCAGGGATCCTAGTTAAAGTGTGTTCTCATTCATAACAGTGTCTCCTCCTTTGAGGAATGATGATAGAACACGGACGGACTATGGGCATCTTAGGTACTCTGAGTAAAGTGCAGGCTATGGCGCTTAGGCATCCCAAACTCATATTGGATGCTCACGACCAGTGGTGATCCGCACTTTCTTTCAGTGTTAAAAACGCTTCCAACATTGTGAGGGAAGTGTGCTTTAGGAGGGATTCGTTGCAGTGTTGCGTCTGATAAAGAAGGAAGCTCTTGGGACTGACTCTGCGATAACTGCAATAGGCGCACATAGGGCTCTAGTATCAGACGTCTATCCGTTGGACTATAGCAAGTTCTGTTTAAGGGAAACTCCATCAAACGGAATCGCACTTCTCACAGTGTCTTTTCAGAGGGGGAAAGGATATAGAACAACTAAGGGGAGGGAACGTTGTGCCCTGAGAGTGAATGACAGCTTATGACACATAGGCCTCTATGACATATACTGGAAGGTCAACACCTGTGATGTTCCACTGTGTTTAGCTCGTCTCAAACACTTCAAATGTACGAGGGAACTTTGTTACTGTACGTTCTCATGACAGGTTTGAGTCTGTGCTCTGTAGGAAACATTAGGACCTGTCTGTGTAGCAATCATAAACTATCACATACAGGACCATGACAAGTGATTCTTAGGAAGGTATCTTTTCAGGGATCCTACTTAAAGTGCGTTCTCATTCATCACAAGTCTCCTCCTTTCAGGAATGATGACAGAACACGGACGGACTTTGGGCACCTTAGGTACTGTGAGTAAAGTGCAGGCTATGGCGCTTAGGCATCCCAAACTCATATTGGATGCTCACGACCAGTGGTGATCCGCACTTTCTTTCAGTGTTAAAAACGCTTCCAACATTGTGAGGGAAGTGTGCTTTAGGAGGGATTCGTTGCAGTGTTGCGTCTGTTAAAGAAGGAAGCGCTTGGGACTGACTCTGCGGTAACTGCAATAGGCGCACATAGGGCTCTAGTAACAGACGTCTATCCCTTGGACTATAGCAAGTTCTGTTTAAGGGAAACTCCTTCAGGCGGAATCGCACTTCTCCCAGTGTCTTTTTAATGGAGGAATGGAGAAAGAACAACTACGGAGAGAGGGAACGTTGTGCCCTTAGAGTGAAGGAAAGGGTATGGAACATAGGCCTCTAAGACACATACTGGAAAGTCAACAGCTGTGATGTTCCACTGTGTCTAACTCGTCTCAAAACACTTAAAATGCAGGAGGGAACTGTGCTACTGTACGTTCTCACTTCAGGAATGAGTCTGTGCTAAGTTGGAAACTGGAGGGCCTGTCTGAGTAGCAATCATAGAGAGATTCGTACAGGACCCTTTTAGGTTATTCTTAGGAAGGTATCTTTTCAGGGATCCTACTTAAAATGTGTTCTCATTGATAATAGTATCTCCTTCTTTGAGGAATGATGATAGAATGTGGACGGACCATGGGCAGATTATATACTGTGAGTAAAGTACAGGCTATGGCGCTTAGGCATCCCAACACATATTCGATGATCAAGACCAGTGGTGATCCCCACGTTCTTTCTCTGTAAAAAACGCTTTCAACATTGTGAGGGAAGTGTGCTTTAGGAGGGATTCGTTGCAGTGTTGCGTCTGTTAAAGAAGGAAGCTCTTGGGACTGACTCTGCGGTAACTGCAATAGGCGCACATAGGGCTCTAGTATCAGACGTCTATCCGTTGGACTATAGAAAGCTCTGTTTAAGGGAAACTCTTTCAGGCTGAATCGCACTTCTCACAGTGTCTTATCAGCGGAGGAATAGAGAAAGAACAACTATGGACAGAGGGAACGTTGTGCCCTGAGAGTGAAGGACCGGGTATGGAACATAGGCTTCTATGACACATACTGGAAGGTCAACACCTGTGATGTTCCATTGTGTCTAACTCGTGTCAAAACCCTTCAAATGTACGAGGGAACTGTGCTACAGTACTTTCCCACGACAATAATGAGTCTGTGCTAAGTTGGAAACTGTAGGACCTGTCTGTGCAGCAATCAGAGAGAGTATCGTACAGGACCCTGATGGGTTATTCTTAGGAAGGTATCTTTTCAGGGATCCTAGTTAAAGTGTGTTCTCATTCTTAACAGTGTCTCCTACTCTGAGGAATGATGATAGAATGCGGACGGACTTTGGGCACATTAGGTACTGTGAGTAAAGTGCAGGCTATGGCGCTTCGGCATCCCAAACACATATTAGATAATCAAGACCAGTGGTGATCCGCACTTTCTTTCTGAGTAAAAAACGCTTCCAGCATTGTGATGGAAGTGTGCTTTAGGAGGGATTCGTTGCTGTGTTGCGTCTGTTAGAAAAGGAAGCTCTTGGGACTGACTCTGCGGTAACTGCAATAGGCGTACATAGGGCTCTAGTATCATACGTCTATCCGTTGGACTATAGCAAGTTCTGTTTAAGGGAAACTCTTTCAGGCTGAATCGCACTTCTCACAGTGTCTTATCAGCGGAGGAATAGAGAAAGAACAACTATGGACAGAGGGAACGTTTTGCCCTGAGAGTGAAGGACCGGG
Organism: Neogale vison; assembly: GCF_020171115.1. Taxonomy (NCBI): domain Eukaryota; kingdom Metazoa; phylum Chordata; class Mammalia; order Carnivora; family Mustelidae; genus Neogale; species Neogale vison. The sequence goes on along the minus strand of NC_058100.1, from coordinate 26,348,907 downwards.
TATGGAACATAGGCCTCTATGACACATACTGGAAGGTCAACACCTGTGATGTTCCATTGTGTATAACTCGTCTCAAAACCCTTCAGATGTACGAGGGAACTGTGCTACAGTATTTTCCCAGGACAGGAATGAGTCTGTGCTAAGTTGGAAACTGTAAGACCTGTCCGTGGAGCAATCATAGAGAGTATTGTACAGGACCCTGACGGGTTATTCTTAGGAAGGTATCTTTTCAGGGATCCTAGTTAAAGTGTGTTCTCATTCATAACAGTGTCTCCTCCTTTGAGGAATGATGATAGAACACGGACGGACTATGGGCATCTTAGGTACTCTGAGTAAAGTGCAGGCTATGGCGCTTAGGCATCCCAAACTCATATTGGATGCTCACGACCAGTGGTGATCCGCACTTTCTTTCAGTGTTAAAAACGCTTCCAACATTGTGAGGGAAGTGTGCTTTAGGAGGGATTCGTTGCAGTGTTGCGTCTGATAAAGAAGGAAGCTCTTGGGACTGACTCTGCGATAACTGCAATAGGCGCACATAGGGCTCTAGTATCAGACGTCTATCCGTTGGACTATAGCAAGTTCTGTTTAAGGGAAACTCCATCAAACGGAATCGCACTTCTCACAGTGTCTTTTCAGAGGGGGAAAGGATATAGAACAACTAAGGGGAGGGAACGTTGTGCCCTGAGAGTGAATGACAGCTTATGGCACATAGGCCTCTATGACACATACTGGAAGGTCAACACCTGTGATGTTCCACTGTGTCTAGCTCGTCTCAAACACTTCAAATGTACGAGGGAACTTTGCTACTGTACGTTCTCACGACAGGTTTGAGTCTGTGCTCTGTAGGAAACATTAGGACCTGTCTGTGTAGCAATCATAAACTATCACATACAGGACCATGACAAGTGATTCTTAGGAAGGTATCTTTTCAGGGATCCTACTTAAAGTGCGTTCTCATTCATCACAGAGTCTCCTCCTTTCAGGAATGATGACAGAACACGGACGGACTATGGGCACCTTAGGTACTGTGAGTAAAGTGCAGGCTATGGCGCTTAGGCATCCCAAACTCATATTGGATGCTCACGACCAGTGGTGATCCGCACTTTCTTTCAGTGTTAATAACGCTTCCAACATTGCGAGGGAAGTGTGCTTTAGGAGGGATTCGTTGCAGTGTTGCGTCTGTTAAAGAAGGAAGCGCTTGGGACTGACTCTGCGGTAACTGCAATAGGCGCACATAGGGCTCTAGTAACAGACGTCTATCCCTTGGACTATAGCAAGTTCTGTTTAAGGGAAACTCCTTCAGGCGGAATCGCACTTCTCCCAGTGTCTTTTTAATGGAGGAATGGAGAAAGAACAACTACGGAGAGAGGGAACGTTGTGCCCTTCGAGTGAAGGAAAGGGTATGGAACATAGGCCTCTAAGACACATACTGGAAAGTCAACAGCTGTGATGTTCCACTGTGTCTAACTCGTCTCAAAACACTTAAAATGCAGGAGGGAACTGTGCTACTGTACGTTCTCACTTCAGGAATGAGTCTGTGCTAAGTTGGAAACTGGAGGGCCTGTCTGAGTAGCAATCATAGAGAGATTCGTACAGGACCCTTTCAGGTTATTCTTAGGAAGGTATCTTTTCAGGGATCCTACTTAAAATGTGTTCTCATTGATAATAGTATCTCCTTCTTTGAGGAATGATGATAGAATGTGGACGGACCATGGGCACATTATATACTGTGAGTAAAGTGCAGGCTATGGCGCTTAGGCATCCCAAACACATATTCGATGATCAAGACCAGTGGTGATCCCCACGTTCTTTCTCTGTAAAAAACGCTTTCAACATTGTGAGGGAAGTGTGCTTTAGGACGGATTCGTTGCAGTGTTGCGTCTGTTAAAGAAGGAAGCTCTTGGGACTGACTCTGCGGTAACTGCAATAGGCGCACATAGGGCTCTAGTATCAGACGTCTATCCGTTGGACTATAGCAAGCTCTGTTTAAGGGAAACTCTTTCAGGCTGAATCGCACTTCTCACAGTGTCTTATCAGCGGAGGAATAGAGAAAGAACAACTATGGACAGAGGGAACGTTGTGCCCTGAGAGTGAAGGACCGGGTATGGAACATAGGCTTCTATGACACATACTGGAAGGTCAACACCTGTGATGTTCCATTGTGTCTAACTCGTGTCAAAACCCTTCAAATGTACGAGGGAACTGTGCTACAGTACTTTCCCACGACAATAATGAGTCTGTGCTAAGTTGGAAACTGTAGGACCTGTCTGTGCAGCAATCAGAGAGAGTATCGTACAGGACCCTGACGGGTTATTCTTAGGAAGGTATCTTTTCAGGGATCCTAGTTAAAGTGTGTTCTCATTCTTAACAGTGTCTCCTACTCTGAGGAATGATGATAGAATGCGGACGGACTTTGGGCACATTAGGTACTGTGAGTAAAGTGCAGGCTATGGCGCTTAGGCATCCCAAACACATATTAGATAATCAAGACCAGTGGTGATCCGCACTTTCTTTCTGAGTAAAAAACGCTTCCAGCATTGTGATGGAAGTGTGCTTTAGGAGGGATTCGTTGCTGTGTTGCGTCTGTTAGAAAAGGAAGCTCTTGGGACTGACTCTGCGGTAACTGCAATAGGCGTACATAGGGCTCTAGTATCATACGTCTATCCGTTGGACTATAGCAAGTTCTGTTTAAGGGAAACTCTTTCAGGCTGAATCGCACTTCTCACAGTGTCTTATCAGCGGAGGAATAGAGAAAGAACAACTATGGACAGAGGGAACGTTTTGCCCTGAGAGTGAAGGACCGGGTATGGAACATAGGCCTCTATGACACATACTGGAAGGTCAACACCTGTGATGTTCCATTGTGTATAACTCGTCTCAAAACCCTTCAGATGTACGAGGGAACTGTGCTACAGTATTTTCCCAGGACAGGAATGAGTCTGTGCTAAGTTGGAAACTGTAAGACCTGTCCGTGGAGCAATCATAGAGAGTATTGTACAGGACCCTGACGGGTTATTCTTAGGAAGGTATCTTTTCAGGGATCCTAGTTAAAGTGTGTTCTCATTCATAACAGTGTCTCCTCCTTTGAGGAATGATGATAGAACACGGACGGACTATGGGCATCTTAGGTACTCTGAGTAAAGTGCAGGCTATGGCGCTTAGGCATCCCAAACTCATATTGGATGCTCACGACCAGTGGTGATCCGCACTTTCTTTCAGTGTTAAAAACGCTTCCAACATTGTGAGGGAAGTGTGCTTTAGGAGGGATTCGTTGCAGTGTTGCGTCTGATAAAGAAGGAAGCTCTTGGGACTGACTCTGCGATAACTGCAATAGGCGCACATAGGGCTCTAGTATCAGACGTCTATCCGTTGGACTATAGCAAGTTCTGTTTAAGGGAAACTCCATCAAACGGAATCGCACTTCTCACAGTGTCTTTTCAGAGGGGGAAAGGATATAGAACAACTAAGGGGAGGGAACGTTGTGCCCTGAGAGTGAATGACAGCTTATGGCACATAGGCCTCTATGACACATACTGGAAGGTCAACACCTGTGATGTTCCACTGTGTCTAGCTCGTCTCAAACACTTCAAATGTACGAGGGAACTTTGCTACTGTACGTTCTCACGACAGGTTTGAGTCTGTGCTCTGTAGGAAACATTAGGACCTGTCTGTGTAGCAATCATAAACTATCACATACAGGACCATGACAAGTGATTCTTAGGAAGGTATCTTTTCAGGGATCCTACTTAAAATGCGTTCTCATTCATCACAGAGTCTCCTCCTTTCAGGAATGATGACAGAACACGGACGGACTTTGGGCACCTTAGGTACTGTGAGTAAAGTGCAGGCTATGGCGCTTAGGCATCCCAAACTCATATTGGATGCTCACGACCAGTGGTGATCCGCACTTTCTTTCAGTGTTAAAAACGCTTCCAACATTGTGAGGGAAGTGTGCTTTAGGAGGGATTCGTTGCAGTGTTGCGTCTGTTAAAGAAGGAAGCGCTTGGGACTGACTCTGCGGTAACTGCAATAGGCGCACATAGGGCTCTAGTAACAGACGTCTATCCCTTGGACTATAGCAAGTTCTGTTTAAGGGAAACTCCTTCAGGCGGAATCGCACTTCTCCCAGTGTCTTTTTAATGGAGGAATGGAGAAAGAACAACTACGGAGAGAGGGAACGTTGTGCCCTTAGAGTGAAGGAAAGGGTATGGAACATAGGCCTCTAAGACACATACTGGAAAGTCAACAGCTGTGATGTTCCACTGTGTCTAACTCGTCTCAAAACACTTAAAATGCAGGAGGGAACTGTGCTACTGTACGTTCTCACTTCAGGAATGAGTCTGTGCTAAGTTGGAAACTGGAGGGCCTGTCTGAGTAGCAATCATAGAGAGATTCGTACAGGACCCTTTCAGGTTATTCTTAGGAAGGTATCTTTTCAGGGATCCTACTTAAAATGTGTTCTCATTGATAATAGTATCTCCTTCTTTGAGGAATGATGATAGAATGTGGACGGACCATGGGCACATTATATACTGTGAGTAAAGTGCAGGCTATGGCGCTTAGGCATCCCAAACACATATTCGATGATCAAGACCAGTGGTGATCCCCACGTTCTTTCTCTGTAAAAAACGCTTTCAACATTGTGAGGGAAGTGTGCTTTAGGAGGGATTCGTTGCAGTGTTGCGTCTGTTAAAGAAGGAAGCTCTTGGGACTGACTCTGCGGTAACTGCAATAGGCGCACATAGGGCTCTAGTATCAGACGTCTATCCGTTGGACTATAGCAAGCTCTGTTTAAGGGAAACTCTTTCAGGCTGAATCGCACTTCTCACAGTGTCTTATCAGCGGAGGAATAGAGAAAGAACAACTATGGACAGAGGGAACGTTGTGCCCTGAGAGTGAAGGCCCGGGTATGGAACATAGGCTTCTATGACACATACTGGAAGGTCAACACCTGTGATGTTCCATTGTGTCTTACTCGTGTCAAAACCCTTCAAATGTACGAGGGAACTGTGCTACAGTACTTTCCCACGACAATAATGAGTCTGTGCTAAGTTGGAAACTGTAGGACCTGTCTGTGCAGCAATCAGAGAGAGTATCGTACAGGACCCTGACGGGTTATTCTTAGGAAGGTATCTTTTCAGGGATCCTAGTTAAAGTGTGTTTTCATTCTTAACAGTGTCTCCTACTCTGAGGAATGATGATAGAATGCGGACGGACTTTGGGCACATTAGGTACTGTGAGTAAAGTGCAGGCTATGGCGCTTAGGCATCCCAAACACATATTAGATAATCAAGACCAGTGGTGATCCGCACTTTCTTTCTGAGTAAAAAACGCTTCCAGCATTGTGATGTAAGTGTGCTTTAGGAGGGATTCGTTGCTGTGTTGCGTCTGTTAGAAAAGGAAGCTCTTGGGACTGACTCTGCGGTAACTGCAATAGGCGTACATAGGGCTCTAGTATCATACGTCTATCCGTTGGACTATAGCAAGTTCTGTTTAAGGGAAACTCTTTCAGGCTGAATCGCACTTCTCACAGTGTCTTATCAGCGGAGGAATAGAGAAAGAACAACTATGGACAGAGGGAACGTTTTGCCCTGAGAGTGAAGGACCGGGTATGGAACATAGGCCTCTATGACACATACTGGAAGGTCAACACCTGTGATGTTCCATTGTGTATAACTCGTCTCAAAACCCTTCAGATGTACGAGGGAACTGTGCTACAGTATTTTCCCAGGACAGGAATGAGTCTGTGCTAAGTTGGAAACTGTAAGACCTGTCCGTGGAGCAATCATAGAGAGTATTGTACAGGACCCTGACGGGTTATTCTTAGGAAGGTATCTTTTCAGGGATCCTAGTTAAAGTGTGTTCTCATTCATAACAGTGTCTCCTCCTTTGAGGAATGATGATAGAACACGGACGGACTATGGGCATCTTAGGTACTCTGAGTAAAGTGCAGGCTATGGCGCTTAGGCATCCCAAACTCATATTGGATGCTCACGACCAGTGGTGATCCGCACTTTCTTTCAGTGTTAAAAACGCTTCCAACATTGTGAGGGAAGTGTGCTTTAGGAGGGATTCGTTGCAGTGTTGCGTCTGATAAAGAAGGAAGCTCTTGGGACTGACTCTGCGATAACTGCAATAGGCGCACATAGGGCTCTAGTATCAGACGTCTATCCGTTGGACTATAGCAAGTTCTGTTTAAGGGAAACTCCATCAAACGGAATCGCACTTCTCACAGTGTCTTTTCAGAGGGGGAAAGGATATAGAACAACTAAGGGGAGGGAACGTTGTGCCCTGAGAGTGAATGACAGCTTATGACACATAGGCCTCTATGACATATACTGGAAGGTCAACACCTGTGATGTTCCACTGTGTTTAGCTCGTCTCAAACACTTCAAATGTACGAGGGAACTTTGTTACTGTACGTTCTCATGACAGGTTTGAGTCTGTGCTCTGTAGGAAACATTAGGACCTGTCTGTGTAGCAATCATAAACTATCACATACAGGACCATGACAAGTGATTCTTAGGAAGGTATCTTTTCAGGGATCCTACTTAAAGTGCGTTCTCATTCATCACAAGTCTCCTCCTTTCAGGAATGATGACAGAACAAGGACGGACTTTGGGCACCTTAGGTACTGTGAGTAAAGTGCAGGCTATGGCGCTTAGGCATCCCAAACTCATATTGGATGCTCACGACCAGTGGTGATCCGCACTTTCTTTCAGTGTTAAAAACGCTTCCAACATTGTGAGGGAAGTGTGCTTTAGGAGGGATTCGTTGCAGTGTTGCGTCTGTTAAAGAAGGAAGCGCTTGGGACTGACTCTGCGGTAACTGCAATAGGCGCACATAGGGCTCTAGTAACAGACGTCTATCCCTTGGATTATAGCAAGTTCTGTTTAAGGGAAACTCCTTCAGGCGGAATCGCACTTCTCCCAGTGTCTTTTTAATGGAGGAATGGAGAAAGAACAACTACGGAGAGAGGGAACGTTGTGCCCTTAGAGTGAAGGAAAGGGTATGGAACATAGGCCTCTAAGACACATACTGGAAAGTCAACAGCTGTGATGTTCCACTGTGTCTAACTCGTCTCAAAACACTTAAAATGCAGGAGGGAACTGTGCTACTGTACGTTCTCACTTCAGGAATGAGTCTGTGCTAAGTTGGAAACTGGAGGGCCTGTCTGAGTAGCAATCATAGAGAGATTCGTACAGGACCCTTTTAGGTTATTCTTAGGAAGGTATCTTTTCAGGGATCCTACTTAAAATGTGTTCTCATTGATAATAGTATCTCCTTCTTTGAGGAATGATGATAGAATGTGGACGGACCATGGGCACATTATATACTGTGAGTAAAGTACAGGCTATGGCGCTTAGGCATCCCAACACATATTCGATGATCAAGACCAGTGGTGATCCCCACGTTCTTTCTCTGTAAAAAACGCTTTCAACATTGTGAGGGAAGTGTGCTTTAGGAGGGATTCGTTGCAGTGTTGCGTCTGTTAAAGAAGGAAGCTCTTGGGACTGACTCTGCGGTAACTGCAATAGGCGCACATAGGGCTCTAGTATCAGACGTCTATCCGTTGGACTATAGAAAGCTCTGTTTAAGGGAAACTCTTTCAGGCTGAATCGCACTTCTCACAGTGTCTTATCAGCGGAGGAATAGAGAAAGAACAACTATGGACAGAGGGAACGTTGTGCCCTGAGAGTGAAGGACCGGGTATGGAACATAGGCTTCTATGACACATACTGGAAGGTCAACACCTGTGATGTTCCATTGTGTCTAACTCGTGTCAAAACCCTTCAAATGTACGAGGGAACTGTGCTACAGTACTTTCCCACGACAATAATGAGTCTGTGCTAAGTTGGAAACTGTAGGACCTGTCTGTGCAGCAATCAGAGAGAGTATCGTACAGGACCCTGATGGGTTATTCTTAGGAAGGTATCTTTTCAGGGATCATAGTTAAAGTGTGTTCTCATTCTTAACAGTGTCTCCTACTCTGAGGAATGATGATAGAATGCGGACGGACTTTGGGCACATTAGGTACTGTGAGTAAAGTGCAGGCTATGGCGCTTAGGCATCCCAAACACATATTAGATAATCAAGACCAGTGGTGATCCGCACTTTCTTTCTGAGTAAAAAACGCTTCCAGCATTGTGATGGAAGTGTGCTTTAGGAGGGATTCGTTGCTGTGTTGCGTCTGTTAGAAAAGGAAGCTCTTGGGACTGACTCTGCGGTAACTGCAATAGGCGTACATAGGGCTCTAGTATCATACGTCTATCCGTTGGACTATAGCAAGTTCTGTTTAAGGGAAACTCTTTCAGGCTGAATCGCACTTCTCACAGTGTCTTATCAGCGGAGGAATAGAGAAAGAACAACTATGGACAGAGGGAACGTTTTGCCCTGAGAGTGAAGGACCGGGTATGGAACATAGGCCTCTATGACACATACTGGAAGGTCAACACCTGTGATGTTCCATTGTGTATAACTCGTCTCAAAACCCTTCAGATGTACGAGGGAACTGTGCTACAGTATTTTCCCAGGACAGGAATGAGTCTGTGCTAAGTTGGAAACTGTAAGACCTGTCCGTGGAGCAATCATAGAGAGTATTGTACAGGACCCTGACGGGTTATTCTTAGGAAGGTATCTTTTCAGGGATCCTAGTTAAAGTGTGTTCTCATTCATAACAGTGTCTCCTCCTTTGAGGAATGATGATAGAACACGGACGGACTATGGGCATCTTAGGTACTCTGAGTAAAGTGCAGGCTATGGCGCTTAGGCATCCCAAACTCATATTGGATGCTCACGACCAGTGGTGATCCGCACTTTCTTTCAGTGTTAAAAACGCTTCCAACATTGTGAGGGAAGTGTGCTTTAGGAGGGATTCGTTGCAGTGTTGCGTCTGATAAAGAAGGAAGCTCTTGGGACTGACTCTGCGATAACTGCAATAGGCGCACATAGGGCTCTAGTATCAGACGTCTATCCGTTGGACTATAGCAAGTTCTGTTTAAGGGAAACTCCATCAAACGGAATCGCACTTCTCACAGTGTCTTTTCAGAGGGGGAAAGGATATAGAACAACTAAGGGGAGGGAACGTTGTGCCCTGAGAGTGAATGACAGCTTATGGCACATAGGCCTCTATGACACATACTGGAAGGTCAACACCTGTGATGTTCCACTGTGTCTAGCTCGTCTCAAACACTTCAAATGTACGAGGGAACTTTGCTACTGTACGTTCTCACGACAGGTTTGAGTCTGTGCTCTGTAGGAAACATTAGGACCTGTCTGTGTAGCAATCATAAACTATCACATACAGGACCATGACAAGTGATTCTTAGGAAGGTATCTTTTCAGGGATCCTACTTAAAGTGCGTTCTCATTCATCACAGAGTCTCCTCCTTTCAGGAATGATGACAGGACACGGACGGACTATGGGCACCTTAGGTACTGTGAGTAAAGTGCAGGCTATGGCGCTTAGGCATCCCAAACTCATATTGGATGCTCACGACCAGTGGTGATCCGCACTTTCTTTCAGTGTTAATAACGCTTCCAACATTGTGGGGGAAGTGTGCTTTAGGAGGGATTCGTTGCAGTGTTGCGTCTGTTAAAGAAGGAAGCGCTTGGGACTGACTCTGCGGTAACTGCAATAGGCGCACATAGGGCTCTAGTAACAGACGTCTATCCCTTGGACTATAGCAAGTTCTGTTTAAGGGAAACTCCTTCAGGCGGAATCGCACTTCTCCCAGTGTCTTTTTAATGGAGGAATGGAGAAAGAACAACTACGGAGAGAGGGAACGTTGTGCCCTTAGAGTGAAGGAAAGGGTATGGAACATAGGCCTCTAAGACACATACTGGAAAGTCAACAGCTGTGATGTTCCACTGTGTCTAACTCGTCTCAAAACACTTAAAATGCAGGAGGGAACTGTGCTACTGTACGTTCTCACTTCAGGAATGAGTCTGTGCTAAGTTGGAAACTGGAGGGCCTGTCTGAGTAGCAATCATAGAGAGATTCGTACAGGACCCTTTCAGGTTATTCTTAGGAAGGTATCTTTTCAGGGATCCTACTTAAAATGTGTTCTCATTGATAATAGTATCTCCTTCTTTGAGGAATGATGATAGAATGTGGACGGACCATGGGCACATTATATACTGTGAGTAAAGTGCAGGCTATGGCGCTTAGGCATCCCAAACACATATTCGATGATCAAGACCAGTGGTGATCCCCACGTTCTTTCTCTGTAAAAAACGCTTTCAACATTGTGAGGGAAGTGTGCTTTAGGAGGGATTCGTTGCAGTGTTGCGTCTGTTAAAGAAGGAAGCTCTTGGGACTGACTCTGCGGTAACTGCAATAGGCGCACATAGGGCTCTAGTATCAGACGTCTATCCGTTGGACTATAGCAAGCTCTGTTTAAGGGAAACTCTTTCAGGCTGAATCGCACTTCTCACAGTGTCTTATCAGCGGAGGAATAGAGAAAGAACAACTATGGACAGAGGGAACGTTGTGCCCTGAGAGTGAAGGACCGGGTATGGAACATAGGCTTCTATGACACATACTGGAAGGTCAACACCTGTGATGTTCCATTGTGTCTAACTCGTGTCAAAACCCTTCTAATGTACGAGGGAACTGTGCTACAGTACTTTCCCACGACAATAATGAGTCTGTGCTAAGTTGGAAACTGTAGGACCTGTCTGTGCAGCAATCAGAGAGAGTATCGTACAGGACCCTGACGGGTTATTCTTAGGAAGGTATCTTTTCAGGGATCCTAGTTAAAGTGTGTTCTCATTCTTAACAGTGTCTCCTACTCTGAGGAATGATGATAGAATGCGGACGGACTTTGGGCACATTAGGTACTGTGAGTAAAGTGCAGGCTATGGCGCTTAGGCATCCCAAACACATATTAGATAATCAAGACCAGTGGTGATCCGCACTTTCTTTCTGAGTAAAAAACGCTTCCAGCATTGTGATGTAAGTGTGCTTTAGGAGGGATTCGTTGCTGTGTTGCGTCTGTTAGAAAAGGAAGCTCTTGGGACTGACTCTGCGGTAACTGCAATAGGCGTACATAGGGCTCTAGTATCATACGTCTATCCGTTGGACTATAGCAAGTTCTGTTTAAGGGAAACTCTTTCAGGCTGAATCGCACTTCTCACAGTGTCTAATCAGCGGAGGAATAGAGAAAGAACAACTATGGACAGAGGGAACGTTTTGCCCTGAGAGTGAAGGACCGGGTATGGAACATAGGCCTCTATGACACATACTGGAAGGTCAACACCTGTGATGTTCCATTGTGTATAACTCGTCTCAAAACCCTTCAGATGTACGAGGGAACTGTGCTACAGTATTTTCCCAGGACAGGAATGAGTCTGTGCTAAGCTGGAAACTGTAAGACCTGTCCGTAGAGCAATCATAGAGAGTATTGTACAGGACCCTGACGGGTTATTCTTAGGAAGGTATCTTTTCAGGGATCCTAGTTAAAGTGTGTTCTCATTCATAACAGTGTCTCCTCCTTTGAGGAATGATGATAGAACACGGACGGACTATGGGCATCTTAGGTACTCTGAGTAAAGTGCAGGCTATGGCGCTTAGGTATCCCAAACTCATATTGGATGCTCACGACCAGTGGTGATCCGCACTTTCTTTCAGTGTTAAAAACGCTTCCAACATTGTGAGGGAAGTGTGCTTTAGGAGGGATTCGTTGCAGTGTTGTGTCTGATAAAGAAGGAAGCTCTTGGGACTGACTCTGCGATAACTGCAATAGGCGCACATAGGGCTCTAGTATCAGACGTCTATCCGTTGGACTATAGCAAGTTCTGTTTAAGGGAAACTCCATCAAACGGAATCGCACTTCTCACAGTGTCTTTTCAGAGGGGGAAAGGATATAGAACAACTAAGGGGAGGGAACGTTGTGCCCTGAGAGTGAATGACAGCTTATGGCACATAGGCCTCTACGACACATACTGGAAGGTCAACACCTGTGATGTTCCACTGTGTCTAGCTCGTCTCAAACACTTCAAATGAACGAGGGAACTTTGCTACTGTACGTTCTCACGACAGGTTTGAGTCTGTGCTCTGTAGGAAACATTAGGACCTGTCTGTGTAGCAATCATAAACTATCACATACAGGACCATGACAAGTGATTCTTAGGAAGGTATCTTTAAGGGATCCTACTTAAAGTGCGTTCTCATTCATCACAGAGTCTCCTCCTTTCAGGAATGATGACAGAACACGGACGGACTATGGGCACCTTAGGTACTGTGAGTAAAGTGCAGGCTATGGCGCTTAGGCATCCCAAACTCATATTGGATGCTCACGACCAGTGGTGATCGGCACTTTCTTTCAGTGTTAAAAACGCTTCCAACATTGTGAGGGCAGTGTGTTTAGAAGGGATTCGTTGCAGTGTTGCGTCTGTTAAAGAAGGAAGCGCTTGGGACTGACTCTGCGGTAACTGCAATAGGCGCACATAGGGCTCTAGTAACAGACGTCTATCCCTTGGACTAATGCAAGTTCTGTTTAAGGGAAACTCCTTCAGGCGGAATCGCACTACTCCCAGTGTCTTTTTAATGGAGGAATGGAGAAAGAACAACTACGCAGAGAGGGAACGTTGTGCCCTGAGAGTGAAGGACCGGGTATGGAACATAGTCTTCTATGACACATACTGGAAGGTCAACACCTGTGATGTTCCATTGTGTCTAACTCGTGTCAAAACCCTTCAAATGTACGAGGGAACTGTGCTACAGTACTTTCCCACGACAATAATGAGTCTGTGCTAAGTTGGAAACTGTAGGACCTGTCTGTGCAGCAATCAGAGAGAGTATCGTACAGGACCCTGACGGGTTATTCTTAGGAAGGTATCTTTTCAGGGATCCTAGTTAAAGTGTGTTCTCATTCTTAACAGTGTCTCCTACTCTGAGGAATGATGATAGAATGCGGACGGATTTTGGGCACATTAGGTACTGTGAGTAAAGTGCAGGCTATGGCGCTTAGGCATCCCAAACACATATTAGATAATCAAGACCAGTGGTGATCCGCACTTTCTTTCTGAGTAAAAAACGCTTCCAGCATTGTGATGGAAGTGTGCATTAGGAGGGATTCGTTGCTGTGTTGCGTCTGTTAGAAAAGGAAGCTCTTGGGACGGACTCTGCGGTAACTGCAATAGGCGTACATAGGGCTCTAGAATCATACGTCTATCCCTTGGACTATAGCAAGTTCTGTTTAAGGGAAACTCTTTCAGGCTGAATCGCACTTCTCACAGTGTCTTATCAGCGGTGGAATAGAGAAAGAACAACTATGGACCGAGGGAACGTTTTGCCATGAGAGTGAAGGACCGGGTATGGAACATAGGCCTCTATGACACATACTGGAAGGACAACACCTGTGATGTTCCATTGTGTATAACTCGTCTCAAAACCCTTCAGATGTACGAGGGAACTGTGCTACAGTATTTTCCCAGGACAGGAATGAGTCTGTGCTAAGTTGGAAACTGTAAGACCTGTCCGTGAAGCAATCATAGAGAGTATTGTACAGGACCCTGACGGGTTTAGGAAGGTATCTTTTCAGGGATCCTAGTTAAAGTGTGTTCTCATTCATAACAGTGTCTCCTCCTTTGAGGAATGATGATAGAACACGGACGGACTATGGGCATCTTAGGTACTCTGAGTAAAGTGCAGGCTATGGCGCTTAGGCATCCCAAACTCATATTGGATGCTCACGACCAGTGGTGATCCGCACTTTCTTTCAGTGTTAAAAACGCTTCCAACATTGTGAGGGAAGTGTGCTTTAGGAGGGATTCGTTGCAGTGTTGCGTCTGATAAAGAAGGAAGCTCTTGGGACTGACTATGCGATAACTGCAATAGGCGCACATAGGGCTCTAGTATCAGACGTCTATCCGTTGGACTATAGCAAGTTCTGTTTAAGGGA